>NC_092159.1:19315543-20048043 GCF_045791955.1 Oncorhynchus clarkii lewisi | reverse complement strand
CTCATTGTGGCTTAGTAATTAAACTGATTCAGTTTCATGAATTCTGGTGGCAACAAATGAAACTAAGTCGTAGCTGTGGCTCAGGGTAAATTGAACATGAACTGATATTAATCTGATGGGGAAATCTGAAATTGTGTTGTTCTTTCAGGATAGGGTCAGACTGTTGAAGGTATTTTTCGGCATTTTCTCTGCCTTGGTCTATCGTTTAACATTTCGGAGGAGATCGACATTTATGAGTGATATATGTACTTGATAAAACCAGGCATATATAAAAAATGGTAATACATTTAGCTTCTCGCAAACTTGAACTCTTTATAGGCTCCCTGCGTTTTTACTACAGTACTACAAAACAGCGGCGTTCTAGTAGTATAATTCCATCTCACAGTGATAGCACGATAGTAAAGGGTAGAAGCCATTTTTACCAGCTGGCAGTTACAGCTGACAAATTCATGGACACAAATAAAGAATGTCCCATTTTCTCTCCCGTGATCTCACATCTCACCTATGTCACATGCTTTGTTTTTACACTGAATGTGGAGGAAGATGTGTGGAGAGAGACAGTCAAAAGTAAAACGTTTTTTAAAATCTGAACGTACTTCTTCAGAATGTTCATTAACAAGGCCTATATGGTTTTGTGTCTATAGCAGCCCAGCCAGGGACAAACTATCTTCAAGTGGGGTCGGGGGGAGTCAAGTCAGAGGAGTTTTTACTGAACAGGAATGCGCAGCAGAGAGTTCTTGCAAAATGGCGTGCTATTAGGCGATCCCTGGAACACCAGCTCTGGCACACCACTTGTTTGGTTTCTCTAGCCAGAGAACGCTTCTTTTGGCCGAAGATGAGAGAAGAAATGGAACAGTGTGTGACAAGAGTCCGCCACTGTCTGAAGCAAAACAAACCAAACAGAACCACAAGAACACCATTGCAAAGCATCGAATCCTCTGCTCCATTTGGGACGATCTCAATCGACTACCTTCATCTTAAATAATAATTTGTTCTTAACTGACTTGCCTAGTTAAATAAAGGTTCAATTTAAACATTTAAATATCTGGGGAGAAGCAGTTGTGGTATTGAATACATTGTGGTTTTGGTAGACCACTTCACAAAGTTTGCCCAGACTTACGCTACACCGAACAAGTCCAGCAGGACTGCAGCACGCAAGATCTTCAATGACATAATTTTGTGATTCGGCTACCCATCAGGGGAGGGAGTTTGAGAATGAACTGTTCAGAAAGTTGCAAAGCTACAGTGGGATACAACGCTCAAGAACGACCCCATACCTTCCACAATCAAATCCAGCAGAAATGCTTCAATAGAACCTTGTTAGATATGCCGAACTGAAAGGATTACCTCAACAACACCCTTTTTCTTTCTCTTTGGACTAGAACCAACGCTGCCAATCGACCTGATGTTCCTGAGAGAAGAATAAGGAAGAACACAGTCTCATGCAGGATATGAAGAGAAAAGTAAGACTTCGACGCGGGAAGTTTACTACAATTAAATTGCATGGAGTTCAGTACTGGAACTCGGAGACCATGTCCTGATACGAAACCTGTCACAGAGAGGAGGACCTGGTATAATCTGTGCTTACTGGGAAAACAACATCCATGTGGTTAAGAAAGAAGAGTAGGGAACAGTCTAGTCTGTGGTTCAACCATTCGATGAAATCGGACAACAAAGAGTCTTACACAGAAATCTTCTGTTACCCTGTCCTTACCTCATCGATGGACAAAACACACAGTGAAACACAGCAAACCTGAAAGAGAAAAACACAAAACACTCATTTAAATTGTTCTTAGAACAGTAGGGAGGCAGTACTTTAGTTGGTACTTAGTCTTTAGTTCAGTATTTTTCAGTTGGACCATGTTTCAGACTTGGAGAACTGAATGGCTTGGAGAACACTAATGGCAAAGGAATGGTAATGGTTCCTTGGGTTATTGAGTCATAGGTAAGAGAGAGAGAGAGAGGAGAGAGAGAGAGAGAGAGAGAGAGAGAGAGAGAGAGAGAGAGAGAGAGAGAGAGAGAGAGAAGGACGGGGATTTGGTGGCCTTAACGGATGGCATTTGTCAATGAGTGCTGGGGCTTGAGCGTAGTGACGCAGGGAGGAGGACGGGAGAACAAACAGCGAGAAAATATCTGTTCCTGGGAGACCATGGTGAGTCATCCACCCATCTGCGTCATCTGAATGGAAGAGAGAGATAGAGAGAGAGAGAGAGAGAGAGACAGAGAGACAGAGAGACAGAGAGACAGAGAGACAGAGAGAGACAGAGAGAGACAGAGACTTTAACAACAGTAGGCAGGTAAGTACACAGTTGATAGCCTACAATGTATGAAATGACCTATGATCAAAGGGACATCTGCGTTTAATACATGTGTTGCTTTCCGGCTCCTGTGAACTAGTACAACATGGTCTGTCCTGAACACCTGCCAATTAGTATTCATTAGACAGTCGTAGATGGACAAGACACAGACACCCGTGCTTAGGGAGGTGTGGTGTAAGTGACTGAGCAACTGACTGACTGACGCCTGCAGGTGTGTAAGTGACTGACTGCAACAGCTTCAGGTTTCATTCAGGTTTCATTCAGTTTCATTCAGGTTTCGACCAAACTCCGGTAAATCTACATTTGTTGCAAAACACTAATGACACTGTAGACCTGTGCGTCACTTATTATAGGAAACAATAGTAGCCTACCAAGTCTAGCAACCGTCCCATTCCTTACATGCAAACATCCTCCCAGAACTTCATCTCTGTATATCATACTCGCTGAGTCTCAAGCTGTTTCTCTCTACATTTCTAAAGTTACTCTGACCTCTACTGACAGTAAAGTGTAAAGTCATGTCAGTTCTCAGGTTATTTCCAACATTTACAGAACTCTGTATGTTTTAGCTTTTTTCCGCTAGAGGGTGGCAAACATTCATTCATTCACTGCATGCCTTGGGCTGGTAACATATGCTCAACAAAAATATAAATGCAACATGTAAAGTGTTGGCCCCATGTTTTATGAGATGAAATAAAAGATCCCAGAAATGTTCCTTATGCACAAAAAGCTTATTTCTCTCAAATTCTGTAAATAAATTTGTTTACATCGCTGTTAGTGAGCATTTCTCCTTTGACAAGATAATCCATCCACCTGACAGGTGTGTCATATGAAGAAGCTGATTAAACAGCATGATCATCACACAGGTGCACCTTGTGCTGGAGACAATAAACGACCACTCTAAAATATACAGTTTTGTCACACAAAACAATGCCACAGACGTCTCAAGTTTTGGCATGCTGACTGCAGGAATGTCCACCAGAGCTGTTGCCAGAGAATTGAAATTGAATTTCTCTACCATAAACTGCCTCCAACGTCGTTTTAGGGAATTTGGCAGTACGTCCAACCGGCCTTACAACCTCCGATTACGCGTAACCACGCCAGCCAAGGACCTCCACATCTGGCTTCTTCACCTGCGGGATCATTTGAGGAGTATTTCTGTCTGTAATAAAGCCTTTTTGTGGGGGAAAATGTATTCATATTGGCTGGGCCTTGCTCCCCAGTGGGTGGGCCTGGCTCCCAAGTGGGTGGGCCTATGCCCTCCCCGGCCCACCTATTGTTAAATCATGTGAAATTCATAGATTAGGGCCTACTTTATTTATTTCAACTGACTGATTTCCAGGGTTGGGTAGGTTATTTTCTAAATGTGATCCATTAAAGTTACTAGTTACCTGTCCAAAATTGTAATCAGTAATGTAACTTTTGGATAACCCAAACTCAGTAACGTAATCTGATTACATTCAGCTACTTTTAGATTACTTTCCCCATAAGAGGCATTAGAAGAAGACACACATGTATGATACCAATTGAACAACATCTATTGCAGGATAAATCAATGTTAAAGTTTACATAGCTGGCCATATATGGATGTTAAATGTTACTTTATAGGTTGGTTATGTAGGCTTCTTCTAACTCATCGCTTTCTACTACATATAATAATGTGGTTAAATTGTATCTTTACATTTAAAACCAAAGTCAATCAGAATTCCAGTGATTCCAATTAATGTTATGCTCCTTGATCTTCAAGAATAGGACTTGGAAATATGGAAGTATAGATTAGCCAAATTGTTTTACCTGAGCACGACCCCAAAACTAAGGATTTATTAGCCAGCCCTAATCTGTTGTTTATGATTTTGGTGTCATGGAGAACTGATTGGGTTCATTGATTGAAGTTGAAAAATAAATGCTGCCCTCATCCAATGGCATGATTTGAGCACTACTGACAAGTGCTATTTACATGTGAAAAATGAATTCCATATGCTGAATTTGCTATAGGCCTATTCTTTACCTTTTTTTTGGTGACACTTTGATATATTGATAATATGCAGCTGTTTAAAGGGAAAATACACAGATGAAACAATAACAAAAAGTTCGCCCTGCCTCTGTTTTGGTAAAAAACTGAGGGATGGGCCTGGAAAAATGTAACCACTCTCAGATTAATAGACAAAACTATGGATGCAAGGACTGACCATCCATGATATAAAATGATTGTTTAACCATGTTATGAGGCTATACAGTGCTTGTAATACAAGCTTGTATTTTTGGGGTGACAGTTGAACTAAGCTCATGAGGCATTTATAAATTATATTCTTTAAGAATCAATATATATATATACAGTACCAGTCAAAAGTTTGGACAAACGTACAGTGGCAATAAAAAGTATGGGAACCCTTTGGAAATTCCTGGATTTCGGCATAAATTGGTCATCAAATTTGATCTGATCTTCATCTAGGTCACAACAATAGCAAAACATAGTCTGCTTAAACTAATAACACACAAACAATTATATGTGTTCATGTCTTTATTGAACACACTGTGTAAACATTCACAGTGCAGGGTGGGAAAAGTATGTGAACCCTTGGATTTAATAACTGGTTGACCCTCCTTTGGCAGCAATAACCTCAAACAAACGTTTTCTGTAGTTGCGGATCAGACCTGCACAACGGCCAGGAGGAATTTTAAAACTGTTTCTGTTCAGCAATATTCTTGGCATGTCTGGTGTGAACTGCTCTCCTTTTAATTTTTTCCCCCCCGTTTTCTCCCCAATTTTGTGGTATTCAATTGGTAGTTACAGACTTGTCACATTGCTGCAAATCCCGTTCAGACTCAGGAGAGATGAAGGTCGAGAGCTGTGCGTCCTCCGAAACAACCCAACCAAGCCGCACTGCTTCTTGACACAACCCGGAAGCCAACCGCACTAATGTGTCGGAGAAAACACTGTGCACCTGGTGACCATGTCAGTGTGCACTGCGCCAGGCCCGTCACAGGAGTCGCTAGTGCGTGACGAGACAAGGACATCCCTGCCGGTCAAACCCTCCCCTAACCCGGACGACGCTTGGCCAATTGTGCACCGCCCCATGGGTCTCCCGGTCGCGGCTGGCTGCCGACAGAGCCTGGAACCCAGAATCTCTAGTGGCACAGCTAGAACTACGATGCAGTCCCTTAGACCACTGCACAACTCTGGAGGCCGTGTGAACTGCTCTCTTGAGGTCATGCCACAGCATCTCAATCGGGTTGAGGTCAGGACTCTGACTGGGCCACTCTAGAAGGCGTATTTTCTTCTGTTGAAGCCATTCTGTTGTTGATTTACTTCTGTGTTTTGGGTCGTTGTCCTGTTGCATTACCCAACTTCTGTTGAGCTTCAATTGGAGGACAGACAGCCTAACATTCTCCTGCAAAATGTCTTGATAAACTTGGGAATTCATTTTTCCTTCGATGATAGCACAGAATATTTTGCCAGTAGTGCTGTGGAACATCCAGGTGCACTTCTGCAAACTTCAGACGTGCAGCAATGTTTTTTTTTGGACAGCAGTGGCTTCTTCCACGGTGTCCTCCCATGAACACCATTCTTGTTTAGTGTTTTACGTATCGTAGACTCGTCAACAGAGATGTTAGCATGTTCCAGAGATTTCTGTAAGTCTTTAGCTGACACTCTAGGATTCTACTTAACCTTATTGAGCATTCTGCGCTGTGCTCTTGCAGTCATCTTTGCAAGACGGCCACTTCTAGGGAGAGTGGCTACAGTGCTAAACTTTCTCCATTTATAGACAATATGTCTTACCGTGGACTGATGAACATCAAGGCTTTTAGAGATACTTTTGTGACCCTTTCCAGCTTTATGCAAGTCAACAAGTCTTCTGAGATCTCTTTTGTTCGAGGCATGGTTCACATCAGGCAATGCTTCTTGTGAATAGCGAATTAAAATTTTGTGAGTGTTTTTTATATGGCCAGGCAGCGCTAACCAACATCTCCAATCTCTTCTCATTGATTTGACTCCAGGTTAGCTGACTCCTGACCCCAATTAGCTTTTGGAGAAGTTATTAGCCTAGGGGCACTTTTTCCAACCTACACTGTGAATGTTTAAATTATGTATTCAATATAGACAAGACAAATATAATAATTTGTGTGTTATTAGTTCAAGCACACTATGTTAGTCTACTGTTGTGACTTAGATGAAGATCAGATCAAATTTTATGACCAATTTATGCAGAAATCCAGGTAACCTCAAAGGGTTCACATACATACTTGCCACTGTACTCATTCAAGGGGTTTCTACAGTGTAGAATAATAGTGAAATAATGAAATAACACATATGGAATCATGTAGTAACCAAAATAAGTGTTAAATAAGTGTTAAACAAATCCAAATATATTTTATATTTGAGATTCTTCAAAGTTGCCACCCTTTGCCTTGGTGACAGCTTTGTACATTCTTTGCATTCTCTCAACCAGCTTCATGAGGAATGCGTTTCCAACAGTCTTGATGGAGTTCCCACATATGCTGAGCACTGGCTGCTTTTCCTTCACTCTGCGGTCCAACTCATCCAAAACCATCTCAATTGGGTTGAGGAAGGCAGGTCATCTGATGCAGCACTCCATCACTCTCCTTCTTGGTCACATAGCCCTTACACAACCTGGAGATGTGTTGGGCAATTGTCATGTTGAAAAACAAATGATAGTCCCACTAAGTGCAAACCACATGGGATGGCATATCGCTGCAGAATGCTGTGGTAGCCATGCTGGTTAAGTGTGCCTTGAATTCTAAATAAATCACTGACAGTGCCACCAGCAAATCACCCCCACACCATCACATCTCCTCCTCCATAATTCACGGTGGGAACCACACATGCGAAGATCATCCGTTCACCTTATCCGTTCACCATTCACCTACCCTCACAAAGGACACCATTCACCTACCCTCACAAAGACATGGTGGTTAGAACCAAAAATCTCAAATTTGGACTCATCAGACCAATGGATAGATTTCCACTGGTCTAATGCCCATTGCTCGTGTTTCTTGGCCCAATTGCTTGTGTTTCTTCTTATTGGTGTCCTATAGTAGTGGTTTATTTGCAGCATTTCTACCATGAAGGCTTGATTCACTCAGTCTCCTCTGAACAGCTGATATTGAGATGTGTCTGCTACTTGAACTCTGTGAACCATTTAATTGGGATAAAATTTGGGCTGGTAACTCTAATGAACATATCCTCTGCAGCAGAGGTAACTCTGGGTCATCCTTTCCTGTGGTGGTCCTCATGAGAGCCAGTTTCATCATAGTGCTTGATTGTTTTTGTGATTGCACTTGAAGAAACGTTCAATGTTCTTGAAATGTTCCGGATTGACTGACCTGATGTCTTAAAGTAATGATGGACTGTCGTTTCTCTTTGCTTATTTCAGCTGTTCTTGCCATAATATGGACTTGTTCTTTTACCAAATAGGGCTATCTTCTGTATACCACCCCTACCTTGTCACAACACAACTGATTGGCTCAAACACATTAACAAGGTTCACATGTTAATTGAAATGCTTTCCAGGTGACTACCTCATGAAGCTGGTTGAGAGAATGCCAAGAGTGTGTAAAGCTGTCATCAAGGCAAAGGGAGGCAACTTTGAAGAATCTAAAATATAATTGTATTTATTTATTTAACACGTTTTTGGTTACTACATGATTACATGTGTTATTTCATATTTTTGATGTCTTCACTATTGTTCTAAAATGTTGAAAATCTAAAAAATAGAGGAAAACCCTTGAATGAGTAGGTGTGTCTTTTGACTGGTACTGTATATATATAGGCTTGGATCCGCGCTATGCAGCTGTTGCAACAGCGCATTTTTCACTGGCTGTCCACTGGTTTCAAAAAGATTTGTGAACAGCCATCCACAACAACCACAAATTTGATCATCTTCGGATGCCCACAGCAGTCGCACAATAGCTTGGACTGTAGCCTAAAAAAATATATAGTCCTGCTCTTTTCCCGCGATCCATCAAACACATTTGGTGTGTCATCATAGTGGCCTCTGAAATGTGGTCAGACTCGCTCAGGTGGAGAAAATGTACATTTGCGCATTTTTCAAAGGTGATTTGAATGTCATTGAGAAAAAAGAAGTGTCAACAACAACAAAATCGCAAACATCCTTTCTGAGTTTAAAAGTAATCCTCGAAGTAATCTATTAAAAAAAAAAAAAAACTGTAATCTGATTGCAATATTGTTGCTGGTATTGTAACCGATTACTGTAACCGTGTTTTGTAATCCTTTACATGTAAACAGTTACTCCCCAACCCTGCTGATTTCCTATTATGAACTGTACCCGTACAATTGTAACATTCGTTGTATGTTGCGTTCATATTTTTGTTCAGTATAGTAGTCAGGGAGTGGACAAAATACTTCTGATTTGGGATGTTGCTTTCTCATCGTTTTATACAAATGTATTAGCTAAATGATTAGCTAATCCAGACCAGACTAGTCTAATATAGTGGGTTATAAAGTATACACAATTAATGGGGACATAGTTGTGGGTCCATATCACATTAGTTGATAGGCTACAAATCCCACAAAAACATGTACCTTGCCGTTCACGGAAAAATATCGTAATTTGGGTGTAATAATCAATTGAAAGGCATTTTGTTGTGGGAGATGCTTGACCACTTCATCACAATAACTTGAGCTTAATTTGGTGCAAACAAAATTGATGGGATGGAGAATTCATATTCAGAGGATGTGATGTGTGATGGACATGTCAAAGATTGTGCCTTTTTCGTTTGATATTATCCAATTATTATCCGACGTATTCATTGCAAGTTTCTCAGGGCAGCATCCACCGGTCTGCAGGTGAAACGTCATGGCTCGGGCGGATAATCATTTATATCAAGGTTTTCAAATGGGAGGAATTTCAACCAATCGCCTGTAGACTTCAGGCGGTGGAATCCAATCATATTTGATCTTTGGATAGTGGGTGTGCCGCACGGCTGGTTCTAGAGGCGGGAATAGAAAAGTGCTGCATGGCGAGTTTGGTTGAGAAGAAGTTGGATGGTGGAAGGTACCACTGATGAGAAGCGGCCGAAAAAAGCGAATATTTGCAGACATTTCAAAGAATACTGAGGAATATTACATTGTTCTACTTACTATCAGTATATTCATAAAAGTGTCTGACTTTCATTATCATCTGCACCAGGTGAGTTTATTAGAGTCGTTTTCTGAGGGATGCCGGGGTGGCTAGCTGGCTAACGGATTATTTTGCCATGACTTTTCAACGATGGAGGACCTCAACCTTGCTGGCTAGTTGACGTTTAACTAGCTAGCTAGCTAACATGATCAGTTGTTTCAATGGCATTTTCTAGATAAAAAAAATAATCAATTGAATTAAGTTATCGTTTTCATAATAACAAACTAATTGATATGCTCATTATAGGAAAAATTCAAAAATGTATTTCATTTCAGTGATGGTGCATGCAGCGCGAGGAGCCTCAACTGCATCAGAACTCATGACTCCTTTTGATGTTCATTGCTTTAGCTCATGCTAAACATATGGCATTTTAACACATTCACGTACTGCTCGGTTATGATGAATAGACATTTCACTTTTATTTAGAAATTCAATATTGTACAAACTATGCTCATCAATGCAGCTATATACAGAGCTTGCCCGACAATGTTAGCTAACGTTACATAGCTTACATTACAGCAAGAATCAGTTTGCATATTATTCTTACCACGCAATGCATATTATTCTAACCACGTTTACTCGTGTTTATCAGCGAAGGGCTTGGTATTTTCAACAAGGGCTGGCAATGCCTTGGCTGAATGACTTTGGCATGCGGTCAGCATGATATCATAGCATGATGTCGGTTTTATGAGACGCAGAGAGGGGATGCAGTGGCACGACAGTACGCTTGGCAGCACCGTGATCCCTCTATCCAGTGATCTGGCCCAGTTTCGGGTTGAAACAACACCTTGTAAACACCCTGCTAGCCATCATCAGCTGAAGCTGGCTTGCCCAGTTGTGTGACCGGCGTTAACACATCTCTTGATTATCTGTCAATATTCTCTAGTATAGCCTAATTTACTCGAGCCATATGATATCATATCATATCCCAATCATTCTTATCACAGTAAGACATTACATGGCACACTTGTCTACTACCTGGATCAGGAAGTGTGTTTGGTTGCTTCTTCCTATTTTACTCTGGTCTAGTCAGTGGTGGCGGTGGTGGTCTGTGAAGCATTTCAGCAGGGCTGGGCTACTTGGAAGACTGTAATTCCTCCATGGTGCGAAGGAGGCCGAAGTATTCTCCAAACACTGATCTAGGGTCAGCTTTCCTCTTGGCTCTCCCTTCCAATCCCTAGCCTAGCTGAACTGAAGAAGTCATGCATATGCAGTGTATGACAGACAGACCGTGAATCTATCTCTGTAGAGGGAGAGTCTCTAGTCTACCCACACATAGCTTGGCTCAGACATTAGGGTGATAATTGTCATGTGTGCTGTCTGAGGAAAGTCTCTTTTTGAGGGAGTTGGTGAGAGGGACACACTGAGGGTACTGTACTTGGACAGGGAGTGTGTTACTGTTGGAGAGTGTCTGATTTACAAGGAGACTAACCTCAGAGCTCAGCTGTCTGTTGTTCTGATATTTAAGATCCAGATTTACCGGTACTATGTGTTAGGGGTCAAACGATTAATTGTAATGGCTGATTAATTAAGGCCGATTTCAAGTTTTCATAACAATCGGTAATCTGTATTTTTGGACACCGATTTGGCCGATTTTTTAAAATATATTTTTTTACACCTTTATTTATCCGTTATTTAACTAGGTAAGTCAGTTAAGAACACATTCTTATTTTCAATGACGGCCTAGGAACGGTGGGTTAACTTCCTTGTTCAGGAGCAGAATGACAGATTTTTACCTTGTCAGCTCGGGGATTCAATCTTACAACCTTACAGTTAACTAGTCCAATGCTCTAACCACCTGATTACATTGCACTCCACGAGGAGACTGCCTGTTACGCGAATGCAGTAAGGAGCCAAGGTAAATTGCTAGCTAACATTAAACTTATCTTATAAAAAACAATTAATCAATCATAATCACTAGTTAACTACACATGGTTGATGATATTACTAGTTTATCTAGTGTGTCCTGCGTTGCATATAATCAATGCGGTGCGTATTCGCGAAAAAGGTCTGTCTTGCTCCAATGTGTACCTAACCATAAACATCAATGCCTTTCTTAAAATCAATGCACAAGTATACATTTTTGAACCTGCATATTTAGTTAATATTGCCTGCTAACATAACTCGTTGCGAACTGTGAAGACTATTTCTTCCTAACATACACAGCCAACTTCGCCAAACGGGGGATGATTTAACAAAAGCGCATTTGCGAAAAAAGCACAATCGTTGCACGACTGTACCTAACCATAAACATCAATGCATTTCTTAAAATCAATACACAGAAGTATATATTTTTAAACCTGCATATTTAGCTAAAAGAAATCCAGGATAGCAGGCAATATTAACCAGGTGAAATTGTGTCACTTCTCTTCCGTTCATTGCACGCAGAGTCCGTGTATATGCAACAGTTTGGGCCGCCTAATTTGCTAGAATTTTACATAATTATGACATAACATTGAAGGTTGTGCAATGTAACAGAAATATTTAGACTTAGGGATGGAACGGTTCCGTATTTCACTGAAAGAATAAACGTCTTGTTTTCGAGATGATAGTTTCCGGATTTGACCATATTAATGACCTAAGGCTCGTATTTCTGTGTGTTATTATGTTATAATTAAGTCTATGATTTGATAGAGCAGTCTGACTGAGCGGTGGTAGGCACCAGCAGGCTCGTAAGCATTCATTCAAACAGCACTTTCGCGTGTTTTGCCAACAGCTCTTCGTTGTGCTTCAAGCTTTGAGCTGTTTATGACTTCAAGCCTATCAACTCCCGAGATTAGGCTGGTGTAACCAATGTGAAATGGCGAGTTAGCGGGGTGCGCGCTAATAGCGTTTCAAACGTCACTCGCTCTGAGACTTGGAGTGGTTGTTCCCCTTGCTCTGCATGGGTAACGTTGCTTTTAGGGTGGGTAGATTTGGAGTAGTTATTCCCCGTGCGCTGCAAGGGCCGCGGCTTTTGTGGAGCGATGGGTAACGATGCTTCGATTCTGGCTGTTGTCGATGTGTTCCTGGTTCGAGACCAGGTAGGGGCGAGGAGAGGGACGGAAGCTATACTGTTACACTGGCAATACTAAAGTGCCTATAAGAACATCCAATAGTCAAAGGTACTGTATATGAAATACAAATCATATAGAGAGAAATAGTCCTATAATTCCTATAACAACTACAACCTAAAACTTCTTACCTGGGAATATTGAAGACTCATGTTAAAAGGAACCACCAGCTTTCTTTCATATGTTCTCATGTTCTGAGCAAGGAACTTCAACGTTAGCTTTCTTACATGGCACATATTGCACTTTTACTTTCTTCTCCAACACTTTGTTTTTGCATTATTTAAAACAAATTGAACATGTTTCATTATTTATTTGAGGCTAAATTGATTTTATTGATGTATTATATTAAGTTAAAATAAGTGTTCATTCACTATTGTTGTAGTTGTCATTATTATAAACACATTTTTTTTTAAATCGGCCGATTAATCGGTATCGTCTTTTTTTGGTCCTCCATCATAATCGGTCGACCTCTACTCTGTATCCTAAACTACCCCTGGGCATCACATTCATCATTAGATCTACAGGAGATCTTCGGTAGGGGCTAGGGATCGACCTGAGTTTTTAAATAATGGTTTTAACTCAACCAATGCGTTTACTGTTTGTTTCTCCCGTCCAGGTGTCCTAGTGTGTTCTGGTTGTACCCCAGAGATGGCACAGCGGAGCGGGCAGGAGGACCCGGAGCGGTACCTGTTCGTGGACCGTGCCGTGGTCTGCAACCCGGCCACGCAGGCCGACTGGACGGCCAAGAAGCTCGTATGGATCCCATCGGAGCGACACGGCTTCGAGGCAGCCAGCATCCGCGAGGAGCACGGCGACGAGGTGGTGGTGGAGCTGGCTGAGAACAGCAAGAAGGCCATGGTGAACAAGGACGATATCCAGAAGATGAACCCTCCCAAGTTCAGTAAGGTGGAGGACATGGCTGAGCTCACGTGTTTGAACGAGGCCTCAGTGCTGCACAACCTCAAGGACCGCTACTACTCTGGCCTCATCTACGTAAGTAGGATAAAAATCCTGCTTTTCTGACTTGAGAAAACCAGGTGTAGGCTTCTTTACCTTACATTGGTATCTTATTGAAGTGGACCAGTAGCCCTTTCCTCTCCCTTTTTGGTATATTATACCCAACTACCCATCACATCAATCAGCATTGTCCAATACCAAACCCACTAAGACCCCCAAAACCATGTGTCCTTAGATACACCACCATACCCCAGGGTTCTAATACGTTGGCAATAGCATTAGCAATGTCCCAGATAACCAGGGTTTCCCCTGTGATTACGGCCCACTTAGTGACATGACATGCATTCCTGGAATAGATGGAATGTCAGTTAGCCGCCTGAGACCCAGAGAGAAGGGAGGACAACTGTGATTGCCTCCACAGTTCCACAGCACCAGCTATTCCTGTGGTTCTCTCCCCAGGTGGCTGCAATAAGAGGCAGAAGACAGCTCAGGGGATGAGGTCATTTTGGAATGTTAATGAAGCAGAGGTTTTATGAGAGAATCTATGAGGGATTTAATGCTTTTTTAAAAGGTTTCTATGGCTTATGGAGTGGTCCTAGTTAATGGCTTGTTGGCTGATGTGGGAATATGTAATTAGTTCCCATGGGTTGCATTTTCAGCTCTCTAACCCTGACCCCTCTCAATTATCAAACATTATCACGCTCCAATGCTCTAGGGCAGGGTTCACCAACTGGCACCCATGGCCCGATGAAAACATTTTTTTGTTATTTAATTTTTAATTTTGGTTTATTGTTGGACATAGCTACAATACTGTTAGAAAAACAGGATTTTAATTTTGGAAATCTGTTCAAGTATTCCCACACATAATAGAGAGAAACATGGGATCGTATAGAAATGTAAGCAAGGTTTGAAATTATTATGTTTTAGTCAAATATTTTATCGGTTTGAGCTTTTTGCTACAAATTATTTGTAATTATGACCTGCTAGAAATGACAAGAAGGCCTCTCGACCCAAACCCTATGCAACGTCCAACACACTCCCCGGCAGGGGCTGGATTGCTAGGTGAGCACCAGGCTTTAGTGAGGCCCTGTCAGTGCTCCATCCATCCATGTGGCTAGTAGTGCTAATGTAATGGCTCCCTGCCAATGGGCCTGATCTGCAGTAATCAGCCAGCCAGGGAAAGAGGCTCGTGCTGAGTCATTCACACAGACTAACTGTACCGCCTTCACAGGGCTCTTTGTCTCCCTGCAGATAAGCAACAGCTGCCCCTAATAACTGGCATATTTTCAACCTTCAGTAGTACTGTACCTAACTCACTACTTGATTAAAAAATAACTCCCTGTCAAGTAGGGCTGACAACATTTAGTCGGCTGGTCGATTGTTTGGTCATAAATAGATTTTGTTTTTCATGGTGCACAAGACAACCTGCCTATTTTTCACCTGTCTCAGTGGACTAATCCATTGCGGAGGCCACGGAGATGGCACAGTCCATCACTCTTATGACATGTGCTACTGAAAGTGTAAATGGTTATATACTGCAACACTAATAAATATATTATTTTATAACAAATGCGCTTTCTCCCGTGAGGGATAGCGGTCGCTGTCCGTGGTTCTGAAACGTAATATTCAGGGCGCTGTTGAATTGGCGCCTTTCCCTATATGTTGCTATGTGCATAATGGTGAAGTTAACCAGCATATTGGTGTTAAGAACAATGTGGCGGAGGAAACGAGGAAACAGCCCTTGCCTTAATTGTCTAAGAAAATTGAAGAGAGAGGAAACCCCAACTTAATTAGGTCTATAATCAATAGCCTAAATGTTAAACTTGCCTGGCTTTATAAATCATCCATATATATCTACATTATATAACCAATAAGACAGATCCTGCTTCTGTTGCCAGAATGAGTGTTTGTTTAATAGCCTACTGATTCCGTGAGCACCAAGCCTCATGCAACCTTAAAATGTAGAATAAAGCAATTTCACAAAATCGGCTGTTTTTAAATCTTTGCTCTGCTGTAATAAAGTCTTTGCAACATTTTTTTTGATAGAACAGACTCTGGTATTACTTTTCATTTATTTACTGTTGTTTACGCTGTTCCAAACGGCCAGAAAAATGATATGGTAATCTAACAGTTCCTGTTAGACACACATAATGTGCATGCAGCTCTCGCTCCTATAGCCTCCTTTTTCTTGATCTTCTTGTTCTTATTTTTATTATTACAATTATTATTAAGAACACCATTATAATAAGTAATGTCATTATCATCTGAAACTCTTCCTCTTCAAACAGTATCTTAAACAATCCTCCTCACCTCCTCAATTAAAGGATTTATATATTTTTAAAAATCCGTTGGAACAGACTATGGTACATTTATAGTTTATTGAGTGTTGCTTACACTGTTCCAAATTGTAAGGGGTGCGTAACTGGTGGCAGGGAAGTCAGACGCAGGAGAGCAGAACTAGGTAATAGCTGGAGCAGTTTAATTGCAAAACCAATGGCATAAAGAAATAAGAAACATGGGTACAAAACCAGACGCGCATCAGTAAACATGTGCACAAGCACTTACAACAAACAATTCCACACAAAGGCATGGGGGGAACAGAGGGTTAAATACACAACAATTAATGAGGGAAATAAAAACAGGGGTGTAGGAAAACAAGACAAAACAAATGGAAAATGAAAAGTGGATCGACGATGGCTAGAAGACGCCGACCGCCGAACTCCGCCCGAACAAGGAGAGGAACCGACTTCGGTGGAAGTCCCCCCCCCCCCCCCTGACGCACGGCTCTAGCAGCACGCCGACACCGGCCTCGGGGACGACCCGGAGGGCGAGGTGCAGGGCGATCTGGACGGAGACGGTGGAACTCCCGCTGCATTGAAGGGTCCAACACGTCCTCCACCAGAACCCAGCATCTCTCCTCCGGACCGTACCCCTCCCAGTCCACGAGGTACTGAAGGCCCCTCGTCCGACACCTTGAATCCAGTATGGATTGCCGGGGCCCCCTCTATGTCCAGAGGGGGCGGAGGAACCTCCCGCACCTCAGACTCCTGGAGCGGGCCAGCCACCACCGGCCTGAGGAGAGACACATGGAACGAGGGGTTAATACGGTAATCGGGGGGAAGCTGTAACCTGTACCTCACCTCGTTCAGTCTCTTCAGGACTTTAAATGGCCCCACAAACCGCGGACCCAGCTTCCGGCAGGGTAGGCGGAGGGGCAGGTTTTGGGTCGAGAGCCAGACCCGGTCCCCCTGTGCGAACACCGGGGTCTCACCGCGGTGAAGGTCTGCGCTGGCTTTCTGGCGCAGCACGACGCGCTGAAGGTGAACATGAGCGGCGTCCAATGTCTCCTCCGCGCACCGGAACCAGTCGTCGACCGCAGGAGCCTCGGTCTGACTCTGATGCCAAGGAGCCAGAACCGGCTGATACTCTGCAGTCTGTAGGGCTGTAGGGAGACCGGGCAGAGGGAGGAGACAGCAGGACTTAGAAAAACGGTCCACAACAACCAGGATCGTGGTGTTACCCTGTGAGAGAGGAAGATCGGTAAGGAAATCCACCGACAGGTGCGACCAAGGCCGTTGTGAAATAGGTAAGGGGTGTAGCTTACCTCTGGGCAGGTGCCTAGGAGCATTACACTGGGCGCACACCGAGCAGGAGGAAACATAAACCCTCACGAGTGGTGGTGCTGGGGATGGAACCAACAGACCCCGCTATGGACGTCCGCGGGTAGCCAGCAGGTTATCCAACCGAATGGACAGGTCCACCAGCTGGTCGAAGGTGAGGGTGGTGTCCCTGCAGGCCAACTCCCGACGGACGTCCTCGGGCAAACTGCAGCGATAGTGGTCGATCAGTGCCCTGTCACTTCATCCCGCACCGGTGGCCAGGGTCCGAAGGTCCACGGTGAACTCCTTGGCGCTCCTCGTCCCCTGCCTCAGATGGAAGAAGACTGCCCGGAAACGGCGGGTGAAATCCTCTAAATGGTCCTGCACCGCATCTCCTTCTCCCCACACGGCGTTTGCCCACTCCAGGGCTTTCCCTGAGAGGCACGAGACGAGGGTTGATCTAGCTGCAATAGGAAACCCTGGCAGCGTGCAGCCGTCCCGTCGTACCCTCGGGGAAGGGCGAAACGAATCCCATCTAGACAATCACACCCTGACACAGTTTGGAGGGAGAGATATTCATTTTATTCTGAGAGCTTTATATTATATATACAGTGCATTCGGAAAGTATGCAGACCCCTTGACTTTTTACACATCTCGTTACAGCCTGATTCAAAAATGGATTAAGTAGTTTTTTCCCCTCATCAATCTACACACAATACTCCATAATGACAAAACAAAAACAGGTTTATAGAAATTTGTGCGAATTTATTAAAAATAAAAATGCCATATTTACGTAAGTATTCAGACCCTTTACGCAGTACTTTGTTGAAACACCTTTGACAGTGATTACAGCCTCGATTCTTGGTATTGATGCTACAAACTTGGCACCTGTATTTGCGGAGTTTCTCCCATTCATCTGTCCAGATCTTCTCAAGCTCTGTCAAGTTGGATAAGGAGCGTCACTGCACAGCTATTTTCAGGTTTCCAGAGATGTTAGATTGGGTTCAAGTCCAGGCTCTGCCTGGGCCACTCAAGGACATTCAGAGACTTGTCCCGTAGCCACTCCTGCATTGTCTTGGCTGTGTGCTTAGGGTCATTGTCCTGTTGGAAGGTGAACCTTCGCCCCAGTCTGAGGTCCTGAGCACTCTGGAGCAGGTTTTAATCACGGATTTCTCTGTACTTTGCTCCGTTCATCTTTCCCTCAATCCTGACTAGTCTCACAGTCCCTGCCGCTGAAAAATATCCCCACAGCATGATGCTGCCACCACCATGCTTCACCGTAGGGATAGTGCCAGGCTTTTTCCAGACGTGATGCTTGGTATTCAGGCCACATAGTTGAATCTTGGTTTCATCGGACCAGAGAATCTTGTTTCTCATGGTCTGAGAGTCCTTTAGGTGCCTTTTGGCAAATTCCAAGCAGGCTGTCATGGGCCTTTTACTGAGGAGTGGCTTCCGTCTGGCCACTCTTCTATGAAAGGCCTGATTGGTGGAGTGCTGCAGAGATCTGGAAGGTTCTCCCTTCTCCACACAGGAACTCTAGAGCTCTGTCAGAGTGACCATCGGGTTCTTGGTCACCTCCCTGATGAAGGCCCTTTTCCCTTGTTTGCTCGGTTTGGCTGGGCGGTTAGCTCTAGGAAGAGTCTTGGTGGTTCCAAACTTCTTTCATTTAAGAATGATGTAGGCAACTGCGTTCTTGGGGACCTTCAATGCTGCAGACATTTTGTGGTACCCTTCCCCAGATCTGTGCCTCGACATAATCCTGTTTCTGAGTTCTACGGACAATTCCTTCAACCTCATGGCTTGGTTTTTGCTCTGACATGCACTGTCAACTGTGGGACCTTATATAGACAGGTGTGTGCCTTTCCAAATCATGTCTAATGAATTGAATATACCACAGGTGGACTCCAACCAAGTTGTAGAAACATCTCAAGGATGATCAATGGAAACAGGATGCACCTGAGCTCAATTTTGAGTCTCACAGCAAAGGGTCTGAATACTTGTGTAAATAAGTTATTTCTGTTTTAATTTTTTTATAAATTTGCAAAAAATTCTAAAAACGTGTTTTCTCTTGTTCATTATGGGGTATTGTGTGTAGATTGATGATTAAAGAAATGTTTAGAAAAAGGCTGTAATGTAACCAAATATGGAAAAAGGAAGGGGTCTGAATACTTTCTGAATGCACTGTATATATAGATATTATACAGATGATATTATATAAAGGACATGATATATGGAAAAAATTATGAGACCAATGCAAAATTATCAGTTTCTCTGGTTTAACTATTTATATGTATTTTGGTAAGATTAACATTTGTTTTTATTATATAAACTACTGACAACATTTCTCCCAATTTCCAAATAAAAATAGCAGCTTGGCTTTGTTTGATGGCTTGTGACCGTCTATCTTCTTCTTGATCACATTCCAGAGATTTTCAATGGGGCTCAGGTCTAGAGATTGGGCTGGCCATGACAGGGTTTTGATTTGGTGGTCCTCCATCCACATCTTGATTGACCTGGCTGCGTGGCATGGAGCATTGTCCTGCTGGAAAAAACAATCCTCAGAGTCTTCCAGGACAACCTTGTACGTGGTTTGATTCATGCGTCCTCCACAACGACACATCTGCCCGATTCCAGCCTCGCTGAAGCACCTCCAGCTCATCACTGATCCTCCACCAAATTTCACAGTGGGTGCGAGACCTGGAGAGGCCTACAAGCCAGCGTGTGCTTCAGCAAGGCTAGAATCAGGCATCAAACAAAGCTGCTTGAATTTCAAGTCAAACAGGGGTTTCCAGATGTGCTGTCAAAGCTCTTTTGAAGAAGCACAAAGAAACGGGCAACGTTATAGACACAGTGGTCGGCCAAGGAAACTTACTGTAGCAGATGAAAGACCTGCCGAGTTCCTTCAAAAGGGTGGTCACATCAAATATTGATTTCATGTAGATTTTTCTTCTGTTCATTCACTTTGCATTTTGTTAATTGATAAATATAAACTATTAACATGTCTATTTTTGAAAGCATTCTTACTTTACAGCATTTCTCCACACCTGCCTAAAACTTTTGCACAGTACTGTAGGTTTTGGTTGATGTTTGATCATGTGACTTTAATGACTCTCAGGTCACAGTGTAAAAAAACTGTCTCATCTGTTTCTCTGGGGGTGCAGTTTCTTTCTTGTAAAATAGGTTTTGTATGCACTCCCATTCATAAAAGAACAACACCGAGCTTTACAGGGAGCTCTGCCTATCCTAAACTCTCCTGGTGCCACAGGTTCTTGACCCCCCTATGCTAATGAGATAGAATGTCATAGGCTGAGAACTGTAGGACTCTCAGAACCAAAAATGGTTAATAAGCATGACGTGTGACGACCAGGTCAATGTCCCCTCCTTTCAATCCAATACAGTAGAGGCCAGGGACATTTCATAGGGAACATTCCCACTTCGAAACTGCCACTGACTCAATCTTCAACAATGCTGATGTGCGTATTGAACAGAGGCTGTTGAGGGGTAAGGAAGGACACTTGTCTCCAAATGTCTGTTTTTGGTAGTGCTGAGCAATAAACCGTTTTTTCCCCTGTGAGATCAATGCACACATTGCACAGTTTCTCTAGAAATGAATCAGATACAGCCTGAACTGTGCAATGTAGTAGGAAGTTATAGTTTCCAACAGGGCCAATATTCTACATAGTTTAGCGCATAATATGTGGTAATTAACTACAATGGCCATAATCCATTGCGCATCTACAGTTGAAGTTGGAAGTTTACCTACACCTAAGCCAAATACATTTAAACTCAGTTTTTCACAATTCCTGACATTTAATCCTAGTAAAGATTCCCTGTATTAGGTCAGTTAGGATCACCTCTTTATTTTAAGAATGTGAAATGACAGAATAATAGTAGAGAGAATGATTTGTTTCAGCTTTTATTTCTTTCATCACATTCCCAGTGGGTCAGAAGTTTACATACACTCAATTAGTATTTGGTAGCATTGCCTTTAAATTGTTTAACTTGAGTCAAACGTTTCGAGTAGCCTTCCACAAGCTTCCCACAATAAGTTGGGTGAATTTTGGCCCATTCCTCCTGACAGTGCTGGTGTAACTGAGTCAGGTTTGTAGGTCTCCTTGCTCTCACACGCTTTTTCAGTTCTGCTCACAAATATTCTATAGGGTTGAGGTCAGGGCTTTGTGATAGCCACTCCAATACCTTGACTTTGTTGTCCTTAAGCCATTTTGCCACAACTGTGGAAGAATGCTTGGGGCCATTGTCCATTTGGAAGACCCATTTACGACCAAACTTCTTAACTTCCTGACTGATGTCTTGAGATGTTGCTTGATTTGCACTTTTCGCACCAAAGTACATTCATCTCTAGGAGACAGAATGCGTCTCCTTCCTGAGCGGTATGGCGGCTACGGGGTCCCATGGTGTTTATACTTGAGTACTAATTTCCCATGAGTACTAATTTCCCCTACCTTCAAACGTAGAGGCACTGAGTTTGAAGGTAGGCCTTGAAATACATCTACAGGTACATCTCCAATTGACTCAAATGATGTCAATTAGCCTATCAGAAGCTTCTAAAGCCATTACATCATTTTATGGAATTTTCCAAGCTGTTTAATGGCAGTCAACTTAGGGTATGTACACTTCTGACCCACTGGAATTGTGAATTATAAGTGGAATAATCTGTCTGTAAACAATTGTTGGAAAAATTGCTTGTGTCATGCACAATGTAGATGTCCTAACCGACCTGCCAAAACTATAGTTTGTTAACAAGACATTTGTGGAGTGGTTGAAAAATGTGTTTTAATGACTCCAACCTAAGTGTATGTAAACTTCGGACTTTAACTGTACTTGTCCGGTCTGTGCTTCTTTTACGCCTGCTGCAGAAGAGATCAAATAGGATATAGAGAGCAGCTGTTGCTTCTCGAGGTATCTCGAGGTATCTCTACCTGAAAATGTGTGATCTACGTGATTGTTAGTTGCTTTTCAGGAGTCATAAAAGTATACCTTATTTACTACTAAAATAGTGGGTTTGTCAGACAGTATAGACAGCAGCTCTATAGAGATGAGATGATCACTTGGAATTAAATAACTGTCATCAAATAAAACCAATTTAATTAACACAAGTGATATATTTGAGTAAAGTAATGTGAATGAAGGTTCATAAGCAGTTAATGGGCAGTCACTACCATCATGGGACTTTTATTAATTGTTTTATTCTATGTTGCAGCATTCAACCCACATAATGCATAGGGCATTTAATGTTTAAAAAAAAGTAATAGAAACAGTGATATGTTTTTTATAATCGAACCGAAACTGAACCGACCTCAAAAAGCACTAATTGCTCAGCACTCGTTTTTGGTCAGCTGCATAGCATTCTCGTTTCCCCTTGTGGTCTGTGGCCATCCTCAATGGCCCCAGGAAACGGCTAGCTTTTGGGCTGAATGTGTGATGTGTTATTAAATGCATGTGTTTCTGTAACCTTTTAAGTAACAGTATCTGCTGTATCCTTTGTACTGCAACAGTGCAGACTGGGAAGACGGCCCAAGGCCTGGAGCTTTGAGTTGATGTTTGGTTACCTTCATCTGCAGACATCCCCTCTTCAGTCTCCCCTAAGCCTGGCTTTCGTTAGAACATGGGTGTCTCTGTTCTCAATAGAAACCAGTGCGTCAGTTAGGTTTTTACCATAAAATATATCAAGAGAATATTTTCTATAAGTCCACATAAGCAGACAGACGGGACCCCAAACCACTGCTTTCCTGCCTGATGCCTCAGACTCGCAGCCTGGTCACATGCCCGCCGGGATGAGTATGAGGCAGAGATCAGTATGCAAGCACAGCACACACAAACACACACACTGTGTAGATGGAGCAAAACTGCTTGCTCTGCTCTAGTGTGCCATTGGTCTCCTCCCACGCTCAGACCCCAATGCTATTGGAGCACTGGAAATGAAGCAGTGCTCATAGTGAACGATATTAGACCATTCTTTCTCTAAAACCTTTGAAAATTCTGTTCTCCATAATCATCGCCTCTTTTCAATATGCTATGACAATCAAAACGGAGTGGCACTGAGCTAAGCTTCGCAGACGGAACAATGTTGAGAATGAGAATGAAAACATCCACTCTCTCCATGGAGAGGCCCTCAACTCTTGTCGTTGCTCAGCTACGCTCAGCTTGGGCTTGGCAAGGGGGACCACTTGGACATTTCCGGAGAACTGGGAACCTAGTCAACTGTGTCGGAGTTCTCCGTTGTTAACCACAGCCTGGCTATCTGGGTACACTACTTTGTTGTACTGAGAGACAGGTTCTTGGCCCATGCCTCCCTCCACCTAAGGCACAGTGCTGTGTGAGATATATATTTTCTTGGCCGGCGTCTCACCCCGATCTCTACTGTATTGAGAGATAGGGACAGGTTCTTCACCAAGGCCTCCTTCCCTTCATATACCTCCTACACGTCTCATCCCCGCCTGCAGACCCAGAGCCCCACTAATCCCCCATGTACTCCCCAGGGGCTGCCATCCAGGCTGGGCAGCTGAGTCATATCTCTCCCCGATCCTGCTGCTGCCTCTGGGTCTGGGCTGCGCCGGCCAGAGTGCTAATCCGTCTGCCTGGCTCTGCGCCCACTGTGGGGGGGGGGGGGGGGGGGGCGACAGGTGGTGTGGTGTGTCCACTGGCCCTACTTTGCTGTCAGCTAAAGGGGAGGCTTGCAAATATGTGGGATCTGTGGATTCCGCAGGAATCTCTTCCATAACTCCATACATACTCATCGACCAGTGCACCAAGATGAATCGCACTAGAATGTTGGTTACCCCTGTGTAGCCACATACCCCCTCCTAGTGACCCCTTTTCTCCCCAAAAAGCTACCTAGTCCCCCACTGTGACTCATGAACATTCGTCCCGCCGCTCTCGATTTCTTCCTTTTGTGGCGTATTTTTCTTGACATTTTGATTTTGACATTTGACTGCATTGTTAGGAGCTATTAACGTAAGCGTTTCGCCACACCGCTATAACACCTGCTAAACTGTGTACACGACCAATAAACTTTGATTTGATTTTGGTTTGAACAACAAATATCTGCTTCCTCCCGAGCTTGTTGTTGCTGTGGCTGGACCATTACCAGGCTAGAGCATATCTCTGCCCTTCCGAGGGATCTGTATGTGTACATATGAAAGACTGGCCATCTGGTGACCCACTCACCCCTCCCCTAATGCACACCATGATATCCCCCAAATCACTGACCACGTGTCGTCTCAAAGTGACCGTTCATCACATTCTGCATGGTGATGGTGATTGTCTCATTTCCATTCAGCACAACCTTCAATATATTGGCATTATCTTTATAGCACATAACATAATGCCACAAGCCCCAGTCATGCTGCAGCCAAATAGAGTACAGTAAAAGTCCCCTGTGGTCCAAAGACAGAGATAAGAGGCGTAGCAGCTAGCGAGCTCAGCAGCTAGCTGAGAGGACATGTTTGTTTTGTCTCCCAGAGGAGGAGTGTGTGTGACTCACAATCGCTCTTCCCGCTCCAGCCAGGCGACAACCGTGGCAGTGAGCTTTGCTCCGCAAGAGTCTTTAGACTAGGACCCTGCGGCTACCCCCACCCCACACCAGCATGCCTTGGCCACACCGCCATTGTTCCAGCTCAGCAACTTGGTTAGCCGACCTTGGGCCCCTCTGCAGCCACCTGTCTTCTGCCTCCCCTGCCCCAACAGACAGACAACATAATTACAGCCAAGCTTGGACGGACCAAGAAAGGGACTGAGAGATGGAGATAAAGGGTGCATGGACACCCTTTAAAGGCAGAATCGGAAAAGGACCCTTCTGCATAATCACCCGTCCCCCTTCTCTTACTGGTTTAATGGAATATCCCAGCCGGCAGACTGTAGACAGGGATTAACCCTCTCCTGGCCTGCCCTCCCCCCAGTCTGACACTGCAGGGATGATATGGCAGTTTTGTACGTAACTTCAACGACCCCCATTTAGAGATCTGCATTAGTGTTTAAGAGATGGGATTTATTGCTCTCCGTTTCGGGTTATTACAATGCATCACACACAGCGTAACTCATTCCCTGGCTTGAGTGCATTGGACTGCACTGAATAAAGAGCCGTCCTCTCAGCCGGATGCGATGAGGTGGAGGAGGAGGAGGAGAAAGCTGTGTGGGAGGAATCTCAAATGGTGCAGCACTTTGGCAGCCATCCACCTAGCAGCATCTATATCACAGGGACTGTTTCTGTATGATCAGTTTTTGGGGGTCAGGGGGAGAGAGAGAGAAAAGGGAAAATAAATCCCGGCTCGGAACCAGAGGCAACCGGTCTTTTTATGATGCCTAATCATTATGATGGTAGTGTTTTAATCTCAGTCCCTGTAGCAGCAAACTGAAGGTCAACCTTATCATTAGGCTACTTTGATACGGACCAGCAACGATCTTTGTTCTCTCATTCCCTCTACCTGTATGTTTCCTTTCACATCTTCACTGTCCTTCCACCACCATACAAGCCAATGTCAGGCTATTACTCTGTTTGTGTTTAGTCACTGTCCACTAAGCAGTTCACACTCCTTTTCAACCCCACAAGCGAGAGGGGAAATTGCTTTCTGATTGCTTCAACATCATTAGTGAATAGTGATAGTAGTGATTCCCTGTGGGGCACTGAAGGGATTTGTAAGCTCTTTCTCATTACATGACAGCTGACTGGTCCACAATTGTTTCAGATGGTTTCTCTTTACCTGGCAAACCTGTATTATTAAATGTAAAAACAAAAAACGTGATGTCAAATCATGGTGTCTTCAGATTCCCGTGTTTCACACTGAATGACATGATCTTCTTTCTCCTGCAGACATACTCTGGCCTCTTCTGTGTGGTGATAAACCCCTACAAGTACCTGCCCATCTACTCAGAAAACATCATAGAGATGTACAGGGGGAAGAAGAGACACGAGATGCCCCCTCACATCTACGCCATCTCAGAGTCCGCGTACAGATGCATGCTCCAAGGTAAGTCTCAATTGGTTATGGTTTATCCCTCCCTTTACTGCAACCATCAATGTCACTGCACAAAATATGCGCATATGTTTGCTACACAGGGAAATTGTATGAATGATCAGATTCAGTCTACTGGAACCAGAAAGTCAAAGCCAACTTAACCGGTTGTTTTGGGATTAAGGCTGTTGTTGAGAGGCAGTCAACCGGTAGGTACAGTACATACTGATATTAGGACAGGCTTGTCTCTACTGTGGCAGGTGCACTTATCTCCCAGGTCTGTGATGTTAATTCGAGTCTGTTTGGATAATTTGTCATGTTAATTGTACAATGTCAGTTCCCATAGGGCTAGATGTTGTTGTGTTTCAATTTAAAATGTTGCTAGGGGATGAACAGATATTGGGTCTTTATGTCATCATTTTAGTTTTGTTGTTTTGTTTGGGGGCGGGGGCTTCTGTAAATTGTCAAAATGTTACCTTTCACCTCCCGGGTGGCGCAGTGGTCTAGGGCACTGCATCGCAGTGCTAGCTGTGCCACCAGAGACTCTGGGTTCGCGCCCATGCTCTGTCGCAGCCGGCCGCGACCGGGAGGTCCGTGGGGCTACGCATAATTGGCCTAGCGTCGTCCGGGTAAGACGGGGGAGGGTTAGGGAGGGTTAGGCCGGTAGGGATATCCTTGTCTCATCGCGCACTAGCGACTCCTGTGGCGGGCCTGGCGCAGTGCACGCTGGCCAGGTCGCCAGGTGCACTGTTTTTTCCCCGACACATTGGTGCGGTTGGCTTCCGGGTTGGATGCGCGCTGTGTTAAGAAGCAGTGCGGCTTGATTGGGTTGTGTTTCGGAGGACGCATGGCTCTCGACCTTCGTCTCTCCCGAGCCCGTACGGGAGTCATAGCGATGAGACAAGATAGTAACTACTAACAATTGGATACAACAAAATTGGGGAGAAAAGGGGCGGAAAAATAAATAAAAATGTTACCTTTCCCCATGTTGCATTTGTCAGGGCATCTCCATTAGCTCTACTGTTACAATACTCAAGGCTTTCGCTCTCAAGTTACCAAACCAATACAAGCCACGTGTTGCCATCGCCAACGCTCATAAAAGTTGTTTAACAGTCGCCCTGTGATTTACGGGATTATTACTCAATTTCAACAACTTTAGGGCCATTCATTTCACTAGAAGGCTTAATTGAAACCATCAGCTGAACCATGGTTTGTTGCATACTAAAGTCACCCCCAATTATTTTGATGTAGTGCACTGGCCAGCTCTGTATTATGTAGTAGTTGCCCTAAATTCATGCAAGCATCTCCAGCATTATGGTATCAAATGGCACGCATTGAGGAAAAAGAGCTCGTGGAAACAGTCCAAAGGAGCTGGTCTTATTTCTCTGTTCATATTTCCACCTCCAGAGAGAAATGAATTTTGCCAGCAATGTCTGGAATGTGGGGAGCACAGTGGAAAGGGGAAGTGAAGGATGACTGGGTTTTTTCCATGAAGTGCTGATACCTCAGAACTATGCACTTCTCAGGACCACTATGGGCTACAAGCACCAATGGGTCTAAATCTCAGCTTGAGAACCCAAAGCCTTTAGTCACTGCAGAGAGAATCCACTTCAGACCTCTTCAGATTGCCAGAGGCTTTGACTTTGTCTCTGGCATTGTCTGGCATTGTCAAAGTATGTTGACGCACCGCAAGTGTTGGGTGAAGAAAAACATACACCACTTTATTAGAATTGCATCTGATTCCATAACACAAGGAGGGTGAATCTATGTGACTAAAGTAGATTCACAATCCTGTATGTGATGTTAAATCCAGTTTGTAATAGACTTCATCCCGTTTGGGTTGGTTTTTACTCAACCATAAATCTTCCAGGGGTTCGTGATGAGGGAGAACTTATCTCTTGCAGCGTCTACTAGCCTATAGGTTCTGCCCAGCAGGAGAAGCCTGCATGACCTTCTATTCCTCACGTCAGTGGAAAAATAGTGAAGGGCAGAATTGATTTACAAGGAGCTGCTTAAAGAAAGCACCCATTTCTCTGTCTCTCTCCATCATTCTAGTGCCAGTAACCAATCGCTTCTTTCAAACCACATGCTCCATCTTTTTCCATGGCTTTACCCTCTAATTGCCAAGGTTCTTGGCTTTCTCTGAACAGCTCTGTTTTTTCTTGGAATTTATTAATCACATTTTTGTCTGTTGACATTTGGTTTATTTCATGTCTTTTGTATCTTATACTCCCAAGAAGAAATAGCAAAATTATCTGTCCTGTCCCAGACACCTGTTATCTGTCCTGTCACAGATACCCGTTATCTGTCCTGTCCCAGACACCTGACTAAACCAACATCATTCTAGGCAGCAAACAATCCTTCCCAGTCCCCCTTTATCTCCCACTCTAATTTATCCAGAGTGTTTACACCAGCGTGTGTTTGTGTTTGCACTAGATGTCGACCGATTAATCGGAATGGCCGATTAATTAGGGACAATTTCAAGTTTTCATAACAATCGGAAATCTGTATTTTTGGGCGCCAATTTTTTAAAATGTTTATATATATATATTTTTTATTTGATTTTTATTCCTTTTATTTAACTAGGCAAGTCAGTTAAGAACACATTCTTATTTTCAATGACTGCCTAGGAACTGGGGGTTAACTGCCTTGTTCAGGGCCAGAACGACAGATTTTCACCGTGTCAGCTCAGGGGTTTCAATCTTGCAACCGCACAGTTAACTAGTCCAACGCTCTAACCATTGCACTCCACGAGTAGCCTGCCTGTTACGCAAATGCAGTAGAAGCCAAGGTAAATTGCTAGCTAGCATTAAACTTATCTTATAAAAAACAATCAATCATAATCACTGGTTATAACTACTAATCCGGTTTAGCAGGCAATATTAACCAGGTGAAATTGTGTCATTTCTCTTGCGTTCATTGCACGCAGAGTCAGGGTATATGCAACAGTTTGGGGTGCCTGGCTCATTGCGAACTAATTTGCCAGAATTTTACGTAATTATGACATACATTGAAGATTGTGCAATGTAACAAGAATATTTAGACTTAGGGATGCCACCCGTTAGATAAAATACCGAACGGTTCCGTATTTCACTGAAATAATAAACGTTTTGTTTACGAAATGATAGTTTCCGGATTCGATCATATTAATGACCAAAGGCTCGTATTTCTGTGTGTTATGTTATAATTAAGTCTGATTTGATAGAGCAGTCTGAGCAGCAGCAGGCCCGTAATCATTCAAACAGCACTTTTGTCGTTTTGCCAGCAGCTCTTCGCAAGCACAGCGCTGTTTATGACTTCAAGCCTATCAGCCTAATGGCTGGTGTAACCAATGTGAAATGGCTAGCTAGTTAGCTGGGTGTGCGCTAATACTGTTTCAAACGTCATTCGCTTTTAGATTTGGAGTAGTTATTCCCCGTGCGCTGCAAGGGCCGCGGCTTTTGTGGAGCGATGGGTAACGATGCTTCGATTCTGGCTGTTGTCGATGTGTTCCTGGTTCGAGCCCAGGTAGGGGCGAGGAGAGGGACGGAAGTTATACTGTTACACTGGCAATGCTATAGTACCTATAAGAAAATCCAATAGTCAAAGGTATATGAAATACAAATGGTATAGAGAGAAATAGTCCTATAAATACTATATTAACTACAACCTAAAACCTCTTACCTTGGAATATTGAAGTCTCATGTTAAAAGGAACCACCAACTTTCATATGTTCTCATGTTCTGAGAAAGGAACTTAAACTTTAGCTTTTTTACATGGCACATTTTTTACATGGCACATATTACTTTCTTCTCCAACACTTTGTTTTTGCATTATTTAAACCAAATTGAACATGTTTCATTATTTATTTGAGGCTAAATTGATTTTATTGATATTTTATATTAAGTTAAAATAAGTGTTAATTCAGTATTGTTGTAATTGTCATTATTACAAATATATACAGTGGGGCAAAAAAGTATTTAGTCAGCCACCAATTGTGCAAGTTCTCCCACTTAAAAAGATGAGAGAGGCCTGTCATTTTCATCATAGGTACACTTCAACTATGACAGACAAAATTTGAAAAAAAGAATCCAGAAAATCACATTGTAGGATTTTTAATGAATTTATTTGCAAATTATGGTGGAAAATAAGTATTTGGTCAATAACAAAAGTTTATCTCAATACTTTGTTATATACCCTTTGTTGGCAATGACAGAGGTCAGAGGTCAAAGTCTTCACAAGGTTTTCACACACTGTTGCTGGTATTTTGGCCCATTCCTCCATGCAGAGCTACTCTAGAGCAGTGATGTTTTGGGGCTGTTGCTGGGCAACACGGACTTTCAATGAAGCCACTCCTTCATTGCCCGGGCGGTGTGTTTGGGATCATTGTCATGCTGAAAGACCCAGCCACGTTTCATCTTCAATGCGCTTGCTGATGGAAGGAGGTTTTCACTCAAAATCTCACGATTCATTCTTTCCTTTACACGGATCAGTCGTCCTGGTCCCTTTGCAGAAAAACAGCCCCAAAGCATGATGTTTCCATCCCCATGCTTCACAGTAGGTATGGTGTTCTTTGGATGCAACTCAGCATTCTTTGTCCTCCAAACACGACGAGTTGAGTTTTTACCAAAAAGTTATATTTTGGTTTCATCTGACCATATGACATTCTCCCAATATTCTTCTGGATCATCCAAATATTCTCTAGCAAACTTCAGACGGGCTTGGAAATGTACTGGCTTAAGCAGGGGGACACGTCTGGCACTGCAGGATCTGGGATCCCTGGCGGCGTAGTGTGTTACTGATGGTAGGCTTTGTTACTTTGGTCCCAGCTCTTTGCAGGTCATTCACTAGGCCCTCCCGTGTGGTTCTGGGAGTTTTGCCCACCGTTCTTGTGATCATTTTGTCCCCACGGGGTGAGATCTTGCGTGGAGCCCCAGATCGAGGGAGATTATCAGTGGTCTTGTATGTCTTCCATTTCCTAATAATTGCTCCCACAGTTGATTTCTTCAAACAATGCTGCTTACCGATTGCAGATTCAGTCTTCCCAGCCTGGTGCAGGTCTACAATTTTGTTTCTGGTGTCCTTTGACAGCTCTTTGGTCTTGGCCATAGTGGAGTTTGGAGTGTGACTGTTTGAGGTTGTGGGCAGGTGTCTTTTATTCTGATAACAAGTTCAAACAGGTGCCATTAATACAGGTAACGAGTGGAGGACAGAGGAGCCTCTTAAAGAAGAAGTTTCAGGTCTGTGAGAGCCAGAAATCTTGCTTGTTTGTAGGTGACCAAATACTTATTTTCCACCATAATTTGTAAATAAATTCATTAAAAATCCTACAATGTAATTTTCTGGAATTTTTTTCTCATTTTGTCTGTCATAGTTGAAGTGTACCTATGATGAAAATTACAGGCCTCTCTCATCTTTTGAAAAGGGAGAACTTGCACAATTGGTGGCTGACTAAATACTTATTTGCCCCACTGTATATATTTTTTAAATCGGCCGATTAATCGGTATCGGCTTTTTTGGTCCTCCAATAATCCGTATCGCTATCGGCGTTGAGAAATCATAATCGGTCGACCTCTAGTTTGCACAGCTCTTCTTGACCTCTTAATTATTTTTCTGGATTTTGGGGCGAGGGGCAGCTCCCCAGCGATACTATCACAGGACAAACTCTGGATGTCCATAGGGCTGTGCTATTGGTGTGGATGCACATTATGGAGCACCATCCCATGACTGTCACAACAACAGACATCATAGAGAGATGTCTGAGAGATGTCTCTCTTTCCCTCTGCCTGATATAGCTGGGAGGCACGCCAGGCTGGGAGTGGTGACTGGGACCAGACCAGTGAGAACAGAGAGGGTGACCTGCATTTGGCAGCACAATGGGACCTTTTTTCTCTGTGGCAAGGGCTTGTCCGTCCAGTGGGTGTCGGTTGTGACGAGTTGGGCAGTCCCGTCATCCAGGCCCTGCCTGGTGTCAGTTTAGACAAGGAGGAATTTCTCTCTCAGTGTGGAGAATGTGTGCATTGACACCTCAAGTAGTGTCCTCTGTGAAGAATCTCTTCAAAGACACTGGTTGGATGTACTGTAGTGGTAATTCCACTGTCGGATATTGCATGTGCATGCAAATACATAGTGCTTCCCCAATCATACTTTTGTTATGAGCCCTATTTGTCCCATGACCCAGTGAGTTATTCTCATTACTTCCTTCACACCTACCAGCTTTCTCACACCCTGAGCATCTGCATGGATGCAGGGGTGGGGTGCAGGGACTGGAGACTTGGACTCGGAGTAAGTGCCATTTCAAATCCAAATTACTTCTTTGTTTTCTGTTCATTTCACCCATTTAAATGAGGCATCGGTTTCTGCCAATAACCAATTTAGAAATTAAAGGATACCTCTCAGGACCTGAAGTTCCCATGCACTTTTATCCAGGCTTGTCACAGTGGTAGTCATCGCCAGTATAGTCATCATGGCTAACCAGCCAACCAACGGTTTGTAGGTTGGAGATTAGCAGATGCCAGCTGCTACTCTGGCCCTGAGCAGGTCTATAACCTGATTCAGTTCAGTGATTATGCGCTGGTACCCTGTACTGATTGTATGAAAATGTCCCTGGATCCCTGCATAGTGTTATGGATATCATCATGGCATTATCTCAGTGCCATGATTTCATCCCTAAAGGTTGTGATACTGATGATAGTATCACATGTTCCTTTGGACATTGAAGTTCAAATTTAGCCACGAGGAACAGGCATTTGCTTCATGTCATGTATTAGGTTAAGTATTCATTAACATGAACAATGCACATTGGTCAACATTTCTGCAACTGTGCCAGATTTAGCCAGACGGATAAATCATCTGTCGTCCCTGGGCAGTTTGTTATCTTCACAGTTTGTAGGCCTCACATCTTCATCCAAGGAAGTCAACTTCCAGACAGTCAAATCAAGTTATTGGCTAAAAGATGTCTAAACCTTTCCAGGGGCTAGTCATTATCCCAGCATTTCTGAGATGCCAGCCAATGGCCAGATGCAGCGTTAAATGAGGTGTAAAGTTACAAAGTCCTGGTTGTGTAACTAGGCCTCCTCCACCACAACTAGACCCACACATCTGCCATGAATTTCTTCTCCAGATTCTTTCCATAATCTCCCTCGTTGCTCTGGACTGATGGCGTCCAGTCAGTTACAAGGGGCTAATTTGAACATTTCTGGAACGTGTCGTTAAGAAATGCAAAGCGCTGATGTTCTCTTGAATGAAACCATGTGTTGGTTGAGAGAAGAAACCCCCATGTCAGCACGGGGATTTCAAGAGTGGACTGTACTCGCATCAACGGCAACACTGTCCCTAACCAACATAGTTGTCCAACAACAAGGTTTTGTGAGATTGAAGAGAATGGCCTCTGTAAGGACTCTCCCTTGTGTTTGGATAAGCCATTAGGTCCACTCAAGGCAGATCTATATTGGCCTCATAAGCTTTGAGCAATAAGCCTACATTTGTCTCATGGGAACCCTCTCCGTCACTAAATACACTCATGTCTTTGATAATAGTCTCAAAGATAACGAAATGTTAAGTAAATGGTGTGGAGGAAAATTTCCGTGGATGGAGACCTCATGTGCAATGTACGGTCTAGACTCAAAGCGATTGTGGGTGTGTTATTACAATGTAGGCCTAGTGTGTACATGGTTTTTATGGCCAAAGTTCTTTTGAAAAGAATCCAAGGCTTTGTGCCTAGCCTGCCTCATCCATCCTTTGAGTACTAGAACACACTGAGTACACACAGAGATTGTTGTTAGTCTAGTGAAAAAGAGACCTGCTACATTTTTTAAGGAATTCCAAGTAGAGCCAAGAAAACACAGGCTTGATCAAATTTTCTGAATCAAATCAAATGTTATTTGTCACATGCGCCGAATACAACAGGTGTAGTAGACCTTACCGTGAAATGCTTACTTACAAGCCCTTAATCAACAATGTAGTTCAAGAAATAGAGTTAAGAAAATATTTACTAAATAAACTAAAGTAAAAACAAATTGTCAAAAAGTAACACAAGAAAATGACAATCTGTTGTTTTGGTGAGTGTTCTCTTGCTTTTACCTGGTTCAGAAGAACATTGACCAGATGCAGTTATGGATGCTGAAAGTACTTGATGAATTACGGTACTGATTAATGTGTTTAATCAAATTCAATCCCTCATCCCTCATTTCCTCTACGCTCTTAGAAAAAAAGGGTTCCAAAAGGATTCTTCAGCTGTCCCCATAGGAGAAACCTTTTTGGTTCCAGGTAGAACCATTTATGGTTCCATGTAGAATCGTCTGTGGAAAGGGTTCTTCATGGAACCCAAAGCTGTTCTACCTGGAACCAACAAGGGTTCTTCAATGGGTTCTCTTATGGGGACAGCTAAGGAACCCTTTTAGGTTCTAGATAGTGTACCATGGGATTGTACCATGGTACCATGGGATTTTTTTAGCCTAACAGTTGGAACAGCTTTAATTGAGTTAGCCTGCTCTGTTGCTTTTCACATATGTTATGGAATTGAGATAACATTTGTCCCATTTCCCCCCCAATTTCCAAATCTTTGTGGCCCTAAACTCATTCAACCTGCAGGGAATTTTTCAGCAGATTCAGCACTCTGATGTTTCCAGCTGCCAAACATGGGAATGATGTCCCTGGAGACACTCTGCAGTCTGAGCACCTAAACGACTGTGCCCTCCAGACAGAGCAGAGGTCTAGCTGTTTCTTTAGCCTCCCCTGAGATCCACGGCAGGCCCAGCAATACTGCAGCACACAGCCATTTTCCCTAGAGATATAATATGAACGTGGTTGATGTCATAAACCTATAAGGTTCTGGATTATGCTGACAATGATCCATTTCTATGGCTCTTCCCCTCTAGGGTTTGTAAAACAGCTGGTATTAAGCCGGTGGAGCCAAATGCTCCACCATCACTATGCCAACGCTCCACCATCACTATGCCAACGCTACTTTGTACTACATTGAAGAAGCTTGAGAATATCCATTACCCTTGTTTCTTGCAGTGACCAAACCTCTCTGCTGGCCATTACAGTTCAATGGCAAGGAATGCAGGAGTGGCCATTGGGCTGCTGTATATCCTCTGGGTGAATAAAGAATAAATCATTGTCTGCAGAGGCGGGAGGAGGCTAAGAGGACTCCTAATGACCCTGGGCCTGGGAGGAACAAAGCCACACAGGACACTGAGAGGGCAAGACCTGCAGATTACCCGTTTCCTTTTCTGTCCGGGGCAGGCTGAGACTGACTGCAGCTATAGCCAAGTCATCCCTTTTCTGTTGTGTTTTTGTTTTTTGGTTCTGTAGTGACAGTTCGAGGACAGCGAGAGAGGAATGACGTTAGAACATTGAGGAACGCGTTTGATCTCACCCGTGGAATTCAGCCTCGGTCAGGCCTGGATTGAACGATACAAGGGATGGGAAATGTAATCTCTGTCTAAGTGACGTTCACAAGAGCCCTCTCAACGTTCCATGGTGTCCAAAGTGTTCAGTATGCTACATGTGCTTCTCCCTTTGAAACACCCTTCATGTTTCGTCTTGAATTGAATTTATTAGAACATCTTGGCTCAGGAATACAATGGCTTCAGATCAGGAGCCCCAGGTCCACGTTCTCCCCTTTGTTTTGGCCTTGGTTTGGACCTGGCCTCTGAAGCTGTAGATGAGATCACAATCAGTCCCTCAGTTTGTGTGACTAATGAAAAATTACTTCAAACCACTACCCGCCAAATTCCTGCGCGGTGCGGTTGGTCGCCCGTCTCGGGACAGCTGGTTCTGTTTCTCAGCCAGGACGGAGCCACATTGGCTGTCCACTCATCTGAAAAAAATACACAATGTGCCGTACTCACAGTGAGAATTCCTCTCTGTGTTGTCACCCAGCATGGATTGGCTTTTGGCAGAGCTAACATACAGTAAATGAGCCCTGTTGAAAGTCCTCAGGGCCTTGGTAAGCTCTTAATAATGGGCTACTTTTTTGTCATCAGACTTTCAACTGCTGGGTTTTTCCCTCAGGTCAGTCTCACGATAGGGGAAAAGATATTGAATGTCCCTAATACTTTACCAGAATGGCAGGTGTGTGTTACCTTGCATTATACTCCATGATCTAAGTATTCTAAATATTGAAGTAGGACAAGGCCTCAGGTTCTGGCTTAATTGTGATTCCCTTCCCTTACTTTCTGTCACTCCCCGTCACTCCCTCTGTCCTTGCTGTGGCAGCTATAGTCCAGTAGTACACAACCTGTCTCTTGTAATTTATCTCACTCCTGAGGTAAATATTAAACACAGATTTCCTAGACGTGTACCAGGTGCCTTGGTCTGGGTCACGTAAACAACACACACTGAATAAATGTCCAGATGTCCGGGGCTGTCTAACTTCTCAAAATGATGAATCCGCCTATCTAGCCTAGCCTATCACATTTCCCTTCTAAGGACCCATTTCTCAGGAAAGATCCACGTTGGAAATGGAAACTAGATTTGCTGGGTCTGTCTATTTCTTTTATTTCCCATCTGTAAGTTGATGTTGGTGGCTGAGGACTAACTCCTGGTTCTGCCCATATCAGAAGCCCTGCCACTGCAGTGTAATGGCCCCATAGCAGAAGCCCTGCCACTGCTGTTTAATGGCCCCATAGCAGAAGCCCTGCCACTGCAGTTTAATGGACCCATAGCAGAAGCCCTGCCAATGCTGTTTTATGGCCCCATAGCAGAAGCCCTGCCACTGCAGTTTAATGGCCCCATATCAGAAGCCCTGCCACTGCAGTTTAAAGGCCCCATATCAGAAGCCCTGCCACTGCAGTTTAATGGCCCCATAGCAGAAGCCCTGCCACTGCTGTTTAATGGCCCCATAGCAGAAGCCCTGCCACTGCTGTTTAATGGCCCCATAGCAGAAGCCCTGCCACTGCAGTGTAATGGCCCCATAGCAGAAGGCCTGCCACTGCTGTTTAATGGCCCCATAGCAGAAGCCCTGCCACTGCTGTTTAATGGCTGTTTCAGGGGCCAGGGGCTTTGCCTCTTAGACCCCATTCACAAGCAGGCACTCCACAGTGTTTGTTTTTGTGAGTGTTATCTTGACTGCTTTAAGCACAGATGATGGCTAACAGGGACCAGACACAGAGGAACAGTCCAAAACCCCCTATTGACCGCCTGCCAGCTGTTTGCTGTCAAAGACAGCTTTGGAGCTTGTGAACGCCATCAATCATCAGCAATCATAATGCCTTGCCGGAATTAACTGTTTTATAATGAGATGATAACAGAAAGGGGGAGAGGATTGGTGCATGCAGGCTATGTCAGAGAGAACATACACAGTGTACAAAACATTAGAAACATCTTCCTAATATTGAGTTGCACCCCCTTTTGCCATCAGAACAGCCTCAATTCGTTGGGGCATGGGCTCTACAAGGTGTCGATAGCGTTCCACAAGGATGCTGGTCCATATTGACTCCAATGCTTCCCACAGTTGTGTCAAGTTGGCTGGATATCCTTTGGGTGGTGGACCATTCTTGATACACACAGGAAAAAGTTGCAGTTCTTGACACACTCAAACCGTATCACCTGGCACCTACGACCATACCCAGTTCAAAGACATGTAAATCTTTTGTCTTGCCCATTCATCCTCTGAATGGCACACATTCACAATCTATGTCTCAAGGCTTAAAAATCCTTCTTTAACCTGTCTCCTCCCCTTCATCTACACTGATTAAAGTGGATTTAACAGGTGACATCAATAAGGGATTATAGCTTTCACCTGGATTCACCTGGTCAGTCTATGTCATGGAAAGTGTAATATTTTGTACATTCAGTGTAAATACAGTATAATCTGACGAGACCCTTAAGCACTGCTGGAGTCCTGCCCGATTAACAGGCTAATAACTGCTCCTGAGGTGTTATACTAACAAACTGACCACTCTAATGCTTTAATGGGATAGCTTTTCCATACCTCTCCACACATTGTAGACTGCAAAATTGGCCAATTCCAGCAATTCCTTGCTCCCCTGCTTGCTGAATTACAGTCAAACTGTCAACAAAGTTTTAGGATGTTGGACCTGGTCCTTCTGACTGTACAGGCCAGGGCACCAAAACCCACATCTCATTTTATTGTGGAAAGGCTGTAAACACCCAGTGTTCCTCAGTCAGCCAAATGGATAGAGCAGTCCATACATGGTCAGTACAGGTGTTCTTCGTATATGGCCAGGTATTTGTCCATATTTGGTCAGTACAGGTGTTGTCCATCCATATAGTAGATGTTAACGAGAGGCTTGCCTTCTGCCTTAGAGTCTAGAGTGAAGCCGAAATCACAGACGCCTGTTAACGGCGTGAAAATTTGCGTGCGAGAGTAGCGAGCGTCAATTCACATACACAGTATAGCGTATGCCAATGAAAATCAATAATAAACAGTTATCTATGTTCCCTACGAAGCCCCTGACAGTTATTGTTGTGAGTTCCTTAGATGTCCTACGGGAGCCACCGTACCTGTGCTAAACCCGAGTTGTTTATAAACAACCAAGTCTTTCTTGTTCTTCTACGTAAGCGGTCCTCAAGTTTTTCAGCCATAGCCTGCCTAAGCTATATGCCTATGAAATCAACACAGGTAGGCTGCGACCTTAGCTTACTGCCCAATACATTATAAACTACATCTTTAGTCTACTTAGCATAGAGGAATTGTAATGATCTTCCCTAATCCTTTTCTACAAATGCATTCTATCTGCATTCTATCTGCTTGTTTTACCAGAATTGCTCCGCATAGACTCAAGAAAAATAGACTTGCCCTGCTAATTTGACGCGCTATGATGCTGTTAACACTCGCGGCACGGCACGTCTGCTTTCTCTCACTCGTATGCATTCTATTTCCAGCATGAGCACACTTTTTGTTACAATTGAGCTTGAGGCTCGTGGCTGGCAGGGATGTGAATTGGAATGTGTGGAATGAGTCTGGTCACTGCATTAATCCAGCAGGGGGGGGGATCTGAAGGGGAGGGGGTAATGGGGAAGCAGTCTGCCCACAGTCCACAGTGTGAGATAGGACCTATCCCCCCTGTCTTGTGGCCGGTTGGAACTTCCCCTGGAGGAGCCAGGCCAACCAACAATGATCTTCATTTTGCTCTGGTTTGGACTCTGGCATCTGCTGACTGACATACCACTTACTGCTCACCACACAACACTTGGATGATGCCTTTATTTGTTGCAGAGTACATCTGCTATAAGTTATCAGTGCTCAGAGTTCATTTTGAGACATTTCCTCTCTCTTTTTTCTTAAACTTAGGAAAACTAGACTATGCTCAATTAAAGCTACAGACCACCAGTTTGTCTTCATTATCCACCACAGCCCAGTGGATGTGTTGTACCTCTATTTATATCAAACTGGTTTCTGAGGTCTTCCTCCTTCAAAGCCACTTTGTTAACAGCAAAAGTGACCTCTGGAGCTGGGCTTTCTGAGGCGAGAGTTTCCACTCCATTGCCTCTCTTTAATGCCGGCATTAGCCTTCAATAGCGGAGGCTGGCCCAGGCCCAGCGGGCCACAGGCTCACAATGAGCTCACTGTCTGTGGGCTGAGATCAGCTCCCTCTGCCCCCCTCTGCTCTTCTCTCGCTCGTCCTATCCTCCCTTGTCTCCTCTCCGTCGCAAATGCCACACGCAGAGCCACTGTCCTCGAGATGTCCTCTAATTTTTCACTTTGTCACAGGTTTGAAAGATGGTGACGTGTTTTGTTTTTGTTGTCTATGGTCTGTGGAGGAGTTCAAGTGGAGCCATCCATCCAAGCCTGGTGGTGAACTTGTTAATTAGGCTGTAAATTATTAAGTCATTATTCTATTATTTTGAGCATTAATAACAAAACTTTGGTACTGCCTTTTTCCCTCCCATGAGACAGTCCATTACTAAAGAATTGGCCAAACACCGTACAACTGAATAGTTTTTAATATTTTAACAACCAATCCTATCCTATTCCGTGGAGAAGCCTCTTGAAGCCATCCAAAATAATCAAGTCATGTGAAGCTGGAAAGAACACTACCAATCATGTGAATCCCATACAATGGTTCTCATGACTAGGCTATAAAACACTGTTACAGAAATAAAAGCTCTGCTTGGTTCCCCATCTATGCCCAACATGGCTTCTACCCCTCAAATAGTCAACAGAGTTTTAAGATCTTGGAGATGTTGTTGAGGTCGATACATTGGCATGATACATTGGCATTCGAGAACGTCCTCTTGAATCGATTATATCCTTCCCGCGTCTGCAGCTGGCCAGATAAAGGGAGAGATGTTTCCACAGCAGCCTTGCTGTCTGGGCTGTGTTTGCGTCTGAAAGAGATAGGGGTTTTGAATGTAAAGGGAGACACAAGAAGGATGAGACAATGGTGTGTGTGCGTGCTTCTCAGTACGGCCGTGCGTAGAGCAGCGGATGATGACATCATACCATTAAATGCCTGTAAATCCTTGTGCATCAGTGAGAATGTGTCAAGCCAGGCCCCCCCCGCATGTCATCAAAGCCAGGAAGAACCTGCTCAAATCAAGGAAGCTGCACTGTCCCTGATGAGCCATCCAGCTGTGCCTGAGTCTCCCCCCACCCTGTTTTCCTCAGGCATCCCTTCCTACAGAACAACCCATCCAGCTCTGGCCTCTCTCCTCTCTCCAGTTCACTCTTTCAAACCAGCTCTCTTCCTCCATCAGAAGACCTGGCCAGGACTGCCTCTCTCTGTGACATTACTGAGCCAAATTAGAATAGTTACGGCTACTGTAGCGAAGGACATTAGCATTTTGTAAGAGTTTGTGCGTGCAGCGTCTCATGGGTGAATGATTGCCCTCCTTCCACCACAAGTATTATTTTATTGATGTATATCATGTTAGCTGTGCTGGGCTGGAATCGCAAATGAGCTCATCCAGGACAGGACAGAAATTGAATCCGAACGTTCCCTCCTGAAGGCCAGGTCAAGACAAAGCCTCACCTTCAGGGAAATTGAGCAACTATTCAGGTATCATCCCTTCCTCTGATGCCTTTTAAAGGGTCTTAGTCTATTGCACAGGCATGTGTCGTTACCGTGTCCAGGGGTGTGAAAGACCTTAATATCCGAAAGACAGAGAGAGAGAGTTCCACTTCCAGTGACTCAGGAAGAGGTCATGGGAAATGTCAGTGGCCAGCCACCATCTGTAGAATCTGTAGCGGAGACGGTGAAAGGCTGTTGGTCTCAGCTCAGAAAGAAGAGGGGGAAAACCCAAATGAAACATGTCCCGCTTCTGAGTCTGGTTTAATATCAAACGGTTTCCAATGTAGTTTCTCAGATGTGGTCAAAAACATGATTATTTTTACGTCAAATAATTAATATTTGCGACGCAAAACATTTAATATGACCGGCTGCCCACAACAAATGGCAACATCATGCTAACAGATTCCTGTTTTGCTACATTGGTTGTAGCACTACTACTGCTTTTATTCATCAAGACTTTTCTCCACAACCATTTTCATCTGCTAAGTGAGGATGAATGGAGAGGCGATTTACAGTACCTACTTGAATGCCCAGCAGCAACCCAAACTCAGTGTCAGACAAAGATGGAAACCATCATGCTAACAGATTCCTGTTTTGCTACATTGGTTGTAGCACTACTACTGCTTTTATTCATCAAGACTTTTCTCCACAACCCTTTTCATCTGCTAAGTGAGGATGAATGGAGAGGCGATTTACAGTACCTACTTGAATGCCCAGCAGCAACCCAAACTCAGTGTCAGACAAAGATGGAAACCAGAAGCACCTCTCTCTCTGTTCCTAAGAGATGGTGAAGGACCAGCTAGATTTGAACACGACACGTTACATTCGTCACTTGTTACATCACAGCAACAATTCCACATTTCACATGAATTCATCGGATTGCTTTGTAGTGCACCCATCTCGCCATCTCGTAGCTCGGGGTGAAATTCCGGAGATAATTAGGAAATCTAATCAAATCAATGTTTATTGGTCCCGTACAGTTGATGTTATAGCAGGTGCAGCTAAATACTTTGGTTACTAGCTCAAATCAAATGTTATTGGTCACATACACATGTTTAGCAGATGTTAATGCGAGAGTAGCGAAATGCTTGTGCTTCTAGTTCCGACAGTGAAGTAATATCTAACAAGTAATCTAACAATTCCCCACCAACCTTATACACACAAATAAGTACATATAAATATATGGATGAGCGATGGCCGAGTGGCATAGGCAAGGTGCAATAGATGGTATAAGGTATAGTATAAGGTGCAGACATGTGAGATGAGTAATGTAAGATATGTAAACATTATTAAAGTGGCATTATTAAACTGACTAGTGATCTAATTATTAAAGTGGCCAAAGATTTGAGTCTCTATGTAGGCAGCAGCCTCTCTGAGTTAGTGATGCCTGTTTAGCAGTCTTATGGCCTTGAGATAGCTGTTTCAGTCTCTCGGTCCCAGCTTTGATGCACCTGTACTACCTTGCCTTCGGCAGTAGCTCGGGTGGTTGTTGTCCTTGATGATCTTTTTGTTCTTCCTGTGACATCGGGTGCTGTAGGTGTCCTGGAGGGCAGGTAGGTTGCCCCCGGCGATGCTTTGTGCAGACCGCACCACCCTCTGGAGAGCCCTGCGGTTGAGGGCGGTGCAGTTGCCGTACCAGGCGGTGATACAGATTGACAGGATGCTCTCGATTGTGCGTCTGTAAAAGTTTGTCAAGGTTTTAGGTGACAAGCCAAATTTCTTCAGCCTCCTGAGGTTGAAGAGGCGCTGTGGCGCCTTCTTCACCACACTGTCTGTGTGGGTGGACCATTTCAGTTTGTCGGTGCACGCCGAGGAACTTAAAACTTTCCACCTTCTCCACTACTGTCACTTCGATGTGGATAGGGGGGGTGCTCCCTCTGCTGTTTCCTGAAGTCCACAATCATCTCCTTTGTTTTGTTGACGTTGGAGTAGCTCCTAACAATGCAATAAGCAAATATACAAATAATCAACAAAACATTGCACTATGTATAGGAATAATCCTCAAATCAAACATTTGGAAATGAAATCATTTGGGTCATTGTCGTCCATGAAAAGCTGATAAGGTTTAGCCTAGAGACAAGTGTTACTCCTTTGGTGAATACAGGAAAATACACAGCCCCTATAAAGGAAAAGATGCACCCCTGTCTTGAATGATTGACTACGGTACCTCACAGGAGTCAATCTAATAATGCATCACAATCCTTTCCGTCCACCTTTCCACTGCGCATCATGACTCTCCCAGATTGGATGGAAACTCTTTAAACCTATTAAGGCGTGTATTCCCAGAAACGATTGGGTTATTGATGTCTTCAGGGGTAAAGCTCATCTAACATAGAAGTGCTCCTCCTTGGTAGAGATACAGATTGGACTGAAGGCTGTCTTCAGGGCTACGATGGAGTTCTGCGCCTGATGAGTCATTGCCGGTGTGAGCAGCTCTCTCTCTCTTATGCTATATTGGTCATGGTCTATTATAGTCCAGTCTGAGAACTCGGCACATGGCACTTAGGCTATGAAACTTCATATGGGAAATCTGGTCAGTTATGTTCCCATCTTTCCCTCTATAAACTAGCTCACTGCTAGTAGATGCGATGGGTACAGTCCCAAACTGTGCTTCTGGGCCTTTACTTTGGGTCAGCCCCATGCTCTGCCTCTTACTGTGGGTCAGCCCCATGCCTTGGGACTCTGCCCCCGTTCACCTCAGCCAATTACATGAGAAGGAGCTCAGTGATTGGCTTGTTGTCTGCAAACTGTCCCAACCTCGCTGTCACTTCAAATGGGCCCCTCCTTCTTCTTCCTGATTCTCTAACCATTAAACCAGAGCATCTCTCTCTCTCTTTCTCCTGCCTCTTACTGTAAGTCAGTCCCATGCTCTGCCTCTTACTGTGAGTTGCTCCTTTTAAAATAGCTATAGAGGCCTCTGGCTCTGTTCTAGTTCAATTCAATTGATTCCTCTTTCAACCTCGCTGTCACTTCAGATGGCTCCCGCCTGCTTCTTCCTGATTCTCTAGCTGTTAACCAGAGCATCTCTATCTCTGTCTTTCTCTCTCTTTCTCCTGCCTCTTACTGTGAGTCAGCCCCATTCACTGCCTCTTACTGTGAGTCAGCCCCATTCACTGCCTCTTACTGTGGGTCAGCCCCATTCACTGCCTCTTACTGTGAGTCAGCCCCATTCACTGCCTCTTACTGTGGGTCAGCCCCATGCTCTGCCTCTGTGGGTCAACCCCATTCTCTGCCTCTTACTGCGAGTCAGCCCCATTCACTACCTCTTACTGTGGGTCAGCCCCATGCTCTGCCTCTGTGGGTCAACCCCATTCTCTGCCTCTTACTGCGAGTCAGCCCCATACTCTGCCTCTTACTGTGAGTCAGCCCCATGCTCTGCCTCTTACTGTGGGTCAGCCTCATGCTCTGCCTCTTACTGTGGGTCAGCCCCATGCTCTGCCTCTGTGGGTCAACCCCATTCTCTGCCTCTTACTGCGAGTCAGCCCCATTCACTACCTCTTACTGTGTCAGCCCCATTCACTGCCTCTTACTGTGGGTCAGCCCCATTCACTGTCTCTTACTGTGGGTCAGCCCCATGCTCTGCCTCTTACTGTGAGTCAGCCTCATCCTCTGCCTCTTACTGTGGGTCAGCCCCATGCTCTGCCTCTTACTGTGGGTCAGCCCCATGCTCTGCCTCTTACTATGGGTCAGCCCCATGCTCTGCCTCTTACTGTGGGTCAGCCCCATCTTACTGTGGGTCAGCCCCATGCTCTGCTTCTTACTGTGGGTCAGCCCCATGCTCTGCCTCTTACTGTGAGTCAGCCCCATGCTCTGCCTCTTACTGTGGGTCAGCCCCATGCTCTGCCTCTTACTGTGGGTCAGCCCCATGCTCTGCCTCTTACTGCGAGTCAGCCCCATTCACTACCTCTTACTGTGAGTCAGCCCCATGCTCTGCCTCTTACTGTGGGTCAGCCTCATGCTCTGCCTCTTACTGTGGGTCAGCCCCATGCTCTGCCTCTTACTGTGGGTCAGCCCCATGCTCTGCCTCTTACTGTGGGTCAGCCCCATCTTACTGTGGGTCAGCCCCATGCTCTGCCTCTTACTGTGGGTCAACCCCATGCTCCGCCTCTTACTGTGGGTCAGCCCCATGCTCTGCCTCTGTGGATCAGCCCCTTGCTCTGCCTTGGTGACAAGAGCCCTGCCCTCGTCAGACTCACAGCCAGAACTGACCACAAAGGTCTATCTGGCGTCAGTGGCGAGCCACCGGAGCCCAGAGGAAAGGACTCACTGCAGAAGGGAAGGGAGCTGATGGCCTTTGTCTTATCTGTGGTACTCCAGTTCTGCCAGGCATGTGACACAGCTGAGAGGCCTGAGGAGGCGCTGATGCTGGCAGCCGAACCACAGTTAGTTCCCATGACCTCACACCTCACCACCTCCCTTACGCTCCTCTACTGCCACTCTCTGGTGCTAGCCTGGCCGGCAGCCACGACCTTGGGTTCATTTGGAGCCCACTGCTTCCGGGGACTGATCGGATGCCTCTCATTGTATCAGTTTGGTCTGGCGGCAGACAGTTTGGTCTGGCTGCAGACAGTTTGGTCTGGCGGCAGACAGTTTGTTATGGCGGCAGACAGTTTGGTCTGGTGGCAGACTAAACTGTCTGGCGGCAGACAGTTTGGTCTGGAGGCAGACAGTTTGGTCTGGTGGCAGACAGTTTGGTCTGGCGGCAGACAGTTTGGTCTGGCAGCAGACAGTTTGGTCTGGAGGCAGACAGTTTGGTCTGGAGGTAGACAGCTTGGTCTGGTGGCAGACAGTTTGGTCTGGAGGCAGACAGCTTGGTCTGGTGGCAGACAGTGGTGTTCTGTAGAGAGTGCTTTATGTGGTGTTATACGAGTGTGAGGAATGAAGTCTTAGAAACATGATCTGGTGGTAATGACTACAAGCAATCATTCTTTACATACTAAATGTATTATAACTTTACAAATCTGTAATGTGATCATAATGATCAATTCTTTGTATTTATGTACCTTTTTTTCTTATTTTTCTTTTTTGAGTGGCAGTCCACAGGTAAATATGATATGAACTGAATATTAAATTATATTCATTTGTATATTGTACCTGTACCCCCCCAATGAAAAAATTACAAAATAAATAAAAATGTGGTTACATATATTTATGGAGAAGAATGACGTGTGTGTGTGTGTTTTATATTTATATTTCCATCACAGCCTATTAACTGGAGTACAAGGCAACCGTGACAGATGTTAAGTCATGTACAGTAGCATCAACCACCAGTGTGTGTTTTTATTTATTTTATTTTTATTTCACCTTTATTTAACCAGGTAAGCAAGTTGAGAACAAGTTCTCATTTACAATTGCGACCTGGCCAAGATAAAGCAAAGCAGTTCGACACATACAACGACACAGAGTTACACATGGAGTAAAACAAACATACAGTCAATAATACAGTATAAACAAGTCTATATACAATGTGAGCAAATGAGGTGAGAAGGGAGGTAAAGGCAAAAAAGGCCATGGTGGCAAAGTAAATACAATATAGCAAGTAAAACACTGGAATGGTAGTTTTGCAATGGAAGAATGTGCAAAGTAGAAATAAAAATAATGGGGTGCAAAGGAGCAAAATAAATAAATAAATTAAATAGTTTAGTGTTGAGGTGTTTTGATTCTCCAGTAATTTACTGTAATCTAAAGAAGTTATGCAACCCGATGTCAAATCTGGTTACAATTAATCAAATCCAATCGAGTTAAGAAAATTAAATCACTGGATCACTGTTTGATCGAAACGCAACTTGTCTGTTAACCCATTGGTGCCCCCGTTCACCTCAGTCAATTAGATGAGAAGGAGCTCAGTGATTGGCTTGTTGTCTGCAAACTGTCCCAACCTCGCTGTCACTTCAAATGGGTCCCTCCTTCTTATTCCTGATTCTCTAGCTGTTAAACCAGAGTATCTCTCTCTCTCTCTTTCTCTTCTCTCTCTCCTCTCTTTCCTGCTGACTGTAAATCACATTGATGCTTTGCCTTCTTCCGAGAGAGCTGTGTTTCTGTCATCAGCCCACCAGTTCAGTGATACAGGGCTCTAAAATAACAAGACTGTAAATACAGAGAAAGATGGCCTTTGGTTGCAGTATTACGCCTACCGTGGTCTGACTGAGTCTGATGACTTCATGTAAACTGTTTTCACATGCACATGATGGACATAGCCGACATACAGTCTTAGAAAAAAAGGTGTTATTTAGACCTTAAAAGGAAACCCTGTTGGTTCAACGTAGAACCCTTTTGGGTTCCATGGGTTCCTTTCCACAGAAGGTTCTACATGGAATTTAAAAAAGAGTTCTACCTGGAACCAAAAAGGGTTCTCCTATGGGAACAGCAGAAGAACCCTTTTGGAACTCTTTTTTTCTAAGAGTGTAGCTTTCAGCGACAAGGTACACTATCGGCCCTTATCTCTGTAATGCAGAGGTTTGGCACTACAAAGCTTTCATTTGAAAGACTCCTCGATTCCTCCTCCATTTTGTGTGCCTGTGAAATGTCTGGATCCTGAGGCTTTTGAAATGTTTAGTGAAATTACATTTCACTCCTGGTGCAGACAATGACCTTCAACCTGTTTGAAGGGAGTATCTCATTTAATGGCAAACTCACCAAGCTCAGTAAAGTTGGCTATGTTCTGTAAAAATGACTTTGGTGTACATCTGTCAGCCAGTGATACATTTGGTACAAGACCTAATTTCAGTTTGAAAGAGGGATTTTGGGGAATGGGCTATTGCCGATGAGTATGCTAAATGCTGACACTGTGAATCATTTCTCTCCCCATTTCTCTCTCTCTCCCCATTTATCTTTCTCCCCCATTTCTCTCTCTCTCCCACTACCCCCCCCCCCTCTCTCTCTCCCTCTCTCTCTCTCCCACTACCCACCCCCTCCCTCTTTCTCTCTCTCCCTCCCAGACCGAGAGGACCAATCAATTCTCTGCACGTGAGTAACCTCTGAGCCATGTCTGCTCAGCCCTTTTCTTCTCTCTTTCCGTGTTCTGTGTTGCATGGGTTGTTGGATTTACAGGAAAGTGTCTTCTCAGTTTGATTCCTTGCACTAAGCCTGCATAGTATCATACCACACGTCACTGGTTTGGACCAGGTGGTTTAGAAAGGCCATGCAGCACCAGCTTAATTGCATAACATTCACAATTCAATTATCTTAGTTATGCGCGTCTCTTCCTCACTTAGTAGTCCCGAAAATGAAATGGGGAAATGACCTGCTGCATTGCATTCCTGCAGAAGCTCTATTCAACTATGAATGAAGTGTAGCTTATTGAAGCCGACATGAATGTACTTAGCACTGATTATAGGTCGAAAGAGGAATCAATTTAATTGAACTAGAACAGAGCCAGAGGCCCCTATAGCTATTTTAAAATGAGCAACTCAGTAACACAGAACAGTGAGACAGACACTTACGGGAAGAGAGACTTAGGCTTGGGGCAGGGAAGCTGGGAAATGTTTGGTATTTCTGGTACACACACACACACACACAACCCCTACCCGTTGGCTGTATTCCTGTCTAGCGCCCAATATCTACAGATGACATTAATGCTGCCAAGAAACATGTCAGCGTGGCATCTCATCGTAAGCCTCTGTGACAGGCCTACACCGATGATGTGTGAAAGAGTATACAGGGTAAAGTTTCTCCAAGTGTGTGTGTGTGTGTGTGTCCTCTCCCTGCGCTGGTCTGAACCCGATCCTCCACCACCCAATATTTCCCTGGAACCCCCAGGGCTACAAGCCACCAGTCAATAAATATTTTCCTAGCCTCTCACCATACATGACTAAGTCTGGGGGAGCATGGAAGAATTTGGATGGATGTCGGAAGTGTGGCTTGAACACTATCATAAAATCTCACATCTGCTATGATGCATTTATATGCCAACTGTGACACACACACACACACACACACACACACACACACACACACACACACACACTGTAGGAGACGGTGGTCATAGCAATGTAAACGCTGCACAGAGATGCCATGTAATTATAAGTCAGTCCCTGAGAATATGAGCCGTCTCCTCTGCAGCAAGGCGAACCAACCTAAGGAATCTAACACTTCCAGTTTAATGCCAACCTCATGGACATTTTACGCAATTACTCACTCACGGGCTGTGTCCAAAATAGCACCCTAATGCCTAAATAGTGCACTACTTTTGGCCAGAGCCCGTCATTTCAGACGCAGCCAGAAATACCCTCTGCTCCCGGTGTGTCACACCCTGACCATAGTTTACTTTGTATATTTCTATGTTTTGGTTGGTCAGGGTGTGATCTGAGTGGGCATTCTATGTTACATGTCTAGTTTGTCCAGTTCTATGTTCGGCCTGATATGGTTCTCAATCAGAGGCAGGTGTTCGTCATTGTCTCTGATTGGGAACCATATTTAGGTAGCCTGGGTTTCACTGTGTGTTTGTGGGTGATTGTTCCTGTCTATGTGTTTTTCACCAGATAGGCTGTTTAGGTTTTCATTACGTTCTTTATTTTGTAGTGTTTGTATTGATTCGTGTTTTACGTTTGTTTATTAAAACATGGATCGCAATCGACACGCTGCATTTTGGTCCGATCCTTGTTCTACCTCTTCATCAGAGGAGGAGATAGAAGAAAACCGTTACAGAATCACCCACCACAAAAGGACCAAGCAGCGTGTCAACAGGCAGGAGCAGCGCGAGGAGATGCGCAATAAGGATTTCTGGACATGGGAGGAAATCCTCGACGGGAGAGGACCCTGGGCTAAAACAGGGGAGTGTAGCCGCCCAAAGATGCAGCGGGAGAAGAAACAACAGGAGCAGCCCAAAGAGGAGTACAGTATGGAGTATACGACTTGGGAGGAGATCGACAGGTGGGCGGCCGACCCAGGGAGAGTGCCGGAGCCCGCCTGGGATTCGATGGAGCAGTGCGCGGAAGGTTATCAGAGAATGGAGTTGGCGAAGCAGGCACGGCGGCGCGGAAGGAAGCCCGAGAGGCAGCCCCAAAAATTTATTGGGGGGGGGCTAACAGGGAGTATGGCTACGCCAGGTAGGAGACCTGCGCAAACTCCCTGTGCTTACTGGGGGGCTAGAGAGACCGGACAGGCACCGTGTTATGCAGTGGTGCGCACGGTGTCTCCAGTGCGGGTGCATAGCCCGGTGCGGTATATTCCAGCTCCGCCTGTCGGCCGGGCTAGATTGAGCGTCGAGCCTAATGCCATGAAGCCGGCTCTACGCAGCTGGTCCCCAGTGCGTCTCCTTGGGCCGGCTTACATGGCACCAGCCTTGCGCTCGGTGTCTCCGGTTCGCCTGCATAGCCCAGTGCGGGCTATTCCACCTCGCCGCACTGGCAGGGCGACCGTGAGCATTCAACCAGGTAAGGTTGGGCAGGCTCGGTGCTCAAGAGCTCCAGTACGCCTGCACGGTCCGGTCTTTCCAGTACCACCTCCACACCCCAGCCCTCCGGTAGCAGCTCCCCGCACCAGGCTTCCTGTGCGTGTCCTGGGCCCAGTACCACCAGTGCCAGCACCACGCATCAGGCCTACAGTGCGCCTCGCCTGTCCAGCGCTGCCAGAGCCTTCCTCCTCTTCAGCGCTGTCGGAGTCTCCCGCCTGTTTAGCGCTGTTAGAGCCTTCCTTCTCTACAGCGCTGCCGGAGTCTCCCGCCTGTTCAGAACTGCCAGTTTGCAAGGAGCTGCCAGTTTGCAAGGAGCTGCCAGTTTGCAAGGAGCTGCCAGTTTGCAAGGAGCTGCCAGTTTGCAAGGAGCTGCCAGTTTGCAAGGAGCTGCCAGTCTGCATAGAGCTGCCAGTCTGCATAGAGCTGCCAGTCTGCAAGGAGCTGCCAGTCTGCATAAACCTGCCAGTCTGCAAGGAGCTGCCAGTCTGCAAGGAGCCGCCAGAGCTGCCAGTCTGCAGGATGCCGCCAAAGCTGCCAGTCTGCAAGGAGCCGCCAGAGCTGCCAGTCTGCAAGGAGCCGCCAGAGCTGCCAGTCTGCAAGGAGCCGCCAGAGCTGCCAGTCTGCAAGGAGCCGCCAGAGCTGCCAGTCAGCATGGAGCAGCCAGGGCCGCCAGTCAGCATGGAGCAGCCAGGGCCGCCAGTCAGCATGGAGCAGCCAGGGCCGCCAGTCAGCATGGAGCAGCCAGGCAGCATGGAGCAGCCAGAGCAGCCAGTCAGCATGGAGCAGCCAGTCAGCATGGAGCAGCCAGAGCAGCCAGTCAGCATGGAGCAGCCAGAGCTGCCAGTCAGCATGGAGCAGCCAGTCAGCATGGAGCAGCCAGAGCTGCCAGTCAGCATGGAGCAGCCAGTCAGCATGGAGCAGCCAGAGCTGCCAGTCAGCATGGAGCAGCCAGTCAGCACGGAGCAGCCAGAGCTGCCAGTCGACCAGACTCTTCCAGATCTGCCAGTCGACCAGACTCTTCCAGATCTGCCAGTCGACCAGACTCTTCCAGATCTGCCAGTCGACCAGACTCTTCCAGATCTGCCAGTCGACCAGACTCTTCCAGATCTGCCAGTCAGCCAGACTCTGCCAGATCTGCCAGTCAGCCAGACTCTGCCAGATCTGCCAGTCAGCCAGGATCTGCCAGATCTGCCAGTCAGCCAGGATCTGCCAGATCTGCCAGTCAGCCAGGATCTGCCAGATCTGCCAGTCAGCCAGGATCTGCCAGATCTGCCAGTCAGCCAGGATCTGCCAGATCTGCCAGTCAGCCAGGATCTGCCAGATCTGCCAGTCAGCCAGGATCTGCCAGATCCGCCAGTCAGCCAGGATCTGCCAGAACCGCCAGTCAGCCAGGATCTGCCAGAACCGCCAGTCAGCCAGGATCTGCCAGAACCGCCAGTCAGCCAGGATCTGCCAGAACCGCCAGCCAGCCAGGATCTGCCGGATCCAACTACCTGCCTGAGCTTCCTCTCAGTGCTGAGCTTCCTCTCAGTGCTGAGCTTCCTCTCAGTGCTGAGCTACCCATCAGTCCCGAGCTACCTCTGTCCCGAGCTGTCCTTCTGTTCCGAGCTGCCCCTCTGTCCCGAGCTGTCATTTAGGAGGGTAACCTATCTAGGGACGTTAAGGAGGTGGACTAAGACTATTATGGAGTGGGGTCCACGTCCAGCGCCAGAGCCGCCACCGCGGACAGATGCCCACCCAGACCCTCCCCTATAGGTTCAGGTTTTGCGGCCGGAGTCCGCACCTTGGGGGGGGGGGTACTGTCACATCCTGACCATAGTTTACTTTGTATATTTCTATGTTTTGGTTGGTCAGGGTGTGATCTGAGTGGGCATTCTATGTTACATGTCTAGTTTGTCCAGTTCTATGTTCGGCCTGATATGGTTCTCAATCAGAGGCAGGTGTTCGTCATTGTCTCTGATTGGGAACCATATTTAGGTAGCCTGGGTTTCACTGTGTGTTTGTGGGTGATTGTTCCTGTCTATGTGTTTTTCACCAGATAGGCTGTTTAGGTCATTACGTTCTTTATTTTGTAGTGTTTGTATTGATTCGTGTTTTACGTTTGTTTATTAAAACATGGATCGCAATCGACACGCTGCATTTTGGTCCGATCCTTGTTCTACCTCTTCATCAGAGGAGGAGATAGAAGAAAACCGTTACACGGTGGATATTGAGCTCAGCACTAAACACACAACTCATCAGCCATACAGCATATTCATAGTACTAGACTAGACTACCATAGGACTTCACCACATGACCAGGTAAGGGGAACCTGAAAGGAGAAAACAACACATGACTTTGTTATAGTAATTGGTTTTACACTCAGTGAGTATTCAGGGGCCTTGTCATTTATTTGAAGATCATCATGTCGTTAGTTTTATTTTGCAGATGATTTTGCTCAACTAGATATAACCTAGCGTTGAGCTTGAGATCGGGGAGAAAGTTCAATGTTAACCACCAGTGATTACGTAGAATGAGTACCTATTGTAAAACCACTGGTATGCATTGTGTGTTGACGTTACTGTACAGTAAGTGGTACTTGGGGATAGGATTCTGTCTGCATGGCTTGAAGAGCTTGCAAAAACATACTTCCTGGCTCTAAAGCTGTCATCGCCGTGGGTCCGTGAGAACCACCCACAACCACAGCCGCTGAACTAAACTAGCGCAAAGAAAATAAACAGCACATATAGATACACAAAAGCCCAGCTACACCGCCTCATCCGATAAACCTCTCAAATGTGGTTTATTGTCACTTCATTTGTTGTTTAGCGGAGTTGCAGGGAGCAGAGCCTGGCTAGCTCTCTCACCCCCAGCTCAAGACTGTTTATGAAGTTTCCCAAGTGCCATAATCTCCTCACAAAAACATCTGCCAGTCAGAAAGACAATTCTGACACACACACACACACACACACACACACACACACACACACACACACACACACACACACGTCATTCTTCTCCATCAACTAACCCAGGGATCTGATCTGATCTGTCTTGTATGTTTTCTATCTTCTCAGAGGTGAATCTGGTGCTGGCAAGACAGAAAACACTAAAAAGGTCATCCAGTACCTTGCACATGTGGCTTCCTCCCATAAAGGAAAAAAAGACCACAGCATTCCTGTAAGTGTAAGTTTCTGTCTTTTCTTTCTCTATATTCCCCCTGCCATGTTTATCTCCCTACCACACCTCTAGCTCTCCCCCTAAACCATGTTCTGAAGGCCACAGTTACAGTATGTCTTTCTATTGAGGGGTAACTGATGAAAGAGGAGTTAACAACTTGTGCAGCCCACATTGTCCCCCTAATACCAGGCCAGTCTGATCCACATTGTCCCCCTAATACCAGGCCAGTCTGATCCACAATGTCCCCTAATACCAGGCCAGTCAGATCCACATTGTCCCCCTAATATCAGGCCAGTCTGATCCACAATGTCCCCTAATATCAGGCCAGTCAGATCCACATTGTCCCCCTAATATCAGGCCAGTCTGATCCACATTGTCCCCCTAATACCAGGACAGTTTGATCCACAATGTCCCCCTAATACCAGGACAGGTTGATCCACAATGTCCCCCTAATACCAGGACAGGTTGATCCACAATGTCCCCCTAATACCAGGCCAGTTTGATCCACAATGCCCCCATAATACCAGGCCAGTCTGATCCACAATGTCCGCCTAATACCAGGCCAGTCTGATCCACAATGTCCCCCTAATACCAGGCTAGTCTGATCCACAATGTCCACCTAATACCAGGCCAGTCTGATCCACAATGTCCCCCTAATACCAGGCCAGTCAGATCCATAATGTCCCCCTAATACCAGGCCAGTCTGATCCACTGGTATTTACAGTACAGTGGATTAACTCCAACCCTAGTTAATCCATATCAGATAGATCCGTATGATAATGGGGGCATAATGATTAGAGGACAACAGTGTCTTGACATTGGACATGGGCTGTGTGATGAGGTCACCAAAGGGTCAGAGCCTTCTGTAGTTATATGATGCTGGTACATTACCACTGCAGTCAAAAATAGGCTCATTAAGCAATAAGACACGAGTGGGTGGGGTATATGACCAATATATCACAGCTAAGGGCTGTTCTTCGGCACGACGCAACGCGGAGCTATTATAAACTGGTTACCAACGTAATAAGAACAGTAAAAGTTTTGTCATACGCTTTCGCCAATCATCATTCAGGCCTCAAACCACCCAGTTTATAAAAATGAACCCATTGATAAAATGTGCCAATATATAGTTGTTTTTTTTTGCATAACATGCCTGTAAATGTGTTAAGAATCCATATACACGAGCTCCTGTCCCATGATGTGTGTTGCCAAAGTGAACACATCCTACAGTAGCACCTATAATGGGCTCTATAGATTGTGCAGGCGTGCACAACCCTCTAACATATTTGCGTTTGTTTATTTGCAACAAACAGCCAGAGTCGCCTAAACCAGTAAAACTACAGGCAAGTCTTTACACTTTCTTCTCAATACCTTATTCATGTGCATGTTGCATCACCAACTTTCTACTCTCAAACGGACCTACTGTTATGTAAACCTAGTGGTAATTTAATATATTTCTTTGTGGCTTCAGCCTGTTTTGTGAAATGGTGCCATTGGTTATTTTCTTGCACACTGTGAAGCATGTATGTGTAATGTTGACATCTGCGTAAAAATTAGACAAACAAAGTTTGGGTATTGACCCAGATTCTCTTTCTATCAGGCGGAAAATAATCATGTCGTAAGTTAACTTTAAATCTGGCATGAATATTGATGTGTATCCAGCTTTTCCATGTATACCTGTGGGTCAATGCACTGTACTGTACCGTAAAATGTGCTTGCAAATGTTGTTATTCCACACTAGATGAAACACAATCATATGCATGCCTTTGTTGTGTTTGGTCGCCACCAGTCAACGTTTGGCAGACATGCCGTACTATGTGAGCTATTTTTGTACAATGCAGAGTAGAAGTTGAGCAGTAAGACGTTGAAATAGAGATGAATAGAGATGAGTCTGAAGATAGAACTGAGAAACACACACACACACACACCTTCTATCCTCGTGGGGACCTAAAATGTATTTCCATTCAAAATCCTATTTTCCCTAACCCCTAAACCTAACCTTAACGCCTAACCCTAAACCTAACCCCTAACTCTAATTGTAACCCTAAACCTAACCCCTAAGCTTAAAGTAGCCTTTGTCCTCATGGAGACGTGGGAAATGTCTCCACAAGGGAGAATTTTCCTCGTTTTACTATCCTTGTGAGGGACATTTGGACATTTCAGTTCCCCACGAGGATTAGAAGAACAAGACCAAACACACACACACGGGGCAGTTAATGGACATTACTGAAAAACAGACTGTCTGGCTGTGGTTGTCATTACAGTAGTTAGTTCAGTAGCTTAATATTACTCTCAAGGTATTCTCGTTTCCAACCAGCTGCTGTAGGTCAGTTGATACTGTTAAGATAATCGAAACGGCACATGAGGGCAGATGAGCAGTGTTCTGAATAAAGATGTGATGCTCACTATGGCACACTGCCCTAATACAAGGCTAATGTGAGAAACATAAGGAATTGCACCCGTCAGTGAGATAGCTTCTTGGAAAGGACCTTTCAGAATAACATGTCCATTCCCATGCTTCCTGTTTTAATGTACTACTGTAGATTTCACTTAAAACGTTTGCCTTTATGTATTATTTAGTCTAGTCCAAATTGTCTTTGAGTACTACCTGTAATTGTCTTCCTTGGTGTGTATGTACTGTATGTATATCCTGTATGTGTGTTTAGTATCCATGATCATTAACACTTCCGGTTTATTTCCATGGTAACATTTGACAATCTACCCATTGACTACAGAGTGGAGCCCTGTTCTATGTGAGTAGCATGTTGTCCGTTCCTCACCTCTCTCTTTCTCACCCAACGTACTCCACTCACTAGACAAGCGCAAAACACAATGGGCAGAATATCCTGTAAAGGGGCTGATATTGTCGCTGTGTACTATTCTGTATATCTGTCCCTTTTATGGGTGTCAATGGGGTCCCAATAGCAGCTTCTGTTTCTATCACCTTTGGGACACTAAACTAGTTTAGTTTTAATCCACTCCATGCTCTGTGTGGTGTCCCTGTTCTTACCTATAGTTGGCACTGCTTCTTTCAAATATCTCAGATTCGGGAAAATAAACATGACTTCCTGGTTTAATACATACTAATAAACACGTTTCCCACTTCCTAACTGCCATATCCCATTTGAAACAATCATACACCACCAATCATAAACAGTGCATTTGTAATATGTTCCACTGTTATACTGGCCGACATTTAGCAAGATTCCTGTCAGGACCTCGTCACAAACTTCTCTCCCGTGTCCAATTTGGCTCCGGTGAGCCTGCTGGAGAACTTTTCACTCGCGAGGTGCTGGTGCTGCCAAATAGCCATAGCATGCTTTACTAAATAGTCAGTTGGCTTCCAGCTAGCTGGAGCTGGAGTAGGACTCTGGAGGAGAGCAGCTAGGGAGGGAGAGCCAAGAGGATCACTGCCCAGAGCTCAGCTGAACGGACTCCCCCAGGGAGAGAGGGCCATGACATGGTCCAAGACCTACAACACCCTCCCCTCTGCTTAGTCTACTCAGACCCAGCCACAGAATGCCCAGCAGGGACGATAATGGGGATTTTAATCTTCGTACCTTATTAAATTCACCACGGGGTGTTGACTGTGGATTTTGCCGTTTGTGTCTCAGTGGCAGTGCTACTTAGATCACTAATGAATCCCCTTAGAACTGCTTCTTCTTGTCTTTGCAAGTCTTTCATCTGCTCCCTGCATTGCCATGGGGGAGGAGTTTACACAGATAAAAAGTTATTCTGACCTCCCCTTGAGGAGTGTGGGTTTGTTCCTGTTTGTTCCCCAAACCACAAACAAAGTCCAGTTGCCTGCGTCATTCGCACTCACCCAACAGTCACTGAAGTGGTATTCCGCTTGTGGACTTGGAGCAACTCTTGAAACGACTTGTAATGTCTGTCCAGCAGTGACTCTGTTTGTGGACTTGGATAGATTTGTAATGTCTGTCCAGCAGTGACTCTGTTTGTGGACTTGGATAGATTTGTAATGTCTGTCCAGCAGTGATTCTGGTTGTGGACTTGGAGAGATTTGTAATGTCTGTCCAGCAGTGATTCTAGTCTGTGGAGCAGATGTGACCCCACAACCCTACCTGGCCTCTTCCTTGAAGATTTAATGGGACAGTTTTTACTGTTCCTCTGGCTTTCCAGTCTCCACAACCTGGGCCAAAGCACTGCCAAAGGCCCTGACACTGATAACAAGTGAGGTTGAACACGCTACAAAGGATGTTTCCCAAGTTACAGAGGGAAGATTGAGAATAGAGAGGAGTTATTTCACAAAAGATTACATTCATTTCGTAGTCGTGTCAATGTTAACGGGATATTAAGTGGTAAACGATAGCATTGTCCAAAGTCACACTAACAACAACAGCTCTGTTATCAACAACTATATATCCCTGTGTTCTTCCAGGCCCCCACCAGTTGTTGTCACTGTAGTGATTAGCCTCTTTACGTGGCTATGATGGTTCCCAGACACTGTTCATCAGAATAAGTGTAACGCATTCCATCAACAGTCATTTTATGGTCTTCTTGCTCACATAAACCTGATTATGTGGTACAATACATGTCCCGGAGGTCTTCCAGGCCTGTCAGTTGTTGGCACGGCTAGTGATTAGCCTCCTTACATGACAATGATGGTTTCTGGAATCTGTCAGAACAAGAGTAACACACTCCGGAACGCTGGAATGTGGGTCAGCTTGTAATGCTCCTAAAGTGGACCCCTGCTGGTGTTTTGTATTCACCCCTTTGTTCCTACCCTCTCCCCAGTCTGGTCCCAGTCTGTAGACTGAGTTTGGCAGAGATTTGCAGCTTGTGGACATTAAACAGTCTCTATTATGTCCTCTGTTCTAGTTTGTTCTAAAGCTTGTGGTGTTGTCAAGTTGTGCCATATAGCACTGCGTTATAGAGACAGCGTGTGACAATGACTATAGGAAATGGTAAGACTGCACTAACAGATCTGAAACCGTGCTATAATTTACCGTCTGTGCAATCTGCCACTGGCAGCAACGGGCTTATTCAATTCATTCCTGACTCATTTTCAGCAGCACGAAAACTCAATGAAAACAGCAGCCGGGCTCTCTGGCCCAGCTCTGGCAGCCAAAGATCACATTACGCGTCTCACGTCTGAACGCAAGGCTGATTTCCTAACCCCTAACTCATCCCACAGACATCCCTGGAAAAACGCCACAGTCTTAAGCGATCAAAATGTGTCTGGTGAGCTTGACGTAATGGGAAAATTCCATTCCCACCTAGCTGCAGAAAAAAAAGCTCAAAAGTACGGGCCATGTTCTTTTTTTGGTGGGCCATTTTGGATTCCTCGGGCCTGACCAAGCCTAGAATGAGGTTCTGGATGGGATCGTAATGGGCCACCTGTCTAAACATCTGCACAGGGTCATGTCCATTAGGGTATACTGTAGCAACGGAAGATGAAAACCAGTGTTTCTTATTGGACAAGTTTGGATACCACCTTTACATTTTGGAGCGTTTCGTTCCATTTCATACTTATTGAACGTTCTTTTCTGCCCTGGCAGTCAGCCAGATAGGGTCAACGATAGGTGTGAGAAGTGAACAGAGCACAGTTCCCTCCCTCCCTTAACGGGATCTCTAATGATGACTAATTCTTCCTTATAGGATTGAGTGTGTCTCTGGCCAATAGGATATAGTGTCTCTGGCTTGTGTCAGTGTGTTAAACAGGTCTGTTTCCCCAGTATCTGTCACTGTGCTAAACGAGTGAGTCCTTTTCCTCAGGATCTCTATCTCAATCACTAACTGGAGAGATATGGCCTTCCTCTCTGAGTCGCCTCATTAGCCTCAACTCATCCAGCACCCACCCATCCACCTGGCTCACAGCAGCTATCTGTCCACACATCCTAAACTACCACGCTGGAACACAGCTGTGTACTATGGAATATATGAGACATCTGTGGCTAGATTTATTGGTTTGTCTGTTGCACAAATATACTGGTACTTTTTTATGATCGTACTGTGTAAACGGATTGATTTGATTAGGTTGTTTTGCAGGCTTGATGGTTAGACAATGGCTTCAATCATCAAGATGGCGCCGACAGATATGGCAGCTCTGCTTCTAGTTCCTAAGCAACTTTGCAGTATTTTGTTTCTTTTTTGTGTGATTTGACAAGCATTTCGCTACACCCACAATAACGTCTGCTAAATATGTGTATGCGACCAATAACATTTGATTTGATTTGATGCCTTTGATGTTGGTCTCACAATAGAAAGAGGAAATGCAAACCCAGAGTCCAGATGGGTTTGAACATTCTCTTGTGGATGTGCTGCACTTCAACTGAACCATATGCAGTGTGGAGAGAGTCGTTGCAGTTCTGTTGTGTTGTGTTCCACCACTGAGGTTCCACCACTGAGGTTCTAATCCGTTCCATTCCAAACCCAGAGGTTCTACACTGAGTGACCAGAGAACAGGAAGCACGTGTCGTTAACGCACAGAACAGGCCCAATTTATTCAAAGAAATTAGATTCTCTCCTCTCTCTCCCTATCCTACCATCTCTTTAGTTTTAGTTGGACGTACTGTTGTAGGATATTGAGCAGAGAGACTGTAAAGTGGTTTCCTGAACATGCTCCATTGACCACATCTGTCTTTTACAGCGTTGCAATACCTGTCGTTTCACTCTCTTTTCTACTAGTTTTTATGGTCATGAACATTACTGGGGAAACAGTGTCCGTCCGCCTACATATGTTTCATGATCAATAGTCTGTGTGATACTATGTGATTGTTAGATTGACATTGACGAACATTAGAAGGGTGATCAGTCATTGTATGTATTGGAAAAATGTTTCTCCTGGGCCAAAAAGTTTTTGTGCTTGTTATTTGTAAAAGGTTTAGTTGGGGGAAGGGGGCATATGTGCTTGTTATTTGTAAAAGGTTTAGTTGGGGGAAGGGGGCATATGTGCTTGGACCCAGTGCTTTGCTGTAACATCTCTCCTCTTTTTCAGGGTGAATTGGAACGTCAACTCTTACAGGCCAACCCCATCCTCGAGTCCTTCGGCAACGCCAAGACAGTGAAGAATGACAACTCGTCACGATTCGTAAGTAAAGAATGTATACATATTTCCCCAAAAGAATGCCATTTGCGAGACAGTATCGAGCGTCATTTGAAGTCTTCCCTATGTTTATAATGTATGTTCCTCAAGCTACTCATGCCATCTCACTCACTATCTCTTGCTCTAACAACTGGCACTTGAGACAGATTTAGCTGGCATGTGTGTTTGTTGTATTTAAATTTTTATTTTTATTTATTTCACCTTTATTTAACCAGGTAGGCAAGTTGAGAACAAGTTCTCATTTACAATTGCGACCTGGCGAAGATAAAGCAAAGCAGTTCGACACATACAACGACACAGAGTTACACATGGAGTAAAACAAACATACAGTCAATAATACAGTATAAAAAAGTCTATATACGATGTGAGCAAATGAGGTGAGATAAGGGAGGTAAAGGCAAAAAAAGGCCATGGTGGCAAAGTAAATACAATATAGCAAGTAAAACACTGGAATGGTAACTTTGCAATGGAAGAATGTGCAAAGTAGAAATAAAAATAATGGAGTGCAAAGGAGCAAAACAAATAAATAAATAAAATAAATACAGTAGGGAAAGAGGTAGTTGTTTGGGCTAAATTATAGGTGGGCTATGTATGTACAGGTGCAGTAATCTGTGAGCTTCTCTGACAGTTGGTGCTTAAAGCTAGTGAGGGAGATAAGTGTTTCCAGTTTCAGAGATTTTTGTAGTTCGTTCCAGTCATTGGCAGCAGAGAACTGGAAGGAGAGGCGGCCAAATAAATAATTGGTTTTGGGGGTGACTAGAGAGGTATACCTGCTGGAGCGTGTGCTACAGGTGGGAGATGCTATGGTGACCAGCGAGCTGAGATAAGGGGGGACTTTACCTAGCAGGGTCTTGTAGATGACATGGAGCCAGTGGGTTTGGCGACGAGTATGAAGCGAGGGCCAGCCAACGAGAGCGTACAGGTCGCAATGGTGGGTAGTATATGGGGCTTTGGTGACAAAACGGATTGCACTGTGATAGACTGCATCCAATTTGTTGAGTAGGGTATTGGAGGCTATTTTGTAAATGACATCGCCGAAGTCGAGGATTGGTAGTATAGTCAGTTTTACAAGGGTATGTTTGGCAGCATGAATGAAGGATGCTTTGTTGCGAAATAGGAAGCCAAATCTAGATTTAACTTTGGATTGGAGATGTTTGATATGGGTCTAGAAGGAGAGTTTACAGTCTAACCAAACACCTAAGTATTTGTAGTTGTCCACGTATTCTAAGTCAGAGCCGTCCAGAGTAGTGATGTTGGACAGGCGGGCAGGTGCAGGTAGCGATCGGTTGAAGAGCATGCATTTAGTTTGACTTGTATTTAAGAGCAATTGGAGGCCACGGAAGGAGAGTTGTATGGCATTGAAGCTTGCCTGGAGGGTTGTTAACACAGTCTCCAAAGAAGGGCCAGAAGTATACAGAATTATTATTATTATATATTATTATATAGTATTAACCCGATGGAGTTTTCCAAAACTTCCTGGAATCTTTTGATGATAAGGAAGATAAATCAATGGAGAGGAATTTATTATCTTCCTATTATTACACAGGAACATTCCAGCAGGACAAACATTTCTGCTAAGCATTAATGACTGCTTTGATTCTGGATCCAGTTAAGATTAGAGAGGGTTGTTCTGTTCAGCACAGTCAAATCACTGCCTCATGCACAGGGGTAGTCTAATCCAGACCACAGGACAGTAGAGACCAAGATGAATGTAGTCTAATCCAGACCACAGGACAGTAGAGACTAAGATGAATGTAGTCTAATCCAGACTAGAGACCAAGATTAATGTAGTCTAATCCAGACCCCAGGACAGTAGAGACCAAGATGAATGTAGTCTAATCCAGACCCCAGGAATGTAGAGACCAAGATGAATGTAGTCTAATCCAGACCCCAGGAATGTAGAGACCAAGATGAATGTAGTCTAATCCAGACCCCAGGACAGTAGAGACCAAGATGAATGTAGTCTAATCCAGACCCCAGGAATGTAGAGACCAAGATGAATGTAGTCTAATCCAGACCCCAGGAATGTAGAGACCAAGATGAATGTAGTCTAATCCAGACCCCAGGACAGTAGAGACCAAGATGAATGTAGTCTAATCCAGACCCCAGGACAGTAGAGACCAAGATGAATGTAGTCTAATCCAGACCCCAGGAATGTAGAGACCAAGATGAATGTAGTCTAATCCAGACCACAGGACAGTAGAGACCAATAGGAATGTGGCCAAATGAGGATAAAATACAATGGCCTGGACTGGTCTCAGATCTGTGTATGTGCCAACTCATCTGACTATAGTAGTTGACTAAAGCACATACAGTTCTGGGACCAGACTAATCAAATGTAGCCTTATTGTGAATTAAGACTCAGAGGGAGAAAAGGGAAGGCCTTGCAGCACAGTGTGAGACCTGGTTGAGGGAGACGTGGATGCAGGGAAATGGTTTGTCTGCTTTTTTCACCCTCCGTTTCTCTCTCCCTCAAGGGAAAGTTCATCCGGATCAACTTTGATGTCACCGGATACATCGTCGGGGCCAACATCGAAACTTGTATCCTTCCAAACAGCTAGCTTAAATGTTCCATGCAAGCTATGATATATTAATCATTTACATAAACTGACAGATTTTGATGGGGATTGTTGTATTATGCTAATTAGATCCGCATAAATCTACTCTAGGGGATTAATATCTTTCTTTACTGTATAAAGGCTGCCCTTCCTTGACTGTGATGGGACAGATCTACTGGAGAAATCAAGAGCTGTTCGCCAAGCCAAAGACGAGCGCACCTTCCACATCTTCTACCAGCTGCTGTGTGGGGCGGGAGAACATCTCAGGTGTAAGTAGTCTGATATGTATCATCAGCATAACTTCAACAACCCGGACCCGTATGGCCTCTGTAAAGAATAGTCACCCTCATGCAGAACATTGTTTCTCTAGGTGTCTTGAAACACACTCAGACTCTGTGTCGTTCACTACCTACCTAGACTGTCAAAAATGCATGTTTGCCTTTTGTCCTTTGTGACCTCGGAGCAGCTATCTCGACATAATTTCCTTTTCCTCTGTGTAGCGGACCTGCTCCTGGAGGGCTTCAACAGCTACCGCTTCCTGTCCAACGGCAACATTACCGTCCCTGGTCAGCAGGACAAAGACAACTTCCAGGAGACCATGGAGGCCATGCACATCATGAGCTTCTCCCACGACGAGATCCTGGGTACCACCCTCCTCACTCTCATCTGTCTGACTGACTGTCTGTCTGTCTGTCAACTTTTTAAAGCCCTTTTTACATCAACACTTTACAGCTTTACAGTAATTATTATAACTTTACATGTTCATAACAGTTCCATGTATTCCAACAAACACAGAGCAGTGTGTGGCTTTCATGATAAGTTTATGATAACGTTCTCTGTTCTTGCAGCCATGCTGAAGGTGGTCTCCTCCGTGCTTCAGTTTGGGAACATCGTCTTCAAGAAGGAGAGGAACTCAGACCAGGCCTCTATGCCTGAGAACACAGGTAGCTGACATTGACCCGCTCTGCCCCCGGCACACATAACTCCATTCACACCCCCGTTACACCTGTCTGCTCCTCACATTCTCACGTTCAGACCTTATCTTCCTCTTCCTCATCTTCCTCCCAGACCTGTGCTAACCAGCCTGAGTCAGACGTCAGAGCTCTAACGATTTAAACTTCCCATCTCTCCTGGCCCTGTCACCCACCTTCAAACAACAGAATTATTCAGATTTACTCCCCTACTTTACTTAGAAGGAAAAACAAATGAAGACTTTGCCTCAACCCTGTGCGTTACTGCTGCATTCTTGGCATTTCAAGAGGAGAGGGTATCAGTGAGTGTCAATGCCGTGGCCCAGACACTTATTACCAAATGTGGAAAACAGATCTAGGGCAGAAGCAGATGTTTTTAGCAGGCTCTGTGCTGGCAACTCTACCCCTGGAAATGATACAGATTTATCATTCTTACCTCTCCAGAAGCTCCCGCCTTGACAAATATTTAAAATTCAAACATCTTCCCAGTTCCAAAAGACAAATATCATAAAAGCCGCTTTGACACGTCTTAAATCGAGTCTGTGTTGTTAACCCACGGGTGTTCTAAACAGCTGTATGTTTAACTACCCCCTCCCTACCTTGAGCTCTAGTCCAGACCTGGGTTCAAGTACTATTTTAAGTTATTTAAAATACTTAACCTGTGGTTGGTTGAGCTTGTCTTTTGCAATGGAACCAATACAAAAGTCCCAAAAGTGCAAACCCCATTCACCTGACACTCCAGACAGACTAGAGCAACTGCTCAAAGTAATTGAAATATTTCAAATAGTATTTGGATCCAGGTCTGCTCCAGGCATACCTTAGAGTTACTGGACTGGCAGGGGGAGGCAGTCACTCAGTTCAGTTCATACTTATTATTCTTTACCATTAACGGTCAAATGTGAGCAACTTCTGGCAGAAGGGGGAGAATGTAATTCTTAGCTACCGACCATGTGGAGCTGTGGCCTGCTGCCAGTGGTATGTATTTTCTGGTGGTCTCAAGCGGTGGTCCCACTGATGGAAAGTATATGGTTTTTACTGTGTTTTCCCACTCACTGGGGTTTATGGGAATTTGAGGATTATAGGGTTATCCATCGGGTCTCTATATATATATATATATATATAATCATATCCCAATAACGTTTAACTCCTCAAATGTTGCTACTTCATTCCCTGCTACTGCTTTGAGTTTATGTAAGGAAAATTTGAGTATTGTAAGGTTATTTGTGTTGCCTGTAATCACATCTTGAGAACGAACATTTAATGTTATTACTTTTTTCCCTTTTTTCACTCACTCGTTTATCTCCCTCTTCCTCCTCTCCTCTACCAGCGGCCCAGAAGTTGTGCCACCTGTTGGGGCTGAACGTGATGGAGTTCACCCGGGCCATCCTGTCTCCAAGGATCAAGGTGGGACGAGACTACGTCCAGAAGGCCCAGACCAAAGAACAGGTAAAACACAAATGCTACGCCGCAGAAGCTTTCCTTGCTTCACTCATCACCCCTCTATGGACTTACTGTACTGCTGACTCTGCATCAGGATAATGTTAGTACTGTGGGGTGTGGTTCCTGTCCACCTCTGTGTTAGATTTATAACAACAGAGAGGTCTCACGGCTAGTGAGACCCCAAGGCTGAGAATGGCAGACTTACTTGCCAAGTCATACCACTGAAAGACAATCTAATAAGCAATGCATATTTCTTTCTCTCTCTCTCTCTCTCTCTCTCTCTCTCTCTACCTCTCTACCTCTCCCCCACATCTCTCTCTCTAGGCTGACTTTGCAGTGGAGGCTCTGGCCAAGGCCACATACGAGCGTCTGTTCCGCTGGCTGGTCCACCGCATCAACAAGGCCCTGGACCGTACCAAACGCCAGGGGGCCTCCTTCATCGGCATCCTGGACATCGCTGGCTTTGAGATCTTCCAGGTACTTAAATGCGTAGGCCTCAACAGGTACTTACAGTTTTTCTCAATTGCTAAAACACTAAAACCCATTGGCTGAACAAAGTTCTCAGTTGCCTGGACTCATTTAGCTAATTATGCAGTCTGTTGTCAATACCTTAAACCATTTCACATGGTAAAACACAATTTGCAGATCTCACTTAGACTTTTCAGCAAAACACATTCTCATTCTCAAAACACATTCTGCATTCTAATGCACATGTCATCCATACTGGTAAACACAAGTGGCAACAATCAAATACAAATAGAGAACACATGTCATTGATTGAACACAACCACTCGAAATTGATTTAACCGGTTTCAAATGATGTGACACAACCAATATAAGCCAGTTCAGAGAGCAAACAGGTTGTTGAAGGTGGGAAGGAGAATCTGAGAGTCTGAGAATGGATACTGTAGTACAGTGCATTGTAGACTGTATACTGTACAATGGACAAATTGTATGGCCCTGAACATTGTGCTTTCCATTTATTAACAGTACTGACTGCTCAATAGATTTTGACTGGTTGCAGGAATTGTAGTATCACAGAGACAAAGGACAAGTTTGTGAGATGCAGGGTACAGTACTGTAAAAATAGGGGTACAAGGAGGAGGAAAAACAAAATTGCAAAGAGCAAAGCAGAGTAGTAATTTCTGATCAATTTTGAGCTACTATGATAGAACATGTTTTCGTTCATCAAAAGACAATGACGGAAAAATATGAATATTTTTTTAGATTAAAAATGTACTTCTCCCTGAGAATTGTATGTTTTGAACAATGTGTTTTCTATTTTTCGGTGTATTGTTTACTGACTGCTTGAGAGTGTATATCATTTTGATCACTTTGTTTATGATTTGAGAGCAGTGTTTGATTTTGAACACAGGTAAAACTGTTTTGAGGTGAATGTTTAATTTTGCAAGAGGAGTCAGAGGTTATGTAAATAGTGCTTGAAGATGAGGTTTTGTGTTTACTGTTTTCAGGAAATGGAGCAAGGTTTCAGAAATTGTGTTTTAGCAATTGAGAAAAACTGTAAATACATGGCAAATAAGGCCTCCACTAGGTCCCTCCATCTCTTCCAGATACAGAGAAAACAGCTAGAGAAGAGAGAGGGGACTTGGTTTGGTTCATCCTGTCTATGGAACTGGTCATATGAATGATCTAAGGACATTTTTATGTGGGGAAATGGTCTGATTGACATTTTTGGGAAACAGCTGATCATTTATCCTGTGTACCAATTGCACTTTGAACCCATTCCCTCCTCAGGGTCAGTTATGGGAATCGCAGCACTTCTAAAAATGACTCTTGGGTGTCGTCCTCATTTAGTTTTATATCATTCACACCAAGGTCATTAATTGATCTATCACTTGATAGACAATACTTATCATGCGAGGCTTGTTCAACAAGAGGCGAGTTCAGACGGTTCAGACATTGCTGACATGAACCTTGTCGATTAGAACACTCAATATCTGAAGATCACTAAATCTAGTGCTGAAATTCCAACCTGTCTGTTTCCCTTCTGGTTTGTGGCAGCTGTTTATTCCCCCACTAAGAGCCTTGGCTGCAGCGTTGTAATGTTGAGCCAAAAGAACAGGAAAATAAATCACGATCCCTGGGATCAATTTAATCATAGCAAACAAAACTCAATCAGCTGCAGTTATTGTTTTGTAAACTGTAAAAAGCAGTAGGTGCCAGTTTGAGCTGAAGACATCTTAGAAGTGGTATTCATTGGTGTTTCATAAACGAAATAATGTAGTCTTGTTGATTTTACATATCTGAAACTCCTTACAAATCAATTTCCCCCTAGGGATGAATTAAGAAATAATCCATCTTACTGCTTTCTTCACTTTTGAGACAAAGTTCCTTGAGTTTCTGAAAAGATCAAATCAATTTATATGCCTTTCTCCTGTAGCTGAACTCATTTGAGCAGCTGTGCATCAACTACACCAACGAGAAGCTTCAGCAGCTGTTCAACCACACCATGTTCGTCCTGGAGCAGGAAGAGTACCAGAGAGAGGGCATCGAGTGGAGTTTCATCGACTTCGGCCTGGACCTGCAGCCCTGTATCGACCTCATCGAGAGGCCGGTCAGTATCCGTTTAGTGAGTGTGTCCTCCTGTGGTGTTGTGCTGTTGTCAATACTTGGGTCATGTTCAATGAGCAGCTAACATTTTGAAACAGAATGAATCAGTAAGGAACAAAGTAAACTAAAACAATTAGTTTTCCGTTGATTCACTTTTTTTCCTGGTGTGCTATTGAACATGGCCCTGTGTGCTGTCATCCTGCAGGCGAACCCTCCTGGTGTGCTGGCTCTGTTGGATGAGGAGTGCTGGTTCCCCAAGGCCACAGACAAGACGTTCATCGACAAGCTGGTCCAGGAGCAGGGCACCCACTCCAAGTTCCAGAAGCCCAGACAGCTAAAGGACAAGGCTGACTTCTGCATCATCCACTACGCTGGCAAGGTACGGACCGGTGAGATTACACATAGGTGGTGGAGGATAGTTTAAGGGATAGCTTGGTTTTTATTTGTAACCCAAAGATTGGTGTAAAAATCCAGAAAACTATCCCTTTAAAAACGTATGGCTCTGCCGCATTCCTCGAGTCAAAGATTAAACATTTACAATGCACTGGGATGTATAATAGACCGATTTTTCCGCTGAGGCAATGTTTGGGGCTATTTTTATGTATCCACTTACAAGTTACTTTGGTTTACGTCATCTGCACTACTTGTAGACCCCAGAGCCTTTGGTTTGTTGTGTTCTTGGAGGCACACCAGGTCCTTTTGGAAAGCCACCGTTATAATGTGTCCTGAGGCATTGTCTGTTCCGTTACTAGCCCCTATCCTGTTCCCATCAACCTCTGGCTGCTGTATCGCTCTTGACGCACAACTTCTCTTCTATGGTATTCAAATTCCGCAGGAGTATCATCCTGGTTTTATGTATCAGATACGTGGGAGGAGGTTTGGCTAGTTTCTCTAGCGTCCAGTCAGTGTTGCACAATAGAGAACCGGGCCCTTTCCAATACAGGCAGTCCTGCGGTACACCGTAACCACATCTGTTCAATATTATGTCGACGTCGTCTTTAAACACACTTTCCTGGAATGATTTGGAGTCTTATGTCACCCCTAGTGAAATGAATTTGGAACCTCAACGGTCATTTTGTTGTATATCACCACTCTCCGACAGTTCAATTCAATAAACTTTATTCATCCCTGAAGGGCTATTATTGCTTATATCTCTCTAGGCCTGGATGGTTCTGACCTTCTCCCCCTTCCCCAGGTGGACTACAAGGCAGATGAGTGGCTGATGAAGAACATGGACCCCCTGAATGACAACGTGGCCTCGCTGCTCAACCAGTCCACTGACAAGTTTGTGGCCGAGCTCTGGAAAGATGGTAAGTTATGGCCCCTGTCCTGTCCACATGGTTAATAGACAAGGAATGTGTTAGCACTGGCTTGGTGATTAACAGTTATTATTTGTTAGATTGGTTAATTCATCATAATTTAGGCCTATTTGTTTTAGGGATTGTCAATGTACAATGTTTGCTGCTTATTTAGCTAACATGGTACCAATAGTAATCAGTCGGACTTCAGCCTTCTAACCTCTGTTTATGTTTTCAACCTTTTTCTGTTTTCATTTTCTCTTCTGTCAGGTGTTTTTATCCCCCTGTCTCTCTGTATCGTAGAGATACAGAACAATGTCACTAGTCTTGATGAGCCTCCAGGTGAATGTAATGACTGTAGCTGTAGAAGGTTCCATGCTTACCAGCGCAGCATCGTGTTGTCCATAGAGATAGATGACGTTTTATGTTGGTACATGCTGATGTAGATCCATGGCTTACCAGCGCAGCATCGTGTTGTCCATAGAGATAGATGACGTTTTATGTTGGTACATGCTGATGTAGATCCATGGCTTACCAGCGCAGCATCGTGTTGTCCATAGAGATAGATGACGTTTTATGTTGGTACATGCTGATGTAGATCCATGGCTTACCAGCGCAGCATCGTGTTGCTCATATAGATAGATAACGTTTTATGTTATGACATGCTGATGTAGATCCATGGCTTAGCAGTGCAGCATGTCGTAGACTACCTCCATACAGAGTCTCCCGTCGCTTCTAGGCTGCATGTCATTGTTGGTCGTCTCCAATGTCTCAGTACTAGTATAGTAGTCATTAGGCTAATGGATGGCAATACCTTTCAGTAATGCTCTACTCCTGCTAGCATAAGATACTGCCTACTTAGACTGAATTGGTCTGAAAAGCCTTTATTATTGTTTTGTTCAATTCAAATTATGTCATGATTATACCATGAAGAAAATACAACAAACAATAATACAGGCTTTTCAGAGCAATTTAGTCCACTTTCCGGAGAGTAATTACGGTATAGGTACCTAATCATTTGGTCACGGAACCTACTTTCTATTAGATCCATTACTGAAGTGTCTGCCAATTTACTACTTGAGAATAGGGGAGACCTAATGTCTTATACAGACAGGTGTCACGCTTCATATATCCTTGTTGTTGACAACACACACAACCAAAATTATTCACAGTTATCTTCCTATTTCCGCACAATCTGTCACGGTTCCCCGCCCCAATAGGGCATAAACCAAACATTCTCCTTATTGCTATTGCTTATACACACAAATCATGTTAAAAAACATTTGAATATCTTTTTGCTTTTCTAACCGTGAATGAGGCTCTCCTCCAGAACTTATAGGCAACCTTCTATCACCATCCACATTCCTCTTTGTCCTTCTCCATGGACTACTTCTCTACAACCTACCATACCGTACTAGTACTCAAGCATGACACGTTATCCATACACACACACTCTACGGCCACTGCGGCTGGGACTTTCTTCCCACTTACGGATCTTGCAGGGGAACACCCCCCACTAGAGACTTATCCTACATGGAACCTACCCTACACTGTAGTGTCACCCACGGAACTTGCAGGGAACTAGCTCCACTCGGGACCTATTCGTACGGAACCTACCCGTAACCCTATATTTTTATGGATCTTGCAGAGGAACACCCCCACTTGGGACCTATCCATACGGAACCTACCCTCCCCCAATATTTTACGACTGGTCGTAACACGATGGGACTACTGAATAAACGTAGGCTTTCTAGGTCCGTGTCCTATAATTCATTCAGCCTATGACTCTCATCTCCCCAAGATGTCAGAATGAGTTGTAACAGGTGTAGGAACTGTGTCTACCTTGTTTTTGGTGCCGGCTCCTGTTTCACTGATTCGGACTCTTTAGTTCGACTGTAAATCGTGGTGAATCCTGCCGACAACGCCAACTGTTCAAGCTCAAACCAAGTTTATTCACCCACTGGGTCATACAGCTGCAAAGACAAAGACATGTTTATATAAGCACATATATTTATACCCTCCTACAAGGCAGAGTCAACTCCTTGCACATATTGACAGCCACTACACCTCTGTTGCTAGTCAGGAACTGAATTGGCTCCTCTCACTGGTTTAGTCATGGCCCTGCCTGATGCTGGAATCTTCGTGGGTATGGCAGTGTATGTGTGTGGGATTGGACTGTTCCTTCTCACGTCATCTGACCTGATCTCGGGCCGAATTCCTCGCTCCTCCCTAACCCACGACTATCCTACCTTATCAGTGACTGAAACCAGTTGCCCTTTGCCTCCCTCCTTAGGAGCCATGAGATGTAACAATAACATGTTTGACAGAATGTACACTTTCTGCACTCTTGTCTCAGTCAGTAACTTTCCATACACTTAGTTCCTGTCCACCCTCCATTGACCCCAACATATAAATGTTTTTGTACATATACAGTAATCAAGAAGTTCTAGTCTGGTAACATGACTAAGTATATTTCAAGCTAGAATCCAACAATAGTGACAGAATCACACATTACTTCCCAAGCGAAGTCCATTTTTTAAATCTCCTATAGGTGGTTGCCTCTGAATGTCATAGAGACAAACCAAAGATATCCCATATGCATCGTACTCACGTCTTTCCCCCGCGTTTTACAACTTGTTTCTAGCACAAACATTGCGTTATAGATCACTTTATATAATCTGTTTTTGTTAATGTGTTTTTTTTAAGGAAAATATTAAGCTAGCAAGGGGTAGGCGTATGCTTTTAGCCATTTTCTTTAACAAAAGCCACATCAATTCGAGCCCTGGTTTTTAACTTAATACACTAAGCTCTTCACTGACACAGATATTTAAGGAGTGCATGGTGACTGAAGGACTTGGCTGACAGTCTGTGGATAATAGACTATAATTTCATCTGTCAAACAGGTAGGCCTAATTCTTATATCTTGAATAGGAAGAAAAAGGCTCCAACACAAAGCCCTCTTGTTGTTAGTAGCCTAAAGTCAAATTAAAATGAAGATCGTTTAAATTAATTAGGCCTTCTTGAATTAGCATTTCAGCACCCATGCGCTGTCAATCTCCACAGCTGACACTTCTTTGTAATGTAAGCTATGTAAATTACTTGAAAAAGGCTTATTGTGAGGTCAGTAACTCTGATAAATAGCTTCATTATGGGCAACGAAACATTGTTTTTTTATTAAAATCAATTATAGCAGTAGCAAGCTTACCTCCGGTCCTCATTCTCATCTTCACGCTCTTCCTCTCAAATTGAACAGGACATCAGTAGGGCTGGTCAGCGCACACACAAATATAGCATTTTGGGGACAAAGCCTTTGACTTGCTTCCTGAAGTGCCACCTTACACAGCACAACCATTGGTTAGGCTGCACAAAAGACTATAGGCCTACATCAACAAGAGCAGGGCTCATGATTGGGACAGCCTATCAATTGCAATGTGTAATTCAACTCTCCCTCGCTCTCTCTCACTCTATCGCACCTGCTGTCACGACCTAAGAATGCTCGGCTATGAAAAGCTAACTGACATTTACACCTGAGGTGCTGACCTGTTGCACCCTCTTTAACCACTATTATTATATGACCCTGCTGGTCATCTATGAACATTTGAACATTTTGAAGAACAATCTGGCCTTAATGGCCATGTACTTTTATAATCTCCACACAGCATAGCCAGAAGAGGACTGGCCACCCCTGGTTCCTTTCTAGGTTTCTTCCACGGTTCCTGCCTTTCTAGGGAGTTTTTCCTAGCCATCGTACTTCTACATCTGCATTACTTGCTGTTTGGGGTTTTAGGCTGGGTGTCTGTATAAGCATTTTGTGACATCTGCTGACGTAAAAAGGGCTTTATAAATCAATTTGATTGATTGATTGATTGAGAGTGTAGCCTATTTTTACACCATCCCAGCAGCGCAAAAACTTAGGAAGGAAGTACATTTTCTTTGAAATATGATGTTGCCCTGTGCTTTTCCAAGCGTGCTCTTCATATAGCCTAGGCCTATAGTCTATGGATCATTTTATTGAGACTACAGTAGTGGCACTTGATATTGCGCGCCCAGCAGAGAATCAGGGATGAGGGGCATCATCAGGCACACATCCAGATATAATAAGCAACTCATTCTCGAACACTGAGCAATACACTCTTAGAAAAAAGTGTTCTTCGACTGTCCCCATAGAATAAACCTTTTTGGTTCCAGGTAGAACCCTTTTTGGTTCCAGGTAGAACTCTTTTGGGTTCCTTGTAGAACCCTCTGTGTAAAGGGTTCTACATTGAACTCAAAAGGGTTCTGCCTGGAACCAAAAAGGGTTCTTCAAAGGGTTAGATAGCAACCTTTTTTCTATGAGTGTATGACATTGAATCAATTCCAAATGACAAGACCCTCCCCTGGACTAAATCAAAAAAAATGTAAACCCTCCCCCTGACTGAAATTGAAAAAGCATGCCCCTCCCCCATTTTCCTCAGGGCAACAATAGTGTACATTTTGACCGCTTCCTTACAGTATGGTGGAAAGGTTAAGAGCACTGGTTATTCAGTATTCCGAACCAAAGCCTATTCTCCTTTCTGGGTTTTATTCCCTTTCCAAGGCATATATTTAAGCGTAAAGGGAATTAAAGAATTGAGGCTTGACTGACGAAAGATTAATGGCATTCATTTCCCCCTTTTATTTTTTCAAAGTAGTAGAGAATTGGAACCACATGTAGTATTTGGCATTTCTCTTGGCCCGATTCTACAGTACTATAGACGTTGATACACAGCAGGTGTGACAGTGGTACAATATCTACAGACTAAAAACTGAAAGTCTGGAACTTTGTAGGACATTCCTGGAGTTCTGTTTGCCTGAAAACCCTAGAAGCCTAATAACACAGTTGGAGGTTTGATTTTGATGAATTACCTGTATGGACACTTGGATAAACAATGGTTAATTCATCAGCATGCCTCGTATCAAAACTGTTTTATGCCACGTGTTGGAAATATGACGCTTGTCAACACGCCAGCCCAGAAATAATGACACACCAAAATGAAACGAGGCATGTTGTGAATCTGAAGTTACGGGTATGAAATGGCCCTGTGTGACTGACTGTCAGATTATGCTAATATGATGAAAAAAAGACAATGTGTAGGAAAGGTCCCAGGCTGTGAAATGCCTTTAGTTCATACCAAAGAATAGGCCTTTAATTTGTAGTTATCCTAAAAGGTTGTCACTTTGAATGACTGCTGAAAGGAGTAGTGTGGGAACATAGTGCTGAAGAAGACCTGTTTTTACCGCTAGCAACCATCCCACCCTTCATCAGCTGTACCTAGCCTGAAGAACATTTATGAACACAGACCCTGGAACCAAGCATGTATACTGTATAGCAGTGGTTCCCAACTCCGGTCTTCCAGTACCCCCAACAGCACACATCGTTGTTGTAGCCCCGGATAAAAATGCCTGATTCAACTCATCGAGGGCTTGATGATTACTTGGCGTGTTGAATCAGTTGTGCTTGTCCGGGGCTACAGTTTTAGGTGATCCTCTAGCCCTGTCCTTGTCCCGTCCCCACAAATCCACAGAGGCTACCTAGAGGTCCTCATCTGTCTACACCTTCAGCTGACACACATTGCTGCTGGCTGCTGCTACTCCCAGCTTCCTCTGTCTGTCTGCATGCCTGTCTGTCTGTCTGCATGCCTGTCTGTCTGTCTGTCTGTCTGTCTGTCTGTCTGTCTGTCTGTCTGTCTGTTTGTCTGTCTGTCTGTCTGTCTGTCTGTCTGTCTCCAAGTCCGACCCCCCCCTCTTCTAACCCCTTTCCTTCACTCTCTCTCCTCGCCAGTGGACCGCATCGTGGGCTTGGACCAGGTAGCGGGCATGGCGGAGACGACGTTCGGAGCCACCTACAAGACCAAGAAGGGCATGTTCCGCACGGTGGGCCAGCTCTACAAGGAGTCCCTCACCAAGCTCATGGCCACCTTGAGGAACACCAACCCCAACTTTGTCCGCTGTATTATCCCCAACCACGAGAAGAAGGTGAGTAGTATATCCTGTCATACTTTACATGTCAGTCTAACTATACCAGGCCACCTGTTCTATACTAAAGCCCACAGAAGGGGCGAGACTTGAATTGATCTCTTAACTTCAGGGTTTTCTCTGAGTATATATTGCTAGACCTTCTGTAGACACAAGGTTAATAGGTAATAGTCTTTGCTTGTACACCTGTACCAGTTTTTATTATTTATTTATAACACTTCACTTCATCACTGTCAGGCTGGTAAGCTGGAGCCCCATCTGGTTCTGGACCAGCTGAGGTGTAATGGAGTTCTGGAGGGAATCCGTATCTGCAGACAGGGCTTCCCCAACCGCATCGTCTTCCAGGAGTTCAGACAGAGGTAACCACGGAAACAGAACACATAACTATTGTGCTTGTGTTCTTTGTCTTCACTGTGAGCAGACTAGACTGCCCTCACTTACAGTGATCTCTGGGTATATGCCCGTGTGTTAACTCCTAAAACCTCTCTATTTATCTGAGGTACGAGATCCTGACCCCTAATGCCATACCCAAGGGCTTCATGGACGGGAAACAGGCCTGCGAGAGGATGGTAAGGGCTTCCAATGTTATCTATTAATTAACTAACACAATGAGCAAAAGTGTTGAAACTCATGAAAATATGAGTTGTGTCAATGCACCAGCCTGTTTAAAATTATACAAATAACAAACAAAAAATATCTGATTTGCATGCTGACTTTTCTCATTTTCTCCTGTGTATTGTAACAGATCCGAGCGTTGGAACTGGACCCCAACCTGTTCCGTATCGGCCAGAGTAAGATCTTCTTCAGGACCGGAGTCCTGGCCCACCTGGAGGAGGAGAGAGACCTGAAGATCACTGACATCATCATCTACTTCCAGTCTGTCTGCCGCGGCTACCTGGCACGCAAGTGAGTCATTAGGATTAATTATTGATTCATAACTTAATTCATATTTATATAGCCAGACTTTCCAGACTTCCAGACTTCAAATCACTTTACATAGTAAGTACCATGACTCAGCAGCCCCACTGTCTCTCCCCTATCACTCAGTCAAGTAGGTTTAAATGTCCACCTCATTACTGAGGCATGTTCATGCCCTTTGATTTCAATGCAACTCACAAAAATGGGGCATAAGTACAGATAAGTTATGAAGTTGCTAAAACTGTATAAAGTCAAAATGATACTGTATGTGTTATGTTTTGGGATACAGTTGTGGCCAAGTTAAGTAGCTAAAGTAAAGCTGTATGTGATATCAGTCTCTTAATTATGTCTCTCCTCAGGGCGTTTGCTAAGAAGCAGCAACAGCTGAGTGCTCTGAAGGTCCTCCAGAGGAACTGTGCTGCTTACCTCAAGCTGCGCCACTGGCAGTGGTGGAGACTCTTCACCAAGGTGAGTGGGGGTTTTACTGATGGAGCGTGCCGTGAGACCACATCTACACACTCTGTTAACAGGATGCATATGACCATTTCTCTACACCTTATCCTATTCCCTTCTTCCTTTCCTCCCTCCCCTGACCTTGATGGGACCCTCCTCCTTTTTCCCTTCCAGGTGAAACCTCTGCTCCAGGTGACCCGGCAGGAGGAGGAGATGCAGGCCAAAGACGATGAGCTGGTCAAGGTGAAGGAGAGACAGAGCAAGGTGGAGGGAGAGCTGGTGGAGATGGAGAGGAAACACCAACAGGTGAGTTACTACCTGGAGCTCTACCTGATCCCCTTACCATGGTTCTACATCTCAATTTAGCTATTCTTCTGAAGTATGCACTGCCGAAGATAAAACAACATGTGAACTTACTCCAGCCATTGTTAATGTAGTTGGCTTCCATAGTTCATGCTGTGTAGTACTAGTTCGGCCACTGGGTTTGAAAGTTGAGTAGTACACTCTTAAAAGGGTTCTGCTGTTGTCCCCATAGGAGAACCATTTTTGGTTCCAAGTATAACTATTTTGGGTTCCATGTCCGATTAATTGGGGCCGATTTCAAGTTTTCATAACAATCGGTAATCGGCATTTTTGGGCGCCGATTACATTGCACTCCACGAGGAGACTGCGTGGCAGGCTGACTACCTGTTACGCTAGTGCAGCAAGGAGCCAAGGTAAGTTGCTAGCTAGCATTAAACTTATTTTATAAAAAACAATCAATCAAAAAAGCATTGTCATTACTCCAATGTACCTAACCATAAACATCAATGCCTTTCTTAAAATCAATACACAAGTATATATTTTTAAACCTGCAAGTTAAAATAAATTAATGTTAGCAGGCATTATTAACTAGGGAAATTATGTCACTTTTCTTGCGTTCTGTGCAAGCAGAGTCAGGGTATATGCAGCAGTTTGGGCCGCCTGGCTCGTTGCGAACTGTGTGAAGACCATTTCTTCCTAACAAAGACTGTAATTAATTTGCCAGAATTTTACATTATTATGACATAACATTGAAGGTTGTGCAATGTAACAGGAATATTTAGACTTAAGGATGCCACCCGTTAGATAAAATACCGAACGGTTCCGTATTTCACTGAAAGAATAAACATTTTGTTTTTAGAAATTATAGTTTCCGGATTTGACCATATTAATGACCTAAGGCTCGTATTTCTGTGTGTTTATTATATTATAATTAAGTCTATGATTTGATATTTGATAGAGCAGTCTGACTGAGCGGTGGTAGGCAGCAGCAGGCTCGTAAGCATTCATTCAAACAGCACTTTCCTGCATTTGCCAGCAGCTCTTCGCAATGCTTGAAGCACAGCGCTGTTTATGACTTCAAGCCTATCAACTCCCAAGATTAGGCTGGCAATACTATAGTGCCTATAAAGTATATGAAATACAAATGGTATAGAGAAAAATAGTCCTATAATTCCTATAATAATAACTAAAACCTAAAACTTCTTAACTGGGAATATTGAAGACTCATGTTAAAAGGAACCACCAGCTTTCTTTCATATGTTCTCATGTTCTGAGCAAGGAACTTAAACGTTAGCTTTTTTACATGGCACATATTGCACTTTTACTTTCTTCTCCAACACTGTGTTTTTGCACTATTTAACCAAATTGAACATGTTTCATTATTTATTTGAGACTAAATCGATTTTTATTGATGTATTATATTAAATTAAAATAAAAGTGTTCAGTCAGTATTGTTGTAATTGTCATTATTCCAAATATATATATAAAAATCGTCCGGTAATTGGTATCGGCGGTTTTTGGTCCTCCAATAATCGGCGTTGAAAAATCAGTCGACCTCTAGTGGAAAGGGTTCTACATGGAACCCAAAAGGGTTCTACCTTGAACCAAAAGGGGTTCTTCAAAGGGTTCTCCTATGGGGACAGCCAAAGAACCCTTTTTGGTTCTAGAGAGCACCTTTTTTGTAGACTTGAGGAGATTTGACCTTTCGACATTCTAATCGAATAACATCTAGAAAAGAAGCGTAGGTAAACTTTGCTCTCTATCTTCTGTGTCCCCCACAGCTCCTAGAGGAGAAGAATATCCTTGCAGAGCAGTTGCAGGCGGAGACGGAGCTGTTTGCCGAGGCGGAGGAGATGAGGGCCCGCCTGGCCGCTAAGAAGCGGGAGCTGGAGGAGATCCTCCACGACCTGGAGTCCAGAGTGGAGGAGGAAGAGGAGAGGAACCAGAGCATGCAGAACGAGAAGAAGAAGATGCAGTCCCACATCCAGGTCAGAGAGAGAGACCCATATATGCACATATGGATGCAGCATGGACACGCACGCACGCACACACACACACACAACAAAAAAAAAATCAGTTGATGAGTTAATGTTGGTTTAGATGGAATTCATTCTGACTAAAACTATTGGTAACTTTACTATTACTAACTTTACTGTTACTATTGGTAACTCAGCATTGCAATACATATCCTTGCGCTGAAGATACTGAGTGTCTCTGTTGGTTGAACGTATGTCCATTGTCTATCCATAGGATCTAGAGGAGCAGTTAGATGAAGAGGAGGCAGCCAGGCAGAAGCTTCAGCTGGAGAAGGTGACAGCCGAGGCCAAGATCAAGAAGATGGAGGAGGACATTCTACTGCTGGAGGACCAGAACTCCAAGTTCCTCAAGGTCAGAGAAGAGGGCACACTTAAGACTAATTTATACATTCTGCTTCCACATCGTCCAACCATCTGCTAGGTCCTCTCAAATAAAACCAGAATAGGCATTATAGAATGTCCCCTCCTGTCCGCACCAACACTGAATGCGGAACCCTGTGCGTTTGATTGAAGCGGAAAACATAAATTAGGGATTAGACTTGTATAGAGCCCTGAAGGGTACAGGGGATAGTAGAGATGTTTAAGATTATCTTAATCTGATACAAATTATTTATTAGAAGATGCCATGAAAGGGACGCTAAAGAACCACATGCGGCTCTGAAGCCACACATTGCAGATCCCTGTTGTAGAAAACATCTCTCCTCTCCTCTCTCCACCCAACAGGAGAAGAAGTTGCTGGACGACCGTGTGGCCGAGATGACCTCCCAGCTGACGGAGGAGGAGGAGAAGGCCAAGAACCTGGGCAAGGTCAAGAACAAGCAGGAGGTGATGATGGTCGACCTGGAAGGTAAAGGCTTCACTGTGGCTTTTCCTCGATTGGTCTCCTCGATTCCTTGCTCTCTTTCTTCCTTGCTCTCTTTCTTCCTTGCTCTCTTTCTCTGCCTTGATTGGAGGAGAAGGTCCAAGGTCCTTCCTGTCAGGCATTCTTCTCCAAAGCCTTTTGATGATGCAAGAAATCCAGGAAAGACTAGTTGTGGAACTCCCTCAACATGGCAGACGTTCAACTGCATATAATAACATTAAGATAAGACTACAGACTGGATAAGATTAAAGACTTCTCTGGTAGTGTGATTCTGTGTATGCATAGGAATTCCATTTCAGTTCGGACACCACAATGACTTAATGGTTTACCAAGCGGAAGAATCTGGTTACTACTGCTTAAGTGGAATGTTGGAGTGGATACTATTTGAGTACCGGGCCTACATCTATTTTCCACCACCTTGTGTGTGTGTGTGTGTGTGTGTGTGTGTGTGTGTGTGTGTGTGTGTGTGTGTGTGTGTGTGTGTGTGTGTGTGTGTGTGTGTGTGTGTGTGTGTGTGTGTCAACAGAGCGCCTGAAGAAGGAGGAGAAGACTCGCCAGGAGCTGGAGAAGGCCAAGAGGAAGCTAGACGCTGAGACCACGGACCTCCAGGACCAGATAGCTGAGCTGCAGGCCCAGATAGAGGAGCTCAAGATCCAGCTGGCCAAGAAGGAGGAGGAGCTACAGGCCGCTCTGTCCAGGTGAGATACTCCCCCTCCAGCCCCAAAATGAATTCTCAGGAACGTTCATGGGTTGTGTTCAGTTTGCACCATACAAGAGAAAATATTTTGAAACGGTGAAATCGAATGAAATGGAGGATGTACCATGTGAACGCTACCTGGATCAATAAGGGGAATAGATGATGACTAGATAAGCTTTGCCCACCATGCAAGCCTGTATGTACCGTGCATGTTGCCTGTTCCTATGGCAACCGGCCCGACCTGCCCGGCCACCACTGTGGTCCAGTAAACCATACCGGCTAAATGTGCACCCACACATATACTCCCACTTCCATCGCCTGTCCCCATAGCAACAGTCCACTCTACAGGGCCCAAGCAGTTGAGACCCAGCGGGCGCGCACACACACACACACACACACATACATTAAAAAAATACCACAGTTTACTATAGAATACTACAGTATTTACTATAGAATTGTGTAGTATATTATAGAATACTATATTACACACTGTAGAATCCCTCGATTGTGTGTAGAACTTAGTATAGAATTGTGTAGTATACTGTAGAATACTATATTACACACTAGTATACATGTAATATACATATACAGTAATCATGTTTAGTACTTACTATAGAATGTTATAGTATACTATAGAATACTATAGTAAATACTACAGTATACTACAGACCACAAAATACTATAGTCATGTTCACAAAAGTACTACACTCCACAAAAAACCTACAGTAATGACTATGGTATATACACAGATTTGCAGGTGTTATAGCAGGTGCAGCAACATTTTTATGTTACTAGTTCCACTACAGTAAAGTCTGCAAAAAACTACAGTGAATACAATATTATTTAACCATATTATACTATAGTATTTTTTCATATGGGCACATACCCTCATGTTGGCTTTGACCTAAATATTAATTGCAGCCACACAGTCCAGCTGCTTAGTTGTTCAGTGGCATCGGTTCACTTTAAACTAAACTAATGCCTTCCTTAGTGCAGTGCGTGCTGGTATGCTGGCTATCACCCTCACTAGAGTCATTTAACACACACGCACACTGAGGCAGATTGATAGAGATTGATGATGTGCTCCATCCAAGTCTCTCACTGCATTTTCCAACGGAAAGGAAAAGGAATCTCAGCTTGGGCATGGCAGCCATGACGGATCGTCTCACACCTCAAAGGGAATTGGTCACGGAATCTGTTTGTACTTCACATACGTTTATTTTTAATAGCTTCTGAATAGGGCTGCTGGACTCAAGGAAAACATTACCAGATATGGCTCGAAAAAGACCTGTCTCTTGGAAGATGAGTGTCAACTTGCATCCAAGCATTACCTCAATTTAGCTTGATTGTTCATTTAACATTCTTTGTAATCCAAAGCCAATTCAGACCTAATTTAGTGGAGAATATTCATGAGCAACGCATTTGGTGTCACGTTCTATTAAGTCCCTTTTGATTAGGGAAACTGAGACCACATACTAATGAGCTCCTCCTCTGGCTGCAACAGAGGTCATTGGCATGAAGGGGAAGTCCAATCATTTAGATGTGGCGAATTCAGGTGGTGACTGTAGCTAATTCAGGTGGTGACTGTAGTGAATTCAGGTGTAGACTGTAGTGAATTCAGGTGTAGACTGTAGTGAATTCAGGTGTAGACTGTAGTGAATTCAGGTGTAGACTGTAGTGAATTCAGGTGTAGACTGTAGTGAATTCAGGTGTAGACTGTAGTGAAAACAGTATCCCCTAAATGACCTTCTGAAATCATCACATGGTCATAGGCTAGTTGATTAAACCGTTACTTAGGCTACAGTATTTCAGTTGGAATTTTATGACTGTTTATAATTGTAGGGCTATTGAATTACCATAGTCTAGACAGTTGCTATTTGACTATAATGACTCATTAGTAGCTATATTGCTATCCATGGCTTCATCAGTGTAATACCTAATTGAACATGGAGTCATTATTTGGTCCTGGCAATGGGACAGGCCTCTTCAGAAGCTCTAAAGCAGGAATGTCTTAAGGAATGCAGGCAGGGCTCAGGAGTCAAATCAAAGTCTATTGGTCGGTACACAGATTTGCAGGTGTTATAGCAGGTGCAGTGAAATGCTTTTGTTACTAGCTCCAACAGTACAGTAGAATGTCTCTCAAATACAATACACATACACAAATAATGAATAATCAAAACAAGAAATGACAGAATGAGTCTAATTAACAATCCAGGGTTGGATATGTTAGAGTGAGTATGTGTCGGAATCCATAATAATAATAATAGTTTAATCTAGCCTAACTGCCAGCAACAACACATATTCAATCTCACTATGGCCTCGCTCGCAATGGTATTTCTACTGACAGAGAAAGGCACAGACAGACACGGTCAAGAAACTCACTGCTCAGACATACACAACAAACACGGCAGGCTGACTAACACCCACAGGTCCTCCATGAGCTCACCCGCTGTAAGGTCGATCACACTGCCACCCTGTGTTCACTGGGATTTTGTCACCACGCTGCAGTCTCACTTGCTAGGGCCTGTATGATTTTGAAATGATCAGCAATTTTGGGGGATTTTAGAGAATCTGCAGTGATTTCATGTACCAGTTTTGTGTACCATAGTTTTACCCAAAATGATCCTAACATTTGGACATCTCTGGTACTATAAAAGCACTGCTCAGATGAACTCCCCACAGTTAACATGATTTCTCACCTCTTAATTTAAATGGAATGTATCCTGGCATTAGCCAGCTAATCTAACGATTTCTATGTTGCTGTTTGGAATTGATTTTGGAATTGATTGGTTTGTTGTGTGTGCGTGTGTACCAGGGGTGATGACGAGGCGGCCCAGAAGAACAACGCTCTAAAAGCTGTGCGGGAGCTGCAGGCCCAGCTGTCAGAGCTGCAGGAGGACCTGGAGTCAGAGAAGGTGTCCAGGAACAAGGCGGAGAAAGTCAAGAGGGACCTCAGTGAGGAGCTGGAGGCTCTGAAGACTGAGCTGGAGGACACTCTGGATACCACCGCTGCCCAGCAGGAGCTCAGGTACTGGGACACTGCTTGTCAGATGTACTGCTCTCTGCTGCGCTGATACGCTTATATGTTTACTGTAGTCCCAATATGTTTATTTTTGGTGCTTTTAGAAATGGATAAAGAACCGGTGTAGGGTCGCACTGAAAAAGTGGCACTGTCATAGTTTGGCTAAGTACCTGCGTGTGTAACTGCATGAGGGCTATGGAGAGACACAGCATCTCAGTGAGGTGTCTTTTATGAGTCTACCTTCCTTTCTAACCACTCTCTCTTCTCCTTTCTTTCCTCTCAGGACCAAGCGAGAGCAGGAGGTGGCTGAGCTGAAGAAGGCCATCGACGAGGAGACCAAGAACCACGAGTCTCAGGTCCAGGAGATGAGACAGAGACACTCCACTGCCCTGGAGGAGCTGTCTGAGAATTTGGAGCAGGCCAAGAGGGTGGGTCTATAATCAAAGACAATACACCTGTCAATCATCAAGTAACATGTCTCATTACATGTTTAGCAGGCCTAGAGGCTAGGTCCACCATCAGACATGGCACCTGCCAACCATAACGTCGTTAGACAGTAGTAGCAACACACATGTTTAGCAGGTCAAGAGAGTGGATCTCCTCCAACGATGTATATAAACCCTAGATTGCTGATGCTATGTATTGGCCATTGAGAGGCTTTGAAGCCACTGGTCGGCCATATTGGGACTCCCCAGTAGGAGCAGTCCTCCATAGGAATGAGTGGAATTCTACAGTATTTAAATGAAATGGGACAAGGACAAATTGACATGTATTTAAGTGTTGTCATGGGGACAGTAACATTAGTACTCTCTAAAAAGTAAACTGTGGTTTTATATTTTATTTTAATTAAAAAAACGTATGTTTATCTTTTAATATAATTGTATGCATTAAGGTGTTTCTAATAGAATACACATGGAAAAAACGAATGTAGACATTAATAAATGCATTTCTATAGCTTCTAAAATATATTTTTTACACTCCCAAGATGGAGGCACAGTGGCTTCAACACAGCAACCCCTATCAGTCATCTAATGTATATATAAATCATTGGTCGCCACCTGAGAAAATAGATCTGTCTACATAACGTAATCTCATACAGTATTAGCACTACACTATCACTTCTTTGCTAAGCAAGCCAAGAGGACAGGCCTATCCAACATACCCTCTGTAAAATTCTCTCATGTCCCCAATGTATACCACAACCCTTCTCCCCCCTCTTTCCGCTGCAGTTCAAGTCCAACCTGGAGAAGAACAAGTGTACCCTGGAGAGTGACAACAAGGAGCTGGTGAGCGAGGTGAAGGGGCTTCAGCAGGCCAAGACAGAGTCAGAACACAAGAGGAAGAAGATGGAGGCTCAGCTGCAGGAGTTCATGGCCCGAGCCACCGAGGGAGAGAGGGCTAAAGTAGAACTGGCCGACCGCACACACAAACTGCAGGTTAGAGGGCAAGTCAATGGACCACGCTGTCTGTCTGTCGTCATCACTATGTGTTGAAGTCCATTGGTTTATCAAAATGGGAGTGAATATGTTTTAATGTGAATATGAAGAGATATTTATTGACCTTTGTCTGTAGACGGAACTGGACACTGTCTCCGCCCTGCTGGAGGATGCTGAGAAGAAGGGAATCAAGTTGGCCAAGGATTCAGCAGGCCTGGAGAGTGCGTTACAGGACACACAGGTGAGCAGAGACTCCTTATACGTCAGGTATTGTAATATGCTTTGGAAGCAATTCATTATTGGAGACACTTGTAGATAATGCTAATCTACTGTAAAAACAACTTCATATCACTGTCTTCATCCAACAAGTCTTATTGTAAGTGGTGGTTAACTACTTTTGGGTCTTTGTATCGTGTGTGTGTGTGTGTGTGTGTGTGTGTGTGTGTGTGTGTGTGTGTGTGTGTGTGTGTGTGTGTGTGTGTGTGTGTGTGTGTGTGTGTGTGTGTGTGTGTGTGTGTGTGTGTGTGTAGGAGCTGCTCCAGGAGGAGACTCGTCAGAAGCTGAACCTGAGCTCTCGTATCCGTCAGTTGGAGGAGGACAAGAGTACCCTGCAGGAGCAGCAGGAGGAGGACGAGGAGGCCCGCAGGAACCTGGAGAAACAACTGGCCGCGCTGCAGGCTCAGGTATGTACCCCACTGGCATTCTTAATGTTTCACTGCCAATAGGAAAGGGTTTCCAGCGGTGAACACCCATATTTACTACAGGTTGTGGTAGCTAGATTCCTTACTCACGAAATAGGTATTGGGTATAAGTTGAATACAGTGTTGGGGAGAAGTAAACTACATGTAGTTCTACTAGTAATTTAACTACATTTTGCAGTAGCTTGGTGGTAGTTGAACTAAATTCACATCTAGGTAGTGTTGTCAGTAGTTAGGCAATAAATGTTTTATTTTTCAGCATCAGACCTGCCTAATTCTCTCTTGGAACATCATTTGTTTAATAGGCTAAATAACACATTCTGTTAGCATATGACCCCAAAGTGATCTATTCTTGCAAAAAGTAGTTTGGATGTAGTTGTCATGGAAATTACCACCAGGGACACCTGAATTCAATCTTAAATGAATCATTCTTTATTAACAGCAAGCTGGATAGGTCACAGTCAAACTAAATTACCGGTCTGAAGTGAGCTCTATCAGGGCAGTCCCGTTAGATCTCTTATATACTGCTTACACAGACAAGTTTAAATTTAGATTATTCATAATGAATTCATAATTTATGCATGTGACAGACCAATACCTCACGAGGCTTCTTCTTTCCAAGCTGAGACCTTGAAACTGAGATATCCCTTTCCGTTCTCAAAACAATGTTCTGGGCGTACTGCCAAATTGCATATACTGATAGTGAGGGTTCCTCCCAGGCACAATGAATCAGTCACTTGCATGAACCCAGTCAAATTGGTTAAAAGCACAAACATAAAATGTTCCTTCACATAGTGAACTACAGTGCCTTGCGAAAGTATTCACCCCCTTGGCATTTTTCCTATTTTGTTGCCTTACAACCTGGAATTAAAATATATATTTTGGGGGTTTGTATCATTTGATTAACACAACATGCCTACCACTTTGAAGATGCAACATATTTTTTATTGTGAAACAAACAAGAAATAAGACAAAAAAACACAAAACTTGAGCGTGCATAACTAAGAACCCCCCCAAAGTCAATACTTTGTAGAGCCACCTTTTGCAGCAATTACAGCTGCAAGTCTCTTGGGATATGTCTCTATAAGCTTGGGACATCTAGCCACTGGGATTTTTGCCCATTCTTCAAGGCAAAACTGCTCCAGCTCCTTCAAGTTAGATGGGTTCCTGCTGGTGTACAGAAATCTTTAAGTCATACCACAGATTCTCAATTGGATTGAGGTTTGGGCTTTGACTAGATAATGTCCCTGTATTTAGCGCCATTCATCATTCCTTAAATTCTGACCAGTTTCCCAGTCCCTGCCGATGAAAGATATCCCCTCAGCATGATGCTGCCACCATCATGCTTCACTGTTGGGATGGTGTTCTCGGGGTGATGAGCGGTGTTAGGTTTGTGCCAGACATAGCGTTTTCCTTGATGGCCAAAAAGCTAAATTTTAGTCTCATCTGACCAGAGTACCTTCTTCCATATTTGGGGAGTCTCCCACATGCCTTATTTTTTTCTTTAAGCAATGGCTTTTTTCTGGCCACTCTTCCGTAAAGCTCAGCTCTGTGGAGTGTACGGCTTAAAGTGGTCCTATGGACCACTTTACTCCAATCTCCGCAGTGGAGCTTTGCAGTTCCTTCAGGGTTATCTTTGGTCTCTTTGTTGCTTCTCTGATTAATGCTCTCCATGCCTGGTCTGTGAGTTTTGGTGGGTGGCAGGTTTGTTGTACTGCCATATTATTTATATTTTTTAATAATGGATTTAATGTTGCTCCGTGGGATGTTCAAAGTTTCTGATATTTTTTTATAACCCAACCCTGATCTGTACTTCCCCACAACTTCGTCCCTGACCTGTTTGGAGAGCTCCTTGGTCTTCATGGTACCGCTTGCTTGGTGGTGCACCTTGCTTAGTGGTTTTGCAGACTCTAGGGCCTTTCAGAACAGGTTTATATATACTGAGATTATGTGATACTTAGATTGCACACAGGTGGACTTTATTTAACTAAATATGTGACTTCTGAAGGTAATTGGTTGCACCAGATCTAATTTAGCAGAAGGAGGGAATACATACAGTATGCACGCACCACTTTTCTGTTGTTTTTTTTTAAACATTTTTTTAAACAAGCAATTTTTTTAATTTCACTTCACCAATTTGGACTATTTTGTGTATGTCCATTACATGAATTCCAAATAAAAATCCATTTGAATTACAGGTTGTAATGCAACAAATTAGGAAAAACGCAGAGGGTGTGAATACTTTTGCAAGGCACTGTACTTTTTAAAATTCACTTTAGTTAAGGAAACTATATTTGTCTTAAGGGTAGCTTTAACGTAGCTTAGCTTCTTTCAATGTGAAGTAATTGGTAGCTCATTTTCTGTATATCAAATGCTCACTCACAAAGCTGTGACCCTTATTTCCTCATGTAAGAACCACAGAAAAAGTATATAATATGAACACCATTGTCTTCTCTATCTAGCTATTTGAGTCTAGGAAGAAGCTGGATGAGGACGTGGGGACCCTGGAGTCTCTGGAGGAGGTGAAGAGGAAGCTGCAGAAGGACATGGAGCTGACCAGCCAGCGGCTGGAGGAGAAAGCCTCCGCCTTTGACAAGATGGAGAAAACCAAGACCCGCCTGCAGCAGGAGCTGGACGACCTCATGGTGGACCTGGACCACCAGAGGACCATTGTCTCCAACCTGGAGAAGAAGCAGAAGAAGTTTGACCAGGTATCATATCATCTCCATTTATCTCTATCTTTTCCTCTATCTCGCTTCCTTTTCTCCCTCCTCTCACCTTTGCTTATCTCCTTCTCCCCTCTCTGCAAAATAAAAGTAGACCTGCCATTAATGAAGAAATGGCTGGGTTTTTGTGATTTCTTGATTCCAATGATTGCCTTCGTTAACATAACTTACCAGTAAGACATTGCTTGCCATCCTTCTTCATCACTATCTTCTCCCTCTATATTAGCTCCTGGCTGAGGAGAAGACCATTTCTGCCCGCTATGCTGAGGAGCGTGACAAGGCCGAGGCTGAGGCCAGGGAGAAGGAGACTAAGGCTCTGTCTATGGCCCGGGCTCTGGACGAGGCCCTGGAGGCCAAGGAGGAGTTTGAGAGGCTCAACAAGCAGCTGAGGACTGAGATGGAGGACCTGATGAGCTCCAAGGACGACGTGGGCAAGAGCGTACGTAGTTTAAACCCCCCCGTACAGGAGCTGAAGGTTCTCAAATACCTTATACAACCCAGTCCTAAGCCTTGACTTGGCTCATCCAATGAGGATTGATAGAACCAAAATGTACAGGTTTTCGTATGTTTCTTCCAATATGGCCACCAATCCACCCACCACAGAATGAGTGAGAATGACTGTGTTACAGGAGCTGGTAGTGTTTCCTAAATGTTGTTGGAGACCTTACACACCTTACATACAGAAGCCTTCTGTAAATTACTTCATTTTAAAATAACGCTGTCCACCCAACTCAGATTTCTGCTTTGAGTGAGAATTTGTTTGACTAATCCTATGGGATGGCTTCCCATAGGAAGACCCAGAAAAGAGATGTTGCTGCTAACAGTCTCTCCACGTCCCCCTGTGTGTAGGTCCATGAGCTGGAGAAGTCGAAGCGCACCCTGGAGCAGCAGGTGGAGGAGATGAGGACCCAGCTGGAGGAGCTGGAGGACGAGCTGCAGGCCACGGAGGACGGCAAGCTGCGTCTGGAGGTCAACATGCAGGCCATGAAGGCCCAGTTCGACAGGGACCTGCAGGCCAGAGACGAACAGAACGAGGAGAAGAAGAGGACACTGGTCAAACAGGTACAGAGACGAGCAGAGAGGACTCTTTTTGGGGAGTAACATTCATACCTATAAGAGAAACTCAGCTGATTTAGCTAGGTCAACAGTTCGGAGAAAATAATCACCATGTTATTATATGGTCAAAAACTTTAACTTATGGACTCATTGTGTACTTCCCATCCATCTTCACCCTAACTGTTATTGCATCCGAGCAAGCTAGAACCCAAACTTCACTAGGTTTCATCACTTACTTGGTGTTTTCAACCCTCTGTAATATCTTGTTGTCTGACCCAAGGTTCGTGAGATGGAGGCAGAGCTGGAGGATGAGAGGAAGCAGAGAGCCCTGGCTGTGGCAGCTAAGAAAAAGCTGGAGATGGACCTCAAGGACCTGGAGGGGCAAATAGAAGCATCCAACAAGGCCAGAGATGAAGCCATCAAACAGCTCAGAAAACTACAGGTTAGACTTCATACAGGATTTGTGTTTGCTTGTTCATTCTCAAGTTGTGCTGAGCTATTATGTAGTATTATGCAGTTGAAGTCGGAAGTTTACATACACCTTAGCCAACTACATTTAAACTCGGTTTTTCACAATTCCTGACATTTAATCAGAGTAAAAATTCACAAAGTAGATGTCCTAACCGACTTGCCAAAACTATAGTTTGTTAACAAGACATTTGTGGAGTGGTTGAAAATGACTAAGTGTATGTAAACTTCCGATTTCAAATGTAGATTATAAATATTGTTGCAAAATTCTGGTAACTTTTCCAAAATTCCAAGAATCTTCCAACCAGGAATTCTGGGAATTTTGGGAAAGTTAGCAGAATTTTGCAACCCTACAAAGTCAATCTTTTTTGCCTGATTAATTAGGAACTCCTGGTTGTCTGATCTCTGATAATCAGCAATGTTATTTTTTACACCTGTATCCTTTTATCAATAAAATGGACTGGCAGCCTCTTCAGGTATGGTATCTGTGCTTGTCTGTCCACTGTGTAGTCAGCTTTAATGTATCCTAGATTAGAATATGTCCAGGACTACCAACGTCTGTATTTAGATGACATCCCTGATGCTCTAAACTCATTTGTAGCTTCCCCGCTGGCCTTACACTATTATATTCAGTATAGCTACGGGGTTGGGGTCGGTTCTATTTCAATTCGGGAAGAAAAACTGAATTTCAAACATTTTCTCATAGGCTGCATTTACACAGGCAGCCCAATTATGGGCAACAGATTGATCTGATTGGTCAAAAGACCAATTAGTGGCAAACAATATCAGAATTGGGCTGCCTGTGTAAATGCTGGCATAGAGGAGTATTGAGGAAACTCTCATTTGAAATGGAGTTGACCCCTAACCCTGTACTGTTGCCCCAGACCAGTCTTACTCTTTGCCTTGCTGCTGCCCCCTGCAGGCCCAGATGAAGGACTACCAGAGGGAGCTGGAGGAGGCCAGAGCATCCCGTGATGAGATCTTTGCACAGTCTAAAGAGAACGAGAAGAAACTAAAGGGCCTGGAAGCTGAGATCCTACAGCTGCAGGAGGACCTGGCGGCTTCAGAGAGGGCCCGTAGACACGCTGAGCAGGAGAGAGACGAGCTGGCCGACGAGATCTCAAATAGCGCCTCTGGAAAGTGAGTAGCTACATTTCGCTGATTAATGATCAAATTCAAGCATGATATTTTTACAGATTTAATGGTGCAATATGCAGAAATCGCTGGTTGCTAACATTGTAACAGTTCACCTAATTTCAGTTTCTGTAACAAAACAAGCAATGTATCATTGTACCATCTAAACCGCTATGAAATATATTTTCAATAACCCAAAATCTTGTATTTTCAGCAGTTTGAAGCTGGTGTACAAAACTGAAAGTAAAAGACTTAAAAACGAAACTTAAGAACGGGAAGCATAGAAATAGCACACATAGAACAGATCTACCGCTTCTTAGACTTGCTTTCAACGAGAATGACAGATCTATAACTCGCATTCCTATCTGAATTTGGTCAGGTCACCCAAAAAGTTACATACTGCTGCTTTAAGTGGACCAGCAGCCTTCCCCCCTGATTTCTATGCTCTGTTCTGTACCGACCACATCACCGAATCATGAATTTGTTTGTGTCAGGTCGGCCCTGCTAGATGAGAAGAGGAGGCTTGAGGCCCGCATCTCGCAGCTGGAGGAGGAACTAGAGGAGGAACAGAGCAACATGGAGCTGCTCAACGACCGCTTCCGCAAGACCACCATGCAGGTACAGTACAACTCTGACATTGTCAAGCACGTACACAGCTCATGAAGGTACAGAACATGTAAAACTCTCCTTAAACCGCCATTGTCTCTTGATGTTTTGAGGAGGAGATTACTTTTGAAATTCATTCATACACAGAGACGATTCTTGGACCATAGAATGTAGTCTCTCTATGGTCTGGAGAGTAGCCTATAATAAACTGCACTAACAAGTAGCACACCAGACTACTTCCTGGGACCCACAACTAACGGTTTTATATAGAGATAGACAAAGAGTGACCCTCTCTCCCTTTATTCCCATTTCTCTCCCAAGGTGGACATCCTGAACACTGAGCTGGCTGGGGAGCGCAGTGCGGCCCAGAAGAGTGAGAACGCCCGTCAAGGAATGGAGAGGCAGAACAAGGAGCTGAAGGCCAAGCTGGGAGAGCTGGAGGGGGCAGTCAAGTCCAAGTTCAAGGCTGCCATCACCGCCCTGGAGGCCAAGATACTGCAGCTGGAGGAGCAACTGGAGCAGGAGGCCAAGTAAGAAGCCTTCTATATACTGTACTAAATAGACATCATAATGGGGGTCAGAGTTTAAAGATGGGAGGTTACCTAGAATTAAATGTAGGCTTCAATAGGTGGACTCTAGCTCATATACTCATTGTAATGATTTACCCATACTCAATAGACCGCTAGAGGTAGGAGTTTCACCTAACCACAGATCTATAATCAGATTACAAACTACTCCAAATCTGGACCTTTAAAGGCCCAATGCAGTCAAAAATGTGATCTTCATGTGTTGTGTATATATATTTCCACACTAGGAGGTTGGAATAATACTGTGAAATTGTGAAAATTATGATAATGCCCTTTTAGTATAAAGACAGCTTGAAGTTTCAGCCCATTTTGGTGGGATGGAGTTTTTGCCTGCCTGGTGTCATCACCATATGGTAAATTAGTTAATAGACCAATAAGAAAGAGTACCAAACTTTTCTGCCAATAACAACAACAACAAAAAGTTTTCCCCTGACAGTCCTAGCAAAATTCTTGCTTGAGAAATTGCTCTTTGCTAAGAAGCTATTTTGTTTTGACCATTTTAATTGAAAATAATCACAGTAAGGTACTTCATTGTTACCCAGAAATGATCTGATATTGAGATATATATGACTTCATTGGACCTTTAACATTAGGGGGTTGAAAACATACAGTACCGTTCAAACACACTACTTGCCTAGAGAGTTTTCAGCTATACTTTTGGTGGCTGTTTATTTACCACAACAGACAGATGCTGGCACTAAGACCGCACTCAGTCAGCTGTATAAGGAAATAAGCAAACAGAAAACCACTTACCCAAAGGCGACGTTCCTAGTGGCCGGAGACTTTAATGCAGTGAAACTTAAATCAGTTCTACCAAATTTCTATCAACATGTTAAATGTGCAACCAGAGGGAAAAAAATTAAAGATCACCTGTACTCCACAGAGACACGTACAAAGCTCTCCCTAGCCCTCCATTTGGTAAATCTGACCACAACTCTATCCTCCTGATTCCTGCTTATAAGCAAAAATTAAAGCAGGAAGTACCAGTGACTCAGTCTGTAAAAAAGTGGTCAGATGAAGCAGATGTTAAACTACAGGACTGTTTTGCTAGCACAGACTGGAACATGTTCCAGGATTCTTCCGATGGCATTGAGGAGTATACCACATCAGTCACTGGCTTTATCAATAAGTGCATCGAGGATATCGTCCCCACAGTGACTGTACGTACATACCCCAACCAGAAGCCATGGATTACAGGCAACATTCGCACTGAGCTAAAGGGTAGAGCTGCCGCTTCCAAGGTGCGGGACTCTAACCTGGAAGCTTACAAGAAGTCCTGCGACGAACCGTCAAACAGGCAAAGCGTAAATACGGGGCTAAAATTTAATCATACTACACCGGCTCCGACGCTCGTCTTATGTGGCAGGGCTTGCAAACTATTACAGACTACAAAGGGAAGCACAGCCGCGAGCTGCCCAGTGACACGACCTACCAGAGGAGCTAAATCACTTCTATGCTCGCTTTGAGGCAAGCAACACTGAGGCATGCATGAGAACATCAGCTGTTCCGGACGACTGTGTGATCACGCCGACGTGAGTAAGACCTTTAAACAGGTTAACATACAAAAGGCTGCGGGGCCAGACGGATTACCAGGACGTGTGCTCCGGGCATGTGCTGACCAACTGGCAAGTGTCTTCACTGACATTTTCAACATGTCCCTGATTGAGTCTGTAATACCAACATGTTTCAAGCAGACCACCATAGTCCCTGTGCCTAAGAACACAAAGGAAACCTGCCTAAATGACTACAGACCCGTAGCACTCACTCATGATTTGAAAGGCTGGTAATGGCTCACATCAACACCATTATCCCAGAAACCCTAGACCCACTCCAATTTGCATACCGCCCCAACAGATCCACAGATGATACAATCTCTATTGCATTCCACACTGCCCTTTCCCACCTGGACAAAAGGAACGCTTATGTGAGAATGCTCAGCGTTCAACACCATAGTACCCTCAAAGCTCATCATTAAGCTAAGGATCCTGGGACTAAACACCTCCCTCTACAACTGGATCCTGGACTTCCTGACGGGCCGCCCCCAGGTGGTGAGGGTAGATAGCAACACATCTGCCACGCTGATCCTCAACACTGGAGCTCCCCAGGGGTGCGTGCTCAGTCCCCTCCTGTACTCCCTGTTCACCCACGACTGCATGGCCAGGCACAACTCCAACACCATCATTAAGTTTGCAGACAACACAACACAGTGGCGTGATCACCGACAATGATGAGACAGCCTATAGCGACAAGGTCAGAGACCTGGCCGGGTGGTGCCAGAATAACAACCTATCCCTCAACGTAACCAAGACTAAGGAGATGATTCTGGACTACAGGAAAAGGAGGACCGGGCACGCCCCCATTCTCATCGACGGGGCTATAGTGGAGCAGGTTGAGAGCTTCAAGTTCCTTGGTGTCCACATCAACAACAAACTAGAATGGTCTAAACACACCAAGACAGTCGTGAAGAGGGCACGACAAAGCCTATTCCCCCTCAGGAAACTAAAAAGATTTGGCATGGGTCCTGAGATCCTCAAAAGGTTCTACAGCTGCAACATCGAGAGCATCCTGACCGGTTGCATCACTGCCTGTACGGCAATTGCTCGGTCTCTTACCGCTAGGCACTAGAGGGTGGTGCGTACGGCCCAATACATCACTGGGGCTAAACTGCCTGCCATCCAAGACCTCTACACCAGGCGGTGCCAGAGGAAGGCACTAAAAATTGTCAAAGACCCCAGCCACCCCAGTCATAAACTGTTCCCTCTACTACCGCATAAAAAGCGGTACCAGAGTGCCAAGTCTAGGACAAAAAGGCTTCTCAACAGTTTTTACGCCAAGCCATAAGACTCCTGAACAGGTAATCAAATGGCTACCCAGACTATTTGCATTGTTTCACTCTAAGGTTGTATTGGTCGCACGTGACAAATAAACTTTGATTTGAAAAGTTTGGGGTCACTTAGACATTTCCTTGTTTTGTTTCCTCGTTGTGTCCTTCAAACTTTGCTTTCGTCAAAGATTCCTCCATTTGCAGCAATTATAGACTTGCAGACCTTTGGCATTCCAGTTGTCAATTTGTTTCCTGAAGCATCTCCCACAAGTTGGATTGGCTTGATGGGCACTTCTTACGTACCATACTGTCAAGCTGCTCCCACAACAGCTCAATAGGGTTGATATCCGGTGACTGTGCTCTGCCACTCCATTATAAAACAACATTATAGCATGACGTTGCAAAATGGAGTGATAGCCTTCCTTCTTCAAGATCAGTTTTACCCTGTTCAAATCTCCCACTTTACCACCAACAAAGCACCCCCAGATCATCACATTGTCTCCCCATGCTTGACAGATGGCGTCAAGCACTCCTGCAGCATCTTTTCATTTTTTCTGCATCTCTCGAATGTTCTTCTTTGTGATCCGAACACCTCAAACTTAGATTCGTCTGTCCATAACACTTTTTCCACTCTTCCGCTGTCCAGTGTCTGTTTTCTTTTTCCCATCTTAATCTTTTATTTTCATTGGCCAGTCTGAGATATGGCTTTTTTTTTGCAACTTTTCACTGTTGACGTTGAGACGGGTGTTTTGTGGGTACTATTTAATGAAGCTGCCAGTTGAGGACTTCATCTGGACTTCATCTCCTCCAGTTGAGGAGTCATCTGTTTCTCAAACTAGACACTCCTATGTACTTGTCCTCTTGCTCTGTTGTGCACCAGGGCCTCCCACTCCTCTTTCTATTTTGGTTAGAGCCCGTTTGCGCTGTTCTGTGAAGGGAATAGTACACAGCATTGTATGAGATCTTCAGTTTCTTGGCAATTTCTTGCATGGAATAGCCTTCGTTTCTCAGAACAAGAATAGACTGGCGAGTTTCAGAAGAAAGTTCTTTGTTTCTGGCCATTTTGAGGCTGTAATCAAACCCACAAATACTGATGCTCCAGGTACTCAATTAAAGAAGGCCAGTTTTATTGCTTCTTTAATCAGAACAACAGTTTTCAGCTGTGCTAACATAATTGCAAAAGGGTTTTCTAATGATCAATTAGCCTTTTAAAATTATAAACTTGGATTAGCTCACACAACGTGCCATTGGAACACAGGAGTGATGGTTGCTGATAATGGGTCTCTGTACGCCTATGTAGATATTCCATAAAACATCTGCCGTTTCCATCTACAATAGTAATTTACAACATGAACAATGTCTACACTGTATTTCTGATCAATTTGAGGTTATTTAATGGACAAAAAATGAGCTTTTCTTTCAAAAAAATACAAGGAAATGTCTAAGTGATCCCCAAACTTTTGAATGGTAGTGTATGAGGTTGCCTAATGTGAAGTCTTTTACTACATCCTGATGCAAATGTATGTCCCCATTAGATATGAGTCAGTAGTACACTATTTACACACTTTCCTGTTATCACTCTTTTTCCTCTCAGGGAGAGGGCAGCAGCCAATAAGATCGTCCGACGCACGGAGAAGAAGCTGAAAGAGGTGGTGATTCAGGTGGAGGACGAGCGTCGCCATGCCGACCAGTACAAGGAACAGGTGAGTGGTCGTTTTGGGTCCACAGTGAACTTGAAACAGTCTGTTCTGACATTTAGAAAGGGTGAGTTAAAGGCCATGGATGCCAGGTTAGCTACTAATTCACTATAATCAGTGTCTCTGTGTCATCTGTGCTGAAGCTCTCTCTCTTTCTCTCCTATTCCCACCCACGCTTTTTTGTAGCTTTGGTTCTCTCTCTCTCCTATTCCCACCCACTCTCTTCTGTAGCTTTGGTTCTCTCTCTCTCCTATTCCCACCCACGCTCTTCTGTAGCTTTGGTTCTCTCTCTCTCCTATTCCCACCCACTCTCTTCTGTAGCTTTGGTTCTCTCTCTCTCCTATTCCCACCCACGCTTTTTTGTAGCTTTGGTTCTCTCTCTCTCTCCTATTCCCACCCACTCTCTTCTGTAGCTTTGGTTCTCTCTCTCTCCTATTCCCACCCACGCTCTTCTGTAGCTTTGGTTCTCTCTCTCTCCTATTCCCACCCACTCTCTTCTGTAGCTTTGGTTCTCTCTCTCTCCTATTCCCACCCACGCTCTTCTGTAGCTTTGGTTCTCTCGCTCTCTCTCCTATTCCCACCCACTCTCTTCTGTAGCTTTGGTTCTCTCTCTCTCCTATTCCCACCCACGCTCTTCTGTAGCTTTGGTTCTCTCTCTCTCCTATTCCCACCCACTCTCTTCTGTAGCTTTGGTTCTCTCTCTCTCCTATTCCCACCCACTCTCTTCTGTAGCTTTGGTTCTCTCTCTCTCCTATTCCCACCCACTCTCTTCTGTAGCTTTGGTTCTCTCTCTCTCCTATTCCCACCCACGCTCTTCTGTAGCTTTGGTTCTCTCGCTCTCTCTCCTATTCCCACCCACGCTCTTCTGTAGCTTTGGTTCTCTCTCTCTCCTATTCCCACCCACGCTCTTCTGTAGCTTTGGTTCTCTCTCTCTCCTATTCCCACCCACACTCTTCTGTAGCTTTGGTTCTCTCTCTCTCTCTCTCTCCTATTCCCACCCACACTCTTCTGTAGCTTTGGTTCTCTCTCTCTCTCCTATTCCCACCCACGCTCTTCTGTAGCTTTGGTTCTCTCGCTCTCTCTCCTATTCCCACCCACGCTCTTCTGTAGCTTTGGTTCTCTCTCTCCTATTCCCACCCACGCTCTTCTGTAGCTTTGGTTCTCTCTCTCTCCCCTATTCCCACCCACGCTATTCAGTAGCTTTGGTTCTCTCTCAATTCTTCTGTCTGTCCCAAACCTTTGTCTTCAAACTTTAATTTCCATCCTTGTTTTTCCAATTTCTATCCCACCTTTTGTCTCTCCTTCTTGCTCTCTCGCTCTCTGTGTTTTAATATTGAATTGGCCCTTGAATTTGCTATGTAAATACGTTGAATTGTGCTTTGAAATTCAAATTCTCCACCTGTCAGATGGAGAAGGCCAACTCTCGTATGAAGCAGCTGAAGCGTCAGCTGGAGGAGGCTGAGGAGGAGGCTACCAGAGCCAATGCCTCCCGTAGGAAACTACAGAGGGAGCTGGACGACGCCACCGAGGCCAGCGAGGGCCTGACCCGCGAAGTCAACACACTCAAGAACCGCCTCAGGTACAGCCTCTCATACACTTCACATAGTTATTTATGCCCATCGGCGTTCCCTCTGCCAGTTTCTTTAAAACAAAGAAGACATTCATTGTTATCATTTCCCGTACATGTTAATCAACACTCCTATAGATGCAACAGGACACACACACTGTCATAGATCTGTGGGTGTGATAAATGACCATGTATGTATTTGCCTGTTCTCCTCAGGCGTGGAGGCCCCATCAGCTTCTCGTCTAGCCGTTCAGGCCGCAGCCGGCAGCTCCAGATCGACGGAACCTCCGTGGACAATTCTGACGACGACGCCGACAGCCGCGCCAGCGACCACAACGACACGCAAGCCTCCAACCAGACCGAATAGACGCTCCCTGCTAATCCTACCAACCCTATCGATTAGCCAGCCTGGCAGCATGGTGACTACAACACCTCAGCCTCTCCATCTGTCCCTGTCCACGAGTCAACAGCAGGGAGAACCAGGGTCCTGTTCATTAGGAACCAAAACAGAAGAAAACAGTTCGAAACAGGGAAGGACTACCTGGATTTGACTAATAAGAACCGCTCGTTTTCATTTTCCGTTGAAAGATGCTTTCAAACGTTTTGCTACGGTGTGTTCTAATGAATACGACCTAGACCACCCCACCCCCCAGAAATGCTCCCTTCCTAGGGATGACGAAACAATTACTCCCACTTGAGCGGCTTACTCTGCCTTACTCTAACGTTACTCTAACAATATTCCTACTCTACTCTGGCTAGCTGCTCGGCCCGGCGAGTGTCCCAACGATCTTAATATAGTCCTCCCTAGGCGTGGAATTATGTGCTCCACTTAAATGAATATGTAAACTTATGTACAACTGATTTTTACTTATGAACTATGCGTGTGTGCACATGTGAGTATGTAAGGTATGTGCCCCTGAACGCCAAACTGCAAGGAAAGGAGCGAAACTAGAAAACGTTCACTTTTGTCATCCTCCTCCCACATTAAACAAAATATTGTCTTGTAATACAAGTGTGTCACCAAATGTAAAGCCATCATCTCTCCCCTGGCTTAAAGCAGGCCTAACAAAACTCTGTCCTCTCCGATGATAGTCCTATTCAACAATAGATCAGAGGTCAATGGACTGCCTCTGCTTCCCTCATTGCATGAGTCTCTTCCTGATGTACAGACTATTGTTCCGCTTCTAAACACTACAATGAAACAAGATGGTGGATTCACACAGTCTGACCTGTTCTGGAAGAAAAAAGTGGAACGGAAAGGATGTTTTAACTGTGAAAAGCTTTTCTCCACTTGCCACAGCATCTCGTCACAACACTTTAAAACAATTGGTAACTGACTTCTTATAGGAATCGCATAGGTCATGATTGACGTTTTTTGTTGTTGTATTTTGACTAATTGGAACACTATTTTTCCTGTTGTTCAGGAAGAAGGGTTGAAGGCAGTGAAGTGTGGTATGCTTAGATAGATGGTCGCTGGCGTACGTATCACAGAGAATCGCTGGAAACTGCACATAACTGCACAATGAGTGTTCATATGCCCCTGTAACTGGAGCCAGGAAACCCCAAGCTTCTCTCATGAGAGGTCACAAGATGTACAATACAGCCTCTTAGTCCAACACGAATGATGAGAGCTTCGATTGAACGTGTAGTTTGGCTAGCTAAAGCCTACTTCTCAGAGCAAGGGAGACTGCCATCTCACTTTGTTTGTGCCATGGTTTGGTAGCAAAGTAGGACCCCCAACTCTCTCTTATAATACGTTGACACACCAACTACCAAGCACTTAGTATTCCTAGATATAACAGCCTTCTATTGGGGATAACATCTCAAAGCTCTAAAACTATTAAGCCACTCTTAACGTCCCAGAAGGTCCATATCCATCAGCGCTCTCTATTGTTCCTTTGGCATCTCTGTTCAGTATAAAAGAGGGTAATGTATGGAAACTGCCACTTTCATTTGACTTTTACGCCAATGTTAGCTCAGCTGTAATGACATGTTTTTTTAAAGTGCCTTAGACACTAGATAAGAACATTAGCGGGTAATGCACGGTGAGCACCTGTATTAAACAGAAGGGCGTGTAGGTGTACACCTGTATTAAACAGAAAGACGTGTAGGTGTACACCTGTATTAAACAGAAAGACGTGTAGGTGTGCACCTGTATTAAACAGAAAGACGTGTAGGTGTACACCTGTATTAAACAGAAAGACGTGTAGGTGTGCACCTGTATTAAACAGAAAGACGTGTAGGTGTGCACCTGTATTAAACAGAAAGACGTGTAGGTGTGCACCTGTATTAAACAGAAAGACGTGTAGGTGTACACCTGTATTAAACAGAAAGACGTGTAGGTGTACACCTGTATTAAACAGAAAGACGTGTAGGTGTGCACCTGTATTAAACAGAAAGACGTGTAGGTGTGCACCTGTATTAAACAGAAAGACGTGTAGGTGTGCACCTGTATTAAACAGAAAGACGTGTAGGTGTGCACCTGTATTAAACAGAAAGACGTGTAAGTGTGCACCTGTATTAAACAGAAAGACGTGTAGGTGTACACCTGTATTAAACAGAAAGACGTGTAGGTGTACACCTGTATTAAACAGAAAGACGTGTAGGTGTGCACCTGTATTAAACAGAAAGACGTGTAGGTGTACACCTGTATTAAACAGAAAGACGTGTAGGTGTACACCTGTATTAAACAGAAAGACGTGTAGGTGTACACCTGTATTAAACAGAAAGACGTGTAGGTGTACACCTGTATTAAACAGAAAGACGTGTAGGTGTACACCTGTATTAAACAAAGACGTGTAGGTGTACACCTGTATTAAACAGAAAGACGTGTAGGTGTACACCTGTATTAAACAGAAAGACGTGTAGGTGTACACCTGTATTAAACAGAAAGACGTGTAGGTGTGCACCTGTATTAAACAGAAAGACGTGTAGGTGTACACCTGTATTAAACAGAAAGATGTTTAGGTGTACACCTGTATTAAACAGAAAGACGTGTAGGTGTGCACCTGTATTAAACAGAAAGACGTGTAGGTGTGCACCTGTATTAAACAGAAAGACGTTTAGGTGTACACCTGTATTAAACAGAAAGACGTGTAGGTGTACACCTGTATTAAACAGAAAGACGTGTAGGTGTACACCTGTATTAAACAGAAAGACGTGTAGGTGTACACCTGTATTAAACAGAAAGACGTGTAGGTGTACACCTGTATTAAACAGAAAGACGTGTAGGTGTGCACCTGTATTAAACAGAAAGACGTGTAGGTGTACACCTGTATTAAACAGAAAGACGTGTAGGTGTACACCTGTATTAAACAGAAAGACGTGTAGGTGTACACCTGTATTAAACAGAAAGACGTGTAGGTGTACACCTGTATTAAACAGAAAGACGTGTAGGTGTACACCTGTATTAAACAAAGACGTGTAGGTGTACACCTGTATTAAACAGAAAGACGTGTAGGTGTACACCTGTATTAAACAGAAAGACGTGTAGGTGTGCACCTGTATTAAACAGAAAGACATGTAGGTGTACACCTGTATTAAACAGAAAGACGTGTAGGTGTACACCTGTATTAAACAGAAAGACGTGTAGGTGTACACCTGTATTAAACAGAAAGACGTGTAGGTGTGCACCTGTATTAAACAGAAAGACGTGTAGGTGTGCACCTGTATTAAACAGAAAGACGTGTAGGTGTACACCTGTATTAAACAGAAAGACGTGTAGGTGTGCACCTGTATTAAACAGAAAGACGTGTAGGTGTGCACCTGTATTAAACAGAAAGACGTGTAGGTGTGCACCTGTATTAAACAGAAAGACGTGTAGGTGTGCACCTGTATTAAACAGAAAGACGTGTAGGTGTACACCTGTATTAAACAGAAAGACGTGTAGGTGTACACCTGTATTAAACAGAAAGACGTGTAGGTGTACACCTGTATTAAACAGAAAGACGTGTAGGTGTACACCTGTATTAAACAGAAAGACGTGTAGGTGTGCACCTGTATTAAACAGAAAGACGTGTAGGTGTGCTGTACGTGTTACATAAAAACCTAACGAGGCAAACCTGGTGAACGGAAAACAAACACTTATTTTTCTTCTTCTTTGTCTTGTGTATTTTTGCTGATGTTTCATATCATACCCAGTGTGCACCTCTTCTCTCGTTCATATACCTGTAGCAATGTCTCCATATGTAGTGTGTGTGTGGGTCAGAAATCAGTGTTACTATTAACTATGTGAGATGTGGAGCTTTTTGCTCCCCCTTCAAGAGCAGAATGTGATTTCATTTGGTTAAAAGCTTTAACATCCATGATGTAGTTTTACTTGTGTTTGTATTATTATTCTCAGACTGGCTGTTGACGACCAGGCTTTCATTACAACTGCAAATACACCCCCACCCCCATTTTATTTCTTGTTTGCCTCCTGTATTTCTAGACTACAGTGATTTTTTTTGTAAAAGAAAATAAAGCATATTCATTGTAGAAATAATATGATTCCAGTTTGTTCTGAGTGGAGGAGCCCCTAGAGACTTTCAATTCAGTCATGCATGTTTCTCTCCCCAAGTTGGAGAGCACAGTGGGTAGCTACGCCTGAAGGGCATGGACATATATGATGGGTTGTTTTAGGGAAGTGATCTAAATTCAGTAAGGGGTTGAGAATAGTTAGAAAACAAAAGCTACTCTGTGATTTGAACCAGGGACCTGCTTCAGATGGCAACCCAAATGTTATACTCTCCACCAGCTGGGGGGCAACATCATTGGCGTAGCCAGAAACTTGTCAGGTGGGCCTGCATCAATTTGGGTAGCTAACTTCCTGAAATTTTGCCATCGGCAGAGGAAAATGTGCTGTTGTATAGCTCATCTCATGCTATGGTACATATTTTGCCATGAGCCTGAGAGAAAATTTTGCATTTTTAGAGTGGATTACAGCTAAAATATAGGTGTTGATTGATAAAGGTACTGGATTATGAGTTGGCTTGTTTGCTAAATGAACAAATGAAATAGGCAGTAGCATGGTGATTATAGCCATAGAAGCACAGTGGCAAATGGCTCAATGCAGTTATATTCATGGATTATTGGGGTGTGGCTTTGTTAGTTCTTTTTGGCAACCCATCCAGTGAGTGAATGTCAATCCAGGTAATCTGTTCTGTTATATTTAATCAAATCTGACTAACCCAATGCACTGCTTGCTATGAATTATATCTGTTGGTATTTGCATATTTAGGTAAAAAGACTATGTCCTGTTTGGAACATTTGACAAGAGCAGATTTCTTTTGTTGTTGCTCAATCTGAGTGGGTGTCCTGGGCAGGTGAGCTGAAGGGCTCTACCACATGGCTTTCACCCGTCCAGTCATTTCTAATCAGTTACTTTAAGGGAGGAACAAAGGATGCACTTTTTAAAGAATCCAAACCGGGCCAAGAACTGGGAAAACTCCAGAGCCTTCCACAAAGCTAGGGTCTGTTGTTACCTGGGAAACACCAGCATGGGTGAGAAAGGTCAAAGAGCAACGCGTGTAATTATGTAATTTGACAGTAAGGGCTTGATTCGGGATATAGCGCGATTGAGGTTTAAAGGCAATGTCTACGCATTTGCAATAGGAAATTACCTTTACATTTCAACCGCATTGTGGCACGGATCTTAAACCTTATGGATTGAATCGAGCTCTGACCTTTCCAGGGTACAGAAGGTGATCACGAATGTTGACATAATTGAGGGACTGTACAAAACATGGATTTATGACAAACGTATGAAAAAAATGAATTGCCACATCTTAAGGCTCCCGAGTGCCTCGTTTCACTTGTGGCTCTAGCGTTTTCGCGCTAGAAATGTTAAGGTAAATTCCATTCGAGCTGACAATCGGAAATTACCTCTAACACGGAACCCAAACCGGCTGCGCGCGTGCCCTATCGTGCATACATTTATTTTGCCCCTACACACCAAACGCGATCACGACAGCAGGTTAAAATATCAAAACAAACTCTGAACCAATGACATTTATTTGGGGACAGGTCGAAAAGCATTAACATGTATGGCAATTTAGCTTTAGCAATTTAACGTTCATTTGTCCTATTTAGCTAGCTTGCTGTTGATAGCTAATTTGTTAACATATAAACATTTTACCTGAAATGCACAAGGACCTCTACTCCGACAATTAATCCACACATAAAACGGCCAACCGAATCGTTTCTAGTCACCTCTACTCCTTCCAGACTTTTTCATAGTTTAATTTATATGGTGATCCATCTAAACGTTCATTGTATTACCACGACTACCGGCAAAACAGTTCGTCTTTCAATCACCTGCTTCTGCAAACCAATGAGGAGATGGGAGAGGCAGGACTTGCAGCGCGATCTGCTTCAGAAATAGGAATGAGTTCTATTTTAGCCCTTGGCGTCGCAGACGCTCGTTGGCGCGCGCGAGCAGTGTGGGTGCAATAATTGAATAACATGGATTTCTACATTTATTTTGCGACGCTCGCGCACGCGACGTGTCCGGTCTGGTCAGCATGTTAAGGCGGGAACATTGTCTTTCAAATCCGATATACAGATAGAGTAGACAGCTGTCACAATGGAGGACGGAAGAAAGGGAGCACAAATAAATGACTCAGGCCCTATTGAAAACCAACTGTATTTTATTCCATAAATCGACACACAAAAATAATCTACAAAAGAGACCGAATTAAGTAACCAGTTAACATGAAATGTAATCTTTACCCGCCCCAAAAGCACAAAAGCTTTAAAATGTCACCTCCTGCTCGTCACAGAAAGAAACAACTTTTCACCATGACATCCTGACAGACCACAGACGGACAACACTCATGGGTACATTTCAAAGAGAATGTTGATAAGAACACACACACACTGACCAAGGCACCCCATCTACATGCTAGGAAACTCATCTTTGGCGCCATCCTTGGTGCAGTTGGTCGACATTCATACTGACATTGGAAGGAGGGATGAAGGATGATAAGAGATGGACAGAGGCAAGAAAGCCAGAGGTCCCTCCCCTCTCACTTTCTCCCCCAATGAGTTTTGAGAAGTCTAGGAGAGAGGAAGTGAGGAGTATGCTATTGAGATCTTCCCAGATATAGGAAGAGAGTAAGGAAGAACAATTTCTAGAGGTATTCAGCAGGTGAGAAGGGAGAGTTCTTTAGATGAGAAAAAGGACTCAGACATACACACAAACATTCGCAACTTCCAAAAATACATTGACAGCTGAGTAAGAGGTTGAAAGCCAAGCGACGACTTGCACTTTTGCATTGAAGCATTTATAGTCCTGCATAGTTCTTTAATGAAACTTACAAACTAAGGCGTTTTGTCATATTGAGTTGAGTGTTTTGAGTTGATAGTTTTTTTTTACAAAGTAAATTAATTACAATTTTTAAAAAAAAAGTTCAAGTAGGCTACAATCTCACATCTCTGTCCCCTCTCTCACGCTCCACTCCTCTTTCCAAAAGAGTCTAGCTTTTACAGTTCAAGTTTTTTCTCCAGAAAAGGTCCAGTGTGATTATACAGCACCAAAGACACGCTGAGCAAGAGGGGAATATTCACTCTCTCAAACACACACACAACAGAGAAAAGGGGGTATGCAATTTGCACACACACAGCAGACTGACCTGGAAAGAAAATACAATATATAATAATATATGTAGGTTGTGTATGTACAAACACACACACACAATCTCACCGGGCACACTCATACCTCTAAATATTTTTTTAATCCCTGTGTAAATTACAAATAATTTATCAATTTTTATATTAGCTATACTACCTTAACAGTCAGTTGTGGGGAGCAGAAGAGACTTAAAAACACTCTATGGACACGGCATCTCACATCGGAGACAAGTTAACAACTACCTTCCTCAGACAGTCAAGACAACACCAAAAAATAATTTATACTCAAATCTGCTTTAGAAGAGAAAAAATAAAAACAGACTTAAATTCAAATTAAATTACTTGCTCCCTCTCCTGGGTGGTTTTCATTACGGAACAGACACACTGGTAGCGTTTGCAGGTCGAGAGTACTTTGCACCTCTGAACAGAGTGCCAGCCATAATTTGCAAACTGATTCTAAATGTAGAATTCAGCGAAAATGTCAGCAATCAAACCCTCACCGGTGGGGTGGTCCGTGAAACAGACCGCGCCGAACAAACGGCAAATAGATCGACATTCGTTGCGGTATGTGCGCTCCGTTGGTGCACAATATAGCAAAACTATTTTTAAACGAAAACCAGTGTTCAGGTAGTCCTTCCTTGTTTCTGTATTTGTTTTTCTACGTTTGGAGCCTAATGAATACGACCCTGTCCTCATTCCACAGTGATAAAGGTCGGTCATGTAAACATGTTGACAAGAAAAAAAAAAATGTAAGGGAAAAAAAATCATTATCATTCACCCCAGGTCCATTTTATACCCCGTAATCATAAAAATACAGTTAAATTAAATTCAGAAATCGTCATGGTGAGGGGTAATCGATTCTTCAGGTCCATATTGAGGGAAGAAGGCTCCTCCCCCCTGTATTATTACATCATTGTGTCCATCTGTCCAATCAAAGTGATCCTAGTGGACGTCTCGATGTCACTCTCTGTCCTCCGTCTCTATTGGTCAGTGGGACTTCCTCTTCATGTCGCCACCCTGGCTTTGGTTCGCATCTGAGGTGGGGGGCGGGGTTAAAATAATTTGTTACATCATGTGTAAATACATGATGCAGAAAACTACTGAACACACAGGGAGGAGATGCTTCATCGACAGACAAGACACGTGCTTAGTGTTAACCTAGTCATGCAGTAACACGGGCATGCAGATCACCGCTAACGTTGAAGCAGGCAGACAGGTTGGGAAAGAAGAATTTACAGCCAAACGGTGAGTGAGCGATATCAACATGACGCAGGGAACGACAACACAAATGGAGGAAGGGAAGAGGAGGAGGGAGGTAGAGGAGGAGGGAGGTAAGGGAGGAGGGGGAGAAGTACTGGAGAAGGAGGTGTGAAGTTTACCTGAGAAAGCAAGCTGCAAGTGAGGAGGTAGAGCAGCCTGTGACCCTGACTGGAGACTCTTATACAGATCTGAGGAGAGATGGAGGGAGGGGTGGACAGACGAGAGGAAGAAAGAGTGAGGAGGTTAAAAAAAAGGGAAGAATGGAGAGGGGGAAGGGGTTGAGGAGAATAAAGGTGAGAAAAGGAACATTAAAAGATGAAAGTAGAATTTGAGTAAAAGATACAAATCAGAAAGTGAGGGCAGATAAAGGGTAGGATGGATGGATGGACGGTGGGGGAGAAGGAGTGAGGGATTGGATGAGAAAACGAGACGGGCGGGGCAAGAGGGTTACAGTGAGAAACCTTTCGCATAGGCACATTAGAACTGATTATACTTCAGTGTGGATCCACAGCACACACACTGCACACCACAACACTGACCATGAGTAACACAAACTAAGACTAGATGAATCTCAAGGGACCACAAACAAATCTAGCTGCGGCTCCATTTATTTTGCCATCTTAATAAACACTGATTTTCTTTGTCATTTGATCAAATTCATCCGATAAAATGTCATACTAATAAAGTAGTAAATTATGTAAAGACTTTTACCACATCATGATGTACAGTACAGACTTTCTCAGTGGTATTAAGAGCCCTAAAAGTTTTACTGAACCGTAGAGAACAGAGAGAACAAATGCTATATTTTTGCTCCTATAAATTTGCATGCCCGGTGCTTTGAAAGATCACAGTCTTGTGGAGCCACTGCCAGTTGGGCACCGGTTGCCAATTACTCACCCATTAAGTCGCTCTGTGAGAGGTTGTATCCTGAGTTGGCGCCCGTGCCCAGGCCGCTGACCCCCGGGGCACCAGGAGGAGTGAAGTTGAGCAGCGATGGGAACTGGAAGGGCAGTGAGACAGGCACTAGCCCCCCCAGCATCCCAAAGCCAAGTGGCCCGCCCAGGAGGGGACTGCCAGCTGACACCTAGGGGGAAGGGGGAGGGAGAAAGAGAAAAGGGATCAGGTGACTCAACTTGGTGACAAAGTGCCTGACACAATCTCTTCCTTTCTCTTCTGTTCTGACGACGTGGCCAAGCCTTTGCAGAACAGACTCAAAACTCAGGCGAGAAAAATGCAATCAGTATGTAAGAGGTGCTTCTCTTGATCCTGTTATTCACACTTCTTGGCACTTTCTGGTCGCATGTGATTGGCTGACTCACCTGCGTCAGGTGTGAGGTGACGGAGGGTGTGGCCATGGTTGCCGTGGGCACCCGACTGCCTACAGCCTTGGCTCCGCCCACGGCCCTCTGTCTCTGTCCGTGACTGGTCGAGACTGTGCCGGAGGGGGAGGGGCTGTTGTCCGGGCGACTGGTGACGGGTGACATGCGCATGGGGCTGCTGTTGGAGGTAGCGCTGCTAACGCTACTACTGCTAATGACAGACGGAGCCTTCTGGCTCCCCGCGAAGCTATAACTGCCCTGGCCCGACTTCACCTGACCCCCACCTTGGACACTAAATGGGGGGCGGAAGCCGGCAGTCTTGGGGGACTGGTACTGGAGAGGGCTGGAGATCATTTGAGAGTGAGAGAGGAGGTTGGAAGAGGAGGAGGAAGGGGAGGAGATGGGAGGAGGTGTGGGGGCAGGGGGGCGAGGGGTGAGCTTGATGATGGGGGAGGAGTTGTTGCTGTGGGAGGACTTGGTGAGGGTTGCCTGCATGGGGGTGATGAAGTTGGACTGGTGGTGGGGCTTGGATTTGCCCTGGTGGTGGGAGGGGGACTGGGAGGGTGAGGAGCCCACCGTGGAGGTGAGGTAGGAGGGTTGCTGGGGGCTCTTGGAGTTGAGCTGCTGGGGGTGTGAGTGGGAGTTGGTTGCACGGGACTGGGGGGAGGGGGAGGGCATGTTGCTCATCATGGCACCACCGTTACTGCTGCTGGTGGCTTTGACACTGCTCTTCCCCAGTCCTGGTATTGCCACCCCCATGCCCAGGGCGACCTTCTGATGGGGGGGCAGGAGCGGAGAGGCTGTGGGAGGGGGGCGCTGCTTGGTGGGCGGGGAGGGGGACGACGGTGGGTGGAGCTTACTCCCTCCAGTCATGCACCCTTGCCTGTGTGTGGCGGTCGCCATGCTGACATTGTGTCTCTGAGTCTGTCCCATAGAACCTGCCCCTTTCATCACGCCGTACACTCCGTCGGCGCCACGAGACACCAACGTGGCCCCCGCGAGCTGCATGCGAGCCGACGACGCCGTGGAAGTGGAGGGAGAGGTAGATAGCGTGGTCTTAATGTTGGCCATCGATGGCATCGTCAGCATCGTCGATGAGTTGGCGTTTATCTTGGAAAGAGAATGTGAGGTGAGTAGGGAAGACGAGGGCGAGTAGTGAGGGGTGATGGAGGGGGGGGAGGAGTTGGGGATCTGGAGAGGCGGGGGGGAGAGGGGGGAGGTGAGGGTGAGGTCAGTGACGCTGCCGTGGGGACCCAGGCCCTTGGCGGCTTGGCTGAGGAAGGCTAGGGCGTGGGAGACGGAATCCAGGGAGGGGGCGCGGAGGTCCTCGTCCAGCGAGTCGGACAGGCAGATGGGCTCCGAGGGGGACGAGGAGGTCCGGCGGGCCTGGATGACGGAGGGGGTGGAGGGGACGTGGGGGAGAGAAGGGGTGGTGGCGGTGGGGAGATTGGGCCTCTGCTGGATCCATTGGCCCTCCTGGAATACAGGGAAAGGACAAAGGTTAGCATTAGCCCCGCATCAGAACACATGGCACCGCAAGTAATACCAAATAACCATCTTGTAGAAAAGGTTACAAACGTCAGTTGAGAGTGAAGAGATTTCACTGACCTTTGCTTTAGCCCTGGGGGTGGGGACCATCCTTTTCTTGGCCCTGGACAGAGAAACCAATGGTGTGTTAAGTTAACATCCGCACAGGAATGCTAATCCATCTGTCAATCAATCATCTGTTTCTTCAGATATACTGTACATCTTCTATCTACAGTCTATATATCCCATCACATACTCTGTGTGTGTGTGTGTATATATACTAGTCAGGATCGAGAGAAAGATGAATGGCGCAAAGAGATCCTTGATGAAAACAAACATATGTGTGTATGTACAGTGCCTTGCGAAAGTATTTGGCCCCCTTGAACTTTGCGACCTTTTGCCACATTTCAGGCTTCAAACATAAAGATATAAAACTGTATTTTTTTGTGAAGAATCAACAACAAGTGGGACACAATCATGAAGTGGAATGACATTTATTGGATATTTCAAACTTTTTTAACATATCAAAAACTGAAAAATTGGGCGTGCAAAATTATTCAGCCCCCTTAAGTTAATACTTTGTAGCGCCACCTTTTGCTGCGATTACAGCTATAAGTCGCTTGGGGTATGTCTATCAGTTTTGCACATCGAGAGACATTTTTTCCCATTCCTCCTTGCAAAACAGCTTGAGCTCAGTGAGGTTGGATGGAGAGCATTTGTGAACAGCAGTTTTCAGTTCTTTCCACAGATTCTCGATTGGATTCAGGTCTGGACTTTGACTTGGCCATTCTAACACCTGGATATGTTTATTTTTGAACCATTCCATTGTAGATTTTGCTTTATGTTTTGGATCATTGTCTTGTTGGAAGACAAATCTCCGTCCCAGTCTCAGGTCTTTTGCAGACTCCATCAGGTTTTCTTCCAGAATGGTCCTGTATTTGGCTCCATCCATCTTCCCATCAATTTTAACCATCTTCCCTGTCCCTGCTGAAGAAAAGCAGGCCCAAACCATGATGCTGCCACCATCATGTTTGACAGTGGGGATGGTGTGTTCAGGGTGATGAGCTGTGTTGCTTTTACGCCAAACATAACGTTTTGCATTGTTGCCAAAAAGTTCAATTTTGGTTTCATCTGACCAGAGCACCTTCTTCCACATGTTTGGTGTGTCTCCCAGGTGGCTTGTGGCAAACTTTAAACGACACTTTTTATGGATATCTTTAAGAAATGGCTTTCTTCTTGCCACTCTTCCATAAAGGCCAGATTTGTGCAATATACGACTGATTGTTGTCCTATGGACAGAGTCTCCCACCTCAGCTGTAGATCTCTGCAGTTCATCCAGAGTGATCATGGGCCTCTTGGCTCCATCTCTGATCAGTCTTCTCCTTGTATGCGCTGAAAGTTTAGAGGGACGGCCAGGTCCGTGGTCTGATACTCCTTCCATTTCAATATTATCGCTTGCACAGTGCTCCTTGGGATGTTTAAAGCTTGGGAAATCTTTTTGTATCCAAATCCGGCTTTAAACTTCTTCACAACAGTATCTCGGACCTGCCTGGTGTGTTCCTTGTTCTTCATGACGCTCTCTGCGCTTTTAACGGACCTCTGAGACTATCACAGTGCAGGTGCATTTATACGGAGACTTGATTACACACAGGTGGATTGTATTTATCATCATTAGTCATTTAGGTCAACATTGGGTCATTCAGAGATCCTCACTGAACTTCTGGAGAGAGTTTGCTGCACTGAAAGTAAAGGGGCTGAATAATTTTGCACGCCCAATTTTTCAGTTTTTGATTTGTTAAAAAAGTTTGAAATATCCAATAAATGTCGTTCCACTTCATGATTGTGTCCCACTTGTTGTTGATTCTTCACAAAAAAATACAGTTTTATATCTTTATGTTTGAAGCCTGAAATGTGGCAAAAGGTCGCAAAGTTCAAGGGGGCCGAATACTTTCGCAAGGCACTGTATGTATGTATGTATGTATATATATATATATAAAATATACACACACGGAAAGTAGTCAGACCCCTTGACTTTTTCCGCATTTTGTTACGTTACAGCCTTATTCTAAAATGTATTTAATCGTTTTTTCCCTTCATCAATCTACAGACAATCTACCCCATTATCACAAAGCAAAAACAGGTAAAGGGAAATAACATTTACATAAGTATTCAGACCCTTTACTCAGGACTTTGTTGAAGCACCTTTGGTAGTGATTACAGCCTCTAGTCTTCTTGGGTATGAAACTAGAAGCTTGGCACACCTGTATTTGGGAAGTTTCTCCCATTCTTCTCTGCAGATCCTGTTGGAAGGTGAACCTTCGCCCCAGTCTGAGATCCTGAGCGCTCTGTAGCAGGTTTTCATAAAGGATCTCTTTGCTCCGTTCATCTTTCCCTCGACCCTGACTAGTCTCCCAGTTCCTGATGCTTAAAAACATCCCCACAGCATGATGCTGCCACCACCATGCTTCACCGTAGGGATGGTGCCAGGTTCCTTCCAGACGTGACGCTTGGCATTCAGGCCAAATAGTTCAATCTTGGTTTCATCAGACCAGAGAATCTTGTTTCTCATGGTCTGAGAGTCTTTAGGTGCCTTTTGGCAAACTCCAAGGGGGCTGTCATGTGACTTTTACTGAGGCGTGGCTTCTGTCTGGCCACTCTAACATAAAGGCCTGATTGGTGGAGTGCTGCAGAGATGGTTGTCCTTCTGAAAGGTTCTCCCATCTCCATAGAGGAACTCTGGAGCTTTGTCAGTGTGACCATCGGGTTCTTGGTCACCTCCCTGACCAATCTCCCCTGATTGCTCAGTTTGGCTGGGCAAACTGTGCCTCGACACAATCCTGTCTCGGAGCTCTACGGACAATTCCTTTGACCTCAGCGCTTGGTTTTTGCTCCGTCAACTGTGCCTTTCCAAATCATGTACAATCAATTGAATTTACCACAGGTGGACTCCAAACAAGTTGTAGAAACATCAAGAATGATCAATAGAAACAGGATGCACCTGAGCTCAATTTCGAGTCTCATAGCAAAGGGTCTGAATACTAAATAAGGTATTTATGTTTTTCTATTTTGAATAAATATGGCAAAAGATTCTAAAAACCTATTTAGGCTTCGTCATTATGGGGTATTGTGTGTAGATTGATGAGGAAAAAATTGTATTTCATCAATTTTAGAATACGACTGTAACGTAACAAAATGTGGAAAAAGTCAAGGGGTCTGAATACTTTCCGAAGGCACTGTATATTTATACTACGGACTCCGACATTACTCGTCCTAATATTTCTAAATCACATTATTTTACTTTTTAGATTTGTGTGCATTGTTGTGCATTGTTAGATATTGCTGCACTGTTGGAGCTAGGAACACAAGCATTTCGCTACACCCGCAATAACATTTGCGAGATATGTATATGCGACGAATAAAATTGGATTTCATCTGTCAATCAGGCATATATACAATAAAAGGTATAATTGCCATTATAAAGCCAACTTACTTATAAGGTCCAACTATAGTTGAGATAACTTACATGTTGACAGTGAGGTGACTGTGTACAACACGGCTCTCCTTGAACAGCATCCTGGCCTGCATCCAGCCCTTCGGCCACAGTGGTTTGACCTCGTTCTCCATGAAGGCCTTGAGGTAATCCTCCACGGAGAGAGAGCACTGAGACAACTCCAGTTCATAGCAGCTCAACTTCACACGCACCAGGTTACACAGCAGCGACCTACACACACACACAGAGAGAGAGAGACAGAGAGACAGAGAGAGAGAAATTAAGAAAGCTTACTAATCTATTATCTTTTCAAATCAACCACTTCCTGTATGACTTAGCTCGAGAATTTCACTTTAGTGTCTAGGCCGGATTACTATAAAAGTACTTGTGACAACTGCTGATGTAAAAATGGCTTCATAAATAAGATTTGATTGAGGGCAGTGGATGGGCCGTCACCTGAGCTTGTCGTCCCAGACAAACTTCTTCCGTGGGCCCATCATCCTCTTCCCCGGCTTCCCCTCGTCCTCCTCCTCTGATCCGTTCTTCTCTCCCTCTCCAGGCTGCTGCCTGCTAGGGTCCAACACACACACCTCAGTACCAACATGTTCTAACAACCTCAATATATACCCACAGAGGCAGAGATGCATATAAATGAAAGCAGTGATGAACACAGGCAGAGTAGAGCACTAAAAATAACCAAACACCCCTAATGGATAAGCGATATAGCATTACAGTATACCAGGGGTACTCAACTACTCTTTAAGAAGGTCCGGTCATTCAAATGTCCTAGGTGGCAAAGGTCAGGATGGATTTTTGTCATTTATCAGCGTAGTAACAAACCCAACAACCCCAAACTGTTCAAATTGGTCACATCCTTCTTGTTGTTGGAGAGAAAATGTTGCCGATTTAAAGCTAATTTCCTGCAATTCTACACATTTTGCCATGTGGTACCTGAGTGAATTGCTCAACAAAATTAAATGGGGGTCGAGGCCCCTGGGCGTACCCATCTACCTAACATGAGCTATTTGATCAACTGGACATTTCTGACAGGTACTAAATCGAAATCGCTCTCTGTCAGGGAATGACAAACAGCCTAATGCAACATCAAATGTAGAAAAATGTCAAATGTAAAGTCGGGACCCGCGGTCCGTATTGACCCCGTTCTGGGTCCACATCAGGACCACAATCCGCCTGTTGAGTATGGCTGCTGTACACTATGGAGTATTGTAAATCTTCTTACTTGGCAGCCTTGACCATGCAGTCCATGTTGTATCGTTGGATCTGCTCGGGCATCACACTGCACACAGCCAGTTTCAGCTTCAACAGGGGCGTGCGCAGACGGTCGTCCTGGATGTTGAGGCTAAGCTTCCTGAGGCGTTTGAGAAGGGCCTCTTTATTGCAGGGCACAAACGCTTCCAGGTGAGAATACACCTCCCCGCGGAGCCCCATCGGCTGCTCCTGCACCTGCAGCTCAATACTGGGGGAAGAGGGGAGGAGGAGAGAGTGGAGGGAAGGGAGAGGAGCAACAGAGGGAATTAACAGGAGTGAGAGAAAGGGGGGATGGAGAGAGAAAGTTGGTAAGCAAGGAAAGGGGATAAAGAAGAGACGACAAAGAATAAAAAAAAATTGCGTGCGAGAGAGAAAGGTGTTGGGAGAAATGTAGAACAGAGTGGGGGTGAAAAAGACAGGAAAAGAGATGAACAATCGACTCCAATATCAGCAGTATGACACATTCTGGGTGGAGACGGAGAGAGATGTACAATGTGTCAAAAGAAAGACAAACTCACTCCAGTAGGATGTTATTCATATCCAGGGTGAAGAATTTCTTCCTTCCCTCTTGATCAAACTGACGAGAGGCCTGTGAAGAAAAGAGGTTGGTGAGCATACCGTCTTCCATAGAAAGACGCACAACAGCAAAAAGGAGCCTTCCGTGTCAGTTTCAAAATGGCTGCACCGTCATCTTGCCAGTTTTCGCTCATCCTTGATTGGTTACTCTCTCTTTCTTATCTCTCCCTTTTGGCCACCTGTTGCTAGTCTACCTTTCTTTCATGTGTTTTGCTCTCATCCGCTCTTTCTTTCTTTCTTTCTGCTCTGCTCCTCTCTAACCTCTCTTCGCATTTTTACCACCCTGTCAAGAAATGCATTACAAATCTTCCAAGAACTGAAACACTATTTTAAGAGATATCACCTTGATCATGGTTGAAGAAAATGGCTGCCACACATTTAAACTGTACAGAATTCCAGGAAGTTACTCAACGATTAAATCAAGGGTTGATCACATAAACATTAAATAACCAAATAAATCAATCTATGATAAACTGGAAAAGCCCCATCAGTGTGACTCACCGCCCGTAGGTCCTCGATGCGCTTGATGAGGGGGGCGGGCAGGCCGTCAGGGAGCGGAGGTGGGTGTAGGAGACCCCCTGAAACCCCCAGCCCCCTCCCTAACCCGCCCCCACTGGGCTTCGGCCCTGAAACTCCAATTCCCATCAGTCCATTCTCTCGCCCGGGCGTGGCCACGTGCGGATTAGCCGAGCTGTCCAGAAGGCTGAAGTCCAGGTCACCCAGAAGATCCTGGAGCTCCTTCTCATTTGCCGAGCCCAGCAGTGACATCATGGCGGGGTCCGCGGAGAGCTCGGCCAACGAGACGTCGTTGTTAGCCGCGTTAGCGTGCAGGTGGGAGTTAGCCAGCAGGTGGTTGGCTCGCGGGGCATTGGCCACGGAGCTACCCACGCCGGAGTGGGGCGCGGTGGGGTTCATCTTCCTCATCTCCTGCTTCTCCCGGGTGAAGCGGCGCAACATGGCTGCCAAGCACAACGAGTCCTTCATCAGCTTCTTCCTCTTCTTCTTCTCTGGCCGGTGGATGTTCATCAGAGACGACACTCTGGGTCAGAAAGACAAGAGAGAGGGGTGAAGAGGGGAAAGAGAGTGGGAAGAGAGGAGAGGGTGAGAGAAGGAAGAAAGAGGAAAGAGAGAGAAAATAGTGAGGCAAGTTATGATCCGTAATCTCGAAGACAAGAAACCTATAAGCAAGGCAATGTCTTTTCAATATGATACAAGGAAAACAACAGTCTCATAATAGCCGCTGGTCTATTTCTGGGAATAGGAGTATTTATGGCAGCGGAGTGATCAGCTTATCAGAGCGTAGCTAATGTAGCCTTTGTTAAGGACACTTGGCCTGTCACACAAGCCCACGGGCCATTCAGAGAGAGCATCACAGTGTGTCATGTCATAGTCAGACATATCTGTACATGGGTAGGAATGAACAAAAATATATGTATATGATGAATTCGTCTATTGTATTGCTGAAGTGTGCTGAAGTGCATACATTTCAATTTCAGTGCACATTTGGTAGGGTTTGACACAGGGAGGTATGAAAACGGATTCAAAAACCATTACAAGACATTTTCAGGAATGGTTCTAGAAACATGCTCAGTTCTATCTGAGAAATATGCATAGAAACACAATGTCCCCTTAGATGATTTGCTCTTACAGCAAGAACAAAATAATCAGAATTATTCAGCAACCATTCTATCTCATATTGCAATCTGTGAAGGTACAGACATGCCTGACAGGCACAAGAAGCAGCGATGTATCCATCCCACTATCCTATCATCTTACCCTGATTTGGGCACTCTGTTCTTCCGGGGTTTCTTCTCCTCCAAATTGTTTCCTTCTTTCCTCCTTTGTCTCTTGATCACTTGCTCCTCGCCACCCTTCAGCTCCTGCTAACACCGGAAGGCACAGACACAACTCATGAAAAACCAAAACAACCAGTTGGATAAACACAAATAAAGCATCAGGGATGGGGTCAATTATTCTAGTCAATTCAGGAAGTAAACAAAAATTAACAGATTTTATCATTGATTTTAAAAATAATTATAATTTCTGTTTACTTCCTGAATTGACACCAACTGACTAATACAGTGTAATTTCACTGTATACAATACTTCATGCCAGTATCCCACCCTTACTCTGGGTTTCACATCCTTGCCCCCTTCCTCTCCCTCGGACTCGGAAGCAGCTCTGAACTGCAGCGTGCCCGTGTTGATGTAGAACCCTCCCAGCTTGGTAGTCAGGGAGGCCGGGACCAGCTCGTCATACTGTCACACAAAACAAAATGGCAGCCGTTACATTCAGAGCATAGATGCAGAATACAGAGTACCTTCAATGAGTGTCTGACAACAACAACAAAAACATGTCACTCTGGTGAATGTAGGTTAGTGTTTATGGGGCGAGGTTGATTGGTTGTGCGAATTGGTGCCGTGGTTGATTGACAGTCTTAAGCACGCTCCAAACAGGAAGCAAAACTCCAGAGCGGAGTTTGCCAGAATAGAGCAGATTCCTATTTTCTCCACCTATAATACAGCCCAACATGCCTTCTCCACATGAAGGGGTGTAGAAGGTAAAAAATAAAGGGATACTTACAGCCTCTGAGTTGTCAATGAAAGGGTCGGTCTCGTCGTAGCCGAAGCCGATGTCAATCAGATCCTGCATTCTATCCTTCCTCTTCTTCTTTCCTGGTGCATTCGCATTGCCCTGTGTCACAGAGGATACATACTTCCACATGTACATACTGTATAACCAGTAGTCATAAACGAGAACAAAATGGCTTATAACCAGATAAAACAGGTTTATAAACTAGAACAACTAGCTATTAACCGGATAAAACAAGTCAAACTAATCTTAAAACTTGTATCTTATAAGTGGCGTTATTAGAGCACAAGGTTTTACCACGGCTCCAAAACATGACGTACATATTTGTTCTCAAACTTCTTGGCCAGGGCCTCCACCTGCAGTCGTTCTCTCTCGTCATCGTTGAAAGGGTCGCTAGGGTCAAGGGCAGGAGGCAGGATAAAAAGAGTTGGAGTCTGAGTTGGGGCTGGGGCTGGAGGAGGAGTGTTCTTTTTTGCCTAGAAAGCGGGGGAATGGGTGAGGAAAAGTGTAACTACTGGAACAGAAATGGACTTACCCACAATAAACAAACAATTAACAAAGTAATAAATAATATTGTGTTGTTATTGTACCGGATGTAAATCACATTGTCATGCAATCATATTGCTCAAATAGCATTGGTGAATAAGCATTTGTATTTAGATTTACAGCTGGTTTATAAAGTTGTAGTATCACTTGTAATTATAAGTTTGAGAACAATGAATTATACAGTGGGGCAAAAAAGTATTTAGTCAGCCACCAATTGTGCAAGTTCTCCCACTTAAAAAGATGAGAGGCCTGTAATGTTCATCATTGGTACACTTCAACTATGACAGACAAAATTAGGACAAAAAATCCAGAAAATAATAAACGATTTTTTATGAATTTATTTGCAAATTATGGTGGAAAATAAGTATTTGGTCAATAACAAAAGTTTATCTCAATACTTTGTTATATACCCTTTGTTGGCAATGACAGAGGTCAAATGTTTTCTGTAAGTCTTCACAAGGTTTTCACACACTGTTGCTGGTATTTTGGCCCATTCCTCCATGCAGATCTCCTCTAGAGCAGTGCTGTTTTGGGGCTGTTGCTGGGCAACACGGACTTTCAACTTCCTCCAAAGATTTTCTATGGGGTTGAGATCTGGAGACTGGCTAGGCCACTCCAGGACCTTGAAATGCTTCTTACAAAGCCACTCCTTCATTGCCCGGGCGATGTGTTTGGGATCATTGTCATGCTGAAAGACCCAGCCACGTTTCATCTTCAATGCCTTTGCTGATGGAAGGAGGTTTTCACTCAAAATCTCACGATACATGGCCCCATTCATTCTTTCCTTTACACGGATCAGTCGTCCTGGTAACTTTGCAGAAAAACAGCCCCAAAGCATGACGTTTCCACCCCCATGCTTCACAGTAGGTATGGTGTTCTTTGGATGCAACTCAGCATTCTTTGTCCTCCAAACACAACAAGTGTTTTGGTTTCATCTGACCATACGACATTCTCCCAATCTTCTTCTGGATCATCCAAATGCTCTCTAGCAAACTTCAGACGGGCCTGGACATGTACTGGCTTAAGCAGGGGGACACGTCTGGCACTGCAGGATTTGAGTCCCTGGCGGCGTAGTGTGTTACTGATGGTAGGCTTTGTTACTTTGGTCCCAGCTCTCTGCAGGTCATTCACTAGGTCCCCCCGTGTGGTTCTGGGATTTTTGCTCACCGTTCTTGTGATCCTTTTGACCCCACGGGGTGAGATCTTTCGTGGAGCCCCAGATCGAGGGAGATTATCAGTGGTCTTGTATGTCTTCCATTTCCTAATAATTGCTCCCACAGTTGATTTCTTCAAACCAAGCTGATTACCTATTGCAGATTCAGTCTTCCTAGCCTGGTGCAGGTCTACAATTTTGTTTCTGGTGTCCATTGACAGCTCTTTGGTCTTGGCCATAGTGAAGTTTGGAGTGTGACTGTTTGAGGTTGTGGACAGGTGTCTTTTATACTGATAACAAGTTCAAACAGGTGCCATTAATACAGGTAACGAGTGGAGGACAGAGGAGCCTCTTAAAGAAGAAGTTACAGGTCTGTGAGAGCCAGAAATCTTGCTTGTTTGTAGGTAAATACTTATTTTCCACCATAATTTGTAAATAAATTCATTAAAAATCATATAATGTGATTTTCTGGATTTTTTTCCCTCATTTTGTCTGTCATAGTTGAAGTGTACTATGATGAAAATTACAGGGCTCTCATCTTTTTAAGTGGGAGAACTTGCAAAATTGGTGGCTGACTAAATACTTTTTTGCCCCACTATATACTCAGCATAATTGCTATGCAAATATGTAACAAGAAAATAGTAAACTACTGTACCGTGCAATGATGTCTGTACACAACACTGAGTGTCTTGATAACATAACACCGATATTTTACATAACTCCATGTAGGCAACATCCTGGTACTTCCAAACCTACTCCATCTATTCAGCACTGACTGATCTTCTATATGTCACCCATAGGAGGCTAAACTCAACTGAACTGGGGCACTTCTACGTGCCATATTAATGGCTGTATGACTGGTGTAAACTAACAAGAGAGTTGGCAAGTTAACAAGAATTGGAAACTGGTAGCGCCAGACAACCTTTATCACTGCATGTGCATAAGGAGTGCCTACAACTGTAATCTTGACGTGCCGTTCGAGTTGAGTATCAAGTGATTTGAGTGAATAGCTTAATGAATGGCTGAGTTGGGGTCTTTTGTGTGAAGTCCATGACTGGTAATTTCCTCCTCCCACCGACCACGCTAGTCCGTGGAAAGACAAGATACACCCACGTTCATATCCTATCTTATAACAAGTCCCCACTAACCAAGTTAATAAAATCAACTGGTGTTGATCCATGTCTTTCTTGACCAAACAGAAGGAGTCATACCTGGATGTTTTGGATGAGTTCGCTGTAGTTAAACTCGGCCGACGATTGATCGCTGGGCTCAGACAGAGATAGGTTCAACCGCACGGTAATCCGTTTTCCTTCAGCGTTGTCCTTGTCACTACTAGTTTTGCCGAAAAGCCCACCGCCACCATCTGCCCCGGACGCTTTCGTTTCGACCTCACCATCCGCATCCAAGTCGATGTCGGCCTCGTCATCCTCCAACCGGCGTTTCCTAGTCTCCGTGGCTGATCCCGCAGCGAAGGCCGAGAGGGTGACAAATTGTACTTTTCTCGGTTCGGCCATTTGGATGTGCTGCCTGTCTGAACCTCGCTTCGGACAGACAGCGACAGCGCGAGCTACTTCGCGAAACTACTTCAAATTTGCGAATTGAATGGGTTTACGCGAAAATGCAATGTCTATTTAGTGGCTAATAAGATGTAAGGGGGTCGTCCGCACCATTCGAACTGAATTTCAGGGGATGAGATGGTCGGGGAAAAGTTGTTTTTTCGGTAGCTACTTGCATCCTCAATTGCTATGGGATCGAGACATTCAAGGTGGCCATCTTGGATTTGAGGAGTAAATAAAATATCAGAGAGAGGTCACTGGGCCTGCGCACACAGACAAAACGGAAGTAGCGTGAGCGAGGGGGGGTTATCATAGCCAATCACTGCATTTGCCCCCATTTAATTCCCGCCCCTATCACAATAGGCGATAATAAGAACATCTGAAGAAGATGGCACTACTATTATGACCTTAACGGAGATGTCTTTTGTGAAAGGACATCTTATCAGATCATAGCCCATGTCACCAGAATCATTTTGCTCACTAATATAGAAAATGGATGGGAATCTGTTTTGATGGCATTCTTATGTCATCCATTCAGTCAGTGCTGAAATACTGAATTGTGGGTTTTTCCACAATGACCTAGCTACACACACAGTCGATCTCAAACTGAACCAAATAAGCCAGTTGGGTGACTCTGAGTTACCGTCATGGGCACTGACGACGCAACACAAGCAAACATTGGTGGACACCTGTTGAAATTGAGTTTTTTTTGTTGCGTTCAATTATTTTGTAGAGACACTGCTTCCTTTAATTTAGATGATTAAGAAGTTTATTAGCAATAGGGTATTTTGGACTTCAAAAGACAGTACATGTACCATTTCATTCAAATGTATTCCTATTTGTGTCAGTTTGCCCACAATAAAAAAAACAACATCATGACAGAAATAGTGAATGTATATAGAACAAACAATAGAGAGAAAAGGGTCAACAACTCTTTATAAAGAGAATACTGTTTAATACTTGTATCAGCATTTGAGTAATACAAAATAAACATTTGAATACAATTGATTGGCGAGATTGTACAGAATTATATACATTGCAAATAAAACATGTATTACATGATATAAATACTGTGACACATGTACAATAAAGCACATCGATACACATTGTGCATGACTCATGAGAACATGTTATTTTATAGATTTTCACTAGTAAAGTGTCTGATAAAAAAATGCACATGTAAACCACATATATAATGTAATAACAACATGTAGTAAGTGTATTATGTGAGTTAAGCACGTTGTGACATTGCTATGTCAGAGGAACCCTGTTGTCTTTGGCCCATTTCCTCAGAGCTCTGATAATGTACTCCACCTGGGGGTTCTGTGTGCTCCTCAACAGGGGCAGCACCTCCTTCAAGGTTTCCCTGTGGAACCACAGACAATGGTTCTTAGTGATGGGAAGTTAGGAACAGGTCTTATTGTACAATGGCAATTTTTTCATAACATTACCATAATGGTTGTTGATAAAGTAAAAAAATTAGTATAAGTGCCTGAATCACAAAAGTCACACTTTACCGTGCCATGCAAATTACTCAAGGTACAAAAATGATGTGCCAAAACATCTCTGTGGAGGACATGATTTTCATATTTGATGTGTTGGGGACTGTGTAGGGGACAAATCTTTAACACAGACAAGTGTTGGTATCAAAATTGGACTTAAGACTAAGAAACTTAGCCAATACTTACTTTGGCTCTCTGCCTGCCAGAATGAGCTGGAAGATTCCGACACAGGCCCCTCTCTTGCCCTCCCAGTAGTTGGAGTCGGGATCCAGTTTCTCCAGAGTATCGAATGCTTTGGCTGCCCAGTAGAACTGACCCATCTGAAAGCACAGACCGACAGAGCAACATTTAATTGCATTGAATATTGAGAAAGCTTGGCCTTTGCTAATCTCGTCCCCAGTCTATTGTGGAGGAAGTCTGGTGCGGGAGATTAAGCCATTGCTGACTTGTGGTTAGCCTGGAAACTAAGTTAGTAGAGATAATAGTAGTGAGCCTCACCTTATAGCAGTCGTTGGCAATGAGTTGTAGGAGGGTGAAGGAGTCTGGCGAAGCCCCCATCTTCAGATACAGCTCCCAGGCTAGCCGGCCTTTCTGGTTCATGATGTCTGAGCGAGAGGAGAGACAACACTATTTAGAAAATATATTTATTCAAATTAATTCGTCATATATTTTGTTTCTTTGATCATGCATGTAGATATCGTATTGACGTAAAAGGTATTGCAATTGTATTGACGACAAATGGATAATGTATTTCAGACTGGATACATACAGCAGCGAGTCAGCCAGCTCAGGTATACATAGTCAGTCTTCATCTTCTCACCCTGGATCAGCAGAAATATCTGAGTCCAATATAAAAGAATGTTACAACATGAATTTTGAACTGATTCAATACACTACTCCTGCAAGCAGTAATGCATTTTTCTATGTTGACAGTATGTACCTCCTCTGCTTCTTTGTAGTTGCCCAAGGCAGCTTTGGCCTGGGCATAGTTGAAATTGAACATATCCTCGGTATAGAAGTAACTCTGTTAATGACAAACCAAAAATAAACAAACAGAAATAATGCTCATCTCCTTTCCCCAAGTATACATGTTATTTCCACACCAATCCATAAATATGTCAAGCACTCAAATGCAAAGGAAAATAAAAATAATTGCGTATGTGTGTGGAAACATGCCTACGTGGTGTACTGTCCTAGTGCTACATGCTTTGGGCCATGCAAACCTTGACTGAGTTGAGGTAGATGAGAACGTCTTCAAACTGCCTCAGAAGGAAGAAACAGGAAGCCATACACTGTCTTCCAGGTATCGTGTCTGAGGAGAGCGAGATACAGACAGTGAGACAAAGACGCACATGCTCACTCACACGCAGACATACACACACACACGCTAACTCCTAGCTTCTTGGTTGAATCGCTTTAGATTCATTCATTCACATTACCGCATTCGCTGGCTGAGCCTCCGACCAGCTGGAAGAACTGTTGAGCGATCTTCAGGTGATCCCTCTGCAGCAGAGATACCGGCAGGGACGAGGAGGGAACAGAGACTGCTCGTCAGTCAGATTTCATATCAGTGATGATCTTACTAAACCAGGTTTATAAGACATTCCTAATCTACTCAGACATTTCTACTGTGTGGTCCTAGGGGGTTTTCGGGTAGTTTGTCAAACACTTACTCACCGATCCAATTTCTTGACCCAAAGCAGCATTCACCACTCCTTTCAAAATGTACTCCTTAAATAAATAGATTGTGTTAAGACACTGCATGTACGCTATTAAGGCTTTAGTCTTTAAACAGAGAGACTTCCTCTTATGACACCTGATAATGTGAAACTATTACTACCTGTGGTGTGGTTGGCTCCAAGTCTTTTATGAGGGTGTAAGCCTCTTGAACATCATCTGAAACATAAAGATGCACATTACTGATGACAAAATAGCTATTGAACTTTTCAATGTAAGGATTAGGATTCAAAGACAACCACCAATGGCTAAGACCCACCTTGTCTGAGGTAGTAGATGACCAGGTTCAATCGAGCCTCAGAGATGACATCAATCAATGGGGGTAGCACCTGCAACGCACCCTCCCCACCACGAAACACCACCTGAGGTGATTGGAGGTCAAAGGTTATAGAGCATGGGGTCACTGTCATGCAAACACAGTCACACAACAGAGGTGGTGGAACGGCTTACCAGGTTATGCCGGATAAGCTCCTTAGCAAACTCAAAGGAGCAGGAGGAGATGTCTATGAGGTTCTTTAACTCAGCCTGAGAGAGAAAATAACAAATTGAACCACATTATTTATTGCTGTACATGACAAGTGTAGGCATAAACATCGACTGTGGATGTCAGGCAAACACGCGTGTAGATGCATGGCAGTCTGTTTTGACCGTTGACGCATACGGAGTTGCTTTACCTCGGCTGCCTTGCCGTTGTACAGCCTGAAGTGGTTGCAGGCCTTGAGGTTGAGAGCGATGGTGGATTCAGGAATGCTCTGCAGATACACAGCCAACACCTCTTGGGAAACATCATAGTAGTCCAACTTGTAGTAGCACAGCGCTACGTACACGTTAAGAGCCAGGAAATCTCTGGGGTTAAAAGAAAAATCTGTTAAACATGCAATAGCTAGTCCCACAGCTCACATTGCATTCTTGAATAGAAGTCCTTGTGCATCTTTCTCTATTGCTTTTTGACTGCACCGTCCAATATAATACACCATCTTTCTCCACTGCAAAATAACTATACCCGTCTCTCTCCATCTTCTTGTCTCTGTCTCAACACAATGAAATGTGTCCTTCCAATTTTCTAATACTTCATCCTAAATATATGGCTTATAGTGTGTTTACTGTATATAGTTATAAGAATTTACAGTAAAATTGACACCGACTCATTCAGACAATACACAATACCCATTGGTACTAGTGGGACCACAGTAATCTGGCATATGAGGGATTTGTGGGACTATGCTCTTGCCTATCAGTGATTTTGATGAAGGGACATGGGAGAAAGGTTCAGTATAAGTACCTATTCTGTAGCAGGATGCGTTTGTAGATGTCGATGGCCTCCTGGTAGTGTGACCTCATGTAGTGGATGGAGGCCAGGCTCAGCTGGTCCTCAGTCACATCCTCCAGGTTCTGGTGGAAACCCATCAGCTTCTTCTCATCGTTGAACTGGGAACAGAGAGGAAAGGCATGGCTGGTTTGGTTGGTTTGCCACCTACAGTGGCATACAGTTGCATTACAAAAAGAGAAAAAGTACACTGAACAAAAATATAAACATGTAAAGTGTTGGTCCCATGTTTCATGAGCTGAAATACAAAATCCCAGAAATGTTCCATATGCACAAAAAGCTTATTTTACTCAAATTTGGTTTACATCCCTGTAAGTGAGCATTTGTCCTTTGCCAACACAATCCATCCACCTGACAGATGTAGCATATCAAGAAGCTGATTAAACAGCATGATCATTACACAGGTGCACCTTGTGCTGGGGACAATAAAAGCACACTCTGAAATGTGCAGTTGTGTCACACAACACAATGCCACAGATGTCTAAAGTGTTTGAGGGAGTGAGTAATTGGTGAACTGTTGCCAGATAATTTAATGTTAATTTCTCTACCATAAGCCGCCTCCAAATATAATTTTAGAGAATTTGACCGCATGTCCAACCGGCCTCACAAACGTTGTGGGGGTGAGTGGTTTGCTGATGTCAACGTTGTGAACAGAGTGCTCCATGGTGGCGGTGGAGTTAGGGTATGGGCAGGCATAAGCTATGGACAATGAACACAATTGCATTTTATAAACGGCAATTTTAATACACAGAGATAATGTGACGAGATCCTGAGGCCCCTTGTTGTGCCATTCATCTGCCGCCATCACCTCATGTTTCATCATGATAATGCATTGACCTATGTCGCAAGGATCTGTACACAATTCCTGAAGCTGAAAATGTCCCAGTTATTCCATGACCTGCATACTCACCAGCCCTTGGTTCTCTCCAGACCTGACTGCCCTTGACCAGCACAAAAACATCCTGTGGCGTTCTGCATTAGCATCGAATAGCCCCTGTGATATGCAACTTTTCAGGGAAGTTAAGAACCAATATACACAGGAAGTTAGGAAAGCTAAGGCTAGCTTTTTCAAGCAGAAATTTGCATCCTGTAGCACAAACTCAAAAAAGTTCTGGGACACTGTAAAGTCCATGCAGAATAAGAGCACCTCCTCCCAGCTGCCCACTGCACAGAGGCTTGGAAACACTGTCACCACCGATAAATCCACTATAATTGAGAATTTCAATAAGCATTTTTCGACGGCTGGCCATGCTTTCCACCTGGCTACCCCTACTCTGGTCAACAGCCCTGCACTTCCCACAGCAACTCGCCCAAGCCTACCCATTTATTTTTCACCCAAATCCAGATAGCGGATGTTCTGAAAGAGCTGCAAAATCTGGACCCCTACAAATCAGCTGGGCTAGACAATCTGGACCCCCTCTTCTTAAAATGATCTGCCAAAATTGTTGCAACCCCTATTACTAGCCTGTTCAACCTCTGAGATTCCCAAAGATTGGAAAGCTGCCGCGGTCATCCTCCTCTTCAAAAGGGCGAGACACTCTAGACCCCAACTGCTATAGACCTATATCTATCCTATCCTGCCTTTAAGGTCTTCGAAAGCCAAGTTAACAAAACAGATTACCGACCATTTCGAATCCCACCGTACCTTCTTCGCTATGCAATCTGGTTTCAGAGCTGGTCATGGGTGCACCTCAGCCATGCTCAAGGTCCTAAACAATATCATAACCGCCATCGATAAGAGACATTACTGTGCAGCCGTATTCATCGACCTGGCCAAGGCTTTCGACTCTGTCAATCACCACATTCTTATCAGCAGACTCAACAGCCTTGGTTTCTCAAATGATTGCCTCGCCTGGTTCACCAACTACTTCTCTGATAGAGTTCAGTGTGTCAAATCGGAGGGGCAGTTGTCCGGACCTCTGGCAGTCTCTATGGGGGTGCCACAGGGTTAAATTCTGTATACATCAATGATGTCGCTCTTGCTGCTGGTGATTCTCTGATCCACCTCTACGCAGACGACTCCATTCTGTATACTTCCAGCCCTTCTTTGGACACTGTTAACCTCCAGTCAAGCTTCAATGCCGTACAACTCCCCTTCCGTGGCCTCCAACTGCTCTTAAATGCAAGTAAAACTAAATGCATGCTCTTCAACCGATCGCAGCCCACACCTGCCTGCCCGTCCAGCATCACGACTCTGGACAGTTCTGACTTAGGTATTTGTAGTTGTCCACATATTCTAGGTGTCTGGCTAGACTGTAAACTCTCCTTCCAGATTCACATTAAGCATCTCCAATCCAAAATTAAATCTAGAATTGGCTTCCTATTTCGCAACAAAGCATCCTTCATTCATGCTGCCAAACATACCATCGTAAAACTGACTATCCTACCGATCCTCGACTTCAGCGATGTAATGTATAAAATAGCCTCCAACACTACTAAACAAATTGGATGCAGTCTATCACAGTGCCATCCGTTTTGTCACCAAAGCCCCATATACCACCCACCACTGTGACCTGCCAACCTCTTGTTGGCTGGCCCTCACTTCATACTCGTCACCAAACCCACCGGCTCCAGGCCATCTACAAGTCTCTGCTAGGTAAAGCCCCGCCTTATCTCAGCTCACTGGTCACCATAGCAGCACCCACCTGTAGCATGCGCTCCAGCAAGTGTATCTCACTGGTCACTCCCAAAGCCAATTCTTCCTTTGGCTGCCTTTCCTTCCAGTTCTCTGCTGCCAATGACTGGAACGAACTGCAAAAATCAATGAAGCTGGAGACCCATATCTCCCTCACTAGCTTTAAGCACCAGCTGTCAGGGCAGCTCACAGATCACTGCACATAGCCCATCTGTAAACAGCCCATCCAACTACCTCATCCCCATACTGTATTTATTTATTCATTCATCTTGCTCCTTTGCACCCCAGTACCTCTACTTGCACATTCATCTTCTGCACATCTACCATGCCAGTGTTGAATTGCTATATTGTAATTACTTTGCCACCATGGCCTATTTATTGCCTTACCTCCCTGATCTTACCTCATTTGCACTCACTGTATATAGACTTCTTTATTCTACTGTATTTTTGTTTATTCCATGTGTAACTCTGTGTTTTTGTATGTGTCAAACTGCTGTGCTTTGTCATGGCCAGGTCGTAGTTGTAAATGAGAACTTGTTCTCAACTAGCCTACCTGGTTAAATAAAGGTTAAATTAAAAAAATTCAATATATAAATATGTCACCTATGAGCATGTTTGTGATGCTCTGTATCGACATGTACGACAACATGCTCCAGTTCGCACCCATATCCAACAACTTCGCACAGCCATTGAAGAGGAGTGGGACAACATTCCACAGGACACAATCAACAGCCTGATCAACTCTATGCGAAGGAGATGTGTCACGCTGCATGAGGCAAATGGTGGTCACGCCAGATACTGACTGGTTTTCTTATCCACACCCCTACCTTTTTTAATGCTGTAATCTTTAATCTGTAACCAACAGATGCATATCTGTATTCCCAGTCATGTTAGGGCCAAATGTATTTATTTCAAATGGCTGATTTCCTTATATGAACTGTAACTCAGTAAAATATTTGAAATTGTTTCATGGTGCATTTATATTTTTGTTCAGTAGAAGTATTGACACTTGGGAATTGTGTAAAACATGATTTTATGCAACCGTTAGAGCTGAGCGATTCATCAAAATGTCGGCTATTTTTCAGTCTTTAAACAACTAATTGACCGATGGCAGTTCAATTATTTGAATTCCATGTTGTGCTCAATGCGCAGTTTCATTAAATTAAATCAAGACCAAACTGTACGATGTAGTAAAGGGTTGTAGTTTCCAAAAAGGCCAATATTCTACATTATTAACACATTTTCTGTGCTAAACTAACTACAATGACCATAATCCATTGCGTGCCTACTTGTCCGGTCTGAGACGGAGAGAAGAGACAGAAGAACATGCGATCGAGAGGGATAGAGAGCAGTTGCTCCGTGACGTATCTCTACCTGAAAATACATGATCTATGATTGATAATTGGTATTCAGCAGTCATAAAAGTATGCCTTATTTACTTTGAAGAACTACTAAAATAGTTTTGTCAGACAGCATAGGTAGCAGCTCTATAGTGATGAGACGATGACTTGGAATGAAATAATAAAGTCATCAAATAGACCTAAAACAAATGTAATATACACAACAACTGAAATATTTTATTAAAGTATTGTGAAAAAATTATGGTTAATAAGTGATAAACAGTAATGGGCAGTCACTATCATCATGGGACTTACACTAATTGTTTTATTCTGTGTTCTTACAGAACTAAAACCCACATAATGAATAGCGCATTTAATGTCTAGAAAACAAGTGTTGAAATCAAAAAACGTTATTATTTTGAAATAATCTAACCGAAACTGAACCAACCTAAAAAGCTCTAAAATCGCTCAGCACAAGCAACTGTACAGAAGCAAACAAGAAAGAATGATGAGAAATACACATTAACATATTAAAGAATACAGAAAGGTAACAATTCTGACCTTATGAGCCAAGTGGAAGAGCAGGCGATTCTGAAGTGCACACTTTGGAGCTACAGGAAAAAAAGAGGGAATACCATATCGACTACGGCAAGAAACAGAAACCGTAGGATGAAAAACTACAAAACATGTTTGCTTAATACTCACCCTTGTTTGCAGCCTCCTCTGCCTCTCTGTAGAGCCCCAGGAAAAACTGAGTGCAGGCCAGATACACCCACACCTCCCCTGGTTCTTCTAACCTGAGTGTCAAGGCCCTGTACTCCTATCATTGAAATAAATAGACATACACTACCATTCAAAAGTTTGGGGTCACTTAGAAATGTACATGTTTTTGAAAGAAAAGCAAATTTTTTTGTCAATTAAAATAACATAAAATTGATCAGACATAGGGTGTAGACATGGTTAATGTTGTAAATGACTATTGTAGCTGGAAACAGCTGATTTTGAATGGAATATCTACATATGCGTACAGAGACCCATTATCAGCAACCATCACTCATGTGTTCAAATGGCACATTGTGTTAGCTAATCAAAGTTATCATTTTAAAAAGGCTAATTTATCATTAGAAAACCCTTTTGCAATTATGTTAGCACAGCTGAAAACTGTTGTTCTGATTAAAGAAGCAATAAAACTGGCCTTCTTTAGACTAGTTGAGAGTCTGGAGCGTCAGCATTTGTGGGTTCGATTACAGGCTCAAAATGGCCAGAAACGAAGTACTTTCTTTTGAAACTCGTCAGTCTATTCTTGTTCTGAGAAATGAAGACTATTCCATGCGAGAAATTGCCAAGAAACTGGAGATCTCGTACAACGCTGTGTACTACTCCCTTCACAGAACAGCGCAAACTGGCTCTAACCAGAATAGAAAGAAGAGTGGGATGGCCCCGGTGCACAACTGAGCAAGAGGACAAGTACATTAGAGTGTCTAGTTTGAGAAATAGACGACTCACAAGTCCTCAACTGGCAGCTTCATTAAATAGCACCCGCAAAACACCAGTCTCAATGTCAACAGTGAACAGGTGACTCCGGGATGCTGGCCTTCTAGGCAGAGTTCCTCTGTCCAGTGTGTGTTCTTTTGCCCATTTTTCTTTTTATTGGCCAGTCTGAGATATGGCTTTTTCTTTGCAACTCTGCCTAGAAGGACAGCATCCCGGAGTTTCCTCTTCATTGACGTTGAGACTGGTGTTTTGCGGGTGCTATTTAATGAAGCTGCTTGTTGAGGACTTGTGAGTCGTCTGTTTCTCAAACTAGACACTAATGTACTTGTCCTCTTGCTCAGTTGTGCACCGGGGCCATCCCACTCCTCTTTCTATTCTGGTTAGAGCCAGTTTGCGCTGTTCTATGAAGGGAGTAGTACACAGCGTTGTACGAGATCTCCAGTTTCTTGGCAATTTCTCGCATGGAATAGCCTTCATTTCTCAGAACAAGAATAGACTGACGAGTTTCAGAAGAAAGTTATTTGTTTCTAGACATTTTGAGCCTGTAATCAAACCCACAAATGCTCATGCTCCAGATACTTAACTAGTCTAAGGCCAGTTTTATTGTTTCTTTAAATCAGAACAAAAGTTCAGCTGTACTAACATAATTGCAAAAGGGTTTTCTAATGATCAACTAGCCTTTCAAAATCTTAAACTTGGATTAGCTAACACAATGTGCCATTGGAACACAGGAGTGATGGTTGCTGATAATGTGTCTCTGTACGCCTATGTAGATATTCCATTAAAAATCAGCCATTTTCAGCTACAATAGTCATTTACAACATTAACAATGTCTACACTGTATTTCTGATCAATTTGATGTTATTTCAATGGACAAAAAAATGCTTTTCTTTCAGAAACAAGGACATTTTTAAGTGAACCCAAACTTTTGAACAGTAGTGTATGTCATATAGAGCATTGTAAAAATGGCTTGTCTTCAGACAAGAATGAAATTGACTGAACACACACCTACCTCCATTGCTCTCTTGTAATCACCCAAGTGAAAGGCACAGTAGCCAATCCAAAGGTCTGCATGCTCCTCTTTTTCTCCAACATCTCGCTGAAACTGGAAGACAAACCAACACATCAACAGTAGGACTCAGTGCTCTCGCTGTCACACGCACACACCTATGCAACTGTAATAAGGAAACAGAAAGACCTTATAGACAGTGCCATATCAAGAATGAGGAAGGAGAATGTTGAGAGGACACAGGACTTTCACAGATCACATATCTTCTGTCACATTTAGTACAGAGTTGCTCATCATTCATTTGCTGATTGCACATGACAGCTAGCTACATGATTTCCTATCTGGCTACCTCTAACAGAGTTTGTGCCCCAAGGTAGTCTCTCTGGTTGAGGTATTCCTCCAGGCGAGGGCTCTTCTTGGCTTTGTTTTTCTTCTTCTTCTCACTGACGCTAGCTGCAGAATCTCCACCTACTGCTGGTTTCACCCGAGACAGAATCTGGATGGATGTGACAAGGAAGAGAATCCTTATTGTGGACATGACAGCAGACAATTTGTTTACTAAAGCGGGATTCAAACAATATTTGCACATTTGGTAAGATAGACAGTCATGTTTTAATGGATGTCGTGTAACTATCGCAGTTATCCTCTGTTAAACTAGCTAACTGCAATTACTTTAAAACGAACCTCTTCACATATCACAGATCGGTGAAATAGACTTTGGTTTGGTAGCTTGCAAGCGACAATTATTAATCTAGAAAGCTAACTAGCTAACGTTAACTACATAGCAAGACTTGTAGCTAACCAACAAGTTACGCAACTAGTATGCTAACTTGTAAGACTTACCATGACGGCACAGCAGTTACTCTTGCATAATGTCACTGTTCAGTATGGAGAAATTGATTACAGCTAGATAACAACAGTAACGTAAATTAGCTACGCGTTAGCTAACGTTATTACTATTATAAATGTTCTAGCTAGAATTAGCTTAGCTGTCTGGCTGGCTATCTAGCTAACAATGAACCAACAGATACGAAAACAAAAGACACCTCTTCGCTGTCTAAAATTGTAATCAAAGAATAGCATAAGGTGAACGAAGAGCATCAACCTCGCTAACGTTAGCCATTAGCTAATGAAACATCTGTGATTTCATTGCCGTGTGGGGATTACGTTTGTGTTGCCTAGCAACGTCGTTCATCCTCTTCTTCACTTCAGGATCACATGTCGAAATGCAAATTGAACTCTGGATTTAGCCCCGTTGTTGTCGTGCATGTGTGATAACCCATAAAATATAAAGTGCCGCACACAGCATTGAAATACAGTAGTTTTGTTATGGCTACTGGAAAGCCCCAGTGGCCTAATGGATAAGGCACTGGCCTCCTAAGCCAGGGATTGTGGGTTCGAGTCCCATCTGGGGTGATAATATTTTCACTGCTTTGACCATCACGTTCATTTGGGGGGCATAAAAACGTGGAGTCAGTCTTGCTAAAGGCGCGCTTGCCTGACAAGTGCACGTCATTTAGATGTAGTCAATTTGGTGTCACTCCCCCCCCCCCCATACCTAAGCAAACACACCTGATTTAACTTAATTGTTTTTTTTACCCAGATGGTCATTAGTTGATTGGAGTCAGGTGTGTCTTCTGGGGCGAAAATGTGACCCCAATCAGGCCCAGGCCTGCTATATAGATATATGGAATGCCTGATCTAGCCACCAATTTATTTTTATGGACACGATGCCAAATAAGTTCAAATCTGCCAAGAACTTTCTACAACCAACCTGTTCTGCACAAATTCACAACACAGGAGTCACCTTTTATAGCTAGAATCCTTAATTGAAACTAAGCATTGTAATAGTTTCACTAAGCCATTTATAAATTATATTCTTCAAATCAACTAAATGTGTATTCATCAGTCAATGCAACAACTAGTGATTCTATCTTTAAATATCAATTTTAAACTGAACAGTCTATATAACATTTGTATGGATTTCTGATTTGTGTGTATACATTGTGACTCCATGTTTGAGTGGTGAAGGTCAAACTGAAGAAACCATAAGAGTAGATGACAGATGAAATTCTGTCAATGCAAAAAAAACAATATAATAAACCCATGTATTTGTAAATCGACCTCACCCCAAGAAAAATAGACAAGTTTAAAAACAATAAGCCAAGTTTATTGACGTCACTGTTTACAGCACAGCTTTTGACTCGAGTGATCGACACCACTTAGGACCAATCAGCGGAGGCACCACCCCACTCGGTAGCCTGGGCAGTGGGGGCAGCGGACCAATCCTCTGTGGCAGGCTGGGCACTCCAATCCTCTGTAGGAATACAATCATGCGTGTGTGAGAATACAATCAAACCATTTATCGTAGACCTTTCAACAGTCAAGAGAAATTGTGTTTCTCCCGACAGGATCCGCAGTGAGGATTTGATGCTTCACTACAGGTTTATGAGAGAACTACTCTACCCCTCTGTGTTGATCATATAGGACATTTTAGGTCCTAGATGGGCAAAAAAGGGGCAATACTAATTTACTTTCAGTAGAACTCACCAGCAAAGCCTTCAGCTGCAGCTGGGGCCTTGGAAGGAGCAGCGGCTGAAAAGAAGAATTAAACAAAGTTTGAGTCAAATGTACTCCGGTAGCCATTTTTTTTGTGATTGTCAAAATGTGCTACTCCATCCACCTTTGCATTTGTGGCCTCCACTCCTGTGTATTCATCGCTTACCCTCGGTGAAGCTCTTACCCTCAATGCCAGCAGGGAACTGCTGGATGGGCACAGAGGGCACTGCCACTCCCTCGGACCAGTCGGCCACCTCGGGCTGGGCGAAGTCGGCCGTGGGGGCGGTCCACTCGCCCTGGAACTCCTCCTTGCCAACAGCCTTCTCGGCCGCGGCCTGCTCCTCCTTCTCAATCTGGAACGGGACGAAAAAGTTACAAATTAGGGTTGTGACGTTACAATTTGCGTGAAAGCTCAGGTATGCAGGCACCACAGGTATATGAATTCTTAGCGCAAGCATACAACATCACATCAGAAGCATATTTTGCTTCAAGTTATCCCATCACTGATTGAGATGAGTCAGTTATGGTTTCAGACTGCCATCTCACCCACAGTGATGGTTTTACTATTCCCTTCCAACGACAACTCACCCAGTCACTGACCGGACTAAGCAAGTGCTTTTAGAAGGGGAATGTGCATTCGAGGTCTCCGAACTCAGTTCCTGAATAGCTACACGGTGAGCAGGTTTTTGTTCCAGTCCAGCACCAACACATATGATTAAATTAATCGTGGTCAAGACAGAGGACCATGATTAGTTAAGTTGTATCAAACAATTAGTGCAGGACTAGATCAAAAACCTCAAACACTCAGCTCTCCACGACCAGTTGAAAACCCCTGGTATAAACAGTGTGTGAACCATAGTGTCCCAGTATGTCAGTTACCTCCTCTGGATCTCTGTAAAAGTAGAGATCAGGCATGACCTCCCAGGGGTGTTCCCTGGAGATGGTGCCCCTCATCCGCAGCACCTCCCTAGACAGCATCCACCACATCAGACCAACAGAGTGGTGGCCCTGGAACACAAGAGACAACAGTCAGTTATACCTAGATTTGTATACTAATGCACTGATGATTATATGCACTGGCAACAGTCAGTCAAGTCAGTTATACAGAGACACGAAGGCCATCAACAGAATTGATCAGTCTAAACTAGTAGAATTGGTTAGTGGATTAACTGATACCCAGTAAAAACATGACTACATGGGAGGGTGTCTTCGACTACTGACGAGGAAGTGCGAAGGAAACTCCCTAGGAAGGGAGAGTCCCAGTAGGGTTCATGGTTGTGGCTCAGGTCACTATCAAACTCCAGTCATGGGGCAGCAGCCCTACTGATGTTAGCGAAAACCCGGCCAGATCACTCTGGCACACTTCCGACACCTGAACACAGACATCAGACCGTGTCAGGCTTTAATTGTGTGCTGCATATTTCCATCTGTTGACCAAGATATCCGTGGAAGTTCCCATCTACCCTTTCACTTTGAGGAAACACTATTGGGGACAAAACTGATATGATATGCTGTTCAAGTCATTCTCTCTCTTATTCACACACACACATTATATATACAAATACACATGCATATAAAAAATGTGAAACCACTAGAACATATATCTGTAGTCTATGGCCTGTCTGTACCTTGTTGTTGCAGGGGATGGCGATGTCCACATATCTGAGGGGAGAGTCAGTGTTACACATGGCGATGGTGGGGATGTTGACGTAGGAGGCCTCAGTCAGGGGCTGGTGGTCGGCACGGGGATCTGTCACGATCAGGAGGCGGGGCTCACGGAAAGCAGCCTGGATCTGATTGGTGAAGGTTCCGGGGGTAAAACGACCGTGGAAGGTGGTGGCGCCGGTGGCGGACGCAAACTTCAGGACAGCCCTCTGGTTGGAGGAGAACGGGGAGTGGAGTTACTGGATTGGCTAACAAGCAGGAGGTGACTCAATCAAGAATATAACTTAGCAGTAATATGGTATGTTTGGTTGTGGCTCAGGTCACTATCAAACTCCAGTCATTGGGCAGCAGCCCTACTGATGTTAGCGAAAACCCGGCCAGATCACTCTGGCACACTTCCGACACCTGAACACAGATGTCACAGTGCCAGGCTTTAATTGTGTGCCGTTTAGCTAGTCACTCACAATTACATCAGGCCAACTGACCTGACCACGGTAATGGTCATCAGGACACACCAGTAAATGAAAACAAGTTTCTTGGACAAGTATAGATAGTACCTCTCCTCTTTAGAGTGTTCACTTCCATTTTGCGCCTCCTGAACATAACCCAGGAGAAACTCTGGGCCCTCGACTATGTCAGGTGAGCTAGCAGTGGGGGTCTCACCTGTCCAGTGTTCCTGGAGGAGATGACGCAGACATCAGCTGGGTTCTCAATGGCCACGATGGCACGGGCAGCCAGCAGCAGCTTCTCCCATGTCTTCTTCAGGTTGATGATGTACACACCTGAGGGGACAACCAGTTACATGTTGATACCCGACATGCATACAGCCATAATGTCTATACACATGCTATCCTTTCTCAGGACAATCAATGAAGAAAAAGACTGTACCGATTAAAACTGACTGAGGACTGGTGTTTCACCAATATTGAGATCATTCTCTATTGGATAAATGTTTGAGCTAGAGAAAAACATTGAATATTAGAAAGATGTTCCATCACTGATTGAGATGAGTCAGTTACGGTTTCAGACTGCCATCTCACCCACAGTGATGGTTTTACTATTCCCTTCCAACGACAACTCACCCAGTCACTGACCGGACAACGCAAGTGCTTTTAGAAGGGGAATGTGTATTTCAGAGGTATCAACAACTCTTGATCATACAAACTTGTGTGCAGACTATTGTTCCAGCCCAGCACTGACACATCTGATTCAGTGTATCATGTCAAGACTCAAGACCACAAATAGTTGAATTGCGTATGATAATGCAGGGCTGGAACAAAAGCATTCACATCCTCCACAGTCAAAATATGTGAGGGTCAGGAAGTCTTCAGATCATAAAGTGACAAATAGCCAGGGATCTCGTATTCCTCCACTCACCATCACTCTTTCTCTTGTACGTGTAGTGCTCCATCTGGAAGTCCATGTTGGTACCTCCCAGGTGGGTCCCGGCTGCCAGGAACTTGAGCACATCCTCCTCCTTCATCTGCAGCACATCCAGACCTCCGGACATCGTGACCACTTTTCCTAAGTTACGAGTTATGTGGAAAAGCTGGCGGGGGAGAAAAAAAAGAGAGGAGACCGGTGAGATGTTGTATAAAAGGTAGGGAAGCAGGGAATGGTTGCAGTTGGAACTGAGGGGTCATTGTGGCTCAGGTCACTATCAAACTCCAGTCATTGGGCAGCAGCCCTACTGATGTTAGCGAAAACCCGGCCGGATCACTCTGGCACACTTCCGACACCTGAACACAGACATCAGACCGTGTCAGGCTTTAATTGTGTGCTGAACAAACTATCAAAACTGCAATGCTTATAATGATTTAGTGTACTTATACAGGCACTTGTCATGGGGACTTGGAATCCGTTTCTAAAAACAGAATTTACAATTATTAAATCAAAATATTGTTGCCGTTCCTTATGACTGACATCTGATCTCAGAGTGATGATCGGTTTGAGCATGTGGGGAAGAGGGGCGGCAGGTAGCCTAGTGGTTAGAGGGTTGGGCCAGTAACTAACCGATAGGTCGCTGGACCGAATCCCTGAGCTGACAAGGTAAAAATCTGTTGTTCTGCCACAAGGCAGTTAACCCACTGTTCCCTGGTAGGCCGTCACTGTAAATAAGAATGTTCTTAACTGACTTGCCTAGTTAAATAAAAAAAAGTTATGCAATGTTGCTGACCAATTCATATCAATAAATACAATGTTGCAAAAGAGCATTACACTGACACGTTATTGATACATGTGAAACTAGTCTGGTTGGCTCTATGGATGTTGGTTACTTTAGTTATTAGTATCCAGCTTCCTCAATGGATTTCACGAGCACGCATGGCTGAACTAGCTACTAGTGCTAAAGTTAGTAGTAGCCATGGCTTCTGGCCTAGCTGTCTAACATGTAATTCGCTATTTACAGCGGTTGTATTTATACGGATATAGGAAAAAATCTGACACAACTTCATAGTTGAAGGTAACAACGCTTTAGTATTTGTCTCCGCAACTTTTAACTCAAGAAAATAGTAAATTGTTATCTCACCACGAGACAACGCCGTATGGAGTTCTGTACCTCACGGTAAAAGAGAAAGAGAAACGGAAGTGACGTCCATATATACTGTAAATTCCACCAATCATCTTCCATTTCCTTCTCCAGGATGAAGAGTAGAATAATTCATAAAAAGGTCGATAGATGGTAGTGAAATCATTTGAGTCTAAAGTGCTATGAGAAAGGGCATAAATTATGATGGGAAGCAGTTGTCACTTCAAATTCAATTAAATCTATAATAATTAAATACTGTAAAGTTCATACCAAGAGATCATTGAACGCTTTATAGTCTATTTACATCAGTAAAATTATAGGTTGCCATTTTGAGGTACTTATAACTTTGAATATTTTGATGCCACTTCAATTAAGACATTATCCAATTCGGTAATGTTCAAAGGGAATATAAAATCAACTGCTTTGAAATGAAATCAATTCAGGCCACATCATAAGAAAGTGATTCATTTCAGCCGGTTCCTCCCTGGGATGAAATACATAGTCAGTCAGGAGACAGAAGAAGAGGAACACTGCAGCCCGCCTGGTTTGCAACCTTCCCAAGTTCTCCCGCTCCTCCGCACAATCCACTGGCTTCCAGTCGAAGCTCGCATCCACTACAAGACCATGGTGCTTGCCTACTGAGCAGCAAGAGGAACTGCCCCTCCCTACATTCAGGCTATGCTCAAACCCTACACCCCAATCCGAGTACTGCATTCTGCCACCTCTGGTCTCTTGGCCCTCCCACCCGTATGGGAGGGCAGCTCCCGCTCACCCCAGTCCAAGCTCTTCCCTGTCCTGGCACCCCAATGATAGAACCAGCTTCCCCCTGAAGCTAGGACAGCTGAGTCCCTGCCCATCTTCCAAAAGCACCTGAAACCCTACCTTTTCAAAGAGTATCAAATAATTCCCTTCCTCACCTCAAGGAAAAGTGTACTTACTCTGTCTGTGATATGTGGTTGCCCCACCTAGCTAGTTTAAGATGAATGCACTAACTATAAGTCACTCTGGATAAGTGTAAATGTAGGAAGCAATGAGTCATACAAGACTATATCTATCTATATCTGATGGCTGATAATCCACTGAAAGACCAGACTTTTCTGTGAACTCCCCTCACTCTTTTGATATATCATCACTGTCTTTAGATCCCCTCTCTGTCACTGGTTGACAACCTTACTCTGCTTTTATCATCCAAGTCTACTTGCATTATGGATTGGTACTGTACTCACGGGTGTATGTATTTCTCATGGTTATGCATGTTATTTTAACAGGGGCAACTGTAAAAGTGTGAGAGCAAAGACAGTGGATTGGTGTTTCAGGAAAGATCTGTCCTACTTTGCAAGGAATCTGTGCTGTTAGAGAATACTTGCCAAAGAGGTAATTTAAGAATATGTTTACCTAACCTGTCTTAGGGACTGTGTCCTTGTGCATATCAGCACGTGTCGATCAACCTCTGATCATGATCCCCCTCTCCCCACATCAGAGAAAGTCAGCTGTGGGGCTGTCTTGTGCAGTGACCGTCTCTTCCTCAGGACACATGGGCCCCGGTGTTCTGAGGACATGAGCTGTAGTCCGTCACTGTCTGTTATGTCAATGTGGTGTTGCTTTGAAGAGACCAGCGGGCTATACAACAAATTAGGATCAATGAGTTAGCCAGCTAACTTTGATAAGCAACCAGAAATAACTATTGATCTTCTGGTTCATTATAAAAGCTGAACTTAGGTGTTCATTTGTTTAATCAATTAGATCATACCCATCTCATGCTTGATTTAATAAAAAATAAAAGCTTAGACTATTTAGGCAAGTCAGCTGGTTTTCTCCTTGATCAGCATTGTAGTAAACCTCCCGGTACTGAGGTTTGAGCCTGAAAATACAGCAGCTCAAGGTAGAGACATCCACAAAGGATGATGACACGATGAACCAATGTTGAAGTTAATCTAGGCAAAGATTGAATCAAATAAACATCAGGAATTGTACAAAAATGGGGGGAATTTTATTCACGTAAAAACAAAAACAGGCACAGCATCAGTCTGAGCAAACTCACACACACAAAATATTGACAATAATAACAGACCATATACAATGTAAAGTCACAATATCAAGGACAATAGTGATGATACTCGCCAAGGCAAAAATGTTACGGCACAGGACAATTTGGTGGTAAGAGTTGTTACTGTGTTACAACAAAACACACAGACAAGGGCTGAAGAACTACCAATTCGCAAGAAAAGCTAATCACCCCAGTCCTTTACCAGCCGCTAAGGGGCTTGAATGAATGAATGAATGAATGAATGTGTTGAATTCTAAAGTGCATTCACTTACTGGCATTGAGCTAGGGTTAACTCAGTGTTTCCCCTCTCAATGACTCAAACTACACTCAGTGGCCAGTTTATTAGGTACACACCCCCTTTCACAAAAATGGTTCGCTCCTACAGACAGTGAGTCACGTGCGTGGCTTGCTATAACAAGCAGGCAGACAGGCATCGAGGCATTCAGTTACCAGTCGATTGAACGTTAGAATGTGAAAAACGAGTGACCTATGCAACTTTGAGCGTAGTATGGTGGTTGGTGCCAGGCGAGCCGGTTCCAGTATCTCAGAAACGGTCGGCCTAATGGGCTTTTCACTCACGACAGTGTCTAGGGTTTACAGAGAATGGCGCGACAAACAAAAAACATCCAGTTAGCGGCCGTCCTGTGGGTGAAAACAGCTTGTTAATGAGAGAGGTCGGAGGAGAATGGCAAGAATCGTGCAAGCTAACAGTAGGCCCACAAATGGGTAGATAACAGCAGGAAATGGCATTCAGAATGCACAACTCATCTATCCTTGCCAAGGAAGAGCTACTGCAGCAGACCACACCGGGGTCCACTCCTATCAGTTATAAACAAGCGGTTCCAGTGGGCACGTGATCTCCAACACTGGACAACTGAGGAGTGGAAAAACATTGCCTGGTCTGACGAAACCCGGTTCCTGTTCATTCATGCTGATGGCAGAGTCAGGATTTGGCGTAAGCAGCATGAGTCATTTGCCCCATCCAGGCTGGTGGCGGTGGTGTCATGGTGTGGGTAAAGTTTTACTGGCGCACGTTAGGTCCCTTGACACCAATTGAGCAACCTTTCCACGCCCACAAATAATTCAGGCTGTTCTGGAAGCAAAGGGGGTCCGACTCAGTACTAGATGAATGTACCTAATAAACTGGCCACTGAGTGTATATTGAAGCTGTTATGTCCTTTTTCATGTGTGTGCGTAAAAAGCAAAAGCAGTTGGCAAACAGTGATTGTAGTGATGGCATTGAGTGAGTAGCCCTGTGCTACTAGTGCACCAATATAGAATGAAGGATTTAAATCAGTTTCTCTCAGCCATCTCTGGTCCTAGAAGCTTCAATAGGGCTCAACAGGCTCTATACACAGAGTATTCCAAACATTAAGAACACCCTCCTAATATTTAGTTGCGCTCACTCAGTGTATATTTTCAATCTGCACAATGCTTTTCAATATAAACACATCTCTTTAAAACGGACATGTCATGGGTTTTTATTTTTGAACATGGCACACTGGACACTGTGGGTTAAAAAATATACACGTGTATGGGCTTCCAAAAACAAACTACTCAAAATACTGAATACATAGGCCTATTCATTTACAAAACTAACAAGAGACCATCCAGGACCATGGCTGTGCATCACTGATATGGATTCCTATATTCAGCTGGGTAGTGTACATTAGTGCACACTGTCGCAAAATGTTTTGCATCGAAAAACCAGATTTTATGTTTCGTATAGGACAAGATCAGCTAGTCCCTCCGGTTTGCTTTCTTTTTGTGACTACTGAATCTGGCCCATGTAATACAGTGATGCTGAAGCTGCATGTTCATGATCGCGATGTTGACTGTCTCACAATGCTACAGCCCAAAGGGGGCCAGAGTTGCATCGTCTGGGTTCCAATGGCATTGACTAGAGCCAATTATCCATCAATGGCTCTGGGATTGACTATCATTACTGGTTAGATAAAGCACATCCGGTCTACAACACTGCAACCAGAATGGAATGCACTAGAAATGAGATCCCAGTTTAATTGGGTATAGAGAACACCCACTGTACACTATTTTAATATGGCTAAGTATGCCAATGCCAAGTTTCTAGTAGCTAATTATGCAGTTGCAGTATAGAAAATATCAGCCTAGTCTTTTGCTACAATGCACAGCAATATTGTCTTGATTGTCCAAGCTAGTAATAAATGGTTTTAGTCAGTCAGTCAATAAATATTGTATTTCCTTCAGTCAGTCGATAGGTCGCAATAATCACTGTGCTGATAATGTAGTCTGCCGGTCATTTGTAAATATGTTGCATGGTCATGGCACAGGGTTACTTTGTCCAGTCCACTACCCTTTTAGCCAGCAGATAACCTCTTGCTGAGGTAACTAAATCAAAGCTGCCGTTTCGTCTTGGGAGTGTTAGAGACACATAGATGTTAGTCACAGTCCTAGACAGTGACAGTGGGTGACAGTCTCTTGTCACTGGAGAGGTATCCATAGTAGTCAGTCAGAGGGTCTCCCCCATAGAAATATAATTAAATGGATCCCTATGGTCTCCCCCATAGAAATAGATAGTTCTCTATGGTCTCCACACTCAGAGGGGAACAGTTCAGTTCTCAGCAGTGAGGGAATGTCATTTAAAGGTCAGGGTTGACAATGTAAGGACATACAAACATTCACAATAACTCTCATAAACATCAACATGTAAAACACACACACCTTTCACTCTTCCGTGCCACCGACACCCACCTCTGTCATTCCCAAGCTAGTTGCAGTGATAAACAGTCCCTACACCTCCTCTCTCTCCCTCCTTCTCACTTTCTTCCCCCTCAAACTGCTACTTTGTATAAAAACAAGTCCCCACGTCATTCTTCCTTTATCAGTTCCTCCCTGACTCCTCTCCTCAGGACTTGAGTCCCATGCGGGCCATCAGCTGTTCGTAGACGGTCCAGGCCATGGCTGCCATCAGAGTCCTCCTCAGAGAGCGTGGCACAGCCCCACGGAAGAAACCCCTCAGACCATGCTCCTGAAGGAGAGATAAGAGGAGAGTTCAATCACTGTTCAGTTGGTAAATACAGTAGTGCGTGCAAGAAGAGATGTTCAGTCGCTTTTGGAGGAACATTTACATTCAATAAGAAGTGCTTCAAATCCATAGCTATATCTCAAGGATTAAAATACCCTTAGAATGGGAAAAATTGGAAGACCAAGAATGGGACCTTACACACAGGAAATGAATCACGTACTGTATATTTTCATTAAGATTCAGTCCTCACCATGTAGATGTAGCGAATGGCGTCCTTGGTTGTCCAGTGGGAGGGGCTGACCTGGATGTGAGTCTTGACCACGTCAGCTGGCTGGGTGACCACAGAGGCTAGGACTCCAGCCATCACCCCACAGCCAAAGTTCCCCAACGGGGCATAGGGCGACGAGCTCACCTCTGAGGGAAGAGACCGCACAGAGAATGTCAGACCTACCCGGGCACTAATAGAAAATACATGTCATTATTCTGGATTACTCGGAATTCAGTGCAAGCAATACCCCACATGGCGTTTAAAAGCTTTTTACACTAACAGACGCCAATGTAAAGAAATCTTGTTGAAGTAACACACTTGACTATTCAGTGTGTCGGTGTGACATTTTGTGGTCTCTCCCTCTTATCCTCCTCTCACAACTGTATCCTTAGGGCAGATGAGTGTGTTTCTCTTACCCGGTGGCAGGGACCTCTTGGCCTGGCTGTAGAACATGACGTAGATGCCAGAGAAGGGGGCGTCTCGGAGCAGTGTGGCCGTCAGCCCGGAGAACAGAGCCCTGGGCCCCTCCGTCTCACACACGCTCTTCAGAGCTCCCAGGACGCTCACGTAGTTGTACCGTCCGCTCTGCGCAACACACACAGTAATACACCCCATTATACACTACAACCACAGTAGATCACGTAGTTGTACCGTCCACTCTGGAATACCTACAGGTTACCACGAGGGTTGGGGTCGGTTCCATTTCAATTGACTGAATTGAAATGGACCCCAATGCTGAATACAGCGGAGGCTGCTGAGGGGAGGACGGCTCATAATAATGACCGGAAATGGAGTCAATGGAATGGTATCAAACACATGGTTTTCATCGGTTTCATACCTTCCCAGTCACTCCTTTCCGGCCATTATTATGAGCCGTCCTCCCCTCAGCAGCCTCCGCTGACTGAATACTAACTCAACACACAACTACTAGCAACATTTAAACACTAAACCAGATAGATATCCACCACCTCTGGAAACCAACGGAGCCCCATTAATAAACAGATGACACATCGTAGTCATAGAGATGAAGAAACTAGCAGGCGACATAGTTCCAGTAAACATTTGTAGTCGTGACACATCCTCTATGCACAGCTAGATGCTCAGTCCTTATAAAACCAACACGACAGCATTTATTCAAATGCAGATGGAAGCGCTTAGTTCCCAAGGCAATCAGCTCTACCGTCAGATAACCTCTCTCTCTCTCTGCTCTTTCTCTCCTGTCTTTTCCCTTTATCTCCCCCCTCTCTCTCTCTCTGCGGTAGCAGGCTGCTAATTCTACCATCATCCTCCCTCTAATTATACCTTCCATCTCCAGCCCACAGACACCAGAAATATCCCAGCCTATCTGCTAGCGCTTGTTCTATGCTATTACTGAACCAACAACTCCTCCCCTTCCTCCTTTGTTTACTTCCTGACTTCATTCTTCCTTTCCTTTTTCACACACATTCTGAACCATTCTTCATCTTAATTCATACATCCTTCCACCCCTTTCCCCCCCATCCATTTATGCCCTAATCCATCCTAAACATACATGGCTGTAGCAACCCTCACCTCATCCTTGCTCCTCTCCCTCCACCCCCTCCTCTCCATCCTACACCACTCCCTCAAAGTCTTTTTCCATCCTCATATAGCTGTAACAACCTCTCTCACACTCAACCATACCTTAATCCCAGCTCCTTCCCCTCTCCATCTTTTATTGTAGTCCATCCCCATTCACAACACCGAGAAGAAGCTCTCACCTCGAAGCGTGTCTTGATGACGGTGACAGGCAGCATGCAGACCCCAGCCACGGCCCTGGCCCCGGCCCCCAGCAGCACAGCCTCCCCAGCGTTAGGGGCCCGGCCCTCCTGGAAGTAGTGCTGCTTCAGTGAGTAGAAGGTAGAGAAGTAGATCCCTACGCCTGGGATACAGCGCACAAACGACTGGGGAGAGAGAGAGAATGAGTGTGAGGAGAGTGTGTTAGGAGAGCGAGAGAGAGAGGTCAAGATTTAGATTGTTTCTACCTTCAAGAAGAATTCAGCTACATTGGCAAAGTGGATACAATTTTGGGAATTGAGATATGACATCCACTGATTTTTGTTAAACGACGGAGAACGACATGGTTCGACGGCAATAAATCAGCACAATCAACTTTTTGGGGTTTTCAAATTGCCGCTGTCTTGGAGCGAGAATTGGAATCATGTGCACTGTGCTAATGAGGACACAATAAAAGAGTCAAGGAGAGCAATGTACAATTCGGTGAAATGCGCAAACGAGGCATTTGTGATAAGTACATGGGGCCGCCATCTTTAGGGCCGCCACCTCTGCTATTGTTCACACAAAAGAAAACAGTTGTAAAAAAAAAAGTTGTCGTTTTTGGAGAGTGACGTGAGCTGCTAAGAAAGCCTGGTTCCTAGAAAAAAGATTCACTAAACCAAAGTGATACACTAAGCCAGACTTCGTACACAGACTGTGTTAAAACAGGGAAAGTAAACCACAAGATGAACAGGGAAGCCAGACTGCTTCGATTAGACTCTCACCGGTGACACTCCCTTCCACAGGCCCAGGAAGGTCTCTGTCCGAATGACCTGGACAAGCACTGTCATCATCCCCACCTTAGGAGCTCTGAGACAGGAGATAAATACATGGTTAAACACACAACATTCATTAAGTTAAGAGAGTGGATACTTGAAAATAAGCGAAAGTCTACAAAGACAGATTCACCTGTAGATTTGTTCCCAACACGTCTTCGGGGTTCAATTCTAGTGAGGAGTTGTTAGCATGGAAGTGTGTTCAATTAGCATGTATGGGCCAAATGAGGGGATTCAAACTGTCTGAAAGCTACTGAAAAGGGATTCTACACTGCAGTGTGTGTGTGTGTGTGTGTCTGTATCAGTGTTTATGCAAGTATACATGCACGTGTGTGTCTCTGGCTCTTTCTGTGTACGTGTGTCCTACAGACTAGAGCTGGGATGATAAACCCAAAATTACCGACACCAACACTTCGAACTCATACCGAAGCAATTTTGCTATTGTCGGTCATTTTCGGGGATTACACAATGTTCCTGTGTGCATTAAACAATAGCCTACGGAGCGGCACAGCATGTATGAAAGCAAAAAGGCATAGAGAAAAGCGTCACGCTGCCGGAGCTCAACACTTTCATCTATGCCGTTTCATTCGAGCCAATCAGAGCCGTGTTCTATCCCAAGCTTCCAACACCTGTTATTGGCAGTTCTCCCAAGTGATGTTGCGAGTAGCCTTGTTCAAATGAACGGAGACAAACAAACTGCCGTTCCAGAAATCCAAAAACAAGCGCTGCCAAAGATGGATGCTGTGTTGGTTGTTTGTGCCCATTTCGGTTTTCAACCTAGTGACATTGAGCAGAGTGAGGCGATGTGCTTGAACTGTCGCACAACTATAGCAACCACTCGAGGTAACACCAACAACTGTTTCCACCATTTGAAACACAGGCAGGTAATAGAGCATGACGAATGCATGGCGAAGAAGAATTAGACAGAGGCCAACAAGTGTCATGACTAGGGCTGTTATGAAATGTTGCCAGCAGGTGATTGTCATGCAAATAACTGCCTGACTAATGGTAATTGACTGTTAATTAACATAAACGTGTTTAGCATTTCTGGCTACCACGCATAGCCTACAAGCCACTGATGCAGACCTTAGGAACATCTACATTTTAAAAGTCCAATAAATCCATTTAATATTGCTTACAGCCTTACAATAAATTCATTTAATATTGCTTTCAGCCTTACAATAAATCCATTATTTATTTTAGGCAGGTCTAAAGAAACATTATGATGTGAAGAAAATGTAGCCCGTTTAAGAAGAACAGAGTGACTTAAAAGGGACAATGGAGCGCAGAGTACCGGCCATTAGCAGAAGTTAGCAAGTTTGGTAAGCTATCAGCGGCATCAGAGTGCAGTTTTGGAGCCTAGTTACCGTGACTCAACGGTCACGTGGAATTTGACTGTGGTTATGACTGCCGGTGTGGTGGTAATATGGTCACTAACAGCCCTAGTCATGACATGAGCAGTGCCCAGGGACAACACAATAAGGAATCGTTTGCACACACAACTTACTATGCAACACACACTAACCAATGGAATGAAATGACAGATAAAATACCACATCGCAAAAGAAGACGGTTCACAATCTGGACAAGAAATACAAAATGTACGAGAAATGTCACGCCAAAATATCATCGGAGCTGAAACTGGTTGGTGCAGAGCACTATTTGGCAACAACAACTGATATGTGATCCAGTAGGATGGTGAAGCCCTACATGTCATTGCCACTGCACTACATCGAAGCTGAAGCTGCGCAGCAGGTGCCTGTAGACTGCCTACTTTGCAGTCAAAGTCCATTGTGTTTGGAGCAAATAACATGCTGCAATTACCAAACACCAATAGACTAATGGAGTTCTAAATACATTTACATATAAAATCAGTCTCATGTCTTTATAAGAAATAAATGCATAACTAAATAAATGTTTAAAATACAGGTCTCTTTCTGTAGCAGCGTTACATCATCTTTTAAACGCTGTATCACCTGGTAACCAAATAACTGAATAATTATGTATTACGGCCATTTCTTTGACACAGTGTACATAGGGTGCAAATGGAGAGTAACTGTGCACCTCTCCAAATAGTAAATTAAAAATCGCCACCCCCCCAAAAAAAAGGGTAAATGTATTGGCGATATGGATTGTTGTCCGTATTGCAGAGCTCCACTACATACCCAGGCTTCATGATGTTCTGCAGGGTCTGCAGGCGCGTCTTGACCAGGTCCAGAGGCTGGAAGAGCAGCGTGGAGCAGGTGCCGCTCAGGGAGCCACACATGAAGGCCTTGAGAGCTGGATGCGCCTGGGGGGGTGGGGGGGCATGGAGAGAGAGCGAGATGGGAGAGAGAAGAGGGTGAGAGAAAAAAAAGCACACTTCCACACGTTGTTTTGTGTGTGACTGATGCTACATGCACGGGCATGCAGGAAGGCAATACGGCTTACACCGCACATTCTGTTTGAAAACACAAACGATGCCCTAAAAGGCTTTGCACAGTACAGAAACAAGTTCATGATGTATGCACAAGTACACGCAGATACAACAAATTGCAACGACAGCCACAGAACACAGGCGAGCGCCCACACAACCAGTGGTGATGGAGATGCGTGCAGACAGTCAACACACAAACAGAGGAGCTGTCATGGCGAATCACATGGAGACTCAGCGTTATCATTATTCACACGTCTGACAGACAAATACACAGACAAATGCTAAATATAGCTAGAGACGGTGGGATAAATGGGACACACTGATAAATACCAACACACACACAGGCGCACGTACGTACATACATACACCATTGCACTACACACTCCCCTTACCCATCTGGATAAAAGGAATGCATATGTGAGGATGCTGTTCATGGACTACAACTCATCCTTCAATACTCTAGTGTCCTATAAGCTCATTACAAAGCTCACATCCCTGGGTCTGAACTCCTCCCTATGCAAGTGGGTCCTGGACTTCACCACCCCCAGGCAACATTACGTGCTCGACACGGATTCTCAACACGGGGGCCCCACAAGGGTGCGTCCTCAGTCCCCTCCTGTATTTCCTGTATACCCACAACTGCATGGCCCCACACAGTTCCAACTCCATCAAGTTCGCTGACGACGTGACAGTAGTAGGTCTGATTACCAACAACAATGACATGGACTACAGGGAGGAGGTAGGCACTAACGGCGTGGTGCCGGGTAAGCAACCTCTCCCTCAACGTCAGCAAAACAAAGGATCTGATTGTGGACTTCAGGAGGAACCAGGCTGGACATCCTCATCAACTGTGCCACCGTGGAGACGGTCAATAACTTTAAATTCCTCGGTGTACAAATCACACGGTCACCGTGGTGAAGGCGGCACAACAACTTCAGGATTCTGAAGAAATTCGGCCTCTTCCAGAGAACCCTCACAGTGTTCTACAGGAGCACCATCGAGAGCATACCGTCGGACTGCATCACAACCTGGTAAGGCAACTCCACCGCCTCTGATCGTAATGCACTTCAGAGGGTGGTACGCACAGCCGAACACGCCATTGGGTGCACACAGTCTGCCCTCCAGGACATCTACAACACCAGGTGTTGCAGGAAGGCCAAGAAGATCATCAGGGACCCGAGCCACGGCCTGTTCTCCCCGCTTCCATCACTCTGACGCGGGCAGTACAGGAGCATCATGGCAAAAACTGGAAGACTGGCCAATAGGTTCTACCCCCAGACCATCAGGCTGCTGAATAGCCACCACTAGTCAGCTACCTACTACCCCCTCCCCCCTGCTGCCCCCCTTATGGACAGCCCCCCCACAGCTGTCTTTTACTCTGCCCCCACCCCAATGACATTCATCACTGTTGCAGTTAATATGTATATTCTTATTATTATTTCTATTGTTTAATTTAACTTGGTCCCCACCCCCCCTCAATGGTAATTTAGTCTGCCTGCTACTCTCCCTATGTTCACCCCCACCCCCCAACAGTCTTTATTCTGCCTCAATGAACATGTATTCATTCATCGCTGCTACAGTTATGTATATAGTGCTATTTCTATTGTTGTTTTTTATGACCATTTTCATTGTTTTATTTCACTTAGTCCTGCAACAGATGTTCACTGTACCATCCAACTACACCTGCAACCCTGTACATGTAAATTTTAAACACTCAATCTGAAAAACACAGGGACACAAACATATATACATACGCACACTCACAGATGGCACACACAAAGACAGATGCTGACAGGCGTATGATGCCGAATCTCAAATACTGTAATCATGGTGATTAACAATTATTTTTAAAAGCATGTAGACACAAATGCACAGCAGCATAGCATAGCATGAAAACGCATCCACACTGGCACTTGACAGTAACACACAAACACCACTGGCTATCCTCCCTACCTTTCCCAAGATGCTTGAGGGTTTGCCTCCTTGAGAATCCTGTTTCTGTTGCATGTCTCCCTCTTTCACCTCTCTCTCTCTGTGCTGCTGCTACGAACAGCATATTACAAAATAAGTCATCTCCATCTCTCGCTTCCCTCTCTCTCTCTCAATCTAACACACAATGGTTTGCTGCTGCTGCTACCTCTTCTCACCCCCACCCCAGCTTCATCCACATGCTTCTATTGGTCTCTCTCGCTGATTCGCACATACACACACATATACACAACAGAATTGCGCCGCTCTCTCTCCTCCCCTCTAAATCGCTCTCTGACAAATTTTGTCTCTATGAAATGTGATGTATGAGTCATGCAGTGGCTGTGTCACTGTGTGTATCTGTCTTTCTGTGTGTGTGACACTAAATATGGGTCACTGAGAATTGGATGGTGGTGGGAGTCTGTTTATGCAAATGAATGTGTGACTTTCAGCCCGTGTGTACTACACTGTCTTCCCCAGGCCTGGATGACATAACCAATGTAAAATTAGTGTAGTAGAATATTACAATGTTTGCACAGAAAATACAACTTTCTCAGTCTATGGCAGCCTCCTTTACCCTGACGTCACAGGCTTAAGTCTTACAACCCATTATTCTCAACATTACAAAAAACATGTCCTATTTTTCTAAAGAATGCAATGGCAACAGACAACAATGACCAATGAGGGGCTGCCTGTAGAACATAAAAGGGTGTTGGGCCTCACCTCCATGCACTTTGGTAGATTTCAACTCCTTACTTCTGGAGAATATAGTCAAATCCTGCCCATGACCCCAGGTATTCAGACCAAATCTTTGCAGAAAACTAATTTTCTTGAAAAACAGTGCAGATGCAAAGTTTGCTAACAGAATAACAGTTTGTGCCATCATTCTGTTACCACCAAACGCTGCATCTGCAATGTTCAAGTAAATGTGTTTGAGTAAAATGTTTGGTGGAAATTGTTAAAAGTAGTCTTTGTGTACTGAGATGTATGGTTTGTTTAACTTTGCAATCGTTCGTTTTTATTTGACATTCATTTTAAAGCTGCAATATGTAACTTTTTGGGTGAAAACCAAATTCACAGAAATTGATTTATAGATCGGTCACTCATTGAAAGCAAGCCTAAGAAGTAAATAGTCTAAGAAGTAGATATGCTCTATGTGCCTTATTTCTATGTTTCCTGTTCCTAAATTTCGTTATTGCTTTTGTGTCGTTTTTATACACAAACTACAAACATCAGATAAAATATATATTTTTGGTTATGGAAAAAACATTTCACTGCGGTATATATGGGTAAAAAAACAACAAACGATTCCCTACACGTTTGTCATATAAACTGAAATTGGGCGATCTATTACATTTTTAGCAACCAGGAAATGGCGGGACGTTTTTTGCATAGTGCGCCTTTAAAGTGAATATTCTGAGACTCGGTATCACTGTCAGTCAGGTTAGCTCGCTTGTATAGAACCAAAGACAATGCCTGTGGACTACACAGTGTTCATGTATACATGTGTAGCTAACGTTACTAACTTACCAGTGCCAACTCCATCGTTGATGCTGATGCAGTGGATGAATCCTGAAGGAGCGATTCGAGCGCCTCCTTCCCTTCTCTTGCCGTCTTGTCGCTGTTTGTTTACAGCCCCAACTACAGTGAGAGGGTGAATAGCTATACCAATTACATACGCATGTCAACATAATGATGTAACATTTTGCAAAGACTCGCTACAGCCATTAACCTATAAAAAGGGCTACACCAGGTCGAACTGAATACAGAAGTTAGCTAACCCTACCACTTTAGTTATTGAAAAGGGGGGGTCAAATGTCATGCACACAGCACATAACATACCTTACCTGGCTTTTGACGTTCGCTAGGGACCGATGACTTGGTTCATTTCAAAGACAGTCATTTTGCCGGTGACAGGCTACAATAAACAAGTCAGTAACCACACCAGATAGCGAACTGTTAGCTGAACAAAAAGCGAGCTAACTTGTAAGCGCGAACATTTTGAGTAAAATCCTATAATGGTGTTCAGGTTAAATAAATAGTCCCGTTCACTCGTTAGGTAGCTAGCAAACTGTCTCACCAAAATGAAGGACGCTAGCTAGCTGTGCTGACTTTGCTAATGTAATGCAGGCGGGGTAGTTGGCTGGCTTTGTACTAAAACGTTTGACTGCTCACAGATACCAAAGTGTAGCCATCTACTATCTAGTCAGATGTAATTCACTAGATTTAACACGTAGATCACTATGCAGTTGTTGCCATGCACCTTGTTTCTTGTCGGCGTCGGGAAATGTCAAACCTGAACCGTCAGTGAGACATGCGCAACTTCCCCCACGTCGCGCCAAGCCCCTCCTCTCTACCCGGTACCAGTCGGGGCCAACTGGTTGTGAACCGGTTTCATCTCGCTTTCCACTGCAAAATGTACAGTTGGAGGGAAGCAAAGGCAATATTTCTTGTTCTACTCCTTGAACCCTCTGGTGGTGTACTTGAGGACTGCATGTGTGTAAATACAGTAGCTAATTTGTAGTATCACTCCTTTGTATAAACCTCCTGTGTTCCGGTCGAATTGTACAGATTTACACGTTCTCTCTGAAAAATGTAGTTAATTTAATCTGACTGTCATAAGGTTCCATGACTTTCCACAGAGGGCATCTGAACACACAAAATACATGATTTATTACATTTTGGGTGTTTTAACTTTTGTACAGCTGTGGTGTTCCTGGTCATTAGAAATTAATGGGTGAGACTACAATTAGGTTATAAAATTGAGTTCAGGCACATGCTCATTCAGAGGGACACACTTCCTCTCCCAGACCCCCACATGCATGTGTTTGAGCACACATACACCTCAACTCCCCTTCTTGCCTTCCATGGCAACCCCCACAGGAACTTTTCCCCAATATAAAATGTCCTCCATGGGAACCACACCTGTTTGCATTCTCACAATCACAACACTGTTTCAATAATATAACTTTTCTTGCAACTCTGGTATATAAAGCCTTTGAGGCTTTGCTCACAATTAATTCTGTGGCAGCACAATGACCAAATGGTATACTGTATGAGGCTCTTGATGTCTTTGATCATGACACTGGTGAGGAGAGTCCTTGGTCATTGGACCGGAAACACAGAACTAACATTTAACATACAACAGGAGGGTTAAAGGATCATATCTCTCCCCCCAATAGCATGGTATTCTTTCACTAATAGCTACTGTAAATTGGACAGTGCAGTTAGATTAACAAGGTAAGCTTTCTGCCCATAGATGTCTATGTCCTGGGAAATGTTATTTTTACTTACATGATAATCACATTAGCGCAACCGTTCCGCAGGGAGAACACAGATCGCTTAGAGGTTAAAACTGTTTATTCCGTTAGTGTGAATATCATTCACTGCATCACTATTAATTTCAGGGTTACAAATATTGCAGTCATTTCCATTTAAAATATAACTTTATTGAAACATAGCATCTGATAAAATACAAAATACTCTGAAATAAGTCAATACCCCTCAGTTACAATTCATTAAACCTTGAGTGAAAATTTCAAAAGCCGCCATCCCCCACTATATCTTGCAGAATATCTAAAAGCTCTCAATAATTAAAATGTGAAAGTGCGATAAGAGCAAATGAAAGTGACCGAGCTACATTAAAAAGAGTATCTAGTCTTAGATATGAAGTAGAATTCACACCATGTAGTATTCACTGCCACCCATGTGCAAAGAACAGTGTGCCATCTAACCCACCACCATTTTCCCTATTTAGCAAAGCACATGGATCAACTCAAAGCAGTCAATTTCAAGACACCAATTACTATCGGAAAAGACCCCACCCACTTCAGCATAATATGATTTGCAAGTGTTAAGGCTGTAGTTTCTCAGTGTATGCACAAACTTTACTCCAGTGTGACCGTTACATATAAAGTGCAGGCTCTATCAGTAGATGTAATAACTGTGTGCAAACCTCATGTCCTAATGTGATGCAAGTACTACAATATGTGGATTACTAGAGAAGTATAGCTGTGCGTGCAGAAAACAGCAGTGAAAAACCCCCCACTAATAAACCATATTAAATTACTGCATTCGTAAAGAAAATAAATCCATTTGAGCACAGCAGAAACAGTATGACAAGTTCCAGAAAAAAAAAAAAAAAAAGTTGCAGATTGTGGTGCATTCTAGCCACACTAACAATTTAAGCTGCTAAACCATGTCTAAATATACTTTGTATAATATTGAAGATGGCAGATTACAAAAACAGATCTAGAATGTCATATTTGGAAAGCTACTCTTTTTTTAAAAATATATATATATATATATTTTTTAAAGTCACATTCATAACAAAATATATAAATTTGGCCACAGATTTGTTTTGCACAAAATGAGTTGTACATATTTCAAATGTGAATTAGTAAATCCAGGAGAACGATCTCAGATCTACCTGAACAAAACAGATTGTCAAAAATGGACACTGAAGAGAATAGTATAAATCTTGGTATAGAATTATTTGTATGATCGCAAGCATGGCTGAATGAGCAGTCAGCTATAGAATGCACTATTTAAATCTATGAGAGATGTTGCATTTCCAGTATGGTCCCTGTAAAAGTTGGCTGCTCTCCTGTCACGTTCATCTCATTCGGGTATAGGCTTAGATGCGTCGCTGGGCAGATCCATCTCCTCATCACTGTCCCCCATGCCTGTGCGATTCATGACACGGCGCACGTTTAAAGGCAAGTCCCCGCGCCTGCAAAGAGTAAAATCAACCACTTCAGAGATATTTGGTAACAGGTTTTATGACTGTGCAGTTACTTAAAGTAATACATTGAGATCCTTTTATGCTTGTTCAAAGTCAGGCCCAGTAACACATTGTATTTCTGTAAGAAGGTGCCAAAAACACCATTACTCGTGAGTTCAGAATGTTGCCAAAAGAAATGTTACAAATAGATCCAACACAATCCCCTATTCTACCCGACATGCATACTCTACACCTGGGGCAAAAATGAAAATGTGCACCCAGGGCGGGCCACAGGACCGAGTTTAGGAAACCCCACACAACCCATTTCTAACTAAACCTTGTGCAACACTTCACTAATGAATATAGGTTGGAGGGACGACCATACCGGAGCTTGCTCTTCAGGGTGCTGACCTCTCGGGTCACGGCGTCTTGCGACTCAGTGGCATCCTCAAGCTCCCTCTGCAGCTTCCTGCGGTTGGCGTTGGCCCGTGTCACTTCCTCCTCTGCCTCCTCCAGCTGACGCTTTAGCTGACGTGTGCGGTTGTTCGCCTTGTCCACCTGTGGAGTACAGGCAGAGGACATTCGATCAGTGGCTGCAAATGGACGCTATGCAGTAACTGTGCAAGGTGGTTCAGGGGCTGCATCTATACAGCATGTGGTTTCTGGTTGTTTTCCAGATATCAGCACAGATTCAGGACAGGTCTGCACAGATTATCTGGGGTATATTCATTCGTCGGTTTCCATTGGAAAATGTTTAGTCTGTTGCAAAACTTTTGTTTTGTAACAGAAACCGTTCACTCCAAACAGAAAACATTTTGTAACAAAATAGTTTACAGAACAAATACAATTAGGCCCCTCTCCCTTTACTTCAGATTGTTTTCCAACAGAAACATTTACTGTAGGAACCAATCTGACTAATGACCACCCCAGACCTTTACAATACATGGAGATTATACAATCTGCATCTGTCATCTCTTGTCTGGCCACATTGCACCTGGGACTATAAACACACCCACACCACAGGAAGTTGGTAGCACCTAAATCGGAGAGGACAGGCTCATAGTAATGGCTGAGGCAGAACGGTATCAAATACAAACATATGGCTTCCATGGGTTTGATGCCATTCACTCCATTCTAGCAATTCAGCAGCCTCCATTGATATACACCCATGGTGCTACTGATAAAGGGGTAACTGATCTACTTCTATGCAGAGAGGACCCACCTCTGCTTTGTACTGCTCCGTGTTGCGTCTCTCGTCCTCCACCTGCAGCAGCACCTCCTTCAGCTTCTTCTCAGCGCGCCTGACCAGCCTGGACGATTGCTGACGCTCCCTTAGAACAGAAAAAAACAAAGTCAAGACATGACTCATGTAACGGGGCATTTTCTCCTAACCTGCTTCTCAAAATTCATAGGAGGTCAAAGGGACCTTGGATCCTCTCCTACAATACATTGAGAAGGAAGCAAGTAGAGAGGACGTGAGGAAGGACCAAGGGAGACCGAGCCAATGGTTTTTACTTACTTGGACTCCAAGTCCAGTTGTTCCTCCAGCTGCAGTATCTTGGCCTCCAGGGCAGCAATAGAGGCCTTGTACCTGGACTTTACAGTCTCCTCCAGCTCCTGCAGCTTGAGCTTCAGCTCCTTGTTCTGCCGGTCCAGCTGGGCCTGGGTCCCCTCCAGGCGCTGGGCGGTACTTCGCTCCGCTGTCAACTCCGTGACCAGCTGGTCGGTCTAGGGCAGAGTGTGTAGAGGTATGGAAAAGACTATGCATCGAGATGAACTGGACAATGTCGTGGCCGGCCCATAACTTTAAACATGGTGCATTTGTCTCAATTGAGTACTTCTACTATAAATAGAGCTCTAACGATTCAGGTTGAAACACTACATAAACAGAACTCTATTCTTCAACCAGAATCCCTCTTCTCCCTTTCCCTTGTGACTAACCCAGAGAAAATTGAAATACTTTCTTGGTGCCGATCCTTAGCTTTGCGATCAGTTTATTACCTGCAGCATATTTCTCCTCAAGCGGTCGTTGACCATCTCTGTGTTCAACTGCTCCTCCTCCAATTCCTCCTCTAGCTTAGCGATACGAGTATCCAGCCTCCTCTTCTCATCCACCGTCAGGGAACTGAGTGCGAGGGGGTGAGAGATACATTTTTGGTTGGGAAGAAGGCCACCACAGAAATGGCAGATTCCATGCAAATTTAATGCAATTTCAGTGTTTCTAGGGAGGTGTGTGAGCCGTACTTCTTAGAGTTGTGGCCGGTGAGCTCGTCCTGCAGTTCGTCCCTCTCTGTCTGGGCCTGTTTCTTGACTCGCTCAGCAGACGCCAACTCCTATGGAAGATTGAGAGGAGTCCGTCATGAGGAACATAAGAACATGGACAGTGGGGGTGGAGACAGCGAGCGAAAGAGCCCTGCAGACAGATGGGGCATACCTCCTGGAGACGGATGGTGTCAGCCTCTATTGCCTTGAGCTTTTTTTCGTGCTCCTTGGCCATGTTGAGGGCCTCTTCCCTGGAGAGACGCAGATCCTCCAGCTCCCTCATCTGATCTTTCAACAGGGCCTGTATAGGAGGAGAGAACCACAAAGGACTGAGTCAAGTACCACAGACTGTAGGGCTTGGTGTCGCCCTACTGAAAAAGACTGCACACTGCCTAATTTATAGGCAGTGAGTCGTGAGTCGTGAACTGCGTTTGTGTCGGTGTGAACCTTCTAGCAGCTGTTAAACATGTCTTCAGCTCACTTGTGGTGCATAAAGAAGGTTACCGTGTGTGTGAGATCAAGCCACTCTAAAGAAGTTAAAACCAAAACACACTGCTCTGCACTCAGGTAATTACTTCCTGCCAAAAGTCTGACATGGTTTGTTCAAGGGACCAGCTGTGACCCCTCTGGGGTCCGCTAGCCACATCTTCACTTTCCTCCACCTTACCAGGAGACGCACTAGGCCTCCATGCGACAGGAACGGTCAACCGCAAGTGACAAAACCAGTGGATCTGGCCCTTCCAAACTCTGTTTAAGCTCCTGATTCTCCTCAAAAACAGCAGCGTCACCCAGCAAAACCCAGATCAGGTCTTCCAGCGGATTCTCACAAGCGTCACAACTGGGAACAGTCTCCTTCACAGTTTAGTGAGAAAATTGTCAGCTACATCTGACACCTAACCAAGCTCACGGTCAGCCTGCTGAGGAACCACAGCCTTAAATAGACACATGAATCTCTCAACCTGCAGAAGGCATATCTCTGCCCCGGTGGTCTCAGCTAGAGACAATAACCATTTTCTGGGAACCACCATCTAGTTCAGGCAAATAAGGTTTCCTCTAGGGCCCACCCACAAATCCTCCTCCCTCCCTCGTTTTTTTCTTTTCTCATCAGCACTTCTGAACATGTGTAACTTCAAACTGGGCATACCTCAACTCTCCTTGAGAAATGCCGCTCGGGCTGCATTCAGTACGAAACAAAGTGGAATGTCAATTAAACAAAGTGCTGTTCTGAATGACAAGTTGACAAAGGGGGTTGGGTTGTGGAATACTAAGCATGGCCGCTGCCCTTTAAATACATCATTCATCACACCATACCCCTGCCACAACCACCAAGTGGAGAAAACACGTCTGTTCAACAGTCCTTGCTATCTGGGATCCTTGGGACGTCCACCAGTTGAAGTGGAAAAATAATCAGGGGGGTAGCGCCGACCGAGACTCGGACCCAGGTCTAGATATTCCCAAGCCAACACCTTTTAATTGATTGGACCGACGTGTCAATTACAAAATAAATCCTACATGCAGCAACACTAGCGGACAATCCTGGAAATGCCAGTAAAAGCAGACCTCAAAACTCACTGCCCTCCTGTGTGGGTGCCTCTGTATTACCTGCAGTTTCTTCAGCTGTTTGAGGGCCTCGTCACGGCCCTTGTTGGCCATGCCGACGCCTGCCTCCAGCTCTCCCAGGTCCGCCTCCAGCTTCTTCTTAGCAGCCGTGGCCAGGGCTTTCTGCCGGCGCTCATCCTCCAGCTCAGTCTCCATCTCACGCACCTGGGGAACATCACACAGAGCCAAGGTTGTATTTAATAGGTTCAAGTTTTTTTCCAATTAGCATTTCTTATTGGATACATAGTCTCTTCCAGTTTCAGACTGTTTTCTTCCAATTGGTATGTAATGAACACAACCCCAGTACCTGTTTGACCAGCTGCTTCCTCCTCTCTTCACCCTGCTCGTCTCTGGCCTGCAGGTCCCTGTCGGACTGGGCCTTCATGGCCTGCATGTTGACCTCCAGACGCAGCTTGGCGTCCTCCGTGGTCTGCAGCTCATCCTCCAGCTCCTCCAGTTGCACGCGCATCTCCTCCAGCTGTTGATCCATGGCCCGCTTCGCTTTCTCCAGCTCGTGGACCTGCACCAAGAGACAGAAAGGCTGAATGAGGAAGTTTGGTGCATTCACATTTTGCAGCGTTTGGAAAAGTTCCAAACTATCCTCAAATCCTCCCGATTTGCCACCTTAGCAAAACACATTGTAGAAGGTCGGACTGGGCTTGCATTTTTAGGAGTCTAGAAGACAGGACGCAATGAAGCGAGAACTTCAGTCACCCACTATCAATAGTTCCACTATCCTTCTAGAGAGTTCTACAACATCTGTGATCAGACTTACACTTTTACCGACGTCGTCCTTCGATGAGACCAGGTCCTCCATCTCTGCCTTGAGGACCTTGTTGGCCCGGTCCAGTTCACCCTTCAGGTCCTTAATGGTCTCCAGCTCGCGGGTCAGAGTCAGGGCCCGCGTTTCCTTCTCCCTGGCCTCTGCCTCAGCCCGGTCCCTCTCCTCAGCATTCCGGCTGGAGATGGTCTTCTCCTCAGTCAGCATCTGTTATCAGGACAGGCGAGAAGGTATTTCAGTAAGACAGTGGAGTCAAATCTAATTTTTGTTTTGATATAGGTGCCCAAAGCAAATTTGAACCTGAAATGATTGATCAATACATCATATGATGCATAGATCAATCATTACAGGTTCATTTTATGAATCGCTTGTCATGGGCCAGTGAGTCAATCTAGCAATTAAGCCTCTAAAAACAGGGTTATCTAGTCCTTGAGGGCTGCAGTGGTTCCAGTCTTTGGCCATCCAGGACCAGAGGTGCTCACTGCCCACCTCTGCTATAGAACCTCTATGCCATTAATCACCCATCAACCCAGTCACCTGGTCAAACTTCTTCTGCTTCTTCTCCAGGTTGGACACAGTCTGCCTGAGGTTGTCCTGGTCTACCATCATGTCATCCAGCTCCTGCTGCAGACGGGTCTTGGTCTTGTCTAGCTTGTCGTAGGCCGATGCCTTCTCCTCCAGCTGTTGGACCATGCCCTCCAGCTCCCGCTGCATACGTTTCTTGTTCTCCTCTGCCCCCTCCAGGGACTGAGTCTCCAGCTCCATCTTCTTCTTCATCTCTGTCAGCTGAGGGTAAGAGAAGTGTATGAGACGTTTGATAGAGAGGTAAAAGGGGAAAGGAAGAGATGCACATGACACGAAGAGCTGATTGGTCACGCTAAAGCATCAAGGTCGTGTCGATATGTAAAATACATGAAGTGCCTCAGACGTCATGGTCTGTATGTCCTAGCGTACAAGGTGGCAGAGTTCAAGCAGGGGATTTGATTGAGAAAATATAGAAAGACTTCTGTAAGCATTCAGTGAGGTGTGTAATACATGCACGATAGTGGGAACAAAACTGGATAGTATTATGGAGGTAGAGGGACAGGAAGGTGCTAGAAACCTGCGCTTGGAGGGTGTAGAGCTGCTTCTCTGTGTTCTTCTTGCCCTGCTCCTCTTCCTCCAGCGTCTCCCTCAGGCTGTTCTGGTCATCCTCCATCTGACGCAGACGAGTGGTGAAGGAGAGCTTCTGACGCGTTTCCTCCTGGAGCAGCGCCTAGAAAAGAGGACAAAAGGGAGGGAAAGAATGGTTACTGTGTGTGTGTGTGTGTGTGTGTGTGTGTGTGAGGCCATTTCTAAACAGCACAACATGGGCGTGTGTGACTGTACCTGTACATCCTGCAGTTGAGACTCCACAGTGGAACAGTCTTTAGTTGCCTTGATGGACTTGCCCTCCACCACACTCAACACGCTGTTGACGTTGTCCAGCTCAGACTAGAGACAAGACACAGGAGGAGGATTTAGCCACATCAATCCATTATCCCTAATATACAAACACTCACTATCATCCCCCTTGTTTTTACACTGCTGCTACTTGCAGTTTATCTATGCAGTCCCGTCACCCCTACCAACATGTACAAATTACCTCGACTAACCTGTAGCCCCGCACATCGACTCGGTACCCCTGGTATATAGCCTCTTATTTTATTGTGTACTTTAATTTATTTAGTAAATATTTTCTTAACAATAAAGTTCAAGAAATTGAGTTAAGGGCTTGTAAGTAAGCATTTCACTCTAAGGTCTACACCGGTTGTATTCGGTGCATGTGACAAATAAAGTTGTATAACGTTCATTTAGCCATCCACCAACCCAACATAATACTTTGAAATCCCCCAAAGTGTTCTGGATCCCCATTCATCCACCCTCTAACCATTCCCTTTCCCCATCAGCTACAGCCAAGATCCAGTCCACACCTACCTGCATCTTGGCCACCTTCTCGGCCAGCTCCTTCCTTTGCCTCTCGCTCTCAGTGTGTTTGATCTGCAGTTCCTGGACCTGGGACTCAGCCTTCTTCCTGCGCTGCTCTGACTCGCTCTTCCCCTGGGTCAGGGTCTTCAGCTCGATGGCCAGCTCATTATGTTCGCTTTCCATAGCCTGCTTGGCTTTCTCCACTGACGCCTTGTTCTGAACGAGCAGACACATGGGCAGGAGGTTACATAGACGGTTCTCTACCGAAATACTTTAATGTACAGCATGGTTAACTTCAGAGAAAGCTCATGTTGTACACACACACACACACACCCCCCAATATGAAATACAAACTACTACAGTAAAATGTTGAATGTTACGGGCTGACCGGTCAACCGTCAGGTAAATATAAAATTAAAATAAAGATTCCACCATTCACACGATCATGTAGGAGAACCATATACCTGCACCCCAAAGAATATGACTTCCCATAATGCCTACACATGAACAGTATAACGCAGTTTAAGTGAGTTCTCACCCTCTTGGCCTGCTCCAGCTGTTCGTTGAGCTCGTCGAAGGCCTGGTTGTGTTTGTGCCTCATGTCGGCCACCTGCAGCTCGTGCACCTTGGCCTCGTCCTCCAAAACCTTCTTGAGCTGGGTCACCTCAGTCTCACGCTTGGTTCTGAACAGGATGTAGGAGAAAGAGAGGAATAGCACCATAGGTCTTCAAATGGGTAATTGTCTATTACTAAAACTTGACATTTACGCATAGCAAACCACCATCTTGCTGTCCTTCACCAACTGTGTGTGTGTGTTTGCACGCTCCCAGTACCTGAGCTCCTGCTGTGTTGCAGTAGAGTCCAGTGTGTCCTCCAGCTCAGTCTTCAGAGCCTCCAGCTCCTCTCCCAGGTCCCTGCGGTGTTTCTCAGCCTTGGCCCTCGCAGCCCTTTCCAGCTCCAGGTCCTCCTGCAGCTCAGAAAGCTGGGCCTCCAGCTCCCGGATCTTCTTCTGGGCTGTGTTCTTGGCCGCGGCCTCCTCCTCTATCCTGGAGGGTGGTGGGGAGTGAAGGAGGATGGGAGTTAGAGTGTAAAGCATTGAAATTAAAGTCATACAAGACTATTTTGTAGACTGGTTTTACTGTATGGGCTCAATGAGATCCTAACAGCAGATCAAACTCTTTCAATGGAAAGTAAAATCTAGTTCAGGCCAACCAAATATGGGCCGCAATCCAATTGAATGTGGCATGCGTTTTTCTTCATACATGCGGCCTATAATGAATCATTTCGAAAAATACTTTTGATACAATCAGAAATAGAATTTAGGCCCTTTCTCCAATCATGCGTTTCCCCTTCCCTCACCTGGCCAGCGCAGCCATTAGCTCCTCCTCCTTCTTGGCCAGTTGGGCTCGGAGCTCAGCTATCTGGGCGTGCAGGTCAGCCATCTGATCATTCAGCTCCGTGGAGTCTCCCTCCAGCTTCCTGCGGTTCTTTTCCAGCTCCTGACGACTCTTCTCCTCCTTCCTCAGCCGGTCTGGTGAGGGATGGGAAACCAGGGTTGTCTCAATAATTTAAAGTGGTCTGTCTGGGTCTCAGATTGCTCTCACCGGCACTTTTCAGATCAGTACAGACAAAGGATAAGAGACAAGGAAAAGTGGTTCACCTCAAACATAGAATTTATGTCTTTGTCGGTCTATGGTCCACCTACCCTCCAGCTCAGTGATCATGGCCTCGTGCTTGTTCTTGAGTTTCTGCAGGCTCTTGGACTTCTCCTCCTCCTCAGTCAGGTTGGTGGTGAACTCTGAGATACGTTCCTCCAACAGCTTCTTCTCCTGCAAAACAAATAACCCCACACACGGTCACACAAACAATCCCAGAAGGTTACACAATGTCTGAACCATAAGAGCACTACCGGATATTACATTCAAAGATAACCTAGTCCCTGAATGCCAAACAGTAATTTACTCTTAAAAACTAGTCTGTGATTACTTGCTTTATTGCTGGAAAGAATTACTGCCCAAGTGATTATTTTATTCTTCCAGCCATCTGGAAAAAAAAAAAAAAAAGTTTACACATCAACAAACCTTATTGAGTTTGTTGTTCTGGTCATCCAGCACCATGACATTCTCCTCGATCTTCTTCAGCTTGGCATCGGTGGTCATCTTCTCCAGCTGCAGCTTCTGCCTGGCCGCCTCCTCCTCATCCAGCTGCTGCTCCAGGTCCTACAGAGAGTGCGAGAGATGGAATGTTTTATTTCAGATGTTTTCACCTCAATTCCTGCCATCACTCCCTTCCTCTCAAAAGTTCATTAAGTGCCACACCCTTTGAGGGTGAAATGGAAGGGAAAAGGAAAAGTGAAAATTGACAATTAGCAAAGGCAATTTAATAGGAGAAATAAAGGTAATATCTTACTATTTACAGGTGACTGACAGGTTTGGACCACAAGGCTTAATTAACAAGGGAAAGTTAGTACACCATAAATATATATATTTTTAAATCTACCGTAATGTTGGTCTGCATCTTCTTCCGCTCGGTCTGTAGCTGGGTGACCCTCTCCTCTTCCTCCTCCACTCTGGACTCCAGGTCGTGGAGGATCTCCTCCAGCTCCTGCTTCCTGGTGGCCAGCTTGGAGCGCATCTCCTCCGCCTCGGCACACAGCTCCGTCTCCGCCTGCAGCTGCTCCTGCAGGGCTAGCTTCTCTGCATTCAGCTGGTGGTGGTGGTGGGGGGGGGGCATGTGTTATAAACAGGGCAATGATGCAAGGCTGAAATGCTGGTTGGTTTATGATACTCTGGTGTTAAACAGTATGAAAGTTACTCACTCCATCCACCGACAATGTATAAGACACTAAGGGTGAGTTCCTGGACATATTAAGCCTTGGACTAAATAGCAAACTCAGAGAATCTCAGTTAAACCCTTTAGTCCAGGACTAGTCTGTCTGGGAAACCACCCCAACAAGTCATATTGAAACCCACCAAGTCATAATCATTCTGAGTGGACCAGTCAAATCCAAATCACATTTATTTGTCACATACACATGGTTAGCAGATGTTAATGAGAGTAGCGAAATGCTTGTGCTTCTAGTTCCAATGCAGTAATAACCAACGAGTAATCTAACAATTCCAAAACTACTACCTTATACACACAAGTATAAAGGGATAAAGAATATGTACATAAAGATATATGAATGAGTGATGGTACAGAACGGCATAGACAAGATGCAGTAGATGGTATCGAGTACAGTATATACATATGAGATGAGTAATGTAGGGTATGTAAACATTATATTAAGTAGCATTGTTTAAAGTGGCTAGTGATATATTTTACATCAATTTCCATCAATTCCCATTATTAAAGTGGCTGGAGTTGAGTCAGTGTGTTGGCAGCCACTCAATGTTAGTGGTCATTACCTTACATTGGGGCTCAGTCCAATCCATAGAAATAGAATTGCTAGAAGGGACACTCCATACCTGTTGCTGCTTGGCCTCAAACTCCTGCAGCTGCTCTTCGGTCTGTTGCTGCCTCACCTTGGTCTTCTCCAGCTCATCCTCCCTAGCCTGCATCTCCTCCTCCTGCCTGGTCACCTGCAGCAGAGGCTTCACCTGGGGGAGTAGGGGGAAGAGGACAGGGACTCAGGACAAGCAAGTAGCTGAGGAGTAGGGGATGAGGTCTGCAACAGTGATATTAGGAGGCTCCCATATGGATTTGCAACAGTGCGTGTACCTTGGTGAAGAGCCTCCACCACTGCCAGTTCCTGAGTTTGAGGTAAGCGGCACAGTTCCTCTGGATCACCTTCATAGCAGTCAGCTGCTGCTGTCTCTTCGTGAAGGCTCTGGAGACAGAAAAGAAAAAGAGAAACTCAATCTACATGATGTTATAGAAGTATGTGTATGTAGCACGCTCACACCAACTAATACACAGTATAAAACCATAAGCCAAACCTCATAAGTAACCTGCTAGTTACTGCTCTAAATGACGAGTTCCTTACTTGCGGGCCACGTATCCACGACACCAGGACTGGAAGCTGATGATGATGTCAGTGATCTTAATGTCCCTCTCCTCCTCCAGGTGGGCCAAGACGCCAGCCCGGAAAAACACCTTACTCTGGCCAATCCGGAACAGGTTGGAATCCAGCTCCAGGGCCTTGATCTGGGAAGAGGAAGGAGAGAAGATGACATTTGGGAATGACATTGGAAGACTGTTGAACGATGGTTTGGTCTGACGCCTCTTACCATGAGCACACAGGCTTGTTTGCCGTCCATGAATCCCTTGGGAATGGTGCTGGGAGTGAGGATCTCATATCTGGGAAAACAGGAGAAGTTTAAGAAGATTAGACACTGATAAGCAATAACAGGCTAGTCTCCTCAGTGAAGCTGATAAACAGGAAGGAGATGACCACAAAGACATGTTTCCGTGGTTACCTCTGTCTGAACTCCTGGAAGACGATGCGGTTGGGGAAGCCCTGTCTGCAGATACGGATTCCCTCCAGAACTCCATTACACCTCAGCTGGTCCAGAACCAGATGGGGCTCCAGCTTACCAGCCTGACAGTGATGAAGTGAAGTGTCAGGATTTTAAATATTATTTTTATAGTACATGTGCTGAAGCAAAGACCAACTGCCTGTGCCTCATTTATTATTTAGGTTTATAGTCAAATCACTCATTGAGCAATGGAAGATTTGATGACTAGACACCATACCTTCTTCTCGTGGTTGGGGATGATGCAGCGGACGAAGTTGGGGTTGGTGTTCCTGAGAGTGGTCATGAGGTTGGACAGCTGCTCCTTGTAGAGCTGGCCCACGGTGCGGAACATGCCTTTACGGACCTTCATGGCCCCGTGTATCCCCCCATCAGACATCCCAGCAACTTTGTCCAGGCCCACAATACGGTCCACTGAGAGAGAATGAAAAGGAGCAACAGGATCATAGAGAGCACTCAACTCATCTTTCCTGCAGTTATTTTCTTTCAGTGTACTTCCTCAGTTCAAACACACAGAAAGGTTGCTGCAGTTCTATTGGCCAACACCAATCATGCAGTTCTATGTACCAACAGTAAGTGACACACTATTAGAGTCTACAGCCCAACCCAGTTACTTTCTAGCCCTGTGGAGGCTGCTGAGGGGACGGCTCATAATAAATGGTTATCATGCATTTGATAACCATCATTATGAGCCGTCCTCCCCTCGGACTCTCGTCAGCTCTCGGTATCTCGAGACTTGCCGTCTCTCCAGAGCTCCGACACAAACTTGTCAGTGGACTGGTTGAGCAGCGAGGCTACGTTGTCATTCAGGGGGTCCATGTTCTTCATCAGCCACTCATCTGCCTTGTAGTCCACCTGGGGGAGGGTAGGGGGGGGGGGGGGGGGGGGGGAGTTGTGGTTTTACCAATTTGCTCGGGTTAAAGATCAATTCTGGCAAAGTTCCCTGGTTTTTCAGAAATCCCAGTTGTAGGATGTCTGAAAACTTTCATAAAGTACCAAATTCTGCCACCCAATTAGTGATTGATAGATAAGATTCGCCACGAGTGGTAAACTGACTTTTCCAGCGTAGTGGATGATGCAGAAGTCGGCAGAGTCCTTGAGTTTCTTGGGCTTCTGAAACTTGGGGTTGTTTCCCTGCTCCTGAACCACCTTCTCCACAAAGCTCTTGTCTGTGGCCTTGGGGAACCAGCACTCTTCATCCAGCAGAGCCAGCACACCAGGAGGACTGGCCTAGGAACAGAGGGAAAGGTTTGGGGGGGAAGAAAAAAAAGAATCAGCTACTTGTGGAGACACTAAATTAGTGCATGTTGGGTTGTGCAGGACATTTAAAAAAAACAGGCCAACTTTAGGGGATATTGACTTGCATTGGTTTTGGGGAAAAATGCTCAAGTTTGCATTTGGTGACAGGAGCCAGGTAAACGAAACCAAAGGATGGATTGCTGTTTAAAGACAACGTGTGTAATTTGGAACAGAACAAATCACACAAGCCTCAGGTCCATTTGGGAAGAGGTCGTGGCAATATACTAACATGCTTCTCGATGAGGTCGATGCAGGGCTGCAGGTCCAGGCCGAAGTCGATGAAACTCCACTCGATGCCCTCCCTCTGGTACTCTTCCTGCTCCAGGACGAACATGGTGTGGTTGAACAGCTGCTGAAGCTTCTCGTTGGTGTAGTTGATGCACAGCTGCTCAAATGAGTTCAGCTACAGGAGAAAGAGGGGAAATGACAGAAGGTGCACATTCATTAGACAGACCTTTTTGGTGGGAACTCAGAAATGAAAAGTTTAACGAGAGAAAGCAGTAAAGATGTCCACACACCATCAAAATAGAGATGAAGATACATTTTGAAAACCAATTGACCACTCACACCAAGCCATTGTTTTGCATTCAATGACCAACAAACCCCTTTCCCACGACCTTTGGCTCACCTCAAAGATCTCAAAGCCAGCGATGTCCAGGATGCCGATGAAGGAGGCTCCCTGTCTCTTGGTTTTGTCCAGGGCCTTGTTGATCCTCATCACCAGCCAGCGGAACATCCTCTCGTAGGAGGCCTTGGCCAGGGCCTCCACTGCAAACTCAGCCTGCTCCTGGGTCTGGGCCTTCTGAACATAGTCCCTGCCCACCTTGATCCTGGGGGACAGGATGGCCCGGGTGAAGTCGGTCACGTTCATGCCCAGCAGGTGGCACACTTTCTGGGCCGCTGAGGGAGAGAGAAAGGGGTGGGTGAGTGGGTGATGCTGGATGAATGGATTAGGTAAGGGATTGTAGAAGCCATGAAGGAGGGTTGCAGGAGACAAAGTCTAATTAAGAACCCAAGTTGTTGAGTAAAGGGTACACACTTGTTCCAACCCAGCACTAACACCTGATTCAATTATATCAGGGAGCTCTTGATTAGTAGAAACAGGCGAGTTAGTGCTGGACTAATTTGTTTTAATTTTTATGAACCTAGTACCAGTCCTGGGGGAACACCAGAAATGATTAGTGAAACAGATGTAAAGTACCTGTGTCGTCAGGCATGGAGGCCTGGTCAGAGTTGCGCTCCTTCTTGAAGCTCATGTTTCCCAGCTGGAGAACGGCGGACACAGTCTTCAGAAGACCTGATGGAGAACAAGACCAATTAAATCACAATTTACCAGTTATTTACATAAATTGCATTGATCTGTAAACAGCTACTTGAACACTTAAGTATTACAGGCCAAGAATCAGGCGTGACAGGGGTGAGTTAGCGTACCTATCCGCTCCTCCTCTGGGATGCTCATGATGGTGAAGGCGTCCATGGTCTCTACAAATAGGTCACGGTCCTGCTGACCAGGGATGGTCACGTTCCCGTGGGTCAGGAAGCGGTAGTTGTTGTAGTCCTCCAGACACAGCTCAGCTGGTTAGAGAGACAGAACACATGTTTTATAGTAAAGGCTTATAAATGCTTTAGTTATTACAAGTTAAAGCATTATACCTGCAGGCTTTAAGTAAAGAGTTACTGGATATCATTTTATTTCAAATAAGACATTACAGTCTAACCATTATACTTATAATAATGGCTGGCATGTAGCCTAGTGGTTAAGAGCGTTGGCCCAGTAGCCGAAAGGTCGTTGGTTCAATGTCCTTGAGCAAGGAACTTAACCCTAAATTGTTCCTCTAAGTCACTTTGGATATGAGTTTCTGCAAAAAAAATAAAAAAAATAAAAACAAATGTAATAATTCCCCCCCCCCCCAAAAAAAATGACATAGGTTAAAGATGAGTTTGTTGCTCACTCACAGCGCATTTTGTCCCCAGCTCCCGTGAGCATGTAATAGAAGACATGGAAGGCCCTTTCATCCTTAGCCTGTCGGATGGCTCTGGACTTCTCCAGCAGATCTGGCAACATGGTTCGTCAAGACAAATAAACCACCGTAAGTTATGAAATATTTTAGGTTAAAGCGAAAATCCTTAGTTGCTACATACATTTTTGGACGTATAAAACGAATTATATGTACCCATTGATACTTGAATAACTTAAAATGCCTCATGAGCTTAGCCATACAGTGTTTAACATTTACATTTGTTTACAAACATTGGAATCAAACTAGCTTATATTTTGGGTTCTGAGACATGGCTAACACTAAAACCGTTGCCATCCTGGATGGTCAGTCCGTGCATCCATAGCTCTGGCCATGAATTTGAGTGTGTTTATTTATCCAGGCCCATCCATATATACATTATTCTAGCTTGAAGGCATATATGTATGTCTGTGTGTGTGTGTGTGTGTATGTATGTATGTATGTATGTATGTATGTATGTATGTATGTATGTATGTATGTATGTATGTATGTATGTATGTATGTATGTATGTATGTATGTATGTATGTATGTATGTATGTATGTATGTATGTATGTATGTATGTATATATATATATATATATATACATATATACACACACACACACACACACACACACACACACACACACACACAGTGCCTTGAGAAAGTATTCGGCCCCCTTGAACTTTGCGACCTTTTGCCACATTTCAGGCTTCAAACATAAAGATCTTAAACTGTATTTTTTTGTGAAGAATCAACAACAAGTGGGACACAATCATGAAGTGGAATGACATTTTTTGGATATTTCAAACTTTTAACAAATCAAAAACTGAAAAATTGGGCGTGCAAAATTATTCAGCCCCTTTACTTTCAGTGCAGCAAACTCTCTCCAGAAGTTCAGTGAGGATCTCTGAATGATCCAATGTTGACCTAAATGACTAATGATGATAAATACAATCCACCTGTGTGTAATCAAGTCTCCGTATAAATGCACATGCACTGTGATAGTCTCAGAGGTCCGTTAAAAGCGCAGAGAGCATCATGAAGAACAAGGAACACACCAGGCAGGGCCGAGATACTGTTGTGAAGAAGTTTAAAGCCGGATTTGGATACAAAAAGATTTCCCAAGCTTTAAACATCCCAAGGAGCACTGTGCAAGCGATACTATTGAAATGGAAGGAGTATCAGACCACTGCAAATCTACCAAGACCTGGCCGCCCCTCTAAACTTTCAGCTCATACAAGGAGAAGACTGATCAGAGATGGAGCCAAGAGGCCCATGATCACTCTGGATGAACTGCAGAGATCTACAGCTGAGGTGGGAGACTCTGTCCATAGGACAACAATCAGTCGTATATTGCACAAATCTGGCCTTTATGGAAGAGTGGGAAGAAGAAAGCCATTTCTTAAAGATATCCATAAAAAGTGTCGTTTAAAGTTTGCCACAAGCCACCTGGGAGACACACCAAACATGTGGAAGAAGGTGCTCTGGTCAGATGAAACCAAAATTGAACTTTTTGGCAACAATGCAAAACGTTATGTTTGGCGTAAAAGCAACACAGCTCATCACCCTGAACACATCATCCCCACTGTCAAACATGGTGGTGGCAGCATCATGGTTTGGGCCTGCTTTTCTTCAGCAGGGACAGGGAAGATGGTTAGAATTGATGGGAAGATGGATGGAGCCAAATACAGGACCATTCTGGAAGAAAACCTGATGGAGTCTGCAAAAGACCTGAGACTGGGACGGAGATTTGTCTTCCAACAAGACAATGATCCAAAACAAAGCAAAATCTACAATGGAATGGTTCAAAAATAAACATATCCAGGTGTTAGAATGGCCAAGTCAAAGTCCAGACCTGAATCCAATCGAGAATCTGTGGAAAGAACTGAAAACTGCAATTCACAAATGCTCTCCATCCAACCTCACTGAACTCGAGCTGTTTTGCAAGGAGGAATGGGAAAAAATGTCAGTCTCTCGATGTGCAAAACTGATAGAGACATACCCCAAGCGACTTACAGCTGTAATCGCAGCAAAAGGTGGCGCTACAAAGTATTAACTTAAGGGGGCTGAATAATTTTGCACGCCCAATTTTTCAGTTTTTGATTTGTTAAAAAAGTTTGAAATATCCAATAAATGTCGTTCCACTTCATGATTGTGTCCCACTTGTTGTTGATTCTTCACAAAAAAATACAGTTTTATATCTTTATGTTTGAAGCCTGAAATGTGGCAAAAGGTGCAAAGTTCAAGGGGGCCGAATACTTTCGCAAGGCATATGCCTTCAAGCTAGAATAATTAGTTGAAAAAGCTGAGGGATGGGCCTGGATAAATAAACACACTCAAATTCATGGCCATATATATATATATATATATATATATATATGGCCATATATATATATATATACACACACACACACACACACTTCTAGTACTATGAAGACGCATTGATTGAAAGGATACAAGTTTCAATGTTGGCTCCCACAATGTATCCATTGACGTCAAAGTTGATCCGGATGAACTTCCCCTAGAAAGAGCGAGAGAAAACAAAGTGGTGGTGTCACTGGATCTAGTTACAGTCAATACTGGTCTCTTGTCATTAACAACACAATTGCGAAGACATAGAAAAATGTTTTTAAAAGTGCTTACGAATCTGGAGGAGTTGTCATTCTTGACCGTCTTGCCGTTTCCAAAGGCCTCTAGGATGGGGTTAGCCTGCAGAAGTTGTTTCTCTAGCTCCCCCTGGTGACAAATCATATACATGCAGTATATTCACTTACAAATATACTCACACACACACACACACAGCAAATGTTATCATTATGGCAGACTCCTCAACATGAGCATTCATGCAGTAAGATGCTGCAACTACTTAATTCATTGCTGAAAGTGTTGCATTTAATCTTTGCGAGAAGCATTGGGAGCACCCGATTGACTCCATGTGTTAGTCGTGGAACTGCAGCCATGTTATGAACATGCACACGCGTAAACTAGTAGCCAGTTCATTAGGTACACCCATCTAGTACCAGGTTGGACCCCTTTGACTCCGGAACATCCTGAATTCTTCGGGGCATGGATTCTACAAGTACAGTATGGATTCTACAAGGTGTGATGTTCAAATGTTGCTCAATTAGTATCAAGGCACCAAACGTGTGCTGAGAAAACCTTCCCCACACCATTCTACCGCCAGCCTGTACTGTTGACACCAGGCAGGATGGGGCCATCGGCTCATGCTTCCCGCGCCAGATCGGGATTCATTGGACCAGGCAATGTTTTCCCACGTGATTGCGTGCCACTGATGGGAGTGGAACTGTGTGGTCGTCTGCTGCAATAGCCCACCCACGACAAGGATAGATGGAGTTGTGCATTCTGGAATGCCATTCTGCGCCATTTTGCCCGTTTGTGGCACTAATGTTAGCTTGCGCTATTTCTTGCCATTCACCTTCAACCTCTCTCATTAACAAGCTGTTTTCACCCACAGGACGGCCGCTAACTGGATGTTTTTAGTTCGTCGCGCCATTTTCTGTAAACCCAGAGTGAAAAGCCCAGACGTTTGAGATACTGGAACCGGGGCACTTGGCACTGACAATCATACCACACTCAGTCGCTTAGGTCACTCATTTTGCCCTTTCTAGCATTCAATCAAAAGGTAAATGAATGCCTCAATGCCCGTCTGCCTGCTTCCTAAAGCAAGAACCGGCCTGGTGACTCAATGTCTGTAGGAGCAAGCCATTTTCGTGAACAGGGTGGTGTACCAAAAACTGGCCACCGAGTGTATATTGCCTTATATCAGTGTTCATCATAGACATATATAAATTAGCAGGTGTGCCTGGCTGTAAGCAGTAAACAGCAGGATATGCTACCATTATGATACAAACCAAGAAAGTATGACCCCAGGGAAGCTATAATTTCCTAATAAACCCCCACATTCATGTTAAATGTTCCACATTGTGACACCAGACCTGTTGCCCAAGTACAAGCAGCACACACTCCTGTCCACAAGACGAACACAAAAGATAAGCCCTTAAAAATCATGCGAGAGAATTCAAGACCGTCGCTGAGATCCCAAGACAGCACGCAGGCGGGTAAGACCCAAAACATAAATCAACTTTTGTTGATGACCCCCTGTTCTAAGACCAACCAGATGAGGTGGCTAAAGGCCAGACAAACATGATATTGGGTTACCCCTTTACTACTAGTGGCCTGACTCATAAGCACTTTACTGATGGCTGAACACCTGCTAGCGACACACAGCTTAAATTTGATTCTAGGGCTGCGTTTACACAGCGGACAATTCTGATCTGACCCAACACATCTCAGATATTTTTCAGATCCGATTGGTCTTTTGAACAATTCGTGAGAAGAAAAAGAAAATACAGATCAGAATTGGGCAACCTGTGTAAACACAGTCCGAAGCATTGTTATTTGATCTGCTTTACTATGCAGTCATTTGAAATGCCATGCAGTACTCCCTCAGGCCTAAATCTCCAAAGGTGTTGGTTAGGCTTTCGATAGAACACGAGGATCCTTCACCACGCCTCAAATACATCATTTCACCTGTACATTACACCAGCACACAGCTTGCAGACAGACTGCAGTTAGTAAAACATGCATGTACATGAAGGGAAACCGCGCTGGCGAGCGGGAGAGATGGCCATTAACTCACATGTGCTAATGCTGCACCCTAGAGATGGGAACGATGGGTGGAGAGAGAAAGAGAGCGAGAGTTTAACACAAATACTTGCCATACAGTTCAAAAACAAACCGTCACCCAACTGGGAGGGACTAATGACTCCATGTCAATGGATTGTTGAATACAATCCCCCAGTCAGCAAATGGGCCCCTACTCATAAAGACAGTGCTGATCAAGGATCAGGTCACCCCGTCCATGTAATTTCACTCAGAGCTAAAATACAAAAACTGGTCCTAGATCAGCACTCCCTCAGGCACTTTATGAATACGGGCCCTGGTGACTGCAGGGAGGCGAGGCAGGCAGGTCCGGACCTGAAACAGCAATGTTAAGAATACGGAACTACCCTGACTCAGGGAATAAGTACAGGGGGGTGAGAACATGAGCAGCAGAAGAGGACAACTGCAGAGGACAGAGAATGGAGGTGTAGGGAGAGGGGAGGACAACTGCAGAGGACAGAGAATGGAGGTGTAGGGAGAGGGGAAGTGAGGAGGTGAAACGGAGGGCTGGTACTGACCTGGTCTTTCTTCGACTTAAAGGAAGAGGCAACGTGTGCCAGATACTGGATCACTTTCTTGGTGTTCTCAGTCTTCCCAGCTCCTGATTCTCCTCTGTAGGAAAGAGAGGGAGAGAAATTAGATAGAAATGAGAGGGAGAGATTACAGGAGTTACTGATTGAAGACGAGAACAGACGGCAAAAAAAGGTTGCATAGGAGCTAGACAACACGCACAAATAAAACACGGGGAAGATTTTGAGCAGAGACAAAGCTTACGTGCAGAGGATGGACTGATCTTCACGATCTGAAATAGAAGACAGAAAATACATGTGAGTGTGTGTGTGTGTGTGTGGGGGGGGGGGGGGGGCACAGGTGTATGTCATCACATTCTCTCACCCTGCATCATACTCCTGTAAGCGGTGTCTGTGATGGCGTAGATGTGAGGGGGCATCTCGTGTCTCTTCTTGCCCTTGTACATCTCTATGATGTTCTCGGAGTAGATGGGCAGGTACTTGTAGGGGTTTATCACCACACAGAAGAGGCCAGAGTACGTCTGAAAGATACAAGGGACTCAGCACACAGGCAATAGTAACCATCTGTACCAAGATTCTGACTCGAATGTCTCACAATATGGCAAAAGACGAACATGGATAATATGCCGTTACAAAATCACTCGTTGTCCAGAGGGCTGTGTAGTTATCAGAAATGTACATTTCTCTGGATAAGAGTTTTACTGTATACATGTGTTATTTTACACGCATGTACACATGCATATGCGTATTTATGTAAATATGTGCATATGAAGCATGCAAAACAACTCACGTAGATGAGGCCAGAGTAGTAGCGGTCCTTGAGGTTGTGCAGCACTGAGGCCTCGTTCAAACACGTGAGCTCGGCCATGTCCTCCACCTTACTGAACTTGGGAGGGTTCATCTTCTGGATATCGTCCTTGTTCACCGTCACCTTCTTGCCTGTGTCGGCTAGCTCCACCACACACTCCTCTCCCTTCTCTTCCTTGACGGAGCCGGCAACGAACCCCAGCGTCTCCGAAGGGATCCATACGAGCTTCTTAGTGGCCCAGTCGGCCTGGTCTAGGGGGTTGGCGACCTTCCCACCATCTCTGTAGAGGAACTTGTCCGCTTCCGACATGGTGGCTGTAGGACGAAGACAATAACAACGGTAAGACCACCCAGGAAGTAGGCTGGAGAAAGGAACGTGAGCCAGAACAGTGGCTGTAGAGTGGAGAGGAAAAAGACGAGTCATGGAAACACGCGGTGAAGAGACTATCATGGTTTGAGCCAGGAGTTTGTCCTGAACTCATGACCGGCCCTATAGAGTTCAGCTTCTCCCTGTACAATAATTTATTTGCTTCTGACATTTGCTTCTGATAATAATTGATTTGCTTCTGTAGGATGGATAGGGAGTCCAGAGAAAAATGCAGCGCTAACTAAGATTCACGGCCCAGCAAAACTATTTTGGTCGAAATGCCTTACTTTAAAGTGAGGGGCACTCAAAACAGTATGCAGGTGCAGTTTGGGCCGTTGCAAAATGACTAAAGGTACAGTTCCTTGAATCTAATAACTTCGAGACAAAGTTTGAGTGAAATGTTTAAGTGTATAATTCACTCAACCCATTAAGGTTCAGGTCATATACACAACATGCGATTCCCTTTTGCTGAAAATGCATTGCTATGCGTGAAGTAAACCTGAGTTACATGAAACGTGCTTCTCTGGAATATTTGCCTTATCTGCCATGTACGAGAGGCGGCGCACACACAGCCCCCACCGGCACACGCTCACACACGGCTGCAAGCTAGAGGTTGTACTATGAGGATGTATTACGAGGATGATCCTCTGTAAGCTCGGTAGATTCTCATGAGACGTAAGAGGCGTTATGGACTGACTTTGCCAAGCATAAACTGGATCAGACTAAATAGGTTGTGACAATCAGGAATTGTGCATGCACACGTCACTGGATTCCCACAAACACGGTGAGAGAGACACCTTTCTATTGTGACCTTTGGCCTTTACAAGCTGGTCTTTCACACTCCTGCTGCCCTCTACAAGAGGAGACAACTTCTGGGCATTGACCTGGTGCTCCCTACATACACGGTCACTTGTCTCCCCTTCCACTGTGCCATACGTGCATTTTAACCTCCCCCTTTCATTTACCTGACCATCCCATCTTCCAACCAGGGTCACATTCTCATATTTCTTCCTTAACCAAAACAGAACACTCCCACTATTGCTTGATGCCCGATGAAGCTGACAATGTCTTAAAATGGACACCAGACAGTTGAGTACTTTAACACCACATAGCTTTCCCAGTATCATGTCCATCACCAAAACAGAAGAAAATGGAATGAAACATGAAGGGACTACCTGAACTTTGTCTAATAAGAAAAACTTGTTTTTTTGTTTGTTTTGTTGCTAAAATGTTTTGCTACGGTGTGCCATAATGAATGCACCCCAGCTGTCACGTTATTACATAACATTGTCTTAAGGACAAGTAAATAGCAGTGGACTAGTCAGAGGAAGACAAATGAGGACTTCCTTTGAAGGGGAACAGAATACAGGACAGCCAGTGAGGAATGTCTGGAGCAAGTTTAGACAGACATTTCATTATATTCATCCACACACAGACCACACCCTTAAGAACAGATGCCATGTCTGAGAAAAAAAGTCACTCTTCAGGTTAAATTGGCAACGACACAGACAGATCCACAACCTAATACTTCCGCCTTCTATCACAGGGCCTGAATTCATAAAGCATCTCAGAGTAGCCCCATTGCTGATCTAGGATAAGGTCCCACCTGTCCTAAATCTTTTCATTATGATCCAAGAGGCTGAACCTAGATCAGTACTCCTAGTCTGAGGCGCTTTATGAATACAGGCCCAGGTATTCTAGGTCAATTTCTATTTCCATCTGCTTGCGTCTCTAGCCATGACCCTTTCAAGGGTGTGTGTGCGCATGCTCATGGGCCTCAGGCTACAAGTACGGACTACAACGCCCAGTCGTAACCAGTTTTTCCTCCATGGTAACATTCATTCCATTCCAGGTCAGATCAATATCGTCAGGATTACATCTGTACAGGGTTGCCTTGTCCACCATTAGAATTCTAAACCTCTTAGGCTGCATTTACACAGGCAGCATAATTGCGATCTCACCAATTTGTCTTTTGCCCAATTAGATCTGATGTGAAAAGATCTTAGGTGACAGTTCAAAAGAACAATAAGTGGAAAAAAAATATCAGAATTGGGCTGCCTGTGTAAACGCTGCCTTATACGGTTTGATCGCTAATAGGCTGTGTCCAGATCTATCAGCATATATTGCAAGGTTCTCTCCCACTTCCCTGCAAAACATCACGTGTTGATTATGTCAGCCAGTGCCCGAGGTGGTGACACTAAACAGTGAGTCTCTAACCCGTCCCCCCCTATCAGGGAGAAAGTGTGAAATAACAGGGACAAAGAGAAAAGGGGGGATAGAGGGATGAGAGCAAGGGACAGAGCGATAACATCCAGGTGTCTAAGTTCATTATGGGCTCAGACTGATGCTCTGATTAAAGACAGAGGGGGAGGAGGAGGATCACCTCAAGGATCTGTGTCCATGCTGTTGGCTGTCCACTACATGTGCCAGCAGGAGTGGACTACTAAACCAGAGTAAACCAGTGTGAGTACACAGCTTAAAATCAGGACTAACTGTTCCCACTCATAATGACCCACGCATGCTAGCCTGATCCCAGATCTGTTTGTGCCATCTCGCCACCTCCTTGTCACTCAGACCAAACGTGACTTTGAGTGACAAGAAGTTGGCACAAAGATCTGGGATCAGGCTAATCTCAAGCACGTAAGCCCCATCTGAAACACAGGAGGATTGGGTTCTCATGGGAGACATGAAGAAATGCAGACAAGACGACCATGAGAATGTGACTTTCACATGAATGTGGGTTTTCAGCAACAAAGTGCTAACTGTGGGCCAACTTCCACAGGAAGTTGCATGATATGGTGTTGCAGTGTTGACACATGCATTTCCTGAGGGTCTTATTGCCTAACTTCAATTTAAAAAGGACACTAATGACATCTACAATTGATAGTACCCATTGTCATAGTGTTAGAGGAGCAGAGAGTAAGCCTGTACAGTGGGCTGTGACTACCAAGGATTTCCTAGTCACCTTTCAACTCATGACTGGCCTGCCAACTCAAATGACGTGTCAATTAAAGGGCACGTACACCACTTTTCAACCTAATTTCCATTGTCTCCAGCACAATACCAGTGTAGGTCTACATATGTGAAAAAGGTACAAATATAAAGTTTAAATGAGGTTGAAAAGTGGCAGAATTGCCCCTTAGACAACTCCTTATCCATTCACTCGAGGGACCCCAGCATGGTTCTTCTTGCAGTTGCCCCATTAGATTGCCGTGCATTGGGTCCAGATCTGGATTTAAAAAGTACTTGAAAAGAGAAGGTAAGAAAATGCTAACTAGTCCTATAAACAAGTGGGGGGGGGGGGGGGGCAACTCATCCAACTCTGCTACCAACCAGTATCATTTACCTAGGTTATGCCGTCATTGTGTCAAAACTGTAACGCAGCATAATAAAGTCCTACAGCTCAAGCTGCTGCAGATGGCGGTTGCATGTGTCTGTCTGTTAAAAGGGCTGAGGGAAGCCAAGCTAAAGACTGGATTGAATGGAGGCCAAGACGACAAGTGCGTAGAGGTGTTGAAACGTGATGCTGAGGACAGCAGGGCAGGTCTGTCCAGAGATGGACACTGGCTAGTGGTGACCTCAGACCTGGTTTTAAACAGTATTTGAACGATTTCAAAATGTTATCTGGGCTTAATTGCATGGCACACTGGAACAGTCCCAACAGTACAATCACCACCCATCTGGCACTCCAGGTAGGCTTAATGCACCCCTACTTAAAAGCTTGACTCTTGGGTAGATGGAACATAGTAAAATGTAATTTTGGGATACTCCAATTAGTATGATATGTAACATCTCAAATGGTATGCATTAGAGGTCGACCGATTCATCAGAATGGCCGATTAATTAGGGCTGATTTCAAGCTTTTATAACATTTGGAAGTCGGTATTTTTGGGCGCAGATTTATTTTTTATACCTTTATTTAAACTACGCAAGTCAGTTAAGAACACATTCTTATTTTCAATGACGGCCTGCACCTTGTTATGGTGCAGAACGACAGATTCAGATTTTACAGTTAACTAGTCTAATGCTATAACCACCTGCCTCTTGTTGCACTCCACAAGGAGACTGCCTATTACCTTGGCTTCTACTGCATTCACATAAATTGCTAGCTAGCATTAAACTTCTAATAAAAAAAAATCTAATCATAATCACTAGTTTAACTACGCATGGTTGATAATATTACTAGTTTATCTAGTGTCCTGCGTTGCATATAATCGATGCAACGCTGGGAGATGATTTAACAAAAGCACATTTGCAAAAATTGTTGCACAACTGTACCTAACCATAAACACCAATGCCTTTCTTAAAATCAATACACAGAAGTACATATTTTTAAACGTGCATATTTAGCTAAAATAAATCCAGGTTAGCAGGCAATATTAACCAGGTGAAATTGTCACTTCCCTTGCGTTCATTGCACGCAGAGTCAGGGTATATGCAACAGTTTGGGCAGCCTGGCTCATTGAGAACTAATTTTCCAGAATTGTATGCAATTACGACATAACATTGAAGGTTGTGCAATGTAACAATAATATTTAGACTTAGGGATGCCACCTGTTAGATAAAATACCGAACTGTTAAGTATTTCACTGAAATAAAGGTTGTTTTCAAAATGATAGTTTCCCCGATTTGACCATATTAATGACCAAAGGCTTGTATTTCTGTGTGCTATGTTATAATTTAAGTCTATGATTTGATAGAGCAGTCTGACTGAGCGATGGTAGGCAGCAGCAGGCTTGTAAGCATTCATTCAAACAGCACTTTTGTGCGTTTTGCCAGCAGCTCTTCGCAAGCACAGCGCTGTTTATGACTTCAAGCCTATCAGCCTAATGGCTGGTGTAACCGATGTGAAATGGCTAGCTAGTAAGCGGGGTGCACGCTAATAGCGTTTCAAACATCACTCGCTCTGAGACTTGGAGTAGTTATTCCCCTCTGCAAGGGCCGCGGCTTTTGTGGAGCGATGGGTAACACTGCTTCGTTGTGTTCCTAGTTCGAACCCAGGTAGGGGCGAGGAGAGGGACAGAAGCTATACTGTTACACTGGCAATACTATAGTGCCTATAAGAACATCCAATAGTCAAAGGTATATGAAATACAAATGGTAGAGAGAAATAGTCCTATAAATACTATATTGCCTACAACCTCTTACCTTGGAATATTGAAGTCTCATGTTAAAAGGAACCACCAACTTTCATATGTTCTCATGTTCTGAGCAAGGAACTTAAACTTTAGCTTTTTTACATGGCACATATTGCACTTTTACTTCTCCAACACTTTGTTTTTGCATTATTTAAACCAAATTGAACATGCTTCATGATTTATTTGAGGCTAAATAGATTTTTATTGATGTATTATATTAAGTTAAAATAAGTGTTCATTCAGTATTGTTGTAATTGTCATTATTACAAATAAATAGTCCGATTAATCGGCATTGGCTTTTTTTGGTCCTCCAATAATCGGTATCGAAAAATCATAGTCGGTCGACCTCTAGTATGTATCCATTTCAAATGTTATGTTACGAATTCCAATTTTTGTCGTCAGCAACATTAGCTAGGTGGCTAACGTCAGCTGGGGTTAGGGGTTAAGGTTAGCCAACATGCCAAGTAGTTGCAGAGTAGTCGGAAAGTTGCTTAAAACGCTGAAGCTGTCCGTGATGAGATTTGAACACAACCGTTGGGTTGCTAGACATTCGCTTTATACGCACGTCCACCCAACCACCCTACTTTCTTTTTTTGCTTTAAGTAACCTTCCGTCATACACAACTATAACATGTCATACTAATTTGAGTGGCACAGATTTACATTTACTATGTTAGGTGTAGTCTGAGACCTGGCTGTCTCTTCTCATCTAGTTAATGCCAGACACTCCTAGTACCTGCATTAACAACTTTAGTATGTAGGGAAAAAGTGGGTTGGGGAAGTAACTAAGCAAGATTGTTGATGTGATTGCATAACAGATATGCATGTACTAATCATATAAATCTATTTTAAGGTGTGTATGGTCTAGTCCTCAAGGAAGGACTAGATTCCTACCAGGAATATTGCATTCTGCTACATAGCTCAGACAGCCAAGTGGCCTGAACTGAATACAGGTTTGGCTCAAAACAACTCAAAACACGAGACCCAGTATTTCAGGTGGCAAAACCATTTGAATGTGATTGTCCACATTTTGTATCCTTAGGGCAGATCCATAACAGGGCCTGCATACATTTTGTGCTCCCACCAACCCATGGTCTCAAATTCCAACTTCAAACCAAGACAAGCAAACATAATATAAATTGGCAGTGTTGGAGAGAATTGAACTCAATTTAGTCCAATAGTAATTTAAATATGCGTTTATTAGGCAAATGTATATTTTCCAACTTCAGACCAGTCTAATTCTCACTTAGGCAAAAATATATTTTTAAAAATCCCCCCCTAAAAAAAACATCTGAAATGTCAAGACTACGAATTGTAGTTTGAGTGAATTTCGGGTAGCTTTGGTGTAGCTCGCCGTCTTTCTGTGTGAAACGATTGGTCGCTTAGTAAACGGTTTTCAGAGTAGCTTCCGCAAAACAGTAAATGTGTCAACGTAAAAAGTGCACTACTACAGGGTTGGTGGCTGTGGTTTGGAATATACAACAAGTTTGGGCAGCAGAGCATAGGATGGAACACTGGCTGGGTGTTGTCCTTGTTAATTACTTGTCATGACATGGGGGAAGTAATCATAGTTTGTACAGGTAGCCTTGCAGATTCTGCCACCCAGGTTAGCTTTACTCAAACTGTGTCACCGTGCAAGCTTGACAGGACTAATGTGAAATGACTAGAGAGAGTACCAATATTAAGGCCCATCAACTAGCAATGTAGTTTTCAATCTGTCCTAGTGTCCCTTCTTTACTACCAGCGACCACACCGGAAGCAGTGACGGCGGATATTTAAAAGGATACCTTGACGTCGAGTAGTACGGTTGCTGCTTGACGCCTCACCTTTCAATCTACATTCGCAATAAAAACGACGAGGCGCACATGAACGCAGAACTAATAAAAATAACCTACTTGTCTGTCGTCGCTAGCAAAGCTTCCCGCAACAGACTTCGAAGTAAGCACTAACATATTCCAAGTAGATCTCATTCCACGAGGATTACAGAGGGATCGACAGATAGGTAACCTTGATAAAAAAAAAAAAAAACGTACCTTCTGCTCGGTTGTCGGCACTACGGAGTGAATTCGGTTGCTCTATCGGTTTCCGTGTATGCAAAGGCAACTCCTTCCACGCGACACCAAACTCCAAAAACCGTACTGCAGATGCTTCCCTACTCAATTATATCCCTTTCTGTTTTGTCTCTGCGCGGGGCGTGGCTGAAATAGGGTGGACATATCGAAACTATGATCCGCCCACTTTATCATTCACAGGTGAGAAGGGTTTGACTGCGACCCACGTCCACGACAAGACTCGGTAAGAAACGCCCAGGGAACCCCGGCCGCCTCTTGTATTGGCTCTTGGCTACTTACATTTGAGTCATTTAGCAGATGCACTTATCCAGAGTGATTTACATGAGTAATTAGGGTTAAGTGCCTTGCTCAAGTGCACATCGATAGATTTTTCACCTAGTCAGGTCAGGGATTCGAACCATCGACCTTTTGGTTACTAGCCCAACACTCTTAACTGCAAGGTTACCTGCTGCCCTTGTTGCACCTGTTACTTCCTTGTAGCATTTTAGCAAAGCCTAACCCTTTTTCCTAACCATAACCTCATTCTCCTATCCCGCTTAGTTCTCCAACCTGACACATGAATTATCTTATCCTGCTATTTTTTTTATCCCAACCTGCTACATTAGTTCTCCTAACCTGCCATGTTAACTATCCTAACCTGCTACGTTAGTTCTCCTAACCTGCCAAGTTAATTATCCTAACCTGCTACATTAGTTCTCCTAACCTGTCACGTTAATTATCCTAACCTGCTACATTAGTTCTCCTAACCTGTTACTTTAGATTTCCTAACCTTCTACTTTAGTTGTCCTAACCTGCTACTTTAGTTCTAACCTCCTTTAATAATGATCCTAACCTGCTAGAACAAGGAAGTAGCCAGGAGCCAATAGAAGAGGTGACAGGGCTTCCCTGGGTGTTTCAACCCGGTGCAGTTCAGAGGATGCGGGTCGCAGTCAGACCATATTGTAGATAGGTATTTGCGCCGCCCCCTCCATGTATCAACCAACATCATAATAATGTGGTAGGAGAAATAGGGGGGGATTTGGAGGGATGATCATGCATATCTATCCGGTTGTTTTGATGAATTATCACTTTTGTCAATTCCAAAGAATAAACTACCAATACTTTAGCACAATAGTCAAATATCTAACACTTATCTTCAGCGGCAGACCTCACCCAGGCCAATAAATATTGCTATTAACAGATCTGTTTGTTACTTAACCATACTGGATGGTAAGGCTTGGGAAGGAGAGAGGAAGGGGTGTTGTGACAGAAGGTGAGCATTTGATCTGAGAGAGGAGAGTGTGTGTGGAGAAATGCAGGAGTCTTGTCTGTACCTGCCCTTCCTGTGATTTTCTGCCTCAGGTCTCAGAAGGCTTGGGGGCTGGAGGGGGGACAGGTGGGAGAGACAGTAGAAGTTTTGAGACCTTTAGTTGTTGGGAAGAGGGGTGTAGAAAGGTCTGATCTGCAGCCACTCTGAACATGGCCAAGGTGGGTTGGTGTCACGAAAGATGCTACAACAGCATCATTAGTGTATTTCTTCATCAATGTGATTGAACACCTCACCATACAGGGTACACCTTTGCTTATTTTTTTATCATGTATTAAAAACTAGGTAAACATTTGCGTGCATTTGTCACACCCTGGCCAAGAGGTGCTGTGACAACTCAATTCAGTACAATAGTCACTTTACCACCACATGTACAAATTACCTTGATTAACCTGTACCAGGTTAACAGTACCCCCTTATTTCAGCCTCTTATTTCAGTGTTATTTTAATTTTAATTTCTTTAGTAACTCATTTCTTAACTCTTTCTTGAACTGCATTGTTGGTTAAGGGCTTGTAAGTAAGCATTTCACAGTAACTTCTACACATGTTGTATTTGGCGCGTGTGACAAATCAAATTTGATCTACACACCCTAGGTTTACACCAAGTGCATAGGGACCACTGAATAACTCATAGCACAGACCACACCGGTTGTTTTAGAATGGACTTGAGTGGCAGTACATGGAATGAAAGTCTGAGACAGGTCACAGTTTATTTCTCGCTCCCAATTTCAGCTTCCCTAAACCAAGTTAACTCTACCCAGAGAGGAAGAGACAAAGAGAGAGGGTTTAAACTCCCGTCAAACTCGGTCCACAATAAGCAGACCACCTGCCTTCCCGCTTTTTGGACGACTCCCATTGTTAGCCCAGAGACAAGATCATCTTGTCATATATACAGTATCGCTGCTCTACCTTAACGCAACAAAATGAAGGGAGGATATAAAACATAACAATCAAATCAAACAAAAACAGGTTTGTGTGCAGGGAATGCATTTCATCTTTAACTCAGATCATCATTCCTCAAATCACACTTCTCTTTGCAAAACCAAGGCTTCAAAGGCACTCTGCCACAACCTTCACTAACCGTCGCTTCCCCCTAAGTAGCCACACCTCAAACAAACTGAACGAGCGTTATGAAGAGACAGGGGAAAACCAGTCAGTCAATCACATGTTTCAACGAATCAGTTAATCTAGACTCAATTAGGAGCACCTGGGCCAGTGCATGCACAGTAATAATAGGGCATTCGTCACACTGGTGACCACTTTTCGTCCAGTCATGAGAGAAGAACTAACGTCAAAGGCAGTGGTTTCCACTAACTTGGTAGTTTGACCAATCACATCAGATCGTTTCACATCAGATATTTTTCAGATCATCAATCAGATTTGGGCTGCCTGTGTAAACACAGGCAATGACAGAGAGCCAGGTAAGATGATATGATGTGCCTCACAAACCGATCTGGTTAAAAAGCACACATAAACGATTCAGCAGGTAAGAGTATGACAACTACCCCCAGGCATGATTCACTAATCCCCAAACAAACATGTACTAATCTGTTTCAACCATTCAGAAGGAGATACTATCTTCCACTTTCTCAGTTCCCCCAATGTAGGTGTTTTCGTGACTTCTCTACCTAATATGGTCAGAGGGCCAGAGAACGAGTGAGAAAGAGAGCGGTAGGGAGGTGTGGTTCATTGTTTGTTCTGTGGTGTCAAGTTACTTTTACAACCCTGTTATTACCCCATCCCCCTCTCCTCTCCTTCAATCAGCCTGGCATCAAAGATGAACAGATAAGCTACAGAGGGCAGGCGTGTTGCAACTAAAGTGAAAGAGAACTGGAGAAGGGTAGAGGGCAGTGCGAACGGCCCAGTACATTACCGGAGCGCCAAGTCTAGGTCCAAGAGGCTTCTAAACAGCTTCTAACCCCAATCCATAAGACTCATGAACTTCTAGTCAAATGGCTACCCAGACTATTTGCGGTCCCCCCCCCCCCCCCTGCTACTCTCTGTTGTCATCTATGCATAGTCACTTTAATAACTCTACCTACATGTACATACTACCTCAACCGGTGCCCCTGCACATTGACTCTGTACTGGTACCCCCTGAATATTGACTCTGTACTGGTACCCCCTGAATATTGACTCTGTACTGGTACCCCCTGCACATTGACTCTGTACTGGTACCCCCTGAATATTGACTCTGTACTGGTACCCCCTGAATATTGACTCTGTACTGGTACCCCCTGAATATTGACTCTGTACTGGTACCCCCTGCACATTGACTCTGTACTGGTACCCCCTGCACATTGACTCTGTACTGGTACCCCCTGAATATTGACTCTGTACTGGTACCCCCTGAATATTGACTCTGTACTGGTACCCCCTGCACATTGACTCTGTACTGGTACCCCCTGCACATTGACTCTGTACTGGTACTCCCTGAATATTGACTCTGTACTGGTACCCCCTGAATATTGACTCTGTACTGGTACCCCCTGCACATTGACTCTGTACTGGTACCCCCTGAATATTGACTCTGTACTGGTACCCCCTGAATATTGACTCTGTACTGGTACCCCCTGAATATTGACTCTGTACTGGTACCCCCTGCACATTGACTCTGTACTGGTACCCCCTGAATATTGACTCTGTACTGGTACCCCCTGAATATTGACTCTGTACTGGTACCCCCTGCACATTGACTCTGTACTGGTACCCCCTGCACATTGACTCTGTACTGGTACCCCCTGAATATTGACTCTGTACTGGTACCCCCTGAATATTGACTCTGTACTGGTACCCCCTGAATATTGACTCTGTACTGGTACCCCCTGCACATTGACTCTGTACTGGTACCCCCTGAATATTGACTCTGTACTGGTACCCCCTGAATATTGACTCTGTACTGGTACCCCCTGCACATTGACTCTGTACTGGTACCCCCTGCACATTGACTCTGTACTGGTACCCCCTGAATATTGCCTCGCTATTGTTATTTTACTGCCGCTTTTGAATTACTTGTTACTTTTATCTCTTATTCTTATCCATATATTTTTTTTAACTGCATTGTTGGTTAGGGGCTCGTAAGTAAGCATTCCACTGTAAGGTCTACTACACCGGTTGTATTCGGTGCATGTGACTAATACAATTTGATTTGAAAGAGTCACCAGCCACCACTGACACATGAACATATGGTATATACTTATTACATATGGTATCTGCAGTTTAGTTCTTGATCATATTACTCCAGTGCTAGCCTCTCTACACTGGCTTCCTGTCAAAGCAAGGGCTGATTTAAAGGTTTTACTGCTAGCCTACAAAGCATTACATGGGCTTGCTCCTACCTATCTCTCTGATTTGGTCCTGCCATACATACCTACACGTACGCTACGGTCACAAGACGCAGGCCTCCTAATTGTCCCTAGAATTTCTAAGCAAACAGCTGGAGGAAGGGCTTTCTCCTATAGAGCTCTATTTTTATGGAACGGTCTGCCTACCCATGTGAGAGACGCAAACTCGGTCTCAACCTTTAAGTCTTTACTGAAGACTCACCTCTTCAGTGGGTCATATGATTGAGTGTAGTCTGGCCCAGGAGTGGGAAGGTGAACGGAAAGGCTCTGGAGCAAGGAACCGCCCTTGCTGTCTCTGCCTGGCCGGTTCCCCTCTTTCCACTGGGATTCTCTGCCTCTAACCCTATTACAGGGGCTGAGTCACTGGCTTACTGGGGCTCTCTCATGCCGTCCCTGGAAGGGGTGCGTCACCTGAGTGGGTTGATTCACTGCTGTGGTCATCCTGTCTGGGTTGTGCCATGGCGGAGATCTTTGTGGGCTATACTCAGCCTTGTCTCAGGATGGTAAGTTGGTGGTTGAAGATATCCCTCTAGTGGTGTGCTTTGGCAAAGTGGGTGGGGTTATATCCTTCCTGTTTGGCCCTGTCTGGGGGTGTCCTCGGATGGGGCCACAGTGTCTCCTGACCCCTCCTGTCTCAGCCTCCAGTATTTATGCTGCATTAGTTTGTGTCGGGGGGCTGGGGTCAGTTTGTTATATCTGGAGTACTTCTCCTGTCCTATTCGGTGTCCTGTGTGAATCTAAGTGTGCGTTCTCTAATTCTCTCCTTCTCTCTTTCTTTCTCTCTCTCGGAGGACCTGAGCCCTAGGACCATGCCCCAGGACTACCTGACATGATGACTCCTTGCTGTCCCCAGTCCACCTGGCTGTGCTGCTGCTCCAGTTTCAACTGACCTGAGCCCTAGGACCATGCCCCAGGGCTACCTGACATGATGACTGTCATCAGCTTCTGGACAACATAGGTCATGATGTAACATCCTGTCATCAGCTTCTGGACAACATAGGTCATGATGTAACATCCTGTCATCAGCTTCTGGACAACATAGGTCATGATGTAACATCCTGTCATCAGCTTCTGGACAACATAGGACAAAACAGGTTAAAAAGTGTCATGGGACTGTTCACGTTAGTGGCTTTAACATCCCATGTAGAGGTATTAGTGCAGTGGGACTACACATAACAATACAATGAAATCCTCCAGAGAGAGATCATGCTATATCACTTTCACAAGCATCCAATGACTGTTATTGGAGGGAATGTCCAGTCATGTAATGTGGTTGAGTAATTTCACTGAGGGGGAACTGCAGACGCTGCACCCAGGGATGTGGAGCTGAGGCTGGGGTGGAGTGAGAGGGTGCATGGATAATTTGGAAACATCTTCTGGACGTGTTTCTGCACATCCTCCTCTGCTGTGTAGAGAGAGAGGGAGGTGTGGCGCTGGCAAACTATGATGATTCAGTAGAGTAGTGTTGGGGTTCTCATCACGTTGAATGAACAGGGCTCCCTCCTGTGGACAACTTCAGAAACTACAGGTACAGTAAAAGTAAAGTTACAGGAGAAATCCTCTCCACTACCTGTTATAAAATAAAAACAAATGTTTGCATTATAATTTAGATTTATTATTCAGTATGCATTTTAACATTTCTTTAAATTGAAATGACATCCCATACCATCCTGTCTCCATAGGGCATCTTAAGGAAGATGCAAATAAAACAAACCTTTCCAACCAAGGAATTATTCTTTATATTCATCAGTGCAAAATAGCAAAACCCAAGCTAATAAGAAAGGACAGTACAGTTCATTATTCATGTCCGTAATTAGAATTTTCCATTAGGATTTTTTGTTCAGTGATAAAAAAAAAGGCTTTAAAAAAAGCCAGTGGTCAAGCAAAACAAATAAATAAAACTAAATTGGCAACAAACAAAAAACATTCAGTGCACATTTGAATGGATTTAGGAAGGACATCTCTCAGGTGAAAAGAGTCCCAAGTTTTGCAGCAGAAAAACAGACATAAATATGTGTATAATAAATCATTTCTATGAGTATTAACAGGTGTAAAGTATGTATCATGTGTATATATAGTTATTACTAAGATTAGACTGAATTATTCTGTGACTATTTGAGGGCAGGGGTGTCAAACTCAATCCATGGAGGGCCTAGTTTCTGCAGGTTTTTGGTTTTTCCTTTCAATTAAGACCTAGACAACCAAGTGAAGGGAGTTTTTTACTAATTAGTGACCTTAATTCATCAAGTGAAAGGAAGGAGCGAAAACCCAGACACTTGGCCTTCGTGGAATGAGTTTGACACTTGTTGGTTAGGGAGTACACAGGACCCCATGCAAGCATTAGGCAAGTAGGGAGAGGCGGGGGGTTTCTATACTAAAAGGTCCATTGGCAAAGTCTCCCCTCTCCATCGTTTTTAAACGGTTAAATTCAGGTTAAAAAGGCATTGTTATCCTCTGCTTGAAACAAGCAGCATACAGTAGTAGCAAGCATGGTGGAAACCAATGACACACACACCTCTCCTCTACACATTTTCACCTCCCTACTTCAACATCCAATAATGTACACTGAACAAAAATATAAAATGCAACATGTAAAGTGTTGGTCCCATGTTTCATGAGCTGAAATAAAATATCCCAGACATTCTTAATACGCACAAAAAGCCTCACAAATTTTGTGCAAAAATTGGTTTAAAATCTCTTTTAGTGAGCATTTCTCCTTTGCTAAGATAATCCATCCACCTGATAGGTGTGGCATATCAAGAAGCTGATTAAAAAGCATGATCATTACACAGGTGCACCTTGTGCTGGGGACAATAAAAGGCCAGTAAAATGTACAGTTTTATTACAAAACACAATGCCACAGATGTCTCACGTTTTGAGGGTGTGTGCAATTGGCATGCTCACTGCAGGAATGTCCACCAGAGCTGTTGCCAGAGAATTTAAAGTGTTCATTTCTGTACCATAAGCCGCCACCAATGTTGTTTTTGTGAATTTGGCAGTACGTCCAACCGGCCTCACAACCGCATACCACGCCAGTCAAGGACCTGAACATCCGGCTTCTTCATCTGCGGGACCATCTGAAACCAGACACCCTGACAGTTGGTGAAACTGAGGAGTATTTCTGTTTGTAATAAAGTCCTTTTGTGGGGAAGAACTTATTCTAATTGGCTGGTCCTGGCCCCCCAGTGGGTGGACCTATGCCCTCCCCGGCTGCTCCCCTGGCCAGTCATGTGAAATCCATAGATTAGGGCCTAATGAATTTCAATTGACAGATTTCTATATGAACTAACTCCCTAACACTTTTGAAATTGTTGCATGTTGTCTTTATATTTTTTGTTCAGTATACATCAGTCTTTCTACCGTTTGTGTGCAGCAGCGGTTTTGTACCTCTCATTTCTTTAGCAGTCTTTTACATCTCTCTCTCCATTCAACATCAATACTACTACTAGCAAATAAATCGTGATGACACACACACACACACACCTCTCTCCAACTTCCATCCACGTAATACCCATGTGTGTCTGAACAGAGAACAGTGTACCATCAATAAGAACCTCTCCTGATTATGGACAGACAGGACATGCAGACAGACAGTCTGAATAGGGCCAAAGCATTGGAGCTGAAAGCTTTAAAGAGACCAGGTGTTTAACTTCAACCAAGTACTAATGTGTTCCCTGTAGTATGAGGGACACCCTTTAGTCACCCCAATAAAAGTATTTCAGCTTTGGCAGGAGTGGAGTGGTGGGAGGGAAACAGAGTGGTGGGGTCCCAGTCGAGTCCATCTTCAGATTGGAGAGGGTCCATTCATGGTCCAAGTCACACTGGGCACCAGTGGTCCAAGGGCTTCCGGGTTAAGGGTCAGGGGTTAGAGCGGGGCTCTCCATCACTGTTCCTGGAGAGCTCTCCTGTAGGTTTTCAACCCTTGATGTAACTAACCTGATGTATTTCATAAACCAGCTAATTATTAGAATCAAGCGTGGTAGATTAGGGTTGAGGAAAAAAATAAGTATTTAAGCTACAGTAGCTGCAGAAATTGCCCGACATCCAACTCTCCTCTTCCACCTCTTAGTTTTTGGACCCAGAGCCTGTCTCTTTCTCATTTTTCCTCTCCTCCTGTCAGCAGTCGGAGAGCTCGGAGTAGGTGTTGGAGTCACCTGTTTTCCTCCGCTGGCGGACTGACTTCTCCACATCCTAGAGGAACAACACACAGACAGTCACTACTAACAGCAGGGTGTGTGAGTGTGTGAGTGAGAGTCTATGATGTCTGCGTGTTACACGTACTGCCTGGAAGACTCCGTTCTGGCCCCACTCTCCGGGGGAGAGGTCATCGAGTTCCTGTTCCCCCTCTTCCTCCTCCTCCTCCTCCTCTTCCTCCTCCTCCTCCTCCTCTTCTTCTCTCACCGTGTCCATCCCGTCCTCCTCATACTCCGTCAGGCAGTCCGACTCGTCCCCCGCTGTGGGACACACAGACACAGTTATGCACTATGAAAGAGACCAGCCATACGGTAGCACAAGCAACAAGACTGAAGATTGCTATGTGATGCACTACACGACCAAAAGTATGTGGACACCTGCTCGTCAAAGATCTCATTCAAAAATCATGGGCATTGATATGGATTTGTGCCCCCCCTTTACTGCTATAACAGCCTACACTATTCTGGGAAGGCTTTCCACTAGATGTTGGAACGTTGCTGTGGGGATTTGCTTCCATTCAGCCACAAGAACATTAGTGAGGTCGGGCACTGACGTTGGGTGATTAGGCCTGGCTCGCAGTCGGCATTCCATTTCATCCCAAAGGTGTTCGATGGGGTTGAGGTCAGGGTTCTGTGCAGGCCAGTCAAGTTCTTCCACACGGATCTCGACAAATCATTTCTGTATGGACCTCACTTTGTCATGCATAAACAGGAAAGGGTCTTCCCCAGACTGTTGCCTCAAAATTGGAAGCGCAGAATCGTCTAGAACGTCATTGTATGCTGTAGCATTAAGATTTCCCTTTTCTGGAACTAAAACAGGGGGCTATAAAACAGCCCCAGACCATTATTCCTCCTCAACCAAACTTTACAGTTGACACTATAGGCAGGTAGCATTCTCCTGGCATACGCAAAAACCAAATTCGTCCGTCAGACTGCCAGATGGTGAAGCGTGATTCATCACTCCAGAGAACGCCTTTCCACCACTCCAGCCGACGCTTGGCATTGCGCATGGTGATCTTAGGCTTGTGTGCGGCTGCTTGGCCATGGAAACCCATTTCATGAAACTCCCGACGAACAGTTCTTGTGCTGATGTTGCTTCCGGAGGCAGTTTAGAACTCGTCGTGAGTGTTGCAACTGAGGACAGACGATTTTTCCGCGCTTCAGCCCTCGTGGTCCCGTTCTGTGTGATTGTGTGGCCTACCACCTCGCGGCTGAATCGTTGTTGCGCTTAGATGTTTCCACTTCACAATAACAGCACTTACAGTTGACCGGGGCAGCTCTAGCAGGGCAGAAACTTGACGAACTGACTTGTTGGAAAGGTGGCATCCTATGACAGTGCCACGTTGAAAGTCACTGAGCTCATCAGTAAAGGCCATTCTACTGCCAATGTTGGTCTGGAGACTTTATACACCTGTCAGCAACGAGACTGGCTGAAATAGCCGAATCCACTAATTTGAAGAGGTGTCCACATACTTTTGTATATATAGTGTCTCTCTCCATGTATATTCTATCGTAAAGGAGCTCCAATTTAAGTAAAGATACATTCAATATTTTTTAAAGGTGACCAGGGCCTGTATTCACAAATAGTCTCAGAGTAGGAGTGCTGATCTAGGATCTTTCCAAATAAATCTTATTCATTATGATCTGAGAGGCAAACCTGATTCTAGATCAGCAATCCTAATCTGACAGGCTTCATGGACACTGGCTCTGGAGCGGTGATTATTATTTGATTGCAGGATACTTGGAAGAGTCAGGACACGGTAAAGAGGGAAACAGAGAGGAAGGGGAAATGCTCAAACCCTTATCGACGTTGCTAGTAGGGTTACTGCTCGACCAGACTTCAGTACATTTTCCACTTTATAATAAATAGCCTCTTACCCTCAGCAGCATCAGCGTCGGGATCGACGTAGGTCTGGACCGGCTCAATCCTGGACACGATCTCAGCCAGGTCAGTGAAGTCTGACCCTGGACACGTACAGGACTGGAATAAAAACAAGATAATGTCATTATGTTAACGAGAATGTTAGAATTCGTGTAAAATGTAACAACGAACACAGCTTAAAACAAGAGAATGTCATTATGTTAACGAGAATGTTAGAATTCGTGTAAAATGTAACAACGAACACAGCTTAAAACAAGAGAATGTCATTATGTTAACGAGAATGTTAGAATTCGTGTAAAATGTAACAACGAACACAGCTTAAAACAAGAGAATGTCATGGGAATGTTATAATAACGTTAGGTAAATATTATGTTAGGACAACATCATAATGTAAAGACGGTTATAATAACGTTATAGAAATGTAACTATGTGTTAATGTAAAGTGGAGCAGCTGTGAGATGGTGAAGGTAAAGTTTGTGACATGTGTGTGTGTGTGTGACTCACGTCCGTCTTGGTCTTGCTGTCGTTGTAGTCTGCCGAGCGGTGGTCCTTGAGCATGTTGTCGATGATGTCACCACGGGCCCAGCCGGTGAAGAGCAGCTTGCCGTGCTGGTAGCCCACATCCTGACAGACAGAGAGGACAGGTTAGCCTGGGGTAACAGACCATGTTTTACAGAAACAAGCTACCGCAGCAACAGAGTCTGGTGGAGACCAAGCTACAAAGATGGTCTTTTACAGTGTGATTCGTTAGCTATGAACAGGAGACCAAACTTCATGTCAGCTGTTATCTAACATTTTATTTTCTCTAAGAGAATATGAATGTATAATACATTTTCATCATATCCCAGAGCCTGCATAAGGAGACGAGACAGAGAGAGGTGTTGAGAAGGAATTGTGGAACTCACGTAGATCTCGTCAAACTTGCCAAAGTCCATTGTCTTGAAGCGGTCGATGGGTGGTCTGATGTACTCACAGTAGGCACTCTTCTTCACCACTTCCAGCTGACGTACACATGACACATAGGCCAGCCTGGACTGGATCTCTGCCATGTCTGGAACCTGGGTGGGTATAGACGATAGGGTGTGAGAATGTGTGAGTGTGCATGGAAGTGTGCGCGTGTCGTTGTATGGGGTCATTTGCATTGATCGTCATACCTTCACTTTCTCTGCCCAGGGGTTGATCCGTTTCCACAGCAACCACCAGCCCGACAGGCTGTCGCCGTAGTTACAGAGGTCCGTCTCGTCCTGGCTACCTACATCGATGGCGATGACAGTCTTGGCGCCCATGTTCCTCGCGATGTCCGCTGTGGGACGTCACGTTGTGACACACACACACACACACACACAGACACACACGTACACGAGCCGGCAGCAGGGACGATAAGGAAAACCCAGTCTGGGGTTATTGTGGTTATCTCCTAATAGGAACGTTGTCCTTCATATACTTTATTACCATATTCAAACTCACTCCACCAGAAACAGACATCCCAATTGGCTGGATTATCATCAACTGGATAATCACATCAAACTTAATTTCCAGTTGTATACAGTGCATCTACTCATATCGCCCTACTGCACCTCAACATTTTTCCTGATGGTCCCAATGTTTGGGTGAATTCTTATCTCCACGTTTTGTTCACTCCTGCATGGTTGATAGTGCAGCCTTGGTGTGTGTTTATGGTGCGAGTCCCAGACAGGGTTTGAGACCAAGTAACCCCGTGAAGGGTGCAGGTCTCACCAGTACACTCCACAGTGTTGACCCAATGTGTTCAAGGAACTGGCAGGCAGCCTAGCGGTTTCGAGTGTTGGTCTAATAAACCAAAGGTCGCCGGTTCGAATCCCCGAGCCGAATAAAAATCAGTCAATGTGTCCTTGAGCAAGGCACTTAACCCTAATTTCTTCTGTAAGTTGCTCTGGATAACAGCGTCTGCTAAATTACAAAAATGTAACAAATTAACCACGCCTAAATTTGGAAGAGTTTAAACTTATCATTAGCGTTAGTTCTATGGGTACTAGCTATCTAAATCCATCATAAACACTAGATGGTAACTATGGCATTGCGTCTCTTCTGCCTTTTAGAATGTGAGACTAGTCATTGCTTTATCCCGATAGACACTGGGTCCAATTCTGTGGGTGTGTCCACCCACATCATCAAATAATCACACGTATTGTAGACCTCGAAGCCACCCAACCATGTGGCACAAACCACAAGGAGATTCCACATCTAAATAAACCTAAAATCACCCAAAATAGAAAAGGATGATGTTCAACTTCATCAGGTTTGTGAAACATGGTTTTGTGTTTCATTATTTTTCTTCTGCACGCTACAATGCCGACCTCCAAGAGGGTAACAGTAACATAGAGAGAAGAGAGACATTTGAGTAGCATGGAGAACTTTTTTTTTTTTCTTCCCAAGTTGTCTTTTTTCCCCAGCTGGAATGCAACAGGCAATTTGGTAGAACTCCCAAATTGGTAACATCCTATTGAATACCAGTTTGTTGAGGGACATGATACTGCGTTTCGTATTCAAACTGGAAGGGAATGTACTGTCAGAGCCGACTGGTGTCTAGTAAGTCACTGATTTAGAAGCATGGGCTTTTGTTGTGTTTTATGGAATTGAGAACGCTAACTATATACCGTTTTTAAGTTGCCTAAATCACAACTCTATCAACACCCCAATAATTTGAGGAATACGGTATGCCCCGCCCCTTTAGATGTTCTTAGCCAGTAAGACACCAGGAAGCCTGACTGACAGACACATAGCATTCTGAAACTCTGTTGATTTAGTGCTGATTTAAAAAGCTTGTGGATACTGGACAATGGGATACTTTGTACCGCCAGTGTCCACCACCACTAACACACTTGACGCTCTGTGTTGTATTTTCTCCCATCTGATAGGAAAGATTTATCCTGAGCTGAAAGCATGTTACAGACCAATTTCAAATACACTACGGGGTTCATTTACATATTTGTTTTCCCCCTCATTCAGAAGCCATTCATTTTGAAAAGATTGTTGGCAAATTAAATTTGAACATTTTGACAATGGAAATGACTTGAACGCTCATTCCCACTGCTCAGATGGTAGAAAAAGCAACTGAATTCGGTCAAACTGTCCTCTTCACCCTCGTCAATGACAGCCCCGACCCATGGATGATTTCTCAACCCCCCCCCCCCCCCCCCAACTAAAATAACCCTGAAAATGTCCTACTACCCCTTCCCTCCTCCCTCTTTCCTGTTCCTGTTCTCCTCCTCATCTACTTGCCTGGCAGGTTGTTGATGTAGCCCCCGTCCATAAGCAAGTTGCCATCTTTGGGGTCGCAGAGGGGCGGCAGGTACCCTGAGAGGGTCATGCTCGCCCTCACATAGCGCCACAGTGACCCTGTGAGCCACACCCAGGGGGAGGGAGGGGATAACATCTCAATAATGTTGGCGTAACTTCTCAGGTTAGTCATGCGTTTTGGCAGCAGACCACGGCCCCAAACCAAAGGGATGCAATCCCAATTGGTTAACCCAGAGGTGGGTAACCGCCAAAGGGTTAGCCACGGGATGTGAATGTGGTGCTGCCCAACCTCTCAAATCGCTTCTGCATCCCCTGAAACACCTTGCCATGCACAGAGACCTGTGTGTGTGTGTGTGTGTGTGTGTGTGTGTGTGTGTGTGTGTGTGTGTGTGTGTGTGTGTGTGTGTGTGTGTGTCAGGTCTAGGCACAGGGTACAGGGGTATGGGTGCAGCCACAGAGTATCAAGGGTTGGTTCGATCTCCAGACTCTGTCCCCAACCACAACCTTATGCTCCTTGTGAGTTAACCCTTGTGAGTTAACCCTTGTGGAAGGTTATCGAGCCAAAGTGAAGCTTTTGCTTTTAGAACCATTTATAAAAAGTGGTGTGTTTTACAGCACTTGGTGAAAACATACATAAAGGGGAAAGAAAACAAAAATCCCCAAAAATACAGGTATGAGGAACCTTTTTAAACCTAGCCTTCAGTTCCCTGACTCCCCAACTAGACACAAGGAGCACTGGAGGTTGGTAGTCTGGTCACAGCATTTGGAGATCTCTCAGACACTAGTGAACATGTTAGGGGCAACCAGCCAGCCATGCCCAGAGCTGTGGTCCTGTAATACCACTCCGGACCAGCAGAGGGCAGGGGGAGGTTGGGCGCTGCATGGATTGGAAGGAGAAGGAGCACCAGAGGAACAGAAGGATGCCGCTGTGTGTGGAGTTTGAAGGGGACATACGAGACTGAAGAATTTCAGTGTGGAATCATTGAACTGAACTAGTTCTGGACTTAGAAGTACTAAGAAAACACATAGTCAGGCTTGAATCAAGCCCTTCACTGACAAGAGTGATGGAACTGTATGTTCGTCTATGGGCATTGGTAGGATCCAGAACACTTTTGGCATCTCGCTAGAAAAAGCTAAAGGGAAACGGGTAGCATCAGCAACACTGTCATCAATATATAGATGCGTACAGTACACGGACACATGCACATACATAGACAGGGGAGGTGTAGCTGCTGGGGGGGGGGGGGTGCAAATGGTTGGTTGACAGAAGCCATTCATAAGCACTGCTCGGTATGACGACATGGGATCAAGCTACATGAAAAAATGAAAACATGAAATAGCCTATATGGTGACCTTCTCTGACCTCAACACAAAACCTTTATTTCCCAACACCATAGGATCAGCTTCAAAACCCTGAAGAGAACGCTACATGTTGTGTTCCTATAGCTAGGTCAATACGGAAAAAAGCTACAACCTATGGACCTACACTGACAAACGAGTGACTGAGGCCCAAGCTTTAGAACGTGGGAAACGACAAGCAGCAAGCTGCGTGGAAAGGCCTCAGGGAAAAGCCTGTGTAACATGCTCAGGACGAAGCAGGCGAGTGAGTGTACACTTGGTGTGTAGTATACCAGCCAAGTGCAGGAAAACTCGGGAGATGAAGTGGAGCAGCATGGAGAACCAAAAACAGGGAGGGGGCGGGGCACCAAAAGCAAGACCATCATGCACCTCTCTGTCTGACCCATGGATATGTACCTGCATGAGCAGAGCCTCACTGCCAATCCGGAGGCATGGGGAGGGGCTTACTGACACTGGGGGGGCGGGACAAAGCCAATTCGTAACTGTCGTGTGTATGAGTGTGAACTATTGAAGCCAAATTGAATAGAAGTATTGGTGTTAAGAATGGGTGGTTCTGGGTGTAGGGGAGCGAAACATTGCATCCCCTCCACTCACACACCGAAATATACACTGTATTATTAGCCTAGCTTTCCTTCCAAACCATGGGTTCCCAATGTCCGACTGGTCAGGTGGGGTTAAGGTGAGACGGAACATGAGGGGGAGGGAGTGGTTGATTGTCGGTTGTTTCAAGGAGCTTAAGGTAGAAGTTGCCCCTAACCCCAGATCTGGGATCAGATGACATAACCCCAATCCTAACATCAACCATCAGGTGGGTGAAAATAATATGACCCTGTATCAGTGGTCAGGAGCAACTTCGACCACTCCTTTTTGGGGTTGAGACGGGTCGGGTTTGAACTTTGAACTCTGACCTGGGACATTGTTAACATAGCAACCATCCACAAGCAGGTGGCCATCCTTGGGGTCGCAGAGGGGAGGTAAATAGGGGGTGTAGGAGGCACTCGCTCTAACATAGCGCCACAGCGAGCCTGTCAGAATGGAAGATGGAGAGGGGACATCAAACATGGACAAATAGCCCCACGCCACACACAGACAGACAGAGAGAGAGACAAAGGAGAGAGGAGAGATTAGGGTTCCACATTGTCAGAAACGTTCCCAAAGTTCCCGTATTTGTTGGGGAGATTCCAGTTGAAGAATTCCCAATTGATTCTGGGAATCCTCCAACCGGGATTTCTGAAAAACCTGAGAACTTTGGAAAGTTTCCGTAATTTTGTAAAACCTAGGAGCAAGACAGAGCTAGAGATGGCCAGATATAGAGAGAGTGAGGGACAGAAAAGAGCAGGAGACAAAAGGGGCAAAACATGTCCAGAGCGCTCAACGTATACAATCTAAAACCCTCAGTGAACATGGCCAGGTAACATAACGCAATGTTTCTAGAAGTAAGTAATCAGAGAGGCCAGTTCTAGAAGTAAATAACCAGAGGTCAATCCTAGAAGTAAATAACCAGAGAGGCCAGTTCTAGAAGTAAATAACCAGAGGTCAATCCTAGAAGTAAATAACCAGAGAGGCCAGTTCTAGAAGTAAATAACCAGAGGTCAATCCTAGAAGTAAATAACCAGAGGTCAATCCTAGAAGTAAATAACCAGAGAGGCCAGTCCTAGAAGTAAATACCCAGAGGACAATCCTAGAAGTAAATACCCAGAGAGGCCAGTCCTAGAAGTAAATAACCAGAGGTCAATCCTAGAAGTAAATAACCAGAGGTCAATCCTAGAAGTAAATACCCAGAGAGGCCAGTCCTATAAGTAAATACCCAGAGAGGCCAGTCCTAGAAGTAAATACCCAGAGGACAATCCTAGAAGTAAATACCCAGAGAGGCCAGTCCTAGAAGTAAATAACCAGAGGTCAATCCTAGAAGTAAATACCCAGAGAGGCCAGTCCTAGAAGTAAATACCCAGAGAGGCCAGTTCTAGAAGTAAATAACCAGAGGTCAATCCTAGAAGTAAATAACCAGAGGTCAATCCTAGAAGTAAATACCCAGAGAGGCCAGTTCTAGAAGTAAATACCCAGAGGACAATCCTAGAAGTAAATACCCAGAGAGGCCAGTCCTAGAAGTAAATACCCAGAGAGGCCAATCCTAGAAGTAAATACCCAGAGAGGCCAATCCTAGAAGTAAATACCCAGAGAGGCCAGTCCTAGAAGTAAATAACCAGAGAGGCCAGTCCTAGAAGTAAATACCCAGAGAGGCCAGTCCTAGAAGTAAATACCCAGAGGACAATCCTAGAAGTAAATACCCAGAGAGGCCAGTCCTAGAAGTAAATAACTAGAGAGGCCAGTCCTAGAAGTAAATAAACAGAGAGGCCAGTTCTAGAAGTAAATAACCAGAGAGGCCAGTCCTAGAAGTAAATAACCAGAGAGGTCAGTCCTAGAAGTAAATAACCAGAGAGGCCAGTTCTAGAAGTAAATAACCAGAGAGGCCAGTCCTAGAAGTAAATAACCAGAGAGGCCAGTTCTAGAAGTAAATAACCAGAGAGGCCAGTTCTAGAAGTAAATAACCAGAGGTCAATCCTAGAAGTAAATAACCAGAGAGGCCAGTCCTAGAAGTAAATACCCAGAGGCCAGTCCTAGAAGTAAATACCCAGAGAGGCCAGTCCTAGAAGTAAATACCCAGAGAGGCCAGTCCTAGAAGTAAATAACCAGAGAGGCCAGTCCTAGAAGTAAATAACCAGAGAGGCCAGTCCTAGAAGTAAATAACCAGAGAGGCCAGTCCTAGAAGTAAATAACCAGAGGCCAGTCCTAGAAGTAAATAACCAGAGAGGCCAGTCCTAGAAGTAAATAACCAGGGAGGCCAGTCCTAGAAGTAAATAACCAGAGAGGCCAGTCCTAGAAGTAAATAACCAGAGAGGCCAGTCCTAGAAGTAAATACCCAGAGAGACCAGTTCTAGAAGTAAATACCCAGAGGCCAGTTCTAGAAGTAAATACCCAGAGAGACCAGTCCTAGAAGTAAATACCCAGAGAGACTAGTTCTAGAAGTAAATAACCAGAGAGGCCAGTTCTAGAAGTAAATAACCAGAGAGGCCAGTTCTAGAAGTAAATAACCAGAGGCCAGTTCTAGAAGTAAATAACCAGAGAGGCCAGTTCTAGAAGTAAATAACCAGAGAGGCCAGTTCTAGAAGTAAATAACCAGAGAGGCCAGTTCTAGAAGTAAATAACCAGAGAGGCCAGTTCTAGAAGTAAATAACCAGAGGTCAATCCTAGAAGTAAATAACCAGAGAGGCCAGTCCTAGAAGTAAATACCCAGAGGCCAGTCCTAGAAGTAAATACCCAGAGAGGCCAGTCCTAGAAGTAAATACCCAGAGAGGCCAGTCCTAGAAGTAAATAACCAGAGAGGCCAGTCCTAGAAGTAAATAACCAGAGAGGCCAGTCCTAGAAGTAAATAACCAGAGAGGCCAGTCCTAGAAGTAAATAACCAGAGGCCAGTCCTAGAAGTAAATAACCAGAGAGGCCAGTCCTAGAAGTAAATAACCAGGGAGGCCAGTCCTAGAAGTAAATAACCAGAGAGGCCAGTCCTAGAAGTAAATAACCAGAGAGGCCAGTCCTAGAAGTAAATACCCAGAGAGACCAGTTCTAGAAGTAAATACCCAGAGGCCAGTTCTAGAAGTAAATACCCAGAGAGACCAGTCCTAGAAGTAAATACCCAGAGAGACTAGTTCTAGAAGTAAATAACCAGAGAGGCCAGTTCTAGAAGTAAATAACCAGAGAGGCCAGTTCTAGAAGTAAATAACCAGAGGCCAGTTCTAGAAGTAAATAACCAGAGAGGCCAGTTCTAGAAGTAAATAACCAGAGAGGCCAGTTCTAGAAGTAAATAACCAGAGAGGCCAGTTCTAGAAGTAAATAACCAGAGAGGCCAGTTCTAGAAGTAAATAACCAGAGAGGCCAGTTCTAGAAGTAAATAACCAGAGAGGCCAGTCCTATAAGTAAATAACCAGAGAGGCCAGTTCTAGAAGTAAATAACCAGAGAGGCCAGTCCTATAAGTAAATAACCAGAGAGACCAGTTCTAGAAGTAAATAACCAGAAAGGCCAGTTCTAGAAGTAAATAACCAGAGAGGCCAGTCCTAGAAGTAAATAACCAGAGAGGCCAGTCCTAGAAGTAAATAACCAGAGAGGCCAGTTTTAGAAGTAAATAACCAGAGGCCAGTTCTAGAAGTAAATAACCAGAGAGGCCAGTTCGAGAACTAAAACAGATAGCACAGACAGGACTGTAGATGACAATTACATTTTTTAAATACAGATAGAAAATAACTAAATAGCATCACAGCATTAACATTACACAGAATTTCAAACTAATAGTTAAAATGGTGTCATCCATTTACTCTCCTAAACCACTCAAACACCGTAATCCTGTATTAGTTCAGAAACCTCATTGGAAAATGGAGACCTGCATACACAAGACATTAACACCTGCTCTTTCCATGACATAGACTGACCAGGTGACAGCTATGATCCCTTATTGATATCACTTGTTAAATCCACTTCAAAATCAGTGAAGATGAAGGGGAGGAAAAAGTTAGAGAAGTATTTTTAAGCCTTGAGACAGTTGAGACATGGATTGTGTACGTGTGCCAACGGGCAAGACAAAAAAAAAGTGTAAGTGCTTTTGAACGGGGTACGGTACGGTACGGTAGTAGATGCCAGGCGCACCGGTTTGTGTCAGGAACTGCAACGCTGCTGGGTTTCACGCTCAACAGTTTCCCATGTGTATCACGAATTGTCCACCACTCAAAGGACATTCTGCCAACTTGACTCAACGAAGGGAAGCAATGGAGTCAACATGGGCCAATGTCCCTGCGGAACGCTTTCAACACCTTGTAGAGTCCATGACTTGTAGAGTCCATGACTCGACAAATTGAGGCTGTTCTGAAGGCAAAAGGGATGCACCTCAACATTAGGAAGGTGTTCCTAATGTTTTGTACACTCAGTGTATTTCTACTCTTTCCCAGGCTATCAACAGCCACAGTTGTCCTGTTTGGTGTTTTGTTTAGAGCGTAATAATTATTATTAGCTTGGTTAGATAGATAGCAGCCGACAACAAACAAGAAAATTACTACAAAATGCACCAACATTCTCGGAAAAAGGGATCGAAAGAGAGAGAGTGATAGAGGGAGACCAGTGAAAGAGAGAAGTAAGAGTTAGAAAAAGATGAAAAGGAAGATCCATCTTCAAGCCAGGGAGATTTAGCTAGCACACACACACACACACACACTCACAATCTATAAACCTGATGCCTATGACCATACTCTAAAAGCCGCCATCTTGCGACTAGCGTAACATTAAAAAAATAAAGACTAAATGATGCTACATTTACACAACGTCGAAGAGACTAACATTCATTGGTTGGCTTATGGAAACACGGGGTGTTGCATAAACTAAATAGTGCCACCGCGAACACAAAGTCCTTGCGTTACGAACGAGCCAACGGTGTAACTTCCAATGTTGGAAAACACTGAGGTTGGTGTTAAAAAAAAAAAAAAAACGTACTCAGCTTCAGAAATTGCCCTCTGGCCATGTGTGAAGTTCTCTAGGTACAGATCTAGGATCAGCTTCCCCTCCCCCAATAATAAACGTAACCATTATTGGGGGAAATACATAACTGACCCAAGATCAGCGTCTTGGGGCAACTTCACTCTATTCCTGTGTGTAAGCCTCCAGTAATGGGAATTTAGAGCTGTATGAAAGAAAAGCACATTGGGAGAAACTATGGGAAGCGAGGGAGGGATGGAGGGAGAGGCGTAAGGGTGCAGAGGGGTAAAGCAAATGAAGAGTGTTCTGGATCCTACTTGTTGACGCGGACAGGGGTGGAAGCGACTAGCACACTACATCTATAGTACACTAGCCTGGCCCCAGATCTGTTTGTGCCATCTACCCAACAATAACCATAGGAGATGGCAAGATGGCAAAACAGATCTGGGACCAGGCTAATAGTAAGCCTATACAGCAGATGGTGAAAGTGTCCCCATATGAGCAAATTAACATTAGGGAAGTCACTGTGGCATGGTTTGTTTGGTGTTGTTTTAAAAGACACGTTTTAAACATAAAACAGATGTGAGAAAGGTAGGAGGAATAACCTGAGAAAGAGAGCAATAGAGATGAGCAGTGGGAGTGGACTAGGCTGCGTCAACAGGAAGTGACATTACACTAGGGAGGAGGAAGGTGGTTGGTAAAGAGAGAGAGCATCGTAAAGCTTTGCTCTCGCCGTTAGTAAACATGCCAAGTGCAGACAGGCATTGAAGATATGACTGGAGGACCGCACAACCTTATGACACCACAAATCCAGGATCAAGGAGGACTCATTTGCTACACTTGCCTATGTGGCCTAAAATCAGTACATAAATAACATGAAATAATATAGGTTACTTTCTTTAAATGCCTTTGCTCTTACAAACTAGTGGACATTACCGGTGATAACGAATGCATGCAACATGTACTAAGACTGGATTTGGGGGGGGGGAGGGGTAGGTTTCCTTCCACAAGCAAAAAGGTGTGGCCTTTGACCCCAAGAGGTCAGCAGGGGTCGTACCCCCAGCCTCTAGGTCTATTCTAGCTACAGTTAGTGGTAGTGCATTTCTCGCTCAGTCAGTCATCACATACATACACAATCCATATATTAAGTGTCAGTCAGTCAGTCAATGGAGGAACATATTAAACAAGCAGGGAACAGAGGATGTTGCTCTAGCATACCAGCTGTATGACCTCCCGATTAGTATTATACAGCTGAAACGCATGCAGAATCGAACCAATTGATCTAAAACGCCAAATTATAACCCCACCTAGGTATCTTAAAATGAATGCACTAACTGTAAGTCGCTCTGGATAAGAGAGTCTGCTAAATGACTCAAATAAAAATGTAAAATGTACAATTAAGGGGCTGGGATTTTAGTCTCATAACCCATACTCTGATACAGTAAAACCAGGGCGTTCTAATCTAAATGATCTAGCTGTTATCGTCAAACGCCGAATGACATTAGGAATGAATGATCATGTCAATCCCACGTTAGTTCTCGGTCATATTGGGCCGTACCAGCTTGAGTGGATTGAGTTAAATAGCGTTACATATGGAGTATATATCTAAATAAAATACATATCTAACGTGTGTGTGTGTGTGTGTGTGTGTGTGTGTGTGTGTGTCTGACTGCTTGGAGTTTTCCTAACAGCTATCCAATTTCTACTCAAAATCCCATAGAACTAGGACAATTACTTCTGTAGTGCGGTCAAGACAACTTCGAAATCTAGTCGTCCATTTCTAAACAGCGATAGAGCAGAGAGAAGGAGGGGCCAGCGGTTAGCTGCCTGTCACTCACCGTCTTGGTGCACACGCATGGCAGACGCCGTGATGTCAGTAGTCACGTTGAAGTAGGGCAACCACAGGTCCTGATGGTTATATAGACCACACATTCCATTTGAATAAGGAACGTTCAGAGGGATATATATTATGTAGAACAAATATGCCTCTCCAAAATGTGGAGTAGGTATCAACGTCAGCTCTATTCAAGACATCTCTATCTGCAACTGTTCACAAGGTTTGCCGACTGAACCTAGCCCAGTTTCCTTCACAGACAGACATCTCTAGTAGCACTGACAGACAGTGTGACCTCTCACCTCAGCCTGCTTGTCCTGGAACACTTTGGAGATGCTGGTGTTGAAGGCGGCGCCGGTGAACATTGAGGTGATGGGATAGGTCAGGTCAAGGATGGTTTTGAATACGGAGTTCATCGCCTGTAGGGAGGGAGGGAAGGAGGTTAATAATGAGCGTGTCTGATGTCGACATTTCAGTCGGAACCGCACAGAATCACTGATCCACACTGATCCACAAATCAACACGAGTGATTCTGTGTCTCGCCGTGCTCAAACTGATCCCCTCTAATACACTACATGTCACCTGACAAAGGAATGTGCCAAATAGGAACAAGAGAAGTGCATGATGGTATAGCGGTGGGAGGATCAGACCTTGGACCACTCGCGGGCTCTCTGCTTGGTGCGCACCGCACTCCTCTCCTCGGCGTACAGCGCCCCGATGAACGACCCGATGGACGTCCCGCCCACGATGTCGATGGGAATCCCTGCCTCCTCCATGGCCTTGATCACTCCCACGTGGGAGCAGCCTCTGCAAGAGTGACAGAGACAACAACCAATCAGAGAGAGTAGGAAACTCACTCTGTTTGAGGACTGCATTTCTTCCACTTCTTTCATTAATTTGAAAAGATCCGAAAGAACTTGACTAATTCGAGACTACAGATACCCTGAAGGACATTAATGTTACAAGAAATCTTGATAATAATCAACAGAAGACAGGACTTCTCATGCAGAGCTGTGGTCTCATGACTGTCATTGAAAACATGCATTTGATGATGTCGATAGTGTGGAGTAAAGCCTGTACTACTTGATCATCTACAAAAGAGAGTCTGGCACAAAAGAGAGTCCACTGACCTGGCACCACCTCCTCCCAGCACCAGAGCGATGCTGTTCCCAGTCAGTACCCGGGCCAGCCGAGAGAAATCACTGTGTCTGTCCGCTGTCTTCTCACACACCTTCTCATACACCTCCCTCTGCCCGCACACACACACACACACGTTTATTTCAGATGATAATCTGAGCAATTTGTAGGCTTCCATGCGCTTGAGACGAGAGCTTGTCCAACCATTCAGATTTGGGCCTGGTTAGCGACAGTTGCTATCCACCGAAGCGCTGTAAGTGGTTGGTAAGCTTGTCAATGGATCATTTCCCCAAGACGACATGGGCTGGGTTTCCTAAAGCCTTTGTAGCTAAAGCACTATGTTATTTCTCTTGAAAACCAAAACTCGTGTTATTCGTAGAACAGCAAAGGGCTTCATTTTGAGCCGTCACTCGGTGCAGGATAAAACAAAAAAAGATATAGATTGGACGAAGAGGACATGCTCAACAGGCTATTCAAGTATCCAGAAAACCTTTTCTTGCAAACAGACTAGCCTCCTCTCTTACCACATCGTCAGAGCTCTCTTTACAACCGTCCTCATCCTCAATCTAACGGAGGAACACAATCAGATGTGGGCAAAGGTCGGTGTGTAACGAATGAATAAACGAATGAAAGAAAAGCACACAAAAAAACAAACAAAAGTTAGAAAGAGAAGTCATGGCATCTCCCCAGGGAGTCGCACCAGTTTTGAGGGGCTGCGTCGTGAGAAGACCCGGCGGGGGCAGCGGAGGTGGAGGTGTCCGGAGCACCAGCTCCTCATGTTGAGCCACTCTACGGTCCTGGAGGGCCCCGAGCCGTCCTCTTTATGGAGCAGCACCAGCTGTTTCAGGGCCCTCACCGCGGTGTTCTCCAACATCTGCTCTAACTAGAGAGAGAGAGAGAGAGAGAGAGAGAGAGAGAGAGGCATGGTTAGATACAGTACTGAGGATAAGATGCAGTCATAACTAGACTGTTTTAAAAAAAAATATCTCTACAAATAAGCTTAAATATGAGGTTCATGTATAATTTCACAACAAAACTTTTAAATTGAACAAATAAATGTAACGAGGCAGCTTGTAAGTAGAGTAGCTTCATAGTTCAACCAATCCTCCAAACATTGAGCCCCACCCAAATCAACCTCCAGCTCTTTACCCTGTCCCCTCCTACCTGTCCCAGTGCAGGTTCCTGTTCCCCCAGGCCCACGATGAGGATGCAGTCAGCCTGTCTGATGCAGCGCTGGGTCCAGGGAGTCATACTGCTGTCTGTCTGGTACAGGACTATCCTGTTGATGTCCTCCTGCTGGGCCAGCCAGCCAGACAGACGGTACTCGTGGATACTGTTGCGAGGGGAGAACAAGAGTTAAAAACAACCAACTGGTATGGATACCGCAGAGGGAGAGAGGAAGAAGAGAGGATAAAAACGGACCTATCCAGAGCGGAGGCCCCCAGTCGCTCTCTAATGATGTCACTGGTCAGCAGCAGGGTAGGTCCTACACGTCAAGGACAAATAGAAATGTGTCTAATATTTCCGAGAGAACAATTGATGTATATAAAATTGAATATCACGGTCGCTCAATGTAACAATTTAGTTAAGGAACAGAATAGAACAACTTTATTGTCCACATAATCTACTCACATTAGGCAGATGTAACTATTGACTAATATGAAACAAGTCGTTCAAGTCATAGTAAGGTTTGATTGACAGTTGCTATGCTAGTCTCTAGAGGCGTGTACCTATGGCACTGAGGGCGTGGCTGAGCTCCAGGTTGAAGGCGTTGATTGGCACCTCGTCGCAGATGGGCAGTACGGCCACAGTGGACAGGTTACTGGCCGGGTTGGTGACGTCAGGGCTGGACGCTACACTGGACAGGCCGAGGGCAGAACCTGGAGAAGTACAGGGTGAGAGAGAGAGTGTAATACATGGCTTTATCTAGAGGACAAAGAGGGCAAGTGTGTGTATGCATACAGTACATGCCTGTGTACACACACACCTGAGAATGGTCCTCGGGCCTGTTGCAGGTTCCCCAGGATCTTCTGTCCCAGCAGGTGGATCAACCTGGTGACCACCTGTGGGTACCTCCTCTTGATGTTGTTGAGCGTTCCCTCTGGGAGCTTGACCAGCTCTGTGTCTCTGACCGCGTGGACCGTGGTGGCTCTGGGCTGTCGGGTCAGAGCCTCAACCTGGGGAAAACAGGAGGAGATCGTGAGAGCTCCAAAAACAATGGGATTTAAAAAAGGTATAGTGTCCCCAATGATCTAATACAACCCAAACATACACTATACACACACACAGGTCTAATATAAATACACGAAGTTGACTTCGTGCTAATACTGAATATTAGCTTTATAAACGAATATAGTGACAACATATTCTGCCTTTACATAGAAGACCAGAACGATGAGAGCTGTAGAAATGGGCCAAAGTCTCACCACTCCTATGAGGTCTCCTCGACCGTACTCTCCTACCAGCTCCTTCTTCCCGTTAGCTTTACGTATAACAGAACGCAGACGTCCGTTCAGAACTATGTAGGTGCAGTCCGACTGGTCATCCTGCCTGGAGATACGAGGAGAGGAGGAGAACAGTCAGTTCAGTTATCATCAGACCCCCCCCCAAACCAAAAAAAGAGTGGTTTGGTTTCAGGACAGTGTACATTTGAGCGTGTCTGTGCAAGGCTAGAGTTTGAAACGTATGAAAGAAAAATACCTTCAGATAGGTGATATTGTCAGTCAGAAAAAGTTTGCCTGCTTGTAATAAGAACAAACACACCAATACAGATTTTCTGGTCAAATTAAAAATACTGCCCTAAGAGAAGATTTGTCCAGATACCTATAGAGGGCTCTGCCGGCCTCAACAGCCATCCAGTCAATGGCAAAGTCCATCTGTCTGACGAAGGGGGACATGCGGATGGCTACGGTGTGGGCTGCACTCAGAACCACACTGGGCTGTTCCCTCATGATCCTAAAGACAGGGGGCAGCACAGAGCACACCAGATCAGGAAAAACACACAGGCAGTATCTCCGGGGAGAGGCAGTCACTATGTTTAAATATCACATGAACTGATAAACAAAGCTAGGGTTAGAAGTGTTTGCCACTTTCGAACCACTTCCGTCTTTTCTACCATGACCAGATAGACAGTAATAACCAGCATCTTATCAACAGTGAGACAGTTGTGACATAGAATGAGAAATGCATGTCTGGAACTGAAGCCAACCTACTTGTAACAGATGGTATAATAGTCAACAGTCAGTGACTACGGGTATATTTAAATTTCCTGTAGTCATCCAACAACCTGCATTCCTCTACTTCTAAACCAGAGTTAGGCTTAAACTAAATGGTCCAGCTTAATGCCCAGACTGTGAACGATACCCCTTTCACACAGAAGGGTAGCCCAGGGGTAGGAAACCCTGTTCCTGGAGTGCCACGGGTACAGCAGGATGTTGTTCCAACTAGGCACCACACCAACTGAGCTAATTGATCAGTTCAGCACTAAATTCAACACAGCTGGTCTTCCAGGTCGGTTAAATCAAAAACAGGAAGTGCCTGCAGCCCCCCCCCCCCCCCGCTTTAGTCTCTCTCTAGTCTGGTCTCTACTAGACACCCACTCGTAGAAGTCAGACTTGGAGATCTTGAGGAAGGTGCAGTCTCTGTTGGCCTTGATGGTGAAGATGAGGGGCTCTCCAGTCAACACGGCCAGCTGGCCCACCATCTCACCCGGCTGGGTGACAAACAGGCACACCGCATCCTGCTTGTCGATCATCCGCTGGTACACGTGGAGACAGCCGGACAGGACGAAGTGGAGACTCACATCCTGAGAGGAGAAGAGGGAGTTCAGATTTCAGGTCTCATGTTTTGTTTTTGTGTGTTTAGAGGGGTTGAAGAGAGGCGAGTAGAGGAGGGGGTAAGGAGCTGGGGAGGGGAGAATAAAGTGTATGGGAAAGAGAGGGATTTGGAGGGGAAAGATGTCAAGGAAAACATTAAGGGATGATAGGAATCTGTAATATCAAAAATCTATAATGTTTTGAAGACTTCTCCCTTGTAAAATTGGGGGATTAAACAGTCAGGTTGGCATGTATTGTCATGACGATGTAGACAATTTTGACTTTGCAGCTGGCCCATCTAGGGGAAATCGCTCAGTTCTGCCTCCATGACAAGATTCATGACAAACGTCAACCTGCATTCAAACAGAGGAAAGGACATCTCTCCAAGCCTCAGAAAAGTACCTGGTCTCCTTGTCTAGCCAGCACGGTTCCTGCCTTGGCATGGTGCAGAGTCACTCTCCCATTCAGCAGAGCGGGGTCCTGGCAGAAGAAGAACGAGAGAAAGAAAGAGTGAGACAGCAATAGAGGGAGGGAATGAGGAAACGCTCTTGGTGGTGAAACGTCTGGATTCCCCTTTTGCTCTCCTGGGCTGCAAATCAAGAGGGTTGGCAAATATACGGACGGAGACAGAACTTTCAATATCGTACATTTCAGATGCTCGGTTCCAACCATAACAGTAGATTGTGAAATGGATCTGTAAGAAGCTTAGATAAAAGGAGTCAGAGGGAGAAAGTGCTGGTTGATGTCCAGTAAGGAGACATGTTTTGAAAAGGGGAGGTACTACTTGTCCAATAAGAACACTTTGGCCTTTGCATTTCAAAATATCTTGTCTAGACATGGTACATTAGCCCAAAGGACAAAGTAACTTGGTGACAGTTTTTTTTAACACAATAATCAGGTAAATGCCACATGATTACATTGTTACTAGAGTCATGGTTACATAGATAGCAACCATCGACTGACCATGTACTAAGGTTACTAAGCAGTAGTTAGTACTAACCTCTATCCTCATGAGTTTGAGGAGCTCCTTCAGGGCCTCCTCGAACAGGGCAGGGCTGGGGCGACCGGGGACGGGTCCTGGTCCTGGTGAGAACTGGTTGTCCGGACCCCCCTCCTCCTCGGGGTACAGGTACACCCCCGACGGCACTTCGTCTACGGTCACCCTCCTCTCCCGCTGGTCCTGGGAAAGAAACAGAAAACATGGAGGGACATGAATGTCAATTACAGTACACAGTGCCTGGTCTACTTGGAAGTGCAGATCTGTGTCGTACAAAGATAAGAGTTAGTGGTTTCCTTTGAAGTGCAAATGTGTATTTTAGTGCACTAGGATGACTGTTAGTGAATAGATAAACTGTTGAATTACTAAAAAATGTCTGTTTGGATTTTATTTCAAATGTAAATACATATTCTGAGATGTCACTAATATCCAACGTTGTGTGTGTGAACACGCGTATATACTGACCCGTGAATAGGTGGGTGGTGTGTTGCCGTCCTCAGCAGAAACTGAGATCCGTCCCCTCTCGTAGGCCATATCGAAATCAGACCGCAGATTCTTCTGCATGCCTGTGTGTAGACACCACACACACACACACACCACAGAAATCATGTTAACACAAACACGTGTAAACGCCACAGTCAACAGTCTGAGAAGCAACAGAGGTAAGTTACATACTAGGACCATAAAGCACACTAATGTCAAATGTTAAGTCAGGTCACTAACATGCAGTAAAAACTGGACTGAAGCCACAGAGCTGAAGTTACATACTAAGAATGCAGATGTTAACACACGGACAGAGAGAAAAGAACGGAAGAGGACAGAGAGAAAAGAACGGAAGAGGACAGAGAGAGGGATCGAGAGACCGACAGAAAGAGTTAGTCACCGGCGATGTCTACAGGCATGGAGATGGTCCTGCTGAGGGTTGGTGGGACTGTGGCTCCATCCTTCCCAGGATCTGATGCGTCCTTCACGGCGGCCTCGCGGTCCTCCGCGGGCACGGTCAGGCTCCCGAAACGCTTGCCGTGGCGCTGGGGGCTGGTGCGGGGCACGGGGTGGGGGGACAGGGGCAGCAGGCGCAAGAGCTGCATCTCCTATAGGAAGGGGAGGACAGGGGCATGGGAGAGAGAGAGAGAGAGAGAGGAGGTTAGGGTCAATGAAGACAGGCTAGCGTTGAATTAGCAATGTTATAATCACCAGGTCAGCATTGAAAAGTGATTAGCGGTAGCGTTAGCGGTGAATGACTCAATCGTCATGAAAACAGCATGTCTGGTAGATGAAGTAACAAACAGAATGTCCATGTGTGGGTGTTTGAGGATCTGGGTGGTATGATGAATCGTGGCGCCGTGTGTGTGTGTGTGGGGCGCTTGACTCACGTGGCTAAAGAGCTCGTTGGTGAGCCCTAGGTAGTTGTGCAGCGCCAGAACGGTTACTCTTTGGAGACGAACCATGATGATCTGCATGAGAAGACCGAGGGAGGAAAAGGTCACATGAACATCAAGAGAAAAACACACGTCCAAGCCTGGTGACAAACACACACACACACACACACACACACACACACACTGCAGCTTACCTGGACCACCCGCACCAAGCTCTCAGGGTACTTCTCAAAGATGGAGAGGAAGGCCTCGACAGGTAGACGCAGTACGGTGGACACCTCAGCCGCCCGCGCCGACACCGTCCTGTACGGCTTCTGGTGTCCCTGAAACACACACACACACAGTGATAAGGTTCACACACACACACACGCTCTCAGAATATACTGTAACTCAATATTGGTAACTTTACAGACATTTTGGAGACTTGAGACATTTGACGAGTTCCTATTTTCAGCAGTAAAGGGAGGGGAAGTTTGTGTTGGGAGTGGTTCTCACATGCTAGCTAGGTGTACCTGAAACAAACACAATGACAAGGCCCTTTCAACGCGGTCCTATTTATTTAAGTCAGTTAAGAACAAATGCTTATTTTACACTGACGGCCTACCCCGGCCATTGCAGTGACTTGGGTGAAGCTTATTTTTTTTAAATGTCCCTGTGACCCACGCACTAACAAAGAACTGAACTACTCAGCTAAATGTTTATAGTCACAAGCCAATAAGAGGGAACTAGCAGAACCCACCAGCAGAAAGCATTGCTTTAGAGACGTCTTCCACTTCCCTTTGTCAGCCGTAAAGCAAGGGTTCCAGGATGTTTGTGTCAGGTACTTTTCCCCAAGTCTAAATATAGGAGTTAGATGCTAGCTACCAAATCCTCTTGACTCTAAAAGGGTCATGTGTTTAATAGTTCACTGTATACTTCCCACCAAGAGTAAAAGCGCACATAAGCCACACTTGTCATATCATAGTGCTTCACGATATAACATTAAATTGCAGAATCATCATGACTTTGATACGATTCAACTTTAGCGGCTACGATTCAACGCTCGACTTCCCTGACTTGTTCCTTGACTAAGTTCAAAGTTCTGACTGAAACATGACAGGGACAGACAAAGGGGTGACTCAAACAAGAAACGACACCTGGCATGGTGGTTTAGGGAGTGTGCAATGCGGGACAGGAAGTGGGCGGGTCTTACGGTGATGACGTCCAGGATGCTGAGGAGGCTGTGGACACTGTCTCCGGGGTACACCTCCTTCACCACACCGTCCTTGCCGTCCTACAAACACACAGGGGCAAAACAGAGTACGTCATAACAAATGAACATGGACAAAAAGGCACATACATTTCTGAGTACAATTGACAGTTATCGTGAAAACATTCTGTTTATGTTAAGTTATTCCAATCTTTGCCCAAATGCAAGTTCATCGTGGCCACAACTTTCTAAATTCAGAGATCATTCCATTTGATCCTTTTCCTTCATATTGGGATAATCTGAGTCAAAAACGAAATAGGTGGTAATCATTATTTAATGACCTACAAGAGAGTTAATTGTTAGAGAAGTGTAAGCCCCTTATGAGAGTACCTGTTAACTCGTTAGCATGGACGGAGGCTCAATTGTACAGAAGGCAACAACAACAAAACTAAAATGTAAATGTCTGGCCATTTGTGTTCATGAGAAACACACACAGGTGCACAGACACACACACACAGACACACACACACACACACACTCTCCCTCTCTCACCATTCCAGTAAGGCACAGTTCTAGTTTTCCGTCCTGCACCACGTAGATGCTGCTGTCAGGCTGGCCCGGTCTGAAGACGTACTCTCCCTGTTGAAACTGCAGGAACACCATGTGTTTACACAGCTCCAGGAACAGAGGCTTCTCAAAGTGGCCCAGCACACTGCAGGGGGGGATAGAGATGGAGAGATCACTACTACACACAAAAAAGTGATTGACTGACCTACGTATCACCTTGCATCATTAATAACTACTCAATATTATTTGAAGATCAGTCAGTCACAATTTACCCATGATACATGGTGGTTTGATACTTGAACACACACATATAGATAAGAACTCCACAACATCTTAACACACACAGAGAGTACACTCTACACACACACAAACAAACTCGGAGAAGTCCTTACGTACCGGACGTTCTTGAGCATGTAGAGCACCTCGGAGGGCAGGTGGGAGTTGGCCACGTCAAACTCTGTAAGGTCGGCCTCCAGCACTGAGGGAGGAGGCTCCTTAGCTACCAGGGTGGGCACCTCCTTCTTAAAACGCAGAATCCTGGAGGGAGGAGAGCGGGGGGGGGGTGGAGAGCAGGATGAGAGAGTGGGAGGACAAATGTATAAGAGACTATTGTTCTCTACTCTGTAGTCACTAAGTTCGTTAGCATCATGAATTAGAGTAGACAGGGTAAACCGTGTTCACACACTTTTTGGCAATGTTGAGCATTTTCTGCTTCTTTTTGAGTCGTGGGCGTGTGGAGGAGGCTGTGCCCACCAGGGAAGAGGTGGACTGGGACACCTATGAGAGCCAGAGGTCAAAGGTCAACTAGGACAAAAAAGACACATTGTCGAACAAAAGGGTACCATTTTACTTTGCTAGAATCCCCAAAACGCATCCCACCACAGCCACTAACCTTGCGCATGATCTTTCGCCCATAGAACATGACCTTGTCCCTCTTGCGGAATCGATACTTGGGGGCCTCCTGGGCTTGCAGGTCTGTGAGAAGTTAAAACATACATATAGATACTAGAGCACGGACACAAACAGTATGGCAAACAGTATGGCAATGTGAACAAGATAAAGTATCAGTATGAACATTTTAAGATACATTATAGCATTGTATAGCAAGCTAAAACCATATATTCACAAGCAGTTGACTGGACGATTGTTTGGTCAATAGGCTGTTGTTCGACCAAGATTTTGTTTTAGTCGAGCTGTCGCAAATGGATAAAAAAAAAAAAATCCATGGCACATCTGATTGACGCCTGTCTCAGTGGACTAATCCATTGAGGCCGTGGGTATGCCACGGTCCAAGATGAAAGGGGGTGTGGCTAAAATGCATGTCTCTCTCCAGAATGGGCTCTCCTGCCATTTCGTATAAATTCATTGTTTCATAACTTAATTGTGTGAATCATTTGCCATTTGATTGTGTCTATCAATTCCCCATTACATATATCACCAGTAGTAACCTACATTTAACGTTAATTCCCAATCTACAATGTTTCTTTGGTTATGGTAATATTATTATTATTAGGTCTACAGTCGTTTACTGTTCTCATTGTTGGAGAGGACATGTTGTTCGCAGTGCTCACAGCCTACGCTACACTTCTGAGAAAAAAGTTTTGGTTCATTTCATTCCATTGTCTTTTGTTTAGAACACTCCTGTCAATGTTAAGTAAGGACGTGCACCTGATTACGCATATAGAAGTAGGCCTAGGCTACCTGGCCTGCGTGCTAATGGTGGCCTATAAAATGTGCCCATTTGGGGATGTCTGATAGTATTTCTGATTGTCTTAACTCACCACCACTAATAAGCTGTAGAGCTTCTCAAAGAAATGCTTTTCTTCACCTCAAACAGAACGTTAACAATGTCTGGTTTTAGAATCCATTTAGAATGACAATAGTTTGTCAATGCATTTGAAAAATATTCCCAGCGCTCTCCCTTTCGATAACCACTCGGCATGAAAGGGAAACATCTAATGCTCTGATTGAGTGGAAATGTCATAAAATACCTGGATTACTTCTTATCCTTTGCACAAATAGCCGTGTATGTCCCGAGCTCACTGGAGCGGGAAACTGAGGGCCTAGAGTATTTTATACAATGTTACAAGTTTGCTAGCAGGAGCTTCAGGCTGGACCCAGTTGATACAATGTTTCAAGTTCGTTGAAGACAGGCCTTGCATTGCCAATGTAATTGATAGGATACTTATATTTAAAATCAGGATATTTTCTACCTGCAGGATGCAATGTTTTTATTTCTTGGCTTTATGTAGGCAACTTGTACATAGTTGGCAATAGAAGTTACTTTTAGATTTGTATCATTTTCATTTAGATAGAATTTAAATTAACCACATGACAATGATTTTGAGATACAAAGACTATTAGAAATTAAATGAAACTGTCATGAAAACGTGCATATGAAAATCAGAACTGGCACGCAGATCGGTAGACTTGGTAAGATAAATTGGTACTCCAAATCAAAAAGGTTGCCGACCCCTGGTGTTGCCTATTAACGGCAACTTCAGGAGTTTAACGGCAGAATCTGCGAAGGTGAGCGGGAGGGTCATGAAAAGATTTAGGCTATCTTGACCTCTGGCTTCCTCTTGAGTCATTTGTCTTAATTATTTAAATCAAACAGCGTGCTTAAAGCATCAGACAAGCTTAGTACACAGATGATTTTATTAAAGCACATAGGGTGTCTATACACTACATGACAAAAAGTATGTGGACACCTGCTCGTCGAACATCTCATTTCAAAATCATGGCCATTAATATGGAGTTGGTCCTCCCTTTGCTGCACTCTTCTGGGAAGATTTTACACTAGATGTTGGAACATTGCTGCCGGATCTTCCTTCCATTCAGCCATAAGAGAATTATAGAGGTCGTGCACTGATGTTGGGCCTGGCTCGCAGTCGGGGGTTCCAATGCATCCCAAAGGTGTTTGATGGGGTTGATGTCAGGGCTCTGAGCAGGCCAGTCAAGTTCTTCCACACCCGGCATCTGCCAAACAGATTAGTCCGTCGGACTGCCAGATGGTGAAGTGTGATATATCACTCCAGAGAACACGTTTCCACTGCTCCAATAGCGGCAACCTTTACACCACTCCAGCCGACGCTTACAGGCTGACTACACCGCTCAAGTCGCGTGCCCAAGCGTTGCAAAATAAATTTTGAAATATATATTATTCAATTATTGTGCGCCAACGAGCATCTGTGTTGCCATGGGCTAAAATAGAAGTCAATTCTATTTGTGAGGCAGCTCGCGGTGCAAGTCCTGCCTCTCCCATCTCCTCATTGGTTTATAGAAGCAGGTACCCACGTGCCATCTCCTCATTGGTTATACCCACGTGGGTTACTTAAAGACCAACGAGGTCGGTGGCGGTAATGCACCTAATTTATGAAAGTTGCCAATATAAAGTCAAGAGATGAAAAAGCCTAGGAGGAGAGATGACTAGAATCTATTTGGTTGACCGTTTTATGTGTGGCTTAATTGTCGGAGCAGGACCTTGTGCATTTCAGGTAAAATAACAACTCAATGTTTATTTCCCAGGACAAATTAGCTAGCAACAGCAAGCTAGCTAAATAGGTCAAATTAGCTAGCAAGTGCAAGCTAGCTAGCTAAATTGACATAAATGTTCAATGCGTTTCGACCGGTCCCCAAATTAATGTAATTGGTTCAGAGTTTGTTTTGATATTTTAACCTGCTGTCGTGATCAAGTTTGGTGTGGGGGGACAAAATACATTTATGCGCAGTGGCGCACACGTGCAGCCGGTTTGGGTTCCGTGTTAGCATTGCGCATGGTGATCTTAGGTTTGTGTGCGGCTGCTTGGCCATGGAAACCCATTTCATGAAGCTCCCGATGAGCAGTTCTTGTGCTGATGTTGCTTCCAGAGGTAGTTTGGAACTCGGTAGTGAGTGTTGCAACCGAGGACAAAAGATTTTTACGCGCAACAACACTCAGCGGTCCCGTTCTGTGAGCTTGTGTGGCCTACCACTTCGCGGCTGAGCCGTTGTTGCTCCTACACGTTTCCACTTTACAATAACAGCACTTACAGTTGACCGCTGCAGCTCTAACAGGGTACACATTTGATTAACTGACTTGTTGGAAAGGTGGTATCCAATGGTAGTGCCACATTGAAAGTCACAGAGCTCTTCCGTACAGGACATTCTACTGCCAATGCTTTTCTATGGACAATACATGGATGTGTGCTGGATTTTATACACCTGTCAGCAACGGTGTTGCTGAAATAGCTGAATATACTAATTTGAAGGGGTGTCCACATACTTTTACACTCAGTCTGACATTTTTTTGGTGGTTCGGGGACAGCGCTAGAAAGCTCTTAGGTGTAAGTGAAGGGCAATCGCTAGTGTAACTGAAGCTAGCATTTATTTCATTTTATAGTTATCGAAGAAAATGCATTGGAGAGAGAATGTGACACGTACTTCTGAGCTGGATCCTCCGCAGCATGAAGAAGATGAGGATGGCGATGAGGATTATGGCGATGCCCGCACCAATCACCATCCCTATCATCTAGAGAGAGAGAGAGAGAGAAAGACACACACACACACAGAGACATGGACAAAGAGCGACATGGACAGAGACAGAGATGGACAGAGATGTAGAGAGACAGACAGAGGGAGATGTGGAGAGACAAAGAGAGAGAGAGAGGTGTGCAGCAGTTGATTAGAGCATAATTACAACGGCTTCATGGAATGAAACACTGCACACCAGACTACAACATACGAACTAACCATGCTAGTCTGTAGCTCTTCCTCCACAAACGCCTTGATGTTGTTAAACCCTTCCTGTTGGTAGACAAAAAAAGAGAAGTGAACAACCGTATAAAATAGCCTATATACTATGTACTGTAGACAGGGAGCTTTTTCCAGAGCTGGGAAAGCTCCGTTACTGAGTTAAGTAACTGATGTATAAAGGAATTCAGGGCTTGGGATTTGCCATGCCCGGGGAAAAGAACGTCAGAGAAGGGGGAATGATGACGTAAAATTGTTTCATCTGGGTTGAATCAGGAATCAGGGGGGGGAAATCTTAAACACATCCAGTCACCCAATGTGTTGAGTTTGGCCTAACTATTTATCAACACCCTCTTAGGTCAGCACCCCACCCCACTTGCTCTTTCCTTTGTTCCCCCCTCCTTCTCTCAGTCCCTTCTTACCCAGCTTAACTCAAAAAGCTCCATATGGGATAACACAACTCACTAACAATACTTTTAATGATGATGATGATGACTTTTATTATACAGTAAGCCTATTTGCCTTCTCTCAATATGGATTGAGTTGCCGTGCGCCCATGTCAGCCTGGCTCGGAGACCAACAATAGGAACAGTGACTGTCTGCTGCTTTACTCTGCTGCACCAGACAATAACACAGAGCTCATGGTGCAATTTGGCTGTGATCATCTGACTATACTGTACACAGCTGTGTGTGTGTGTGAGTGAGTGAGTGAGTGAGTGAGTGAGTGAGTGAGTGAGTGAGTCAAGAGAGATGTCTAACTCCTATGCCATACACACCCACACAGTTGGGGACCAAAGCAGAGAAATGACAGGACTCTAACTCTAAATCAATAGGACACTTCTCTCCAGGAGGATATCGTAGAACTTGAGTGATGTCCTGCCAAAAGGACCTTCCCTGTTCTAATTCCTTCACTGATTAAGACTAGGCCCTATATGACTCACTGAAGGAGTGGAGAGCCTAGCTCAGAGATAAGCTTATTTACAGTTTTGCTGCAATAGAAAGTGTGTGTGAGAGAGAAGGGGATGGTTGAGTTGACCACTGGTCACATAACCAATCAGATAGTGTATAACTATGGGGCAAGGCCAATGGGCTTTTAGTACTCTGGCTCTCAGCCAATCAGTGACTGAGCTGGAGGGCGGACAGTGTTTATTGATCAGGAGAAGAGACAAAAGAAAGGACTTCGCTGCAGTTATTGATGAGAAGTTGGTTATGGTCTGACAGATGGTGGATACTGTACATACTGCAGAAGACATTTCGGTTGAATTCATACAGTTGTGTAACAGACTAGGTTCTCACTCACTCACTCACTCACTCACTCACTCACTCACTCACTCACTCACTCACTCACTGTAGTAGTTGGTGAGGTCAATGGGGCTAGAGTAAGTGGTAGAGGACAGGATTTTGTGTGTGTGTGTGTGTGTGTTCTTACGTCCAGAGAGGCATTTGCATGTTCTTGGCCCTCTTGTTCCGAGGTGCTCTGTCCCATTCTAACCCCGCCTCTTCACCAGGCTGGTCCATCAACGGCCTCTAAGGAGACAAAACAGGATGTTGGCATTAGACATGCAGGCTACTGTTTACGTCACTCACTCACTCTCTCACACAAGTAGTAAAGCAAATAGCTTTTTAGTAGCACGGAAGATAAACCTGGACTTTTAAAAAGAGCAATGACTAATAAAATGATACGAAATACTATCTAGTATGCATTTATGACTCATTGCTCTTTGTGAAGGTTGTCCAGGTTTAGGGTTGCAAAATTCTGGTTGGAAAATTCCCTGAATCAGGAGGCAACAAGCAGGAATTCTAGAATACTCCAACCAGAATTCCTGGAAAACCTGGGAACTTTGGGAAAGTCACCTATCCAGGTTTCTGAGAGGTACTGCTGTTTATAGATACATACTGTATATGTGTTTATGCATGAACAGCAGAGCCTCTCAGCCAATCCCCATCCGTTCCCCTCCCCCACTGAAACTGGCAACATGATCATCTCCCAGTCCCAAACAGAGTTAGAGATAATAACAGTGCTCCAATGACACACAGGTAACGTCCCAAAGGGCATCCTATTCCCGACACAGTGCACTACTTTTGAACAGAACCCTAGTCAAAAGTAGTGCACTATATAGGGAAAACAGTGGCAGTTGGAACACATGATCCAGAGACAGACAATCCTACTGTGCCCAGATGGCATGACATGGTACTAATACCATCTCCCTGAGGGCTGGTCCTCTAAGAGCGTTTACCCCCCAATCCCTATTTGGGTTATTCAAGTTCCTTGGTGTCCACATCAACAACAAACTAGAATGGTCCAAACACACCAAGACAGTCATGAAGAGGTCACGGCAAAGCCTATTCCCCCTCAGGAAACTAAAAAGATGTGGCATGGGTCCTGAGATCCTCAAAAGGTTCTACAACATCGAGAGCATCCTGAACGGTTGCATCACTGCCTGGTACGGCAATTGCTCGGCCTCTGACCGCAAGGCACTACAGAGGGTAGTGCGAACGGCTCAGTACATCACTGGGGCTAAACTGCCTGCCATCCAGGACCTCTACACCAGGCGGTGTCAGAGGAAAGCCCTAAAAATTGTCAAAGACCCCAGCCACCCCAGTCATAGACTGTTCTCTCTACTACCGCATGGCAAGCGGTACTGGAGTGCCAATTCTAGGACAAAAAGGCTTCTCAACAGTTTTTACCCCCAAGCCATAAGACTCCTGAATAGGTAATCAAATGGCTACCCGGACTATTTGCATTGTGTGCCCCCCCCAACCCCTCCTTTTACGCTGCTGCTACTCTCCGTTTATCATATATGTAGTCATTTTAACTATACATTCATGTACATACTACCTCAACTGGGCCGACCAACCAGTGCTCCCGCACAGTGGCTATCCGGGCTATCTGCATTGTGTCCCGCCACCCGCCAACCCCTCTTTTACGTTACTGCTACTCTCTGTTCATCATATATGCATTGTCACTTTAACCATATCTACAGGTACATACTCCCTCAATCAGCCTGACTAACCGGCGTCGGTATGTAGTCTCGCTACTTTTATAGCCTCGCTACTGTATATAGCCTGTCTTTTTACTGTTGTTTTTATTTCTTTACCTACCTATTGTTCACCTAAAACTTTTTTTGCACTATTGGTTAGAGCCTGTAAGTAAGCATTCGGCCCACGTGACAAATGCACTTTGATTTGATGACTCCTGGGATTTAGGCCTAGCGACGACCAATGAAACTCCTCCCCCATCTGTTCCCTTCATCTCGCCACTTTACTTGTCTTCCTCCCACTCCCTCCATGTATCCCTACATCACAGCAGACATTCCAGACCCCCCACCATCTCTCCTAACCCATGTGTTGACGTAAATAAATGCAAGTATGCAACCCAAACAAAGTCTTTATAGGCCACACACTGAGCACAGACAAACAAGCAGCTAGCTTAGCATTCAAACTAGACCGATTTAATCAGAATGGCAGATTAATTAGGGCTGATTTCAAGTTTTCATAGCAGTCGGTAATCTGCATTTTTGGACACCGATCATGGCCCGATTACATTGCACTCCACGAGGAGACTCCGTGGCAGCATTAAACGTATCTTATAAAAAACAATCAATCTTAACATAATCACTAGTTAACTACACATGATTGTTGATATTACTAGTTTATCTAGCTTGTCCTGCGTTGCATATAATCGATGCGGTGCCTGTTAATTTATCATTGAATCACAGCCTACTTCGCCAAACGGGTGATTTAACAAGCGCATTCGTGAAAAAAAAGCACTGTCGTTGCACCAATGTGAACCTAACCAAACATCAACGCCTTTCTTAAAATCAATACACAAGTACATATTTTTAAAACCTGCATATTTAGTTAATATTGCCTGCTAACATGGATTTCTTTTAACTAGGGAAATTGTGTCACTTCTCTTGCGTTCTGTGCAATAGAATCAGGGTATATGCAGCAGTTTGGGCCGACTGGCTCGTTGCGAACTGTGTGAAGATTATTTCTTCCTAACAAAAAACAGCCAACTTCGCCAAACGGGGGATGATTTAACAAAAGCGCATTTGCGAAAAAAGCACAATCGTTGCACGAATGTACCTAACCATAAGCATCCATGCCTTTCTTAAAATCAAAACACAGAAGAATATTTTTTTAAACCTGCATATTCAGTTAAAAGAAATTAATGTTAGTAGTCAATATTAACTAGGGAAATTGTGTCACTTCTCTTGCGTTCATTGCACGCAGAGTCAAGGTCTATGCAACAGTTTGGGCCGCCTGGCTCAATGCGAACTAATTTGCCAGAATTTTACATAATTATGACATAACATTGAAGGTTGTGCAATGTAACAGCAGTATTTAGACTTATGGATGCCACCTGTTAGATAAAATACGGAACGGTTCCGTATTTCACTGAAAGAATAAACATGTTTTTCCCCCGAAAGGATAGTTTCCGGATTTGACCATATTAATGACCTAAGGCTCGTATTTCTGTGTGTTATTATACTATAATTAAGTTTATGATTTGATAGAGCAGTCTGACTGAGCGGTGGTAGGCAGCAGCAGGCTCAAAAGCATTCATTCAAACAGCACTTTACTGCGTTTGCCAGCAGCTCTTCACAATGCTTCAAGCATTGTGCTGTTTATGACTTCAAGCCTATCAACTCCCGAGATTAGGCTGGCAATACTAAAGTACCTATTAGAACATCCAATAGTCAAAGGTATATGAAATACAAATGGTATAGAGAGAAATAGTCATATAATAACTACAACCTAAAACTTCTTAACTGGGAATATTGAAGACTCATGTTAAAAGGAACCACCAGCTTTGATATGTTCTCATGTTCTGAGCAAGGAACTGAAATGTTAGCTTTTTTACATGGCACATATTGCACTTTTACTTTCTTCTCCAACAATTTGTTTTTGCATTATTTAAACTAAATTGAACATGTTTCATTATTTGTTTGAGACTAAATTGATTTTGATGTATTATATTAAGTTAAAATAAAAGTGTTCATTGTTCATTCAGTATTGTTGTAATTGTCATTATTACACATACAGTGGGGCAAAAAAGTATTTAGTCAGCCACCAATTGTGCAAGTTCTCCCACTTAAAAAGATGAGAGGCCTGTAATTTTCATCATAGGTACACTTGAACTATGACAGACAAAATGATACATACATACATACATACATACATACCCATTAATTGGACGATTTTTGTATCGGCTTTTTTTGGTCCTCCAATAATCGGTATCGGTGTTGAAAAATCATAGTCGGTCAACCTCTAATGCAAACCTCCATTGACTGCCAATGAAGCTGATCAAACATACCCTAGCTAGGCTAACAGACAGATATTTAGCCATAAAAGCTAATGTGATATGGTTAAGGCCTACTACAGTGCATTCGGAAAGTATTCAGACCCCTTCCCTTTTTCCACATTTTGTTACGTTACAGTTTTATTCTAAAATAGATCAAATTTTAAGAAATCCTCAATCTACACACAATACCTCAATGACACAGTGGGATTTTTTTTTTTTATGTTTGCAAATTTATAAAAAATGAAATACAGAAATACCTTATTTACATAATTATTCAGACCCTTTGCAATGAGACTCAAAATTGAGCACAGGTGCATCCTGTTTCCATTGATCATCCTTGAGATGTTTCTACAACTTGATTGGAGTCCACCTGTGGTAAATTCAATTGATTGGACATGATATGGAAAGGCATACATCTGTCTATATAAAAAGGTCCCACAGATGACAGTGCATGTCAGAGAAAAAACCAAGCCATGAGGTCAAACTGAGCAACCGCATGAGAAGGGCCTTAGTCAGGGAGGTGACCAAGAACTTGATGGTCACTCTGAAACAGCTCCGGAGTTCCTCTGTGAAGCTGGGAGAACCTTCCAGAAGGACAACCATCTCTGCAGCACTCTACCAATCAAGCTTTTATGGTAGACTGGACACCATCCCTATGGTGAAGCATGGTGGTAGCAGCATCATGCTTTGGGGATGTTTTTCAGGGGCAGGGACTGGGAGACTAGTTGGGATCGAGGAAAAGATTAACAGAGCAAAGGACAGAGATCCTTTATGATAACTTGCTCCAGAGCGCTCAAGACCTCAGACTGGGGCGAAGGTTCACCTTCCAACAGGACATCGACCCTAATCACAAAGCGGTCATGGCTGTGGGACAAGTCTCTGAATGTACTTGAGTGGCCCAGCCAGAACCCAGACTTGAACCCGATCTAACATCTCTGGAGAGACCTGAAAATTGCTGTTCCTGTGCACCAACGCTGCCCATCCAACCTGACAGAGCTTCAGAGGATCTGCAGAGAAGAATGGGAGAAAATTTCCAAATACAGGTGTGCCAAGCTTGTAGCATCATACCCAAGAAGACTTAGGGCTGTAATCGGTGCCAAAGGGGCTTCAACAAAGTACTGAGTAAAGGGTCTGAATACTAATTTCTAAACCTGTTTTTGCTTTGTCATTATGGGTTATTGTGTGTAAATTGAGAAGTAAAAAAAAAAAATATATTTTAGAATAAGGCTAACGTAACAAAATGTAGAGAAGTAAAGGGGTCTGAATACTTTTTTCAAATGCTCTGTATGTACTTTTGAACCCCAGCTATAGGGATAATCCATGACATCATGGTCTAGGAACCAGAGGCCAAGAGCTGCATTGGATGAAATCAAAGCAGAGAGAGTGGCTGACAGTGGACTGTCGTATTGCATAGCCTGTCACAAACAGACCTGAAACAGGATGTGTAGCATCAAGGTCTATTCTCTCTACTACCCTCTCTCATCCTCCACCGTTCATTTGTGTTTGACTCATTTAACCAACTGCTGAAGCAAAACTGTTAGTACTCAAACTATTGAATATCCCTATGTTCATAAATGCCCATTTTAATGAAATACCATGGTAAACTAGGCCTAGCCATGATTCCACCCAGCCAAGCAGTACTGTCTGGCTCTGGAAACATCACATGCTCTGCTGGTCTGTGCTGTATAGACAACAAGGAGACCCAGGGTAATCATATAGAAAGGAAAACCTACACGTTTCCATTGGCTCATCATGACATTTTCCCTGCCCCTCACACACAGCTGAAGTGCTAGGCTTTTGTCGTGGAAAGAAGTAGCTCTCGAAGGATAAAAGACAATCAATCTGGCAAACTTAAAGTCCCGAGTGTCCAATGATCCCAAGAGCGAGTTGCCGTGTCCCTTCATGCCATCTCAGTGAATATTAAGTGTTGTTGTCACAGTGTATATCCTATTGTGTAACACGTAGGCCTATGCTAACTATTGCATTCATTGCACACTACTACAAGGCTTATGCTAGCAGAATTATTACAGCGTAATAAGATCACGGTCAGTGAAAAGGGTCAAATGTTACAGAAATCTCCTCTAGCAGAAGCAGCTGTCTCTCTCTCCCACTCTGCAGTAACGCCTCCATATAGCTTGGTGGCTATTCCCATTGTCCTCAAAACAATGCTGCCAGTGTTGATGTCCCTAGGCCCAGGCATGGGCAAACTCTCTTTCCCTCTCTCGTCATTCCTCCTCCCCTCCCTCTCACACCAGGAGAAATAATAGCACAACCAAACCTGTTTTATTTAAGTACACTGCCCATTCTGAGCCAGGGATTAACACCACCAACAACAGCCTATAGCATGTTGTTTATACTGGGTCAGCCTGTCAGACCCTAGAGAACAGACAAACTACTGTGGGGACTATGGACAGAAAGTACATGAACTCTGACTTAGCCAACTTTCTATGATGTGCAATAACGAGGGCCATAGAGAACAGAAACCAGACGTAAGCATATAGCCCAACTTGACCTTTGCTCCCTAAATTCTATCAATTAGCATGAACCATATTACCGTTTTCAAATGTGTAGGTTAACTAGAGTATCGCCTTTGTGGCATGAATTAGTAGCTCATGAGTCGTGTGCAGTTGTGAACGGTAGCATGACAGTGTGGCAATAGAAACCCGAGCTGACCTACTATGTCAAAATAGTTGTTGCATAATTCGCGTGTAGCGTTGCATTACTATAGCCCTCATTAATAACCTGGTCGGCCCTTCTGAATCTAACGTAGCCGCATTCTCGGTCGGACCTGCGCAAACCGTGGGTATGTTTTTGCGCAGAGTACGGTAATGAAACCGGTGAAGTGGTGCTAATTTCGTGTCTAGGCACTCATCTACCTTAGCAGTACTACAGGGCCAAACATGTTCTGGAAAGCCCATTAGAAACGTGTACTCAATTAAGTCATCTCATTCTTTTGTAGCTAGTTACATAGCTAACAGTTACAATGTGTGCCGCTACACCACAACATTCAGTAGCCTGGTTACGGTAGCTAGCTAAGTTGACACGCTTTGAAACAGCAGGCAAGCATCATACACCTACCTCACTGTCCCTGCTGGCTAGCCGTTGACTAGCCGTTAACTGCAGAAAAACCACCAGAATCTGGTTAATGCAAAGATGCAGTCTTTTGACCTCAGCAGGGACAGTGCTTATTGATTGACATGCTCGGCACAGCCTGCGCGCTATCTGGACATTTGGTGACACAATCTCTACCACAAAGACGCATCCATATGTCAATTTATTCAGCTAGACAGACCTCTCACTAGAAATGTCATGATATTTATCGACATGTAAAGTGACTAAAACGATGAACACCCTTACCTGAACTGCGTGTTTCTCGTCAAGCTTTACAGTACTGTCAAATAACACACATAGCGGAAATTATCTGTAATACAACTCCTCCTATTTTTTAATTCTACATGAGCAGCAGGCCAATCAAAATCTGAAATCGTGGATATCTAATCCAATCTGCATCCAGGGATGAAATGTTACAACATAGCCCGCCTATCTAAATAATCATATGAGAGAAGTAGCCAGTCGCACTGCAAGGTTGAGAAGGGGACGCTACAAATAAACCTGTGATTGGCGAGGTGTATATGACTGACGATTACGCTAACCAGTAACAAGAGATAACAAACCAAAAATGTACTGTACAGTTTATGCATGATTTTAGTAAATGAATCTTGATAACTGAACACTCACTTTAGCTGCTAATAAAATATTCACGATGGATCCTTGAACCCGACTACAAACGAATGACAATACATATTGATCAACTGGGTATGTAGTCCATGACATTGCCAACTTTCTACAGGTGCCATCATTATAATATTAAAATAAAAAATGTCACACAAAAAAATATATACATCTACCAAGATGTATATTAGATAGGAAAGATAAGGCAGCAATTTATAAAATATAATGATATTCATCAGTATTTAGTATTGAATGAGGGATGATTTATTCAATCACTGTTGTGATGGTTTAAAGGCCCTATAATTAGGGTAACTCCACATCCCAAACGCTATGCCCCTCTTTACACCAAGTTACTCGGTTGTCACATGGTCTCTCCTATCATTGCTATGCGGATGACACTCAACTGCTCTTCTCCTTCCCCCCTTCTGACACCCAGGTGGCGACACGCATCTCTGTGTGCCTGGCAGACATCTCACCTTGGATGTCGGCCCACCACCTCCAGCTCAACCTTGTCAAAACGGAGCTGCACTTCCTCCTGGGAAAGGCTTGTCCACTTCAAGACAAATCTACAGTGTTCCCCTCCCAGAGTGCAAAGAACCTTGGCGTGACCCTGGACAACACCCTGTCGTTCTCTGCAAACATCAAAGAAGTTGCTCATTCCTGCAGGTTCATGCTCTACAACATCCATAGAGTACGACCTTTCCTCAAACAGGAAGCGGCGCAGGTCCTAATCCAGGCACTTGTCATCTCCCATCTAGACTACTGCAACTCTGCTTTGGCTGAGCTCCCCGCTTGTGCCATCAAACCCCTGAAATGTATCCAGAATGCCGCAGTCCACCTGGTGTTCAACCTTCCTACGCTCTGCCATGTTACCCCGCTCCTCCGCATACTCCACTGGCTTCCAGTCGAAGCTCATATCATCTTCAAGACCCTGGTGCTTGCCTATGGAGCAGCAAGGGGAACTGCATCCACTTACCTTCAGGCTATGCTCAAACCCTATACACCCCAAACCGAGCCACATCTGGTCTCTTGACCCTCCCATCCCTACGGGGGGGTCACCCCCCGCTCAGCCCAGTCAAAGCTCTTCTCTGTCCTGGCACCCCAATGGTGGAACAAGCTTCCCCCTAAAAGTCGGCACAGCGAAGTCCCTGTCCATCTTTTGAAACCGTCTGAAACCCCCCAAAAAGGCACTTCTCTTTTCCCGCTAACACTGACTTAGCTAATTAATACTTTGAGGGAAAATGAACATTATACGATTGTGATGTGTTGTCCCACCTAGCTATTTTAAAATGAATGCACAAATTTTAAGTCACTCTGCTAAATGACTAAAATGTAATCCATATAGTAATTCAGCATTGACATAAATCAATTCAGCTAACAACAAGAAACACTTAAAGCATTCACAATACTAATTTCATACATTTGTGCAAGTGTGAAAAGTGTGCTGTGAGTCTTGGTGCCACATTCAACCTGGAGCCAAGTACATGCATATACTGCCACCCAGTGGTGCTAACTTGTCAGTACACCATAGCGTTTATTATCTGGGATATTCAACCTGAAACATATCATTTACATGTGTATTACATTAATGGAAACTCACACTGTTCTCAAAGCTGGCTGCCGGTTTTGGGAGTGACCTTTCATAACAGGTTAGGTAGACTTACACAGCAGGTTAGGAGAACTAACGTGGCAGGTTAGGAGAGGGTTTCGTTTTGTTTTTTGCCCTAGCACTACACAGCTGATTCAAATCACCAAAGCTTGATGATTAGAAACAGCCATTACATCATCAACATTTCTATTTTGTAGTGGTAATATTTAATTGACAAAATGCATGATAAGAAAGCTAAATTAGTGACGCAACAAACAAATGTTTGGCTCAAAAACCAATTGAATGTTTGTGTCATTAGATATGGCACTATTACTACTTCCTCTGAAAACCTTAGGAAAAAAGCATAAAGAAAACAAACTATTTCTCAAGGAAATAAAATAATCATGACAATAAAATAATGTACTCGGATCTGTAGATTATCTATTTTTGTGATAAAGTCAAATATGCCTAACATTTAGGGCTATGAGTTTTTCCTGACCATGCACTGCCCATAGATAGAGGACTCAAGTGCTCAAAATCCTGTTTTAGCCTGGGCAGCACAATTGAGGACTTTCAACATCTTGAAGTAGTTAACTGGGTGGAACATCCTATAGGTTAAGGAAGGCTCACATAATTCTATCCGGGTCATCGAGAGGAATCAGCCCATGAATTACACTCATTAGCAAACATTCCATAGCTGCAGGTGGCAGTAAATCGCCAACCTTGGCTTTTTACCTGTTCAAACAACACACTCCAGGTGGCGGTATGCACCCTTTCAGTTTGTTTACCAACTCATAGAAGTAGTAGAAGAAGAATAAAATGGACAGCTTCAAACGGAAGATGGACTCAATGTCATTGACTGTGCGCTCACAGATGCCATAATGGAACAGATACAAAGAAAAGTCCTCTATCACTCTCATGGTACTAGCTTGTAGGATCCCTCTGATTTCTCTCTATGTGTGTGTTCACAAAGGCTAAAGTCTCTGCCAGAGAAGCCGGTAGTAAATCGACTATAAATCGTTACTACAAGACTGAGGTGGCCAGAGCAGGGATGGTGGATGAGTTTGAGAAGAAGGTGGGAACCCTTCAGAAAATAGGGTTTTGCCAATGTGCACACGTGATGTGCTAATGTGATTGGTTCGTTGGATATAACTGCACTCGTTTAGATGTTGCTTTCCCCGCTACGGTTCAGTGCCATCGATGCTCAGGAAGCAGAAGTAGTGAGTTACAAGTCATATGGGTAGGGTTAAGAGTTTTTTTCTGGACAAGCCAGTCACCATCGCCTCATTGATCCAATATTACTATTAAATTAAATATATTGCTATTAGATCATGTAGAAAGTTTATCATTGCGGGAGTTGATATTCTTTGTCAAATATTGTATTTGGTAAATGAGTGCCACTGACTTGGCAGAGATGGCATCGCTACGCATCTTCAAAACAAATGTTATTTGTCACATGCGCCGAATACAACAGGTGTAGTAGACCTTACAGTGAAATGCTTACTTACAAGCTCTTAACCAACAATGCAGTTTTTAAGAAAATACCTAAAAAAAAAAGGTAAGAGATAAGAATAACAAATAATTAAAGAGCAGCAGTAAATGACAATAGCGGGGCTATATACAGGGTGTGCCCGTACAGAGTCATTCGAGGTAATTATGTACATGTAGGTAGAGTTATTAAAGTGGCTATGCATAGATAATAACTAAGAGTAGCAGCAACGTAGACATTACAGAGACGTAATAGAACTCAATGTTCTCGATCTAAACTACGCAATCTTCAAAGGAGGGTAAATCCATTCGACTTTTTGCCCGCACCCCTTTCGATTTGAACGAAACCGTCCATACATATTTTCCCATTGATATATTTGACCATTTTAAAACCCAATACAACCACACATGTAGATACAGTACCATGCCATTAAAATCACTGAGGATGGCAAAACTGTTTTAAAACGTATTTCCATTGTGGTCCTCATGAAAATACATGAAAACAAAATATACCCAAGATTATAACATGGAAACAAAATACGTCTCATCAATAGGGAGGAAACTGTAAAATGAATCAAATAGATGACCATGTAACGTTTATTGAAAACAATTATATTTTCTTTGAGCCTTTGCAGTTTTAAAGCATTTTGCCCATAAACCATTTCTCAAGGTTAATCTGAAAACTCCCTAGCGTATGAGTGGATATTACATGGTTTGGTACACCATTCCATTCCTCTGCACCAGTGATAAGAAAATAGCTTTTTCCAGACATGCTCCTATAGTGCAGCGGTCTGATATAGGCAACACTGGCTTTGGTGTGATGACTATGAGAGTCAAATAAAATGAAATTGTATTTGTCACATGCGCCGAATACAACAGGTGTAGTAGACCTCACAGTGAAATGCTTACTTACCACCCCTTAAACCAACAATGCAGTTTTAAGAAAAATAAGTGTTAAGTAAAAAATTAAATAACAAATAATTAAAGAGCAGCAGTAAAATAACAGTAGCGAGACTATCTACAAGTGGTACCAGTACAGAGTCAATGTGCACATGTTATTCGAGGTAATTTAGGTAATATGTACATGTACACTATCGTTCAAAAGTTTGGGTTCACTTAGAAATGTCCTTGTTTTTGGAAGAAATGCACATTTTTGTCCATTTAAAATAACATCAAATTGTTCAGAAATACAGTGTAGACATTGTTCGTGTTGTAAATGACTATTGTAGCTGGAAACGGCAGATTTTTAAATTGAATATCTACATAGGCGTACAGAGGCCAATTATCAGCAACCATCACTCCTGTGTTCCAATGGCACGTTGTGGCAGCTAATCCAAGTTGATAATTTTAAAAGTCTAATTGATCATTAGAAAACCCTTTTGCAGTTATGTTAGCACAGATGAAAACTGTTGTCCTGATTAAAGAAGCAATAAAACTGGCCTTCTTTAGACTAGTTGAGTATCTGGAGTATCAACATTTGTGGGTTCGATTACAGGCTCAAAATGGCCAGAAACGAAGAACTTTCTTCTGAAACTCGTCAGTCTATTTTTGTTCTGAGAAATGAAGGCTATTCCATTCAAGAAATTGCCAAGAAACTGAAGATCTCGTACAACGCTGAGTACTACTCCCTTCACAGAACAGTGCAAACTGGCTCTAACCAGAATAGAAAGAGCAGTGGGAGGCCCCGGTGCACAACTGAGCAAAAGGACAAGTAAATTAGTGTCTAATTTGAGAAACAGGCACCTCACAAGTCCTCAACTGGCAGCTTCATTAAATAGTACCCGCAAAACACCAGTCTCAACGTTAACAGTGAAGAGGCAACTCCGGGATGCTGGCCTTCTAGGCAGAGTTGCAAAGAAAAATCCATATCTCAGTGGCCAATAAAAAGAAAAGATTAAGATAGGCAAAAGAACACAGACACTGGACAGAGGAACTCTGCCTAGAAGGCCAGCATCCCGGAGTCGCCTCTTCACTGTTGACGTTAAGACTGGTGTTTTGAAGGTTAAAATATGTCACCCCTGTTTGCAAGCTTTTAAATGATATTAAACTCATCCGTTTATATTTTCCAGTGATGAAAACATGGATGTCTCATGGTATGGTAGGGTATGCAAAATGAGTCAACTTTGAGCACCTTTATCTCCTGAATGTTTTGGCATTCAGGTCCAAAAAGTCACTTTCTGACCAAGTCATGGTCAAACATGAATGGAAAGTTTTGTTTAAATCAAGGGATGCTGTCAAAAAGTGATTTGAATTCAAATGGTTTTACCCAGGAGAAATGCCAAGACACACGATGGATTCAGTTGGGTATTGCTATTGGGTTTGCTAAACTGCCATTTCAGCCCTGCTGTCAAGAAACAATGTGGTGACACTTGAAACAGTCACATGTCTTGAATTATGCAAGCATGCCAATGCTTCTACATTTCTTCTGCAGATGAGCAAAACTCTGTTTAATCATTGCAAGCACTAATGTAAAACTTAACTGCATTTTTTTATGCTAACTCTGCAAACTAAACGTTTGACAACCTTGCAAGTTGTTAGCACCAATGTTACAGCCAAGGTCGGAATGCAAAACACATGAGATTTCAGACGAACGCCTACGTGTGGGAAGGGTAACAATAACGACTATATGCCGTGCATGTGCAGGACAAGCACACGTTGCATGGTATAATATTTCCATAACTGACATGGATACCAAAACGTTTTATTTACAACATTTTAATTGACAAAATACCTCGTTACGTCCAAGCTTTTACCCACACTGCGCAACTGTGGAAGTGCCTCTATTTCTTTGGTGCATCCATTGATCGGGAAACAAATAAAGAGTGTATATCGCCCACTACCGTGTTGGAGTGTGAAGTGGTTCCAACATGAGGAACCTTGCTCACCACTCCAAAATCACGACGGGTTTCTTGGAGATGGTCATATTTAAAAAAATAATTATAATACTGAACATCCTCCCAATTTCGCTAAAGCTCCCTAGGCTACTTGGTGGTGGAAAATGACATATCATTCCAAAACTGTAGCCTAAACAACCATGGGAGAAATGAAGACACATGTTGAGTAGGCCTATATGAAACGCTTGGTGATGGATGATACAACGGTTCATGTGGAATTAAGAAATTACTAGATAGATGGAATAATACTGGTTGAAATCTACTGTTTTTGTGTTTAATATGACAGAGATGAATAAAACCAAATCATAGCATCCAAACGTCATTGGTCGTTTCAACTACCGTTTAGCTTATCAAATGGCCACAAGACACAAATAAAACAATATATCAAGGAAAAATCTTATGAAAGCGTATGATTGTAATTATTATTACAATTTTAATAAATATTTATCATAGGAGTACAGCTATTAGTGGTAGTGATGGGCATATTACAACAACCGCACAAGTCTAGTCTTGTGAAGGTAGCCTATAATTTCCGTTTTTCTTGTCAAAGTAGGCCTAATTCGCACAACTATTAAATTGTTAAGAAACATATATAGCCTAAGTATATTGTTCGTTTAAACATTGCAAGTATCAAGAAAACTTTGGCAGTTTTTGTTGCAGCAATTTACCATTCCAGTCGTCATAGATGAACGAACTATACAACTATTATTCAGAATAGATGGAGGTTAAATACTGAACCTTGAAATGAGAAATTGTTGTTACATTTCTAATGAAGAGAAAATTAGGAGAAAATGTAGGCCTACATTGGTTCCTGTCAGTCAAAACAATTTTCCCTTTCAATCTTGATGTTCACCGTGTGGTGTAATACGTGTAATCTGTGTTCATTGACGAGACAAAAGCATTTCAACAGAAGTTTAAATTATAATGTTTATTTATTGAGCTCAGTTTTTACAGGTATGAGAGAATAATTAAAATAAGACCATGTATGTACACAGTACAGATACAGAGATATTTAATAAATATCAATATTCCTGCGCCTTCTTCCATCAGAGTTGCAGGACACGTGAACACTATTATTTACAATGATATTATTTATATTTCTTGAAAATAAAATCATTTTTTTAAAATCATACAAATATCCCATTTGTAATTGGTCTTAAGGCCTCATAGTAAAAAAGTACAAATTGTTTATGCACATTTGTTTTCTAAAGTAATTTTTCACTCCATGAAAAGAAACCGGATTTACAGAGCTTGCAACTGGAAAGAAATGCGGCAAATGTACACATGCATAATTCTGTCGGTCATGATTTTCCATAATTGTGTGCACGGACAATTGAATGTGAAAATTCGTCAATATTGAACAAATGACAGACATTTTACAGTTCAAGTATGCTTTTCGAGAGCTCAAAATAGGCCTAGTTGGTATTTTAAGGCACGTTCAATAAGGCTGTTTTAAGTACTTTTTCGTTGCATGGCGCACAGGGCTATATTTTACGCACGAGGATATTGACGTTGTCTAGGCCTGTTATTAATTACAAACTTAATGCCAATGCCCCCATTTGTATAATCGAAATGGATACAAAAATGTGTAGGTCTAGTGATCAATTACACACGCTGTTAGTTGCAAGTGGCAAACGGGTTGTGTTTTAAGGCCTCACGTGCCTTGACAACTTGGCCATTGATAACTGCTCAACTATCAGAAATCGCTATCAGAAATATACAAAATAAGGCCTATAGGCCTTCGATATAAAATTATCTTGCAATCACCATCTTGCAATCAACAATGTGGCCAACATTTGCCTAAGAATTTCTAGGCATGAGAACATGTCCCACAAGTATTGGCCTGTTTGACTTTAATGAGCGTATACAACATATATCTAAAAATGATCTCTGTTGCGTAGACAAATATAGGCCTTTATAGGCCATCTGGGAAATTATGGCTTTCTGGAAAAATATATCCATGTTCCAGACAGGGGGTAAAGTTAAGTGTTGCAACCATGTTTGAAAACATATACAATGACATATGATTTCATCTCAAACGTAAATGCACAATCTAAGTCAAGACAAATAATACATTCCATAGGTGACAGGTCCACCGAAGAGTCCCGGAACAGGTAACGTGGGCCTGGGGTAGGCGTTAGAATGTCCGTAGAGAGATGGAGAGCCCATGTGCGCTCCCAGGGGGAATGGCAGAGCAAAGGCAGGTAGCATTGGTTTCGACGCCAGTTTGTACTTTTCCAACTCGGCCTCCTGAAGTCTCTTGGCTTTAGCCCTTCTGTTTTGGAACCAGATTTTGACCTGGGTCTCGGTCAAATTGAGGGAGTTGGAGAATTCGGCACGCTCCGCAATGGAGAGATACTGCTTTTGTCGGAATTTCCTTTCCAGAGCGAGCAGCTGGGAGGTAGTGAAGGGCGTTCGAGGTTTTCGGTTGTTTTTATGTTTCCTTAAAGGGCATGGAGGTGGACTTAAGCTTCCTGGAGGGACAAATAAATTAAAAGGTATTGTTATTAAATGTAAACCTCAAGGGCGGCTGACCCTTTAAAACAACACATTTCACTGCGCCTATGTGACAAAAAACTTTTTTTTTTTCGTCATAATTAGCCTCACCAAACAACGTATGCATTTAAGGACATTGCCATAAGGTTTATTCCTGCACGGTGGCTTTTAATTGGTAGGCCTACCAATTTCCCAATTCCAAAATAGGCCTATGACAGACATCGGGAACATACAGGAACTTTGTCTAATTGTGCACAGTTTAGACCTATCAGGCTACTCTGAAATAACATTGTATTATTAGACTGATATAGGGACATTTCGAGGCAAATTCTATATATTTTTGGATAGACAGGCAGGACCACAGTGAGGTAGGCTTATGACGATCTATTATGTGAGGTAATAACGATCTCATGAACACGATAACATCAATAACAGACTAATAATAGAAAAACTAGAAATAATACTACTGCTAATAATATGACTATTACTACTTTATTATTATTATTATTATTATAGACAAACAATAGGGAATAGTTGGCCTAATTAGTTGACCAACATTTAGACAGCCAATAACTCTGGAAGCAGGGACTTACGAGGGGGAGTCGAGAAAGATGTAGTCTGGAACCAAGTGCTCTGGTCTTTCTCACAAAAATCTTGATTGTCGTCATTCTGACAGTCCGACACGCTCTGTGTGCTTTCCGGGGAAACTTTCCTCTCCACGTAAAAAGTCCTTGGAGAAAACTGTTCCGTGATCTGCACCGCCGCCGCCACAGGCTTCGGTTGAACGAGACCCGAATCCGAGGAGGGAGAAGAAGAATAAGTCCTGCAGGTTGTTTTCTTGGAAATCAATGATTCGACGCTAAATGGAAGACTGCTCGTCTTACTTTTGTATCCTTTGTCAGTTGTCATATCTTTGGGTTGAAGCTCCTCACACTCCGTATCCGACTCTTCTTTCTGGTGGAGTTTAATCTCGCGGGACGGAGACCCCGATAGGCCAACGGGATTCATCTCAAAGGGGTACGGGGCCATACACCTCCGCCTGGCCAGCTCAGGAAAATCGAATCGCGATCGAGAGTATAGCGTCTGGTGCTGTCCTCGCTGTCAGAATATTGCCCAGTAGCTCAACTCACTAGATGGGGTCGTCTATAAAAGGGCAGTAACTGTTCCCCTCTCCACGCCGTCCAATCATCGTCTCAACTTGGCCTCGTGACGTTCCCAGCGCTCATTTCCTCCGTATTCATTGGCCCTCTGCCTTCCAAGAGACATCAAGAGGCCCTTTGAAAGCGACAAGAAGTTTTAATCATACAGACCCCGTGCGGAGCTGGTGCATTGATAGCTCAAGGGGTTTTTGTCTCCGCGGAACACAAAGTAGACCAATTTTAGCGCAATTAACCAGTGGGGAGGCCTCATGAGTATTTACATCCATTAGTTGAGCACTTATTGGAACCTTTTAATTAATTAATTTCACACCCGAGAACGCTGTGATAAGATGCAGAAGAATGCAAGGTTATAAAGGGATCCTTCTAAAGTCTTAAATAGGCTAAAATAAAATATGAGAAAGGGCAAACAATATGGAAATACACAAAGAAATTGAAACTCGTTAGAATATTAAAAGTCATCTAAACATTTATGAACAGACACATTGAATAAATAAATCGATATGCTATGACTGTTGGTCACACAGCATTACGCCAATTTAAATGCTGTCATGGACTTTTTAAAGTTTACAATAGGCTCGGTTGAGAAGCAACAGGCGTTTTTTCTTCAGGTCAAACTATTTAATAAGCCAGACAAGTTGTGTTTTGGAAGGCGCCAGCCTCGGCGGGATCAAAAAGGAAGCTACCTCGGGGAGAAAAGGGAACGGTTAACTCCACTTAACCAATTGTACTCGAAATATTTCGTAGTCCAGAGCATAGCTGAAGGAATGAGGCACAACCACTGACATTAAAGACGGTTAGCCTGTTTCACTTCTTGGAAGAAGAGAACAAACAACTTGATCGGATGATAAGAGGGGCAGTATTTCAAAAATGTTTTGGAAAATGATCATATTTCCACAGAAAGAATACACATCGAGCAACATTGAAATTAAAATGGTCAAATGAACAATGAGGAATAAAAACTAAAATACAAAAGATCAGGTAAAAAAGACAATGCAATGAATATTGATTTCGATTTTTTTAAATAAAGCCTATTCATCTTTATAATACATATGGAATATTTGGCATTTGCCATCATATACCTTCCACAAAGTAAAGTAAAAAAAACATACATTTAAAAAGGGACAATTAACAGCTTTTTAAATATATGAAAAAATAAAACATGTACTTGACAGTTTCGAATAGCTGTGGCGTCATGGCCTGATTTCATGTGTGGTGACCTAGTTGTCTCCTATCACAAAACATTATTTGGTAGCCCTTTAAAGTGGCAGCATAGGCCTTATGTGACCACATATTATTTTAACATTAATGCCTTTGATTGAAGTGTCACCAGCACGCAAAATATGCTCTTAAAGTTTAGTCTCTCATTTCCTTCAGGAGCTTTGTAACACAAGGATTCTCTCAGACATTCTCCTTCACTAAAATCATCACTTTGCCCCAGTGTCATTGATGTCAACTATCTTTCATGATGTGTATCATCCCAAAGCGTTGCCCTTCTGCACTCCCAACATGACACCATAGTAAATAACACCATATAATCCAAGATGGCCTCCCTGGCATGGCCAACCCCACTGAAAGCCTGTTTGACTTCCAACAGTCATCAGCAGGATCAAATACACAATTGACACTTGGTAAAGTGCAAAATGGCCGCCTAGTAGGCCACAAGTGGGGGGTTTGTCTTAATTGAATTGCCTTAGCCCCATCGCTCTTAGGTTAATGTTCTGGCAAGGAAGACACTTAGAGAGTGCATGGTCACTCCAATACACTGGAGACCCACTCAGCCCTCTCTGGATTGTCTTTGTTACTTTTCACACTTCAATTTACATCTTAGTTGGATTAAAGGGTGAATAATTCAATATTTGAATCTGGCCAATCCTGAGAAGGCACGTGTGGTTGGTTCACATTACTTGACCGCCAGTCAGTCATATTTGGTTTATGACCTTATGTGTCCTTAACGCCTTAAAGATGCACTCTCAAACTTTTGTATAATTTCAGCCACTAGTTTTGAAAGTGGTGCCCATGAGCCAAAAGTGGTCCCCGTTTTTTGGGTGCTACGTCATCCAATTGTGTACTACCTCATCCATTTTGTGTGATAGCACAATGTAGCAATTTTTATGATATCATACCATTTTTGCAATTTGTGTGATATGTTACAAATCCAATTAGTGCAATATGATTTTAATTTGTTGTGCTTAATAAGATCCCAGAGTGCATCTTTAAGTCACACTATGAATGAACTTGTGTCAAACATTAAGTGTAATTGGTCAACTTCATTTGACAACAAGTCATATTTGGTTTATGATCTTATACGACTTATGTCAAATCACATGACTGTCATGGTCGGAAAACTTACCAAACTGACGTAGTTCTGTGGGCAATCAGGCTTTTTCTCAAAGCTGCACAAGGACAGGAAAGATTGATTGGTTAACTCAGCGGAATGACGTTGCCTCGAGCAGCACTGCAGATATTGCGATGAGCGAGATGCACGACTTCGCTTTCACACAATGGTTCTTTGTGAGGCAAAGTGTTCTACCTAGAACCTTTTAACATCCTAAGGAAGAAAGGATTATTTGATGATTATTTGGAAGGCAAGAAGGGTTCTACATAGAACCATAGATAATATTTCCCAGCATGCTCTGTTCAAGGGAGATTTTCAGAATGGTTCGTTTTACTGTAACATCTGTGTTTTTGCATGTACATTGATTGGTTGATACATTTTATGCTACACAAAGATAAATAACCTACAGTTTTCTAAACATCCAATCTGTTGGATTTATTGCACCCGTTACTGAGATGGTTGTTCCAGTTTAGATGATTGAGGTACTCTCAGTGTTCAATCTTCCCTACCCTAGCAGTCATTCTGAATGCAGGTTGCAGGTGATTAACAATTCCACTTGTTGGAAATCCTAACTCTGGCTGGATTCCAATAGGAATTACACATCACTTTGCAAGCCATCATAATGTGACTTGCAGGCCTGGTGTGGCCTGTAAACCAGGAGATTCCTAACATCACTGTGTTTGGGAGTAACTAGGCCCTCAAAGAAAGGCCTTATGATATATGTAATGTATTGTCATAGATAATAACATTTTACGTCCGGTGGAACCGTTCATTGAGGGTTCTAGGAAGAACCGTCCAAAGATAAACGGGTTCTCAGTAGAACCCTTCATAGATGTTCTAGGAAGAACCTTTTGATGATAAAGTCATAGAGGGTTGTAGGTAGAACCGTATATAGGGGGTTCGTTGAAGAGAATGTTATTTGAGAATGTTATTTCGTCCAGGACTAGGCTTAATCTGAGTTCGGGAAAATGACCCTAAGAGTTTGCGTCATTTCAAAGTGGCTGGATATCTAGGCTTCCAATCTCACATATGATTCAAATACATTTCCAAATACATGAATGAATAGTTACAATCATTTACACTCCTCCCAAATGAGTTTGTCATTATCAATATCTGAACCACTGTGACAGTTTCTCATTAAAAAAAAAATTCAAGCCCTAATTTGGGAGTCCACCCCTGCATTTTCGTATCTAACAATCTGCCTCTCTGTCTCCTCTCGCTCTGACTCAACAGGCACTCTCCACAATCTCCTAGCCCAGCTGTTTTAGGTTTGAGATCCCAGCAACCATGTACCCTTCAGTCAATCTAATCTCCCAACTGTCGTGCTAGACGAGGATAAGAGGCGAATCATAGATCAACACAAATCCATGCAGAGATTCACCCGATACAGGTACTACCCATAAATAATCTACACGTGAATTTACAGTAAAACGTTCTCCCCTGATGTTCGGCCGGGGTCTTCGGTTTCAGACTTTCAGAGCCCTTCTCTCCTAGATCCCCAAAATGAATTTCTGTAACAGCATGCAAGCGAGTGAACTGTGTCAGATGTCATTACCGAGTTTGAAAGCAGATCTGTCCCCCAAGGTCGACACGTTCAATGGGAAACACTTTCCTTCGGCACCCGAAATGAAAACTTTGTCTTTGTCACAAATGGCACCCTATTCCCTATGTAGTTCTCTACTTCCACGTAGGGAATAGGGTCCCATTTAGGACTCTCAATGGGGCCTTTTCCAATATTCTCAAGCTTCTGTGGAACTTGTTCGTAAAAGCAGGGTCCAAGTTTGGGCAGCGAATTTAGACAATGTGAGAAGACTAAGTTAGATCATCTATATAAGGTTCATAATGAGTGGTATGGAAACCTATATAGTAAATGACCCCTAATCTAACTCCTAGCTCAATTAATAGGTTTTTACTGCTGAATGAAAGCGTGACTTAGGCCTATTTCTCTCACAGACAGTTGGAATGACCCCTGACCCTATATAATGACTAAGGAAACCCATAAAAGTAATTAAACACAATCAAAATCAAATTAGATTTCATGCGCAGTTGGATTTGTGTGTTAGACAAGGAAGTAGCTCTATAGCTTGGAACCAGACAGAGAATTTGGGAATTCCAATCTAATACAGTGCACTCTGCAGACAGTGATTACATCCTTAGATGACTATATGATCACTAAGCAGTTGATCACTACAACCGCATTCTCCATAAGCTTTGTGCACTGTACAGCAAAGCTGAATTCTCAGTCAGAAGGAACCCGGGGTGAAAGGTGCAGAGCTGAGCTGTCCACCAGTGAAATGTGAATTCCCTGACGTGGTGGTGTCCGTGCCATGGTGAGGCCCTGTACAGTGACAAACAAACCGATCATTTAGAAAGTGAGGGACAACTGGAACCCAATACGTGTGAGATGGGCTTGACAGACAGAAACACAATGGCTGATGGGTAATGAAACAGAGTGAGACGGACACACTTGCAGACACCACACAGGAGGATGGGGCGAGGGGACATATTCGTTGGCCATCGCCATCCAATCACGCCACTCTCTCACCGCTCTGCTCTCACATGAGTCTGTATGAGGAGAGGAGTGGAGAATCAGCAGTCCAGAATGGTGTGGAATCTGATCATGAAAATTAAATACACAGAGATTTTGGGGGTGGATCTGCCAAAGTCAGTTACTTAGTCTTCAATTTGATCAATTCTTATTACGTGTCAGAGATAGGGACCGAGAACTGCATGGCTTAAACGGCACGTGAGCAGAATTGAGAGGCATCCTCATACATTTCACATAACTATGAGAAAATATTTGGAGTGTGTTTTATCTTAAAAGTTCCTTGCCTTGCTTCATTTGCATCCATCTTCATTTAACTCTAACATCAGGAAACCAGGCAAGAGCTCTCTCCCATTTTTAAATTAAAGTGGTTTAAATAGCATTGCCTTGGGTTGCAGGATATCCGTGGAAAATCTCTTGACCTTTCATTTGACTTAACAAGTCGAGTCTATCCACATCAGACCGGCTTCAAGCTTGCAGTTAAATGCTGGTTAACATTTTTATGCCAAAGCCACTTCCCTCCTTGTGGCAACAGTGGCATCAGTCAGTGAGAAATGGTCCTGGTCGCTGAATGCATGCTGGGGTAATAAGAGAAATGTTGTTGCAGAATGCACAAAAGTGAAATGAACTTGTCTGGCTTTTCGACCATTACTTCTATGACTTTTTTGAGAGCCATGAATGAAATGAGCCGTTGAATTCTTTTAGGCTCCATACAGCACCATTAGATCTAGCAGTGTACAATAACAAGGATAACAGTACTACTGCCACTCCAACTACAAATGAGCTATAATGAAGAACAACACTATGATAACTGAAGTATGAATGTCGATGAGTCTTTAATGTGAGGAATGACTTTCTTGTTATCATTTGTCATTCCATCCTAACTGCCTTTTACACAAAACAAAACAGATTCGGTAGCGGGCCTTGAGAGAGAGGGAGGGAATTACACCCAGTTGCCAACAGAAAGCGTTTAAGGTAGTGGTACACCGCAAGAGGTGACAATTGCAATTAACCATTTTCATTTGACCTCCGCCGTTCGTGGGCCATAGAAATCAGCATTCTTGAGGAAAGTCTGGAGACAATGCGAGTGGGCGAGCGAGGTTTGGGAATACAGGGGACAAAGAACTTAGCGTGACTACTTTGAGGTTACAAAGGCAACCAAAGAATGTCACCACAAACTCCTACTATCTTCTCAGCCAAAGTTGTGATGCATTATATTTGAGAAAACCCTAGGCAGCAGCCTCAATTTTCTCTTCACTCTTGTCCGGGCATTTCAATCCGGGGCCAAACCAGAAACTATTGCATGAATTACAGCAATTTAGAATACAGTATATTATATAAAAACACTCTTTTCACATAATACAAACAGGTTGGCTGAAATATGGGCTGTGAGTGAGAAAATGGCAGAATCAAAAAGATGTGTTGCAACCATCCTTCTGGGGGTTTTGTAGGTAAAATATGAAAAAAAGGTGTGTGTGTGTGTGTGTTGGGTGATATAAGTAGGTTATCAAAGCAGTGTTTGTTTTATCCTGATCCTGAAGCCTTGTTATGTGTGTGTGTGTGTCCTCACACTTTGTCAGACCAAAGAACTTGTGACAGCACATCCAGCCCATCTGGTTCCACTGAATATCAGATGGTTATTCATGGCTGTTCACAGCCTCTCGGAGATTGTTTTTATCAATCAAAACCCAAATATTCTCTAAATCGTTATTGTGTTATATGAGTAAAAAGATACACACACACACACACACCAATCAAACATCTCGTCAAACCAAGGAATAATCGCAATTTTAAAAAATGGTGTGATTTGTAACAAAAAAGTTGAAAGGGCATTCTTGTCATTTTCTTATTGAACGTTTCATGCCCTGGCACCAAATTAGCATTGCGATAACCCTTGTCACGAGAAAGATAGTAGACGCTGTTGAGTAATGTTTCCATGGGTAATATTCTGACTATGATGCAACAGTGTCTTGAAACAAATGCCCCTTTTGTGATGTTGAGAGGAAAATAGCGATAAGCTCACTCCGAGTCAAATGGAATGAGGCTTTATACCGATACGTGATAAACTTCATGCCAGATACAGTAGGTCATCAATATTACTAAACCCATCCTTTTCACCTTTTGCAAGTTCGGTTGTTTTAACCAATTTCGTTAACTTTTAAGTGAGTATCTATAGTAGAGATTTTTTGATTACCCTAGGGTCATCTCTATATTTTACATAAGGTTGTGTGTATATTTCATATAGGGTCATGTGTATATCTCACATAGGGTCGTGTGTATATTTCACATAGGGTCGTGTGTATATTTCACATAGGGTCGTGTGTATATCTCACATAGGGTCGTGTATATATTTCACATAGGGTTGTGTGTATATTTCACATAGGGTCGTGTGTATATCTCACATAGGGTCGTGTGTATATTTCACATAGGGTCGTGTGTATATTTCACATAGGGTCGTGTATATATCTCACATAGGGTTGTGTGTATATTTCACATAGGGTCGTGTGTATATTTCACATAGGGTCGTGTGTATATTTCACATAGGGTCGTGTGTATATTTCACATAGGGTCGTGTGTATATTTCACATAGGGTCGTGTGTATATTTCACATAGGGTCGTGTGTATATCTCACATAGGGTCGTGTGTATATTTCACATAGGGTCGTGTGTATATCTCACATAGGGTCGTGTGTATATTTCACATAGGGTTGTGTGTATACTTCACATAGGGTCGTGTGTATATCTCACATAGGGTCGTGTGTATATTTCACATAGGGTCGTGTGTATATTTCACATAGGGTCGTGTGTATATTTCACATAGGGTCGTGTGTATATTTCACATAGGGTCGTGTGTATATTTCACATAGGGTCGTGTGTATATTTCACATAGGGTCGTGTGTATATTTCACATAGGGTCGTGTGTATATCTCACATAGGGTCATGTGTATTATTCACAGTGTCATTGTGACTTTTCAAAAACCACACTCTATCTCCACTTTAAAGAGATCCCAATTGGTTCTTCACTATCGCCCTTGATCCTGCTGTAGTGCACTTGTTTGATACTATAGTACTAATAATGTTATTACAAGCAGTAAAGGTCAGGACAAATAGTGTGCTCTTGAGCTGACTTGAGATTACAATTTCAAAGTCCTCCCCATGAAAAAGCCCCAACAATGGAATGAGCTGGCAGAGTTAAAAGGCCCTTTCAATAAACAATCACGGGTTGCTTTTCAATGGGACTCACTAGAACCAAGTGAGCAGTGGGATTGGCTTTGGAAAGATGGAGCGATGAAGAGAGGGAGGGGGGAATTGTGGGTTGTGACAGAGGAGTCGAGAATTTAAGAAGATGCCTCCCGAGTGTCTAGCTAATACAAACAATCTGATACAGGTGCACACATTTAATTTAGTAGGTCACTTAGTCATATTTCTCCTTCTCTCCCCCTCTCCCTCCCTCCCTCCATCCTTCTCTCCCTCTCTCTGAACAGAGGGTGGACAGGAAAGTAGATGGGGGAGTCTTCTTTTTGTGCTATTGCTTAATGAGCTGGAAAATACAATTGCACTTTTCTGACTGTGAAGAGAGATCGCCTGGAGGCCCTTCTAAATTAGCCGTGGTAGGAAGGCGGAGGAAGCCTGGAGCCCAGGAGCCTGGAGGGGATAGAGGCTTGCTGAGCGGCACAAATAGGGAGATGCTGGGGGGGGGGGGGGGGGGGGCAATCCTGTTAGGGAGGGGGGGGGGGGGGGGGGGTATGGAGGGTGGAGGAATTGCTGTTGCATATTTTGGATTACTGGATCGGCTTGATAGAACAGCAGACTTGTTGCAGCGTTAAGCGCTGTTGGAGACTCATACAGTTTTAGCAATACCTCAAATCAAGTCCCATTTTATTGGTCACATACACATGGTTACAGATGTATAGAATAGGTAGCTAGCTATTCAATAATATGTCAGGAAAAGTGACATTAGCTACTGTATGTGTTAATATGTCAAGAAAAGTCTCATATTAGGTTTTTGCGATAATATTGCAAATCAGAATTTGATGGATCAACCCCCACATGCAGAGCAAACCGATAACTTATTATAACCTTTAAATAACCTATAGCTTTTATTGACTCACTATTTCACTCATCATTCCATTGAATTTCCTATTATTCCTCAGTTCTATAATGTCAATAGAAAGAAAATTCCTCACAGTGCAAATGCCTCCTCTATACCATTATACTATATGCCCCTGGGTGCTCTTTTGACCGCTACGCTAGGCATCTGCTGCCTATGGGACCCCTACGGCCCTGCATGCCTATATCTGCATTCTAATGCCCCTGTCCTGCTGGGTTGGTAGCTTTAGCTATGTAATTGATGGCTTCCACACTTCGGGACCCAGGCCCCTAGTCTCTCTCTCTCTCTCTCTCTCTCTCTCTCTCTCTCTTTTTCTTTCTCTCTCTCTCTTTATCTCTCTCCTTTATCTCTCTCTCTCTCTCTCCTTTATTTCTCTCCTTTATCCCTCTCTCTCTCTCTCTCTTTATCTCTCTCTCTCTCTTTATCTCTCTCTCTCTCTCTCTCTCCTTTATTTCTCTCCTTTACCCCTCTCTCTCTCTCTCTTTATCTCGCTCTCTCTCTCTTTCTCTCTTTATCTCTCTCTCTTTCTCTTTATCTCGTTGTTGCTTTATCTCTGCTGTTTTGGTTGGGGGTCTTTGACTGAATTGACTTCATTCATTGTCCTTTTATTCATAGAGAAATTATGAGAGAGAGAGAGACAGAGAGAGAGTGTGGGTGAGAGAGAGAGTGACTTCACTTTGACAACAAAGAAAGAGTCGCCGCCACTGCCGATATTTAGTGAACTCCAAAGGGAACGTTTTCATTCTCCTCATTCTCATTCTGCAAGTTTGGCACATGCCTTCTGTTACTAAGTGGCGAGGGCCATTGAAAGGGGGGGCCTACATTTCCCTATTCTCCTCTCCCACTAGGTGCCATAGACTTACAGCCCTGGCAGCTGCTAAGCCTCTTTATACAACTATAGAGGCCTCTCTGCAGGTGAGCTAAGCCTGCCAAAGAAGCAGCCTCACAGCCTCTCCAGTCCCCTCAATGGGGCTCAATGGGACTTTTCATTGGGGGAGGGGGGGGGGCTGAGTTGACTTCGTATGTGCTGGTATATTGGGACATTTGGAATGCCTTCAGTTCATAAAGGCGGTGCCGCCGCTCTAGAAACATGTAACTCATGGAGGTGGAGTTACGAAGCCATGCCTGAATTTGTTTTGTTTTGCCTTTTGACAGGCGCCAAACTCTGGCACCATCCTCCTCTGTTCCGTCTTCCCTTCTTCAGTGTCTTCTCTTCTTTTCTTCGCTCAGTCAGTGGCATTACTTTATTTTCTTTCCTCCCGTACTTCTCCTTCTTCTCCTTTCTCCCTGTGATGCAAGCTGGGAACTGTTGCACATTACTCCAGAGGTGTGGTGCCTCTCTCTTCTTCTTCCCCTCAAAGGGCTTCTCTGTTTCCCCAAACTGCCTCCTAGCTGGGCTATCTATTCATTTAGTTACTTAAGTGTAATTGCTCCCCTTTGAAGCCTCAGAGAGGCAAATAATTTGCCGTGCCCCGGGGCCAGAAATGGTCAGTGATCCTTGGACCCCTCCCTCAGCCCCCCCATTGGGCCCCCGTCGGCTCGAGAGCGTCGGACACACACGCAGGCACACACACACACACACACACACACACACCGTGAGAGGCCAGCTCCCATACGGTGAAGGAATAACACAGCCAGGGCCCGCTCAATTTCACCTCTCCTTTTCATCCTCTTTTAATTCTTTTGAAACACTTTTTTATTAACAACAGCTTTTCTCCTCTCGTCTCTCACACTGCAGCTCCACCGGGAGGAGGAGGAGGAGGAGGGGAGGAGGAGGAGGGGAGGAGGAGAGGAGGAGAGGAGAGGAGAGGAGAGGAGGAGGAGGAGGAGGAGGAGAGGAGGAGGAGGAGGAGAGGAGGAGGTGGAGGAGAGGAGGAGAAGGAGGAGAGGAGGATGAGAGGAGGAGGAGGATGAGAGGGAGGGGTGAGAGGATGTCGGTCGGAGGTGTCCCTGAAAATGTTTGTATGTGGTGAGGCGCAGAGTCACAGCTAAAGCCCCCCCCCCCCCCCCCATTAATAGCTACAGGTCAAGGAGGCATTGAGAAAACAGCCCCCACACTCATCTCCCTCCCACCCCCCGTGGTTCACACTGCTACAGAGGGGACTCATGTTTCTTATGACAGGCCATCTAGACCTCAGGGCACACAGTGAGAGTAAAGGATTCCTTGGACTGGACTGGTCGACTACCAGGCAGCAACTCTTCCACTAGTGGTTTCTATCTACCGGGATCAATGTTTATTTTTTATTGAGCTTTTATTTAACTAGGCAAGTCAGTTAAGAACAAATTCTTATTTACAATGATGGCCTACACTGGCCAAACTCTAACCCGTACGACGCTGTGCCAATTGTGAGTCGCTCTATGGGATTCCCAATGTGTATTCCCAGAGCGGGTATAATGCATTTGATTTGAGGTAAAATGCTCTTCCTTTGGTCTACAGTGTAAACAGGGTATAGGCGAAAGAATATAGAACTAGCAAACTACACAAAGAGGCCATTTAAAACTACGAAATTCTCACAGTAATTGTCTAAACTAACTAACACTGACGTTGTAATCTCATAATAAGGTAATAACCTGAGTAAAACTGTGTACTACTAAAACTGTAACTATTATCAAACTGTGTACTGCAAACTATTATCAGGGAGGAGTCCCCAAAATCCCTAAAAAGGGTTAAAAGTGACTGGCAGGGACAGGAGCAGACATTTTGTTATACAACAGAATAGCCTACAACGACTAGCCTACACGCCGTATATTCAATAAGACTGCTGAAAAGTTCATAATAAAATAATAATCCAAATTGAAAATTGCGCAGTTCCTTTCCAAGGAAAAGTAGAGAAAATACAACTTCAAAAACGTGTAGTTCCCCCTTTTAGGTTGCCACTGCAAAGGGGAGGCAAATCAATGTGGACGGCCGGCAGTTAAAGCCAACCTGGTTATGAACGCTGCATTTGAACTTGTATCATTTTGACTTTGAGGTTTTTAAGAGAGAAGCGTTCCCCGCAGTCACGCCAGCTGGTAACAATTCTTAGACACATCACGAGCTGCTCTCTGCCAAACGACATACCTTTGGGCTATGTTTTCAGTAGACTATAAAAGCCAATAATATTGATCTAGTTGATCAGATATCAGTCAGTCCGGTCCTGCACAGTTTATATAAGACACCCTTTAAGGTTTAAAGTGTCGGGACAGGAGTTTTTCAGGTTTTCTTAGGAGAGCACTATTTTATTTTCAATATCGACGGTCGGCATGGTGCTTGCTCACATTACTTGTTTGACTTCTATATTGGGACTCAGTCGAATAAGCCCAAGCAGCCAAGATGGTTGAGCTGTGGAGTTTAGCTCCCACATTGTATCTACATATGGTTTGTGGTACTTAAAAATACATATTACTATAAGTATGTGGTAGTCCACAGAGAAAGACAGAGGATGCATCCCAAATGGCACCCTATTCCCTACATAGTGCACTACTTTTGACCATGGCCTGTATTGGGAATAGGGAGCCATTTGGGATACAGCCTACTTGAGTCTGTGCTGCATGAGAGAATGGAGAGAATCATGGTGGAACCACGTGTGTGTGTGTGTGTTTGTGTGTGTGTGGTGTGTGTAAAGAAGACACTGTAGCAGACTTACCGCCGTGACGCCACTGTACCTCCCTAGTGGTCTGACCGGAAGTTCTGCCAACTCATTGGTGACCTTGAACTAGAATGGAACTGTCCACGTCTAAAGGTTTGCCCATTTAGGAAACCTTAGGGGACACGGTTAATATGTTTCATATATAAATGTCTAAGGGTATGGTGTGTAATATTTGTGTCAGATGACGTTCTGGTTGATATGCACAGACACATGCATGTATCGTATGTATGTGCAAGTGTACACACACGCACACACACACACACACACACACACACACACTCTAGTCTTGTGTATGCCATCTGTTGTATTTCTGTTGCGTTTCTCTCCCATGATGGTCAAAGAATGTAAGTGGAGTAAAACACAACCCCAACAAGGTAAGACGACCGAGGAGGACAATAACCAAGGTTTTGTGTGTGTGTGTCTATTTGTGCATTGTGTGTCCGGGTGCGTTTCTCCCAGATCACATGTATGCCCAAATGGAGGCCTGCTGTGTGAAATTACTCGCACTAATGGCACTACACACTTTTGTTGCAGGAAATCGGACAGCCGCACTGTAACTGCTAAAACGGTGATAATCGCATCATGATGTCGGGGGCAATTGAACCCTTCATCAGAGCAAACCAACTCTCTCAAATGACGCAAATGGATTTATTGACTAGTTATGAGACAGAAGTCTACACCTAGTCCTCTCAGTGCTACGTGGGCTGGTCTGTTCTGTCCTACGTCTATGGAAAAAGACGCTAAAAATAAAAGGACTCAAACCCGACCAGAGGTGTCTAATAAAGTCTAATTAAAGAACGTTATATTACCATGGCAATTTGCACGTCTAAAGAGATCATTACGTGGGCTTTTTATTTTTATTTTTTATATATGTTTAATTGAGAAACAAACTGTATGTAATGAGACGTAATGAGACTGGGGCTATGTCTGGCTGAGAATGGCCTGCTAACTAACTCTTAAGGTGTGAAGATACGTCAATAAGTCCTTTGAGGCATCTGTTGTAGATGTGGTAGACATGTTAGGACATGGACACTTGTTTTTCACTTGCGGGTCTAACACGGGTCTTGTCCGGAGTGGTAGAGAACATCCATGGCATTCTGTGGTGTGTTATGTCGTGGACTTTGTGTGTATGGTCTGTAGCCACTAATGAATGAGACAGAGGGTCCCACTCCAGAGATCCAAATCTTCCCTAGGGGTGTTGCCGGGCTATACCTGACCACTTAGAACAAGTCTCTGGACACTGATGAGTGTCAAATATCTGTGTGTGTGTGTGTGTGTGTGTGTTTGTGTATGCGTGCGTATGTTTTTCTTTTATAACAAGTCTCCAGACACGGCCGGGTGTCAGCAGCAGAGCCACGCGGCCTGACTCCGGATGGCCCGACAGTATGCAAAACGGCACCCTGGGAGAATCAGCTCTTTCAAGTCCAATTACCCGGTGGAGACAGTTATTTCAAAGGCCATCAGTAGAAGATGTCGGTTCCGATAAGGACCTGGACACATGTGTTCCATCACACTAATTCAAACAGGGTTTCCGAGCCCCAACTCTAAAACCCAGACGAAACCTTCAACCAGCCTCGAGCAATTTGACAAAAACAAAGTGATTTAGCAAGGGACATAACCGTATTCCAAATCATATTTAAATCAATTCTAACAGCGCATACAAATATTTGTGTGGAATATATTTCCTTTGAAAATAGATATGATTACAGCAGGATATGAGTTTGAGAAAGAGTCTCGATATTGTGTTGCTGGACATAGTCGTGCCTTTGAGGACGAGCTGGTGAAGTGAAGTCTTTAAAGAATTATCCTGGCGATGGCTTTCCAAAACCTCCAGAAAACTGATTACAGGTCTGTGAGAGCCACAAACAATGGCGTGGCAAGCCTGTCTCTGAACTGTGTGTCTCGGGCCAACTCCTGCTCTCTGCTCTGTTCTCTTCCTCTCAGATCTAAAGTGACGGAGAAGAGCATAATTCATTTTTGTTTTTACTGGAAACATACTGTACAAATTTACAGTCAGACAGACGGAGAGGGAAAAAGGAAAGTTACAAGTAGGAAACCCCCTCTAACACAACTGTGGTTTGGGCCAATGTAAACAATGTGTTTTATAGAATCCATTTTACTAAAGACCAGGGAAAAGCAAGAGACAGTGTAACTCCAGCTTTTACAGGGAACTCCTGTTCGTTATCCTTGATGGGAAAACTATGAAGACAATCTTAGAAATATGGGCCTTTGTAAGTCATTTCATAAGGTTTTTGAATGGATGTGAGTATGTCAAAAACAACTAAAAAAGACCAGTTATTGATGATGACATTTCTCTTCACATCCTATGACAGGTATATGACTCCATATTTTAGGTCTAAAACCATGGACAGTCTAAGTTACTGTAATGAAGTTGCTTTGGATGTCCTATAGTGATCTGTAGGATGTATTTAGTGTTTACAATTCATTTTTTAGGCAGTATTATTTTAGCTCCCTGGTGGTGAGCCCTTTTCTCGATCCTTCCCCTTTAACGTTAAATCATCTGGACATTAAAGTATTTCGGTGAGTTACAAGACATGACATCTCGGGAAACATACAACCAAGGTCAAAGATGGAGCTCGTTAAAGGGATTGCACACAGCCACAAATTCAGCGGGATCCCCCCCAAAAAATGTTTAGTTAACTTAAACTTCAGTCATGGGAAAATTCAGCTTTGTAAGTAACCCGCCCCCGAGGAGACAAAGAGAGTGCTGTGGTAGACTGAGTGGTAGAGCGCTCCCCTGTCCCTTTGTGTTCATCACGGCAGGGACGTTTTGTTTGTTATCTGCGATGGTTTAACAAGCACCACAAGCAATGTCTGGATCACACAAGCTTAGAAGAGGATATATAACGATAAGAGGTTAAACATCAAAATAAACCACATACTGTAATGTCCCTTTAACGTCTTTGTGATGTTAGATCAAGACCATATTTCGGTGAAGGTCAGATGTCATTAAAAAGTATTGCGTGCAGCGGTTTAGTCATGGGACAAAGTTTCCTTCTATAGTACTACTGTACCTTTGAAATGTGGAATACTGAATATTCTAAAAATGCATGTAAAAGAAAAAGCACAGATCTTATGGTCTTTGATCATCATAATCATCCACTTTTGAATCTGAATTAGTTTCTGAATGTCTAAAAGATTGCAGATTTAGAGATACCTTGTACACTCTTAGGAAAAAAAAACCTTTTTGGTTCCAGGTCAAACCGTTTTGGTTCCAGGTAGAACTCTTTTGGGTTCCATGTAGAACTCTCTTTGTAATGGGTTCTAAATGGAACTCAAAAGGGTTGTTCCTGGAACCAAAAGGGCAGATGGCACCTTTTTTTCCTCTAAGAGTGTAGTCATCAAACACACATGCACCATATGCACATGCACCATATGATTCAGGTGTGCTGTTCTGATCTCCAGAGCTCTCAGCTCTTTCCCTCTCAAGTTGAATCTCCATTGTGGAGTGATGGTTATTGTTATGCTCCGTTTGCATAACGTCACAGCAAAACAACAATTTGCAAACTCCGACCGAGAACAAAAAGAGCTCATAATAAAAGCTTGCGACTTAAAACAATGAACACATCTTTTTTTTTTTCTCCAGAGGGATTTTCACTCAAGAGCAAAGAAGAAAGCGAATATAAAAAACAAACAAGCAACTTTGTTTCGGCAAAGCGGAATTCGTGGTCGTAGTTGTAGAGCTGAAACCAACAAGCAGAATGATAATAGGTCAGTGGCTTAATCATACTGAACAGTGACGGGAAAAAAATGATACCAAACTGAAATAAGATGCTTCCACAAACATTTATTGCAATAGTTTTAATGAATGTTTCTCTGCCCATTGCATCTTTTCTACATTCTACATTCATCTAACAGTGCACATTTGTTCTAATCCAATTATCCTCATCATGCCACTCTCTAAATATATAATACCGTTTTACCATCTCACACACAGTGTAGAGGTGCTGTGATCTGGAAATAACTACAGCTAACCCTAACCAGGAAGTCAACAGGAAGAGCCCTAAACCATGACTGGGAATTCTGAGATTTAATTGGCCAGCTTGACTGCAGGAATTTTGGTGTGGCACACTAATTGACTTAGAATTCCCTGGTGCTTTATCAACACAGGGAAGTGTGTGTGTGTTTGTGTGTGTGTGTGTGTTGGGGGCATCTGTGTGTGTGTGTGTGTGTCTGCGTGTGTGTATGCGTGTGAAATGCCACCGGGACGATAACTAGCCACCTCTAGTAAACCAATCTATTACCAACGGGCAATTTGAAACACATGTTATTGGCTATTTTACGACAGGTTCCCCCTTTAAGTGTTATATTCCTGTATGTACCACAGGCATTGGAGTCATCTCGGTGCTAAATTACTCACTTTCTGATTGATTACTTGTTATGTATTAAAGGAACAGTTCAGTGAAGTTATGTATTTATATATTTTGCTTACCTTGAAAGCAGTTTATTGAGTGACACTTTGGACTTGTTTAAGGGCAAGGAAACAAATATATAAATATGTCATATTGCTGAATTATAGAAGCAGTAGTCGAGTCTCTTTGGTTATAGGCTAAGTGGAGGGAGTGTGTATTCATTCATTGCCCTCTTAACAGTTATGATTTTGACTGACACTCATATGTGAGAAAAATAAGACATTTGTCAAATGCAATGATTGAATTCAATTATCAGGTGAGATTGACACTTCTAAATAATCAAAACCACCTGGCAATTAACCTAATGATGGAATATATCACATCCAATTAAAGAGCCTCCTGCTTGTCAATCACACCTTCTGTGCACTCGTTAAACAGAAAAACACAGTCAGATAATTATCGTTTTAAGAGACATGTTTCTTTCTTCCTCGGCAGCTTATCTGATGGACTGCTACTCATTTCAGCCAGTCAGGCAATGACAGGTCCTGTGGATAGATAAACCCCTTTAACTCTTTAAGGCAAAGGGCCAGGGTCACCCTTAACCTCTGGAATCTATTGCCGCCTGACTCCCTGACTCTCTCTTGTGCAACTGACTGATAAATGGTTTCTAATGGAATGGCAGATTCTGGTTGGGAACGTCAGACTCCAGAGGGTTTTTCCCATGTAGGACGCCCCGCAGAAAGATCAAGACCATTTTCACACACAAGCGTACGCACACACACACACACACACACACACACACACACACACACACACACACACACACACACACACACACACACACACACACACACACACACACACACACACCCCAAAGGCCCTTCTACTGTAATCCCCAAGAGAAGGTTATCTCCTCTCTCCGCTCTCCACTCCGTCAGAAAAACTCCAGCCCAGCCAGCAGCTCTCTCCTCTGCTTTGCGGTCAGTGTCTTTAACCCCAGATGATAACACTTAGGCTGGCCATAAAGAATAGGCCTCCCTAAAGTGATCCATTAGTGATCCTATTCCCCCAGAGTGGGGCCTGGGCCCGGTGTCTACTGAAACAAACCAGGAAGCCTTGAAGGAAAACAGCACGGCAGACAAGTACAGAGATCAAAGACTCCAAAGACGAAGGCTACCCCCCCCCCACCTCCTTCACCCTCCTCCTTTCCCTCTCTCTCTCACGTCAGTCTCCTCAGACATAATCCTGTCTTCCTCCCCAATGTTTTCAATTAAGGCCCTCCTCTGAAAATGTTTCAGATTGTAACGTTATCAATTAGTCAGCGACTCCATCGAGGCTATTTAATGGCCCCGGGAGCTGGGAGTTTTGATTTAGAGACTGTCGGGGAGATGTAAGGGAAAGATGTCCTGCTCTTAGCTCCAGGCAGTCTGATAAAGCTATAGGTTTGATGTTCCATAGGAATGTACTGTAGCTGGAGGCCAAACCTTGTGTATTCCACGTTCTGTGGTTTGGTACCATATACTAATGAGGAGACCGATAAATTTAAGCGCAAAGGTTTGCAAGCATTTTCCCCCAAGTACTTTAACCCTTTACACTTGTGGGAATTGGGCCTATATGGATAGGGCTAAATTGAAATGCTTCTCAGAGAAGAAAAAGCACATGCATAACCATGGTAACAATTGAAAGGGAACAGTTTGGATATTATGGGACAATGATTAGACCAAAGGTGAGCACACAACAGTTCACCTGACACAAGACTGAATCCAAACATTACACTGTTGATTTTATGTGCATTTTACATTTACTGTACTTTTCACCGCATTTGTTGATAACAAATACTTTGGATACATTCAGTAACACAATGAGAATATTCCTGGAATATGTGGGGTAGGTGCAACATAACAACACGAGTGAGAGGACTAACTGGTGTCTCCAAGTGGCCACACACTTCTCTAAAGTGTGCACAGTTCCTTAAGTAATTTCTATAAATTTTTATGACTCAAAGAAGTGTTGTCAACTATAAGGTGCTTGTTTTTGCTCTCCTACTTTAGCCGTTTCCTTGAGGAACTAGAGCAAGCACACTTGTAGTTGTTGTGTTTGGAACACAATACTGCATCATCGCCATCACACAATTACTGTTGTTGTTTATGCAATTCAAAAACGGTATAAATCGCAATCTGGGTCACGTGAAAGCTTGTTCTATTGCCAACATGACTATCTAAGTTAGATAATATGATTTTACAGTGTTAGGCTTTCACAGGGCAATTCAGAAAATCAGATCGTAATTTTGGTGAGCATAGAAAAGAAGTCATGCCTGCATTCAAGTGCGTGTTCCGATGCACATTTTCTTCACAATAGACAAACATAGGCTCGTTCTGTTCAGAACAACCCAGGATATGATGCCATGTCATCTTGTAACTGTAGGCCTACATCAAACATAGTGATCATAAATGTAGATACTGGATACGTCTCATCTTTCAAAATACATCAAGTCCTCTTAATTTACAGCATTTCCCTTACTCAGACAACAAACAATGCGCAAAAGTTGCCCAATTAGCGCGAGGGATGGGGGCAACGGTGTTGTCTGAGTTAGGGAAATGCTGGAAGTTAAGAGGACTTGATGTATTTTGAAAGATGAGACGTTGACAATTATAATTAATACTGCTTTTGCACTTCACATTTCCATATCATGAAGTCATCTACAGTGTTAACATTTATGATCTCTATGTTCAGAACGGCTGTCAGTCAAAATCCACACAGCGCTGTGGAGCGTAGAGCCTGAGCTCTGACGTCATTTACAGCGTATTACTAAACAGCCACCGACGTTCTAATGTTGGCACTTATCAGTGACCAAATATGAAATTTTCAACCTGTATACGGGTACAAGTGTACATGGCTACTAGTCCAATGCAGCCATTTAAAAAAATCTAATTTCTGTGATTGTTTTAAATTAAAAAGGTAAATAATAAACAAAAATGGCTTCTTAGCAAAGGGCAAAATTATATGTTTGACTGCACTGGGCCTTAAAGATTGAAGTCCTTTAAATATGCACCATATGCACCTTATGACCCTGGGACTGAACACCTCCCTCTGCAACTGGATCCTAGACTTCCTGACGGGCCGCCCCCAGGTGGTAAGGGTAGGTAACAACACATCTGCCACGCCGATCCTCAACACGGGGGCCCCTCAGGGGTGTGTGCTCAGTTCCCTCCTGTACTCCCTGTTCACCCATGACTGCATGGCCAGGAACGACTCCAACACCATCATTAAGTTTATCGACAACACAACAGTGGTAGGCCTGATCACCAACAACGACTAAACAGCCTATAGGGAGGAGGTCAGTGACTTGGCCATGTGGTGCCAGGACAACAACCTCTCCCTCAGCATGATCAAGACAATGGAGATCAATGTGGACTAAAGGAAAAGGAGGACTGAGCACGCCCCCATTCTCATTGACAGGCTGTGGTGGAACAGGTTGAGAGCTTCAAGTTCCTTGGTGTCCACATCAACAACAAACTAGAATGGTCCAAACACACCAAGAAAGTCGTGAAGAGGTCACGACAAAGCCTATTCCCCCTCAGGAGACAGAAAAGATTTGGCATGGGTCCTCAGATCCTTAAAGTTCTACAGCTGCACCATCGAGAGCATCCTGACTGGTTGCATCACTGCCTGGTATGGCAACTGTACCTCACTGGGGCCAAGCTTCCTGCCATCCAGGACCTATATACCAGGCAGTGTCAGAAGAAGGCCCTAGTCATAGACTATTCTCTCTGCTACCGTACGGCAAGCGGTACCGGAGCGCCAATTCTAGGTCCAAAAGATTTCTTAACAGCTTCTACCCCCAAGCCATAAGACTCCTGAACAGCTAATCAAATGCTCCCCCCCCCACACCCCCACCCCTTATTTTACGGTGCTGCTACTCTGTTTACTATCTATGCATAGTCACTTTACCTCTTCCTACATGTACATATTACCTCAATTACCTCGAATAACATGTGCTCCCACACATTGACTCTGTACCGGTACCCCCTGTATATAGCCTCACTACTGTTATTTTACTGCTGCTCTTTGATTATTTGTTATTTTTCTAGTATTATAATGTTATTTTTTAAATTATCTATTTAAAAAAAAAAAAATGTACTTAACATTTTTTTTCTTAAAACTGCATTGTTGGTTAAGGGCTTGTGAGTAAGCATTTCACAGTAAGGTCTAACTACACTTTTTGTATTCGGTGCGTGTGACAAATAACATTTGATTTGATGTCAGCATAGGTAGGCCCTCCACGAAATGTCACACACAACTGATTTGTGGGTAAAAACAAGAAAACTAAAAAGGTTAAGATTGAATGTGCATTTCTACAACAGCTCAGGCTCTCACAAGATATATATATATATTCTTAAGGTTAAAACGTGTGAATACTTTGAAATAACTCATCCATCTAGTCAATTTATGTCGGCATGACAAAACGTTGACGTGTTTTAATTTACAGTGCCTTGCGAAAGTATTCGGCCCCCTTGAACTTTGCAACCTTTTGCCACATTTCAGGCTTCAAACATAAAGATATACAACTGTATTTTTTTGTGAAGAATCAACAACAAGTGGGACACAATCATGAAGTGGAACGACATTTATTGGATATTTCAAACTTTTTTAACAAATCAAAAACTGAAAAATTGGGCGTGCAAAATTATTCAGCCCCTTTACTTTCAGTGCAGCAAACTCTCTCCAGAAGTTCAGTGAGGATCTCTGAATGATCCAATGTTGACCTAAATGACTAATGATGATAAATACAGTCCACCTGTGTGTAATCATGTCTCCGTATAAATGCACCTGCACTGTGATAGTCTCAGAGGTCCGTTAAAAGCGCAGAGAGCATCATGAAGAACAAGGAACACACCAGGCAGGTCCGAGATACTGTTGTGAAGAAGTTTAAAGCCGGATTTGGATACAAAAAGATTTCCCAAGCTTTAAACATCCCAAGGAGCACTGTGCAAGCGATAATATTGAAATGGAAGGAGTATCAGACCACTGCAAATCTACCAAGACCTGGCCGTCCCTCTAAACTTTCAGCTCATACAAGGAGAAGACTGATCAGAGATGCAGCCAAGAGGCCCATGATCACTCTGGATGAACTGCAGAGATCTACAGCTGAGGTGGGAGACTCTGTCCATAGGACAACAACCAATCGTATATTGCACAAATCTGGCCTTTATGGAAGAGTGGCAAGAAGAAAGCCATTTCTTAAAGATATCCATAAAAAGTGTTGTTTAAAGTTTGCCACAAGCCACCTGGGAGACACACCAAACATGTGGAAGAAGGTGCTCTGGTCAGATGAAACCAAAATTGAACTTTTTGGCAACAATGCAAAACGTTATGTTTGGCGTAAAAGCAACACAGCTGAACACACCATCCCCACTGTCAATCATGGTGGTGGCAGCATCATGGTTTGGGCCTGCTTTTCTTCAGCAGGGACAGGGAAGATGGTTAGAATTGATGGGAAGATGGATGGAGCCAAATACAAGACCATTCTGGAAGAAAACCTGATGGAGTCTGCAAAAGACCTAAGACTGGTACAGAGATTTGTCTTCCAACAAGACAATGATCCAAAACATAAAGCAAAATCTACAATGGAATGGTTCAAAAATAAACATATTCAGGTGTTAGAATGGCCAAGTCAAAGTCCAGACCTGAATCCAATCGAGAATCTGTGGAAAGAACTGAAAACTGCTGTTCACAAATGCTCTCCATCCAACCTCACTGAACTCGAGCTGTTTTGCAAGGAGGAATGGGAAAAAATGTCAGTCTCTCGATGTGCAAAACTGATAGAGACATACCCCAAGCGACTTACAGCTGTAATCGCAGCAAAAGGTGGCGCTACAAAGTATTAACTTAAGGGGGCTGAATAATTTTGCACGCCCAATTTTTCAGTTTTTGATTTGTTAAAAAAGTTTGAAATATCCAATAAATGTCGTTCCACTTCATGATTGTGTCCCACTTGTTGTTGATTCTTCACAAAAAAATACAGTTTTATATCTTTATGTTTGAAGCGTGAAATGTGGCAAAAGGTCGCAAAGTTCAAGGGGGCCGAATACTTTCGCAAGGCACTGTATGTGTTTTTCATAGGTGAAAGTAGAACATTTTGGGGATTATGGGAGTATCCATGAAGAATTATGTTTGTTGAAAATAAAAAAAGCATAGCTATATTTTAAACCTATTTCTGAGTTTCCTAGGTCATGTGGTAACTAGTATCTTAATTAGCTTTGGTTCAGTTGTTACATATATTTGACATTTGAGTCATTTAGCAGACACTGTCATTCACAGAGACTTACAGTAGTGAGCTCATACATTTTCAAGCTTTTTTTTTGTACTCATCCCTCTAGGGAATCGAACCCACAACCCTGCAAGTGCCATGCTCTACCAACTGAGCCACACAGGATCACATGTAATGTGGGGTTGGTTGTCATAATGAGCTCTCTTCCCAGGTAGCACATTTGGTTCCTTGGAAATTGTGGGAACGTACGTTTTTGGTTTCCCATTGGTTCTCAGAACAAAACCATCATTTTCCTGACCGGTAGAACTTAAACATTTTTTAAACGTTGCCTTTTTCTTGGAATGTACAATTATAGGTTGCTGGTTATTTGAAAGGCAATTAAATAGCTTTCTAAGAACATGTTTCAATAAGGCTTTTAATAGCACTGCTAGCTTAACTGCTATTCATTCCAAGCACAGAAAAGACACATGGAAATGAATTTGCTTCGGGATTAACCATGCAAACACATTCTTCATTGTAGTACGTATCAGTGAGATTCAAACCTATGGTCTTGTGTTGTTTATCCATGGAATTAGTCCATTGCGCCATCAGGATAGCGCTAACATGCCACGTTCTTTTAACTCACGCAAAGTTGTTCATTTATGTCTATTAAAATCAGGTGTGGTCATTTAGTGGGCATGGCCAACACACCTGAACACACTTAGCAAGATACTGTAGAGGATATAGAGAGTTCTGTTGATGCCGAGAACGGAATGTATATGTTTTTGAATCACATTCTTAGAACGCTCTTTGAACGTTACTAATTGCAGCATTACTGTGAAAATGGAAGAGAAAAGTGGAAGTGGAAGAAAGTAAGGAACTAGTCTGTCGGGCCCTGCAACCAATTCTTGCAATCAATAGAATGTTATATATAAGGGGGATACAGCCATCCCAGATCTGCAGATTTTGCTGCGAAGAGACAGAATCATTAGATCATTTGTTATGGTACTGTCCATATGACACATCTAAGACCATGAGAAACAAGATGATCTTGTCTGAAACCAAGTGTGAACTCTTTGGCCTGAATGCCAAGTGTCACATCTGGAGGAAACCTGGCAGCATCCCTATGGTGAAGCATGGTGGTGGCAGCATCATGCTGTGGGGATGTTTTTCAGTGGCAGGGACTGGGAGACTAGTCAGGATTGAGGGCAAGATTAACGGAGCAAAGTACAGAGAGTTCCTTGACGAAAACCTGCTTCAGAGTGCTCAGGACCTCTGACTGGGATGAAGGTTCACCTTCCAACAAGACAATGACCCTAAGCACACAGGCAAGACAACAGAGGAGTGGTTTTGGGACAAGGCTCTGAATGTCCTTGAGTGGCCCAGCCAGAGCCCAGACTTGAAGCCGATCGAACATCTCTGGAGAGACCTGAATATAGCTGTGCAGCGAGACTCTCCATCCAACTTGACAGAGCTTGAGAGGATCTGCAGAGAAGAATGAGAGAAACTCCCCAAATACAGGTGTGCCAAGCTTGTAGCGTCATACCCAAGAAGACTTGAGGCTGGAATCGCTGCCAAAGGTGCTTCAACAAAGTACCCAGTAAAGGGTCTGAATACTTTTATATAAATATAATATTTCAGTTTTTAAAATGGTCATTATTGGATTGTCATTATTGGGTATTGTGTGTGGATTGATGAGGAAAAAAACGATTTAATCAATTTTAGAATAAGGCTGGAACGTAACAAAATGTGGAAAAAGTCAAGGGGTCTGAATACTTTCTGAATGCACTGTAGCTTGTTTTTGGTAGCAGGTTCAGGAATGGCTGAAGAATTAACATTTACCTGGAGCTAACTCTGCAAATAGCACTGCTGGGTGATTTAAAAAGTAATAGTCAATCGATCAATAATATAATAATACTCTTAGCAAACGTTTTTATCTTTAAATTTACAATACGTAGAATCTATGAGAATAGAAAGGTTCAGAACTTTTGTGAAACATCACAGCACAGTTGAAAATAAAAACTGGATAGTGTTCAGAGATAGATGGGAGGAGTTGAGTAGAGCTGAAAGATGGAACTAAAAACGAACAAATGATAACTATTATAAAATATACTGTGTCTGTAAAATGTATGTAGTATGTATGCAGTAGTACCTCCACAAGTCTGATTCATCCTTGGGAGCAATTTCCAAACTCCTGAAGGTACCACGTTCATCTGTACAAACAATAGTACGCAAGTATAAACACCATGGGACCACGCAGCTGTCATACCGCTCAGGACGGAGATGTGCTCTGTCTTCTAGAGATTAACGTACTTTGGTGCGAAAAGTGCAAATCAATCCCAGAACAACAGCAAAGGACCTTGTGAAGATGCTAGAGGAAACAGGTACAAAAGTATCTGTATCCACAGTAAAAGGAGTCCTATATCGACATAACCTGAAAGGCCGCTCAGCAAGGAGAAGCCACTGCTTCAAAACCGCCATAAAAAGGCCAGACTATGGTTTGCAACTGCACATGGGGACAAAGATCTTACTTTTTGGAGAAATGTCCTCTGGTCTGATGAAACAAAAATAGAACTGTTTGGCCATAATGACCATCGTTATGTTTGGAGGAAAAAGGGGGAGGCTTGCAAGCCGAAGAACATCATCCCAACCGTGAAGTACGGGGGTGGCAGCAACATGTTGTGGGGGTGCTTTGCTGCAGGAGGGACTGGTGCACTTCACAAAATAGATGGCATCATTTTGAAGCAACATCTCAAGACATCAGTCAGGAAGTTAAAGCTTGGTTCCATATGGACAATGACCCCAAGCATACTTCAAAGTTGTTACAAAATGGCTTAAGGACAACAAAGTCGAGGTTTTGGAGTGGCCATCACAAAGCCCTGACCTCAATCCTATAGAAATTGTGTGGGCAGAACTGAAAAAGCGTGTGCGAGCAAGGAGGCCTACAAACCTAACTCAGTTACACCAGCTCTGTCAGGAGGAATGGGCCAAAATTCACCCAACTTATAGTGGGAAGCTTGTGGAAGGCTACCTGAAACGTTTGACCCAAGTTAAACAATTTAAAGGCAAAGCTACCAAGTACTAATAGAGTGAATGTAAACTTTTGACCCACTGGGATTGTGATGAAAGAAATTACATCTGAAATAAATAATTCTCTCTACTATTATTCTGACATTTCACATTCTTAAAATAAAGTGGTGATCCTAACTGACCTAAATCAGGGAGTGTTTTTCTAGGATTAAATGTCAGGATTTGTGAAAAACTGAGTTTAAATGTATTTGGCTAAGGTGTATGTAATCTTCCCGACTTCAACTGTATATACCCCAAAATATATGGGGGATTAGAAATAGTGCAGACAATTCCATTGATGGAAGCCACAATCTATCTGCAATTTTAAAGCTGATATTAATTAATTTAACATTTCTTAATGTTCTGAGAACCTTATTTTAAATTGAACCATGAAGAAACCTGCAGAAAACGTTATGCTGAAGTACCGAAATTCCCACAGAAGAAATTTGTTTCTTAAATGTTCTCTGAACGTTCTGAGAACGTGACTTTAAATAGAACCGCGAGGAAACCTGCAGAAAACGTCATGCTCAATAACCACCGTGGCCTCTCTCCCACTCATATTTCTTTCTGTCACACACCCGCATACACACACCAATTTACTTAAAATGTCATATGTTTTTCTCATGGTATAAAATGCAGATTTTTGGGGGGGAATATCGCTCAATCAAGGAAAGGCTATTTCTAAAACTGTATACTTTATTGCTTCATTTCCTGTTCCAAAATGAATAAGCTAATAGCAAACATTGTGACATCCAACCCTGTACTGTGTGAAATCCAACCTTGCGATGGGGCTGGTTGTCACAAGTACCCAGTGTGATGGCTCCATGTTGGAATGAGATATGAGGATTAAAGGGTCCCCATTTCATCCTAAGACCTTGTTCTTTCACCTAATATTGAACATAGTCTTGTAAGATATACTGGTGCTGAGAAATACACACGAGAGTAAAAAGTGTCACAACCAATCCCGTTCTCCCCTAACCATCTAATGACAGTACAGGTAAGCCTTCATACAGGTAGTCCCCTCATATGCTTTGGAACACACAACTACAGTACTTGTCCCTGTCCCCCCCATAAACAGCAGCCCCCACCACTCTAACCGAACCTCCCCAACATCCAGCTACCGTTGAGCTGTACTCAAAGGCCCTCGTTTGCGCTTGTCCGACAGGCTTGTTTCAGCCGGGGATGAGGGAGACAGACAGGGAGAGGAGAGGAGAGAGAGAAGAACCAAACCGGAGATGCCAGGGCCCCCCTACTAACTCACAAACAGCCAATCACCTGACTCATCTGTCATCGAGCTGCTCCGAGCCTCTGTGGTGTCTCTCACTGTCTTCTTCTTAATTACCCATCATCCACCTCTCCGGCAAGGCCCTCACAAATTACAGCGCATTGTCCCCCACCGATCGACCTGTCATCACGCGGCCCGGGTTTCAGAGACGCTGGCCATTGTCGGCTGCTGTGCCCCGGCCCGGGCCGAGAGGAGAGGGCCCCCCGTAAAACAAACCTTCCCCATTAGCTCTGGTGCCAGCTGACTTTGTGACCCAGACGGCTTTCTGCCGAGTCAGGCCAAATGACAGGAGCTGTGGCTGATATACCCACACACACAATGGAGGGAGAGATGGAGAGAGAGAGAGGGGGGGGGGGGTGAGGGGGATAGAGGGTGGGAGAGAAGGGAGAGAGAGAGAGAGGGGGGGGGATAGAGGGTGGGAGAGAAGGGAGAGAGAGAGAGAGAGAGAGAGAGAGAGGGGGGGATAGAGGGTGGGAGAGAAGGGAGAGAGAGAGAGAGAGAGAGAGAGAGAGAGAGAGAGAGAGATTGGGAGGAACATAACAAAAGAGCGCCCTTCCTTGACATGAGCTAGTGGTCATATTAAGTTAATCCTCCTGGCCCACTGTTTTCTTTTCTTCCCTCTTTCCATTTATTTGATTGTGTTCATCTGCAGTGAGGATCTCTATGGAGAATTGGCCTCATCCATCAGACTAAACGACTCCACTGCCCGGGAGTTGAGAGAAGAATTGACCCCTTTTTATGATGTCAGATGAGCAGAGAGATGGAAGCAATAGGAGCACTGTTCTAGTCCGAGACTGCAGGAGAGATGGAGTAGATTTTCAGCATTCATATTTGTTCAGCCATTGAATTGCCCTGTATTGAATTGTATTGAATACAGTGTGAATGCACTGTAGAGAAGTAAAGTAGGGCCATACATTTTTTTACCTGGTCAGATCACATTGAATTCATGAGAGTCAATGGGGTCCGGTAGATTATCATGAAAACTATAACAAGGGAAAATCATGAATTTATCCGTTTTCTCCAGACCAAAAAAAAGGCTGTCTCAGTTTGACTGTAATTCCCAATTACAGCGCCTATGTGACCGACTTCCTCGCAAAGAATATGTGGATGCAGATGTGCTCAAGAAACTGATCAGCTCCCGATCACCCCGAAGAATCCAGCAATCAAACAGAGAATGTTTTCTTCTTCTTCAAATGAAAGTCCACAAAGCTTTGTTTATCTTGCAGTCAAATGAAATCAGCTTCGTGCCCTGGTTTCATCGTGCCAACAGATTGAATCAGCCAAAACGAAAGACCTATTGAAAAACAAACACATAGTAAATTTTAATTGTACGGCCTTGGGTATCGAACGTAAACCGTTTTACTGTTCTCCTTTCTCTGCTATTACCGAAATGGCAGCAACTAAATGCACAAATGAATAATGACTAGCATGTGCTGGGTTAAGTGTGGCATTATTTTACTGTGTTATTAGGTGTAAATGAGAGATTAAAGGTACAGCAAAGGGTGTTCAGTTCAGATGCTCACACAAACACCTTAACAGTCGGCCGGGGTTTCCAAGGGACAAATAAACGTTTGATGAAGTATTATTGTGAACTTGGGATATATTCTGTGTATTGATGAAACATCTTTGTCTCTAAAAAAAAATCCTCATAATGTCATAAAAAAAGGTCCTTATAATACAATGGTATACTCTTAAGAATGTACAAATGCATTTCCCTTCCAAAGTCTTTTATTTTTCTTCTCTCAGAGTGAATACACATCGAGAGTCATTTGAATTGCATGAAACTGTATGGTATTTTAAGTCCTCATAAATCCTTTCAATCTTTAAATGCCCAATTGAATTTCTGTCCCTGTCATTTGTCTGGTGGTACTCCGGAGTGGCGCAGCGGTCTAACCAATTCTAGAGGCATCACTACCGACCCTGGTTCGATCCTGGGGTGTAACACAACCATGATGGCAGAGCAAAATTGGCCCAGCGTAGTCCGGGTTTGGACTAGGCCGTCGGGGTAGGCCGTCATCGTAAATTAGAATTGCTTCTTAACTGACTTGCCTAGTTAACCTCCATAAATGAAGAAATATTTTTTAAATTGTGATTTATTATCTAGTCTATTGTGACTCACATTCTGCCACAAAGTCATACTGTACGTACACGTCCATAACTTATTGTGAGGACCCCCCACCAATGCTTCCCCCAAACAAATACCTCTTAATTATAAGCAATTGCCCCCTTTCCCCCCAGTCTGTGGTACATCAAAGCACTAGTAATTGTATGAGTTTGTTTGTGGGGGATAAAATGTGACGCGAGTTGTAAAAAAAAAATGAAAATGGAAGGCTCCCATTGAAAAACTGTGACTTCCTTCCTCTCTCTCTCTCTCTCTCTCTCTCTCTCTCTCTCTCTCTCGCTCTCTCTGAAAAACACAAAAGTGCCATTTGGCATCGATTAGAAAAAGGCTAAATTAGGGAGGTGGGTGGGGGGAAGAGGGGAGGAAGACCACAGGGTAACACACATGTATCTGTAGCCGCGACACTCTCTACACCCTCTAATTTGGTCTACGAATTTGCTGTATTTGTTCCCATATACCAGTAGGTCTCAATCAGACTGTAAATGAATGGCATAGCACATTGTGTGTGCTTGTGTGTGTATGTGTGTGTTGATGTGTGTATGTGTGTGCCTGTGTGTGTACAGTATGTGTGTGTGTTGATGTGTGTATGTATGGGCACAGTTCCCATTTGTAAGTCATTCAAATATGTTTTTCTGTAACATTAATTAAAGTGCTTGCATGCAGTCACAGTCCCGCCGGCTACACAAGTTGAGGATAATGAAGGGGTTCAGTGTCTGGTGGTCCTCTTAGTTCAGAGTGTTAATTGTCTGGTGGTCCTCTCAGTTCAGAGTGTTAACTGTCTGGTGGTCCTCTCAGTTCAGAGTGCTAACTGTCTGGTGGTCCTCTCAGTCCAGTGTGTTAACTGTCTGGTGGTCCTCTCAGTTCAGAGTGCTAACTGTCTGGTGGTCCTCTCAGTTCAGAGTGCTAACTGTCTGGTGGTCCTCTCAGTTCAGAGTGCTAACTGTCTGGTGGTCCTCTCAGTTCAGAGTGCTAACTGTCTGGTGGACCTCTCAGTTCAGTGCTAACTGTCTGGTGGTCCTCTCAGTTCAGAGTGTTAACTGTCTGGTGGTCCTCTCAGTTCAGAGTGTTAACTGTCTGGTGGTCCTCTTAGTTCAGAGTGTTAACTGTCTGGTGGTCCTCTCAGTTCAGAGTGCTAACTGTCTGGTGGTCCTCTCAGTTCAGAGTGCTAACTGTCTGGTGGTCCTCTCAGTTCAGAGTGCTAACTGTCTGGTGGTCCTCTCAGTTCAGTGTGTTAACTGTCTGGTGGTCCTCTCAGTTCAGAGTGCTAACTGTCTGGAGGTTGTCTCAGTTCAGTGTGTTAACTGTCTGGTGGTCCTCTCAGTTCAGTGTGTTAACTGTCTGGTGGTCCTCTCAGTTCAGAGTGTTAACTGTCTGGTGGTCCTCTCAGTTCAGAGTGCTAACTGTCTGGTGGTCCTCTCAGTTCAGAGTGTTAACTGTCTGGTGGTCCTCTCAGTTTAGTGTGTTAACTGTCTGGTGGTCCTCTCAGTTCAGAGTGCTAACTGTCTGGTGGTCCTCTCAGTTCAGAGTGCTAACTGTCTGGTGGTCCTCTCAGTTCAGAGTGCTAACTGTCTGGTGGTCCTCTCAGTTCAGAGTGCTAACTGTCTGGTGGTCCTCTCAGTTCAGTGTGTTAACTGTCTGGTGGTCCTCTCAGTTCAGAGTGCTAACTGTCTGGAGGTTGTCTCAGTTCAGTGTGTTAACTGTCTGGTGGTCCTCTCAGTTCAGTGTGTTAACTGTCTGGTGGTCCTCTCAGTTCAGTGTGTTAACTGTCTGGTGGTCCTCTCAGTTCAGAGTGTTAACTGTCTGGTGGTCCTCTCAGTTCAGAGTGCTAACTGTCTGGTGGTCCTCTCAGTTCAGAGTGTTAACTGTCTGGTGGTCCTCTCAGTTTAGTGTGTTAACTGTCTGGTGGTCCTCTCAGTTCAGAGTGCTAACTGTCTGGAGGTTGTCTCAGTTCAGTGTGTTAACTGTCTGGTGGTCCTCTCAGTTCAGTGTGTTAACTGTCTGGTGGTCCTCTCAGTTCAGAGTGTTAACTGTCTGGTGGTCCTCTCAGTTCAGAGTGCTAACTGTCTGGTGGTCCTCTCAGTTCAGAGTGTTAACTGTCTGGTGGTCCTCTCAGTTTAGTGTGTTAACTGTCTGGTGGTCCTCTCAGTTCAGAGTGCTAACTGTCTGGTGGTCCTCTCAGTTCAGAGTGCTAACTGTCTGGTGGTCCTCTCAGTTCAGAGTGCTAACTGTCTGGTGGTCCTCTCAGTTCAGAGTGTTAACTGTCTGGTGGTCCTCTCAGTTCAGTGTGTTAACTGTCTGGTGGTCCTCTCAGTTCAGAGTGCTAACTGTCTGGTGGTCCTCTCAGTTCAGAGTGCTAACTGTCTGGTGGTCCTCTCAGTTCAGAGTGTTAACTGTCTGATGGTCCTCTCAGTTCAGAGTGTTAACTGTCTGGTGGTCCTCTCAGTTCAGAGTGCTAATTGTCTGGTGGTCCTCTCAGTTCAGAGTGTTAACTGTCTGGTGGTCCTCTCAGTTCAGTGTGTTAACTGTCTGGTGGACCTCTCAGTTCAGAGTGCTAACTGTCTGGTGGTCCTCTTAGTTCAGAGTGCTAACTGTCTGGTGGTCCTCTCAGTTCAGAGTGTTAACTGTCTGGTGGTCCTCTCAGTTCAGAGTGTTAACTGTTTGGTGGTCCTCTCAGTTCAGTGTGCTAACTGTCTGGTGGTCCTCTCAGTTCAGAGTGCTAACTGTCTGGTGGTCCTCTCAGTTCAGTGTGCTAACTGTCTGGTGGTCCTCTCAGTTCAGAGTGCTAACTGTCTGGTGGTCCTCTCAGTTCAGAGTGCTAACTGTCTGGTGGTCCTCTAAGTTCAGAGTGTTAACTGTCTGGTGGTCCTCTCAGTTCAGAGTGCTAACTGTCTGGTGGTCCTCTCAGTTCAGTGTGTTAACTGTCAAATCAAATCAAATCAGACCATCCGTCTGGTGGTCCTCTTAGTTCAGAGTGTTAACTGTCTGGTGGTCCTCTCAGTTCAGAGTGCTAACTGTCTGGTGGTCCTCTCAGTTCAGAGTGCTAACTGTCTGGTGGTCCTCTCAGTTCAGAGTGTTAACTGTCTGGTGGTCCTCTCAGTTCAGAGTGCTAACTGTCTGGTGGTCCTCTCAGTTCAGAGTGCTAACTGTCTGGTGGTCCTCTCAGTTCAGAGTGTTAACTGTCTGGTGGTCCTCTCAGTTCAGAGTGCTAACTGTCTGGAGGTCCTCTCAGTTCAGTGTGTTAACTGTCTGGTGGTCCTCTCAGTTCAGAGTGCTAACTGTCTGGTGGTCCTCTCAGTTCAGAGTGCTAACTGTCTGGTGGTCCTCTCAGTTTAGAGTGCTAACTGTCTGGTGGTCCTCTCAGTTCAGAGTGCTAACTGTCTGGTGGTCCTCTAAGTTCAGAGTGTTAACTGTCTGGTGGTCCTCTCAGTTCAGAGTGCTAACTGTCTGGTGGTCCTCTCAGTCCAGTGTGTTAACTGTCAAATCAAATCAAATCAGACCATCAGTCTGGTAGTCCTCTTAGTTCAGAGTGTTAACTGTCTGGTGGTCCTCTCAGTTCAGAGTGCTAACTGTCTGGTGGTCCTCTCAGTTCAGAGTGCTAACTGTCTGGTGGTCCTCTCAGTTCAGAGTGTTAACTGTCTGGTGGTCCTCTCAGTTCAGAGTGCTAACTGTCTGGTGGTCCTCTCAGTTCAGAGTGCTAACTGTCTGGTGGTCCTCTCAGTTCAGAGTGTTAACTGTCTGGTGGTCCTCTCAGTTCAGAGTGCTAACTGTCTGGAGGTCCTCTCAGTTCAGTGTGTTAACTGTCTGGTGGTCCTCTCAGTTCAGAGTGCTAACTGTCTGGTGGTCCTCTCAGTTCAGAGTGCTAACTGTCTGGTGGTCCTCTCAGTTCAGAGTGCTAACTGTCTGGTGGTCCTCTCAGTTCAGAGTGTTAACTGTCTGGTGGTCCTCTCAGTTCAGTGTGCTAACTGTCTGGTGGTCCTCTCAGTTCAGAGTGCTAACTGTCTGGAGGTCCTCTCAGTTCAGTGTGTTAACTGTCTGGAGGTCCTCTCAGTTCAGTGTGTTAACTGTCTGGTGGTCCTCTCAGTTCAGAGTGCTAACTGTCTGGAGGTCCTCTCAGTTCAGAGTGCTAACTGTCTGGTGGTCCTCTCAGTTCAGAGTGTTAACTGTCTGGAGGTCCTCTCAGTTCAGTGTGTTAACTGTCTGGTGGTCCTCTCAGTTCAGAGTGCTAACTGTCTGGAGGTCCTCTCAGTTCAGAGTGCTAACTGTCTGGTGGTCCTCTCAGTTCAGAGTGCTAACTGTCTGGTGGTCCTCTCAGTTCAGAGTGCTAACTGTCTGGTGGTCCTCTCAGTTCAGAGTGCTAACTGTCTGGAGGTCCTCTCAGTTCAGTGTGTTAACTGTCTGGTGGTCCTCTCAGTTCAGAGTGCTAACTGTCTGGTGGTCCTCTCAGTTCAGATTGCTAACTGTCTGGTGGTCCTCTCAGTTCAGAGTGCTAACTGTCTGGAGGTCCTCTCAGATCAGTGTGTTAACTGTCTGGAGGTCCTCTCAGTTCAGTGTGTTAACTGTCTGGTGGTCCTCTCAGTTCAGAGTGTTAACTGTCTGGTGGTCCTCTCAGTTCAGAGTGTTAACTGTCTGGAGGTCCTCTCAGTTCAGTGTGTTAACTGTCTGGTGGTCCTCTCAGTTCAGAGTGCTAACTGTCTGGTGGTCCTCTCAGTTCAGAGTGTTAACTGTCTGGTGGTCCTCTCAGTTCAGAGTGCTAACTGTCTGGAGGTCCTCTCAGTTCAGTGTGTTAACTGTCTGGTGGTCCTCTCAGTTCAGAGTGCTAACTGTCTGGTGGTCCTCTCAGTTCAGAGTGCTAACTGTCTGGTGGTCCTCTCAGTTCAGAGTGCTAACTGTCTGGTGGTCCTCTCAGTTCAGAGTGTTAACTGTCTGGTGTTCCTCTCAGTTCAGTGTGCTAACTGTCTGGTGGTCCTCTCAGTTCAGAGTGCTAACTGTCTGGAGGTCCTCTCAGTTCAGTGTGTTAACTGTCAGGAGGTCCTCTCAGTTCAGTGTGTTAACTGTCTGGTGGTCCTCTCAGTTCAGAGTGCTAACTGTCTGGAGGTCCTCTCAGTTCAGAGTGCTAACTGCCTGGTGGTCCTCTCAGTTCAGAGTGTTAACTGTCTGGAGGTCCTCTCAGTTCAGATTGCTAACTGTCTGGTGGTCCTCTCAGTTCAGAGTGCTAACTGTCTGGAGGTCCTCTCAGTTCAGTGTGTTAACTGTCTGGAGGTCCTCTCAGTTCAGTGTGTTAACTGTCTGGTGGTCCTCTCAGTTCAGAGTGTTAACTGTCTGGTGGTCCTCTCAGTTCAGAGTGTTAACTGTCTGGAGGTCCTCTCAGTTCAGTGTGTTAACTCTCTGGTGGTCCTCTCAGTTCAGAGTGTTAACTGTCTGGTGGTCCTCTCAGTTCAGTATGTGAATTGTCTGGTGGTCCTCTCAGTTCAGAGTGTTAACTGTCTGGTGGTCCTCTCAGTTCAGAGTGTTAACTGTCTGGTGGTCCTCTCAGTTCAGAGTGCTAACTGTCTGGTGGTCCTCTTAGTTCAGAGTGTTAACTGTCTGGTGGTCCTCTCAGTTCAGAGTGTTAACTGTCTGGTGGTCCTCTCAGTTCAGTGTGTTAACTGTCTGGTGGTCCTCTCAGTTCAGAGTGCTAACTGTCTGATGGTCCTCTTAGTTCAGAGTGCTAACTGTCTGGTGGTCCTCTCAGTTCAGAGTGCTAACTGTCTGGTGGTCCTCTCAGTTCAGAGTGCTAACTGTCTGGTGGTCCTCTCAGTTCAGAGTGCTAACTGTCTGGTGGTCCTCTCAGTTCAGTGTGTTAACTGTCTGGTGGTCCTCTCAGTTCAGAGTGCTAACTGTCTGGTGGTCCTCTTAGTTCAGAGTGCTAACTGTCTGGTGGTCCTCTCAGTTCAGTGTGTTAACTGTCTGGTGGTCCTCTCAGTTCAGTGTGTTAACTGTCTGGTGGTCCTCTCAGTTCAGTGTGTTAACTGTCTGGTGGTCCTCTCAGTTCAGTGTGTTAACTGTCTGGTGGTCCTCTCAGTTCAGTGTGTTAACTGTCTGGTGGTCCTCTCAGTTCAGTGTGTTAACTGTCTGGTGGTCCTCTCAGTTCAGAGTGTTAACTGTCTGGTGGTCCTCTCAGTTCAGAGTGCTAACTGTCTGGTGGTCCTCTCAGTTCAGAGTGTTAACTGTCTGGAGGTCCTCTCAGTTCAGTGTGTTAACTGTCTGGTGGTCCTCTCAGTTCAGAGTGTTAACTGTCTGGAGGTCCTCTCAGTTCAGAGTGTTAACTGTCTGGAGGTCCTCTCAGTTCAGAGTGTTAACTGTCTGGTGGTCCTCTCAGTTCAGTGTGTTAACTGTCTGGAGGTCCTCTCAGTTCAGTGTGTTAACTGTCTGGTGGTCCTCTCAGTTCAGAGTGCTAACTGTCTGGAGGTCCTCTCAGTTCAGAGTGTTAACTGTCTGGTGGTCCTCTCAGTTCAGAGTGTTAACTGTCTGGAGGTCCTCTCAGTTCAGTGTGTTAACTGTCTGGTGGTCCTCTCAGTTCAGAGTGTTAACTGTCTGGTGGTCCTCTCAGTTCAGTGTGTTAACTGTCTGGTGGTCCTCTCAGTTCAGTGTGTTAACTGTCTGGTGGTCCTCTCAGTTCAGAGTGTTAACTGTCTGGTGGTCCTCTCAGTTCAGAGTGCTAACTGTCTGGTGGTCCTCTCAGTTCAGAGTGTTAACTGTCTGGAGGTCCTCTCAGTTCAGTGTGTTAACTGTCTGGTGGTCCTCTCAGTTCAGAGTGTTAACTGTCTGGAGGTCCTCTCAGTTCAGAGTGTTAACTGTCTGGAGGTCCTCTCAGTTCAGAGTGTTAACTGTCTGGTGGTCCTCTCAGTTCAGTGTGTTAACTGTCTGGAGGTCCTCTCAGTTCAGTGTGTTAACTGTCTGGTGGTCCTCTCAGTTCAGAGTGCTAACTGTCTGGAGGTCCTCTCAGTTCAGAGTGTTAACTGTCTGGTGGTCCTCTCAGTTCAGAGTGTTAACTGTCTGGAGGTCCTCTCAGTTCAGTGTGTTAACTGTCTGGTGGTCCTCTCAGTTCAGAGTGTTAACTGTCTGGTGGTCCTCTTAGTTCAGAGTGCTAACTGTCTGGTGGTCCTCTCAGTTCAGAGTGTTAACTGTCTGGAGGTCCTCTCAGTTCAGTGTGTTAACTGTCTGGTGGTCCTCTCAGTTCAGAGTGTTAACTGTCTGGTGGTCCTCTCAGTTCAGTGTGTTAACTGTCTGGTGGTCCTCTCAGTTCAGTGTGTTAACTGTCTGGTGGTCCTCTCAGTTCAGAGTGCTAACTGTCTGGTGGTCCTCTTAGTTCAGAGTGCTAACTGTCTGGTGGTCCTCTCAGTTCAGAGTGCTAACTGTCTGGTGGTCCTCTCAGTTCAGAGTGCTAACTGTCTGGTGGTCCTCTCAGTTCAGTGTGTTAACTGTCTGGTGGTCCTCTCAGTTCAGAGTGTTAACTGTCTGGTGGTCCTCTCAGTTCAGAGTGTTAACTGTCTGGTGGTCCTCTCAGTTCAGAGTGTTAACTGTCTGGTGGTCCTCTCAGCACATTATAATATTACACATTATGAATATAATATTAACACAATATTAAACAACAGAGACATGATGGTCTCTCAAGGAGAATATCCTTACAAAATAATTGATAATTGTGGGCCCAATGAGGATATTATATTTTCAAGGAATCCATTTTACATTGCAATCACTGTAAACAAAACAAGACACTTTTGAACAGTTACCTCATCCCAATGGAAAAACTAGCTAACAACCAAAGAATTAGTCTTGCATTATGTATGATGAAAACGGATTTGTTCATTAAATAGTCAATTTCACTCTTTCCAGTTCATTTACACACAGAACAAAACTGTAGTGTATCCTCCTTGTCTTAATATTTCATATCTATACGGATCAAATGATTCTCCTGGCCCTGAGGGAATTTACTGGCTGTAGTAACTTTCATTCTGAGCCCTGTAGCGTTTATAAAAATGTTTACTGTTTACTGAACACTGAGGTTCATGGTTCAAACCAGCTAAAGCCAGCCTTCGTAACAAGCCTTTGAGTCAATTGTATAAATGTATAAATATATCCATTTCATTATGGAACACAGTCAAATATTTGTTTCAGCGGTTTTCTCCCCATATAATGGGAAATTGCTGCAAGCTGTTGCACTTGGAAAATGTTTGCTCATAATACTATTCTTCTACACATAAATCACAGATAAATGTTCAATTTAAATGACTACAGACAGACAATTTATTCTTGGCTTCCTTGCTCAACCCCGAAAAGCCGAACTTACAGCCAGTGGGGTCGCTGCACAGTTTTATGAGCGACTGTCATTACCTGTTGACAGTTGGTCATCATTTAGATGTTTTAATTGTCCTCACTTAGTTTCTCCTCTCTCTCTCTCTCTCTCTCTCTCTCTCTCTCTCTCTCTCTCTCTCTCTCTCTCTCCCTCCCCCTTGGGTTGTGACCACCATCAAATTAGTTTAGGGGTGAAAACTTGTCACCAAGAATGATAGGCCACTATTGGACAATCAGTCCTTTATTTGTGTGTGTGGGGTTTTATTTTTTATGTATATTTTTATTTCACCTTTATTTATTTAACCAGGAAAGCTAGTTGAGAACAAGTTCTCATGTACAACTGAGACCTGGCAGTACGTCTGTCTGTCTGCTCAGTTCTTATGACCACCCCTCTATTGCCATAGCTTCCAGCGTCAGATACACCCATAAATATCTATAGGATTGTCATTTGATGTGATACTACACATTTCAACGCTGTCGTTACTCTACGAATCCACTCCAGCATTCCAGCGCATTATCTTATAACCAAAACCAGAAACCTGGGAATACCAGTCCATATCCATAGGGGCATTTTCATCATCTTCACTAAATGATGGGAGAATGACTTATGATCTACTGTGAGCATCATCCATGGAATAGATGAGGGAGGCAAGCAGTGAAATTCAACTTTCCCCCAATAAGCAAAAGGCACAGACTTTGCACTCCTGAGTCCTGAGCTATTCAATGCTACAGCAGCGCCGTAGTTTCTTCTCGTTCGTTCTAACCCGATCCTGGTAGGGTTCTGTGGCAGTATACGGTCTGGTCCGCTCGGCAGGTAAACACGCAGTGCCGGGCCCCTCCATGGGCCCCTCCTGGGGTCCCACACCACGGTGTCTTTCTGGCGGTCCCAGCAGGGACTTACCGGGCCCGCCGCTCACGGTGTGGTGCTCTGCCGACTCCAAAGAGCCTTAGGACCCCTCCAAAGTCCTCGGGGGTCCTCAGAGATGACTTTCATTAAGGGTAAATAGAGGCCCCTTGTATTACCTGACTGGAGACCGTGTTTGTTTATACAGATCAGATCAGACAGCTTGTTTTAATGTGGATAGTAAGCCTACTTAAAGCCTGAACATAAACCTGGGGTTTGATGTCGAAGATGTGGTAGATATATAACATAGATCTTCGCCTATGAAATATGGTTGCTGCGGTTGACGTTATCTGTCTATAGGGCGACATTGAAACAGTTTGTTCTGTTTATCTATAACTTATAGAGCTGTCTTGCTATATTAAATATGGTTCCCGTGTGGTTCCTTTGATTGTATAGTTCTAGAGGTCCTATAGAGCTCCATTGAATATGCCGGGTTCATTTGATGTCATAGCCTATCAGGCTATCTTCCATTTGCTCGCTGAGTTTTATTGCGCATGTTTGATGATAGATATAGATAGCCTGCGGAGCCACAGTACATTAAATCCATTTGCTCTGTTTGAGGTTATAAGATCTCTATAGCCTTCTGAGCTACGTCCATAATGTTAGATACGTGTATGTATAATCTGTTACAGTGGAGGTTGTCTTCACCTGAGGAGGGTTGATAATAGTCTTAATTTCTGCTGCATCCCACTTTTTATTGTTCACCAACGAGTAAAAGGTCTGCGGGAATGTAAGTCGGTCATTTATCCCATATTACCGCTAAGGCTTTGCCAGGTCAGGGAATCAATAGATCAACATGAATCATGTCATGGCCTTCCCCTCAACCAAACTATCCAAACCCCATTGAAGCCCCCATTCATTCCTATTTGCCATGCAGCTCCGCGGGCTGATAATGGGCAAAGCAAAACACAGATTAAAGCCAATTTGGATGGTTGGGGCTTGAAGCTTTGCAGACGCAGGCAAGGCAGCCCATGGTTTGGGCTGACCTAACTGGGGGTTCATTCTGCTCTTCTCTCTCTCTCTCTCTCTCTCTCTGTCTCTCTCTCTCTTTCTCGTCTGAGAGAGAGAGAGTCTGTGGCTTCACCGAGTTGGTGGAGACCGCAGAACCTAAATCAAACCAGCCTGTGTGTATGTGTATGAGAGAAAGAAAGAGTATGTGTGTGTGTGTGTGTGTCTCTCAGCTTCTCCCTGAGATTGGTAATGGGAACCAACTCCTCTCCATTCTACCTCCATTTGTCTCATTAGCCTATTAGTCCAAAGTTTAATCACAGGATGTCGTAAAATGATTTGCTCTATGACTAATGATAATATTTCTACTCCAACATGAACGGAACAAAAGAAAAATGTGGGTTTTTGTTGTTGTCTTTGATGCTTTGATGCCATGTATGGGCCGCGGCTTTGGGCCTATCGAGCTACCTCTCCGTAGGTCTAGATAATTGCTTACACGCTAGACGTCGTGGCATTAGGGTATCTCACGGCAGGATAGCAAACTAATGAGTCATTTCATGGCTGTTGAGTGATTTTAAAGGGCAGCCATCTTGCTGATCGGACTGCGAGTTAGACGACTGAAATGAATCTATTCTCTCTCATTGCAGCTACTGACTGTAAACAACCAGGTTAAAAGGAGTTAAAACAAAACACAGTCTCTGGTCTGAAATCTGTCCTACTACTTACAAAAATGACATACTTATTGTGCTTACATACTATTTAGTACGTACTGTTTAGTACAAATGTATTCAGCGAGGAACAAATATCACCATACTAGACTCAGCTGTGCTGAGATGGCCTCATCTAATGCGCAATTGAGTCGTTTCCCGCCATTCTTTAAGTTTGAGACAGCAGCCGTATCTCATTATCAGATGATTATCAGCTGCTGTCAAACACACATGGGTCTGAAAAGACGATTCTCTTCCTCAATAGCATGCTGCGAATTCTACTAGACGACAACAAGTGGTGCAGGGGTCTAAGGCACGGCATCTCAGTGCAAGAGGTGTCACTACAGTCCCTGGTTTGAATCCATCCGGACGTGATTGGGAGTCCCATAGGGCGGCGCACAATTGGCCGAGTGTCGTCCGGGTTGTAAATTGTAAATAAGAAATAAATAAGAATAAGAAATTGTTCTTAACTGACTTGGTAAAATAATAAAAGCCGAAATTAGTATGACGTCCTGGTGTTTAAAGCATACTCAAATGTCCAAATTTCCCATACTATAAAACGTTCTATTTTCGGGTATTGGGACATGGCCAATGACTTCAAGGTACTTTCAAATATATCATATATCACAATGAGTTAAATCAAATGTCACCATCAAAACATGTCTGTGATGAAATACAGGGGTACTGAGAACACTGTCTGTCACTATAAGTCAAGGTCAAATTGAATATATCAGGAAGAGAATGCAGCGAGAGAACTCTGGGTCGTTTCTAGTTACCACAGCCACAAATGGCAAAACCCCGCCTATTTCAACCCTTTCTCTTCTTAAAATCTTATTTTAAACCTAACCCTGACCATAATCCTAACAACATTGCTAACCTCATGCCTAACCCTAACCTTAAATGAAGTCCAAAAAAGCACATTTTTGACGTCATTACTTTTTATAATACAGCGATTGTTGACTTTGTGGCTGTGGTAACTCTCCGCAACCCCTGGATACAACCCCTAGGGGGCAACGTACCTCCTAAACTCCCACTGTAACACTAAATCTATGTCTAAATGAAATGGCAACCGTTTTCCTATACAGTGCACTGCTTTGGACCAGGGCCCGCAGGCCCTAACTCATTTCAGATCCCAAATGACAAAAGTCTGCTCCTACTCAGTATGTCGTTGTACCCTCTTTATTTCCTATTTATCTCATTGCTCTTCAACTAGATAACAATACAACCGCTGTGATAAGTTATGATGAAGTCCCTTTGATACCACCATGGAAGACCAAGCCACAGTGATCATTCTGCATGTATAGTGTTTCTATCATCAAAGCCAGGTCGTTATGGGGAGGGTGTGTGTGTGTGTGTGTCTGTGTGTGTGTGTGTGTGTGTGTGTGTGTGTGTGTGTGTGTGTGTGTGGAGGATGTGTCGTTGCACTGACTCTGGTTAAGGAGACATTCCCATCTGGCGCCAGTGTAGAGAGAACCCACTGTGACACACAACAACACATACAGACACAGGGCGACCCCGACCCCGGCTGCCTCTCGTCTGCTCTCCTGTCCACTGTCTCTCTCTCTCCTTTCCACGGTCTCTCTCTCCGCTCCTGTCCACTGTCTCTCTCCCCTCTACTGTCCACTGTCTCTCTTTCCTCTCCTTTCCACTCTCTCTCTCCCCTCCTGTCCACTGTCTCTCTCTCCTCTCCTTTCCACTCTCTCTCCTCTCCTTTCCACTCTCTCTCCCCTCCTGTCCACTGTCTCTCTCCCCTCCTGTCCACTCTCTCTCTCCTCTCCTGTCCACTGTCTCTCTCCCCTCTCCTGTCCACTGTCTCTCTCTCCTCTCCTTTCCACTCTCTTGCTCCTCTCCTGTCCACTGTATCTCTCTCCTCTCCTGTCCACTCTCTCTCTCTCCTCTCATTTCCACTCTCTCTCTCCCCTCCTGTCTACTCTCTCTCTCCCCTCTCCTTTCCACTGTCTCTCTCTCTCCCCTCCTGTCCACTCTCTCTCTATCCTCTCCTTTCCACTGTCTCTCTCTCCTTTCCACTGTGTCTCTCCTCTCCTGTCCACTGTCTCTCTCTGCTCTCCTTTCCACTGTCTCTCTCTCTCACCTTTCCACTGTCTCTCTCTCCTCTCCTTTCCACTGTCTCTCTCTCCTCTCCTATCCACTGTCTCTCTCTCCTCTCCTCTCCTGTCCACTGTCTCTCTCTCCTCTCCTTTCCACTGTATCTCTCCTCTCCTTTCCACTGTCTCTCTCTCCTCTCCTTTCCACTGTCTCTCCCTCCTCCCCTTTCCACTGTCTCTCTCTCTCCTTTCCACTGTCTCTCTCTCCTCTCATGTCCACTGCCTCTCTCTCATCTCCTGTCCATTGTCTCTCTCTCCTCTCCTGTCCACGGTCTCTCTCTCCTCTCCTTTCCACAGTCTCTCTCTCCTCTCCTTTCCACTGTCTCTCTCTCCTTTCCAGTGTCTCTCTCTCTCCTTTCCACTGTCTCTCCCCTCTCCTGTCCACTGTCTCTCTCTCCTCCCCTCTACTGTCTACTGTCTCTCTTTCCTCTCCTGTCCACTGTCTCTCTCCCCTCTCCTTTCCGCTGTCTCTCTCTCCTCTCCTGTCCACTGTCTCTCTCTCCTCTCCTGTCCACTGTCTCTCTCCTCTCCTTTCCACTGTCTCACTCCCCTCTAATTTCCACTGTCTCTCTCTCCTCTCCTGTCCACTGTCTCTCTCTCCTCTCCTTTCCGCTGTCTCTCTCCCCTCTTCTGTCCGCTGTCTCTCTCCCCTCTCCTCTCCACTGTCTCTCCCTTCTCCTTTCCACTGTCTCTCTCCTCTCCTGTCCACTGTCTCTCCCTTCTCCTTTCCACTGTCTCTCTCTCCTCTCCTGTTCACTGTCTCTCTCCCATCTCCTATCCACTGTCTCTCTCCCCACTCCTGTCCACTGTCTCTCTCCCCTCTCCTGTTCACTGTCTCTCTCCCCTCTCCTATCCACTGTCTCTCTCCCCTCTCCTGTCCATTGTCTCTCTCTCGTCCCCTTTCCACTGTCTCTCTCCCCTCTCCTGTCCACTGTCTCTCTCTCCTCTCCTTTCCACTGTCTCTCCTCTCCTTTCCATGGTCTCTCTCTCTTCTTTCCACTGTCTCTCTCTCCTCTCCTGTCCACTGTCTCTCGCCCCTCTCCTTTCCACTGTCTCTCTCTCCTTTCCACTGTCTCTCTCTCCTCTCCTGTCCACTGTCTCTCTCTCCTCTCCTGTCCACTGTCTCTCTCCTCTCCTTTCCACTGTCTCACTCCCCTCTCATTTCCACTGTCTCTCTCTCCTCTCCTGTCCACTGTCTCTCTCTCCTCTCCTTTCCGCTGTCTATCTCCCCTCTTCTGTCCGCTGTCTCTCTCCCCTCTCCTGTCCACTGTCTCTCCCTTCTCCTTTCCACTGTCTCTCTCCTCTCCTGTCCACTGTCTCTCCCTTCTCCTTTCCACTGTCTCTCTCTCCTCTCCTGTTCACTGTCTCTCTCCCCTCTCCTATTCACTGTCTCTCTCCCCTCCTGTCCACTGTCTCTCTCCCCTCTCCTGTCCACTGTCTCTCTCCCCTCTCCTATCCACTGTTTCTCTCCCCTCTCCTGTCCATTGTCTCTCTCTCATCCCCTTTCCACTGTCTCTCTCCCCTCTCCTGTCCACTGTCTCTCTCTCCTCTCCTTTCCACTGTCTCTCCTCTCCTTTCCACTGTCTCTCTCTCCTCTCCTGTCCACTGTCTCTCGCCCCTCTCCTTTCCACTGTCTCTCTCTCCTTTCCACTGTCTCTCTCTCCTCTCCTGCCCACTGTCTCTCTCTCCTCTCCTTTCCACTGTCTCTCCTCTCCTTTCCACTGTCTCTCTCTCTCCTTTCCACTGTCTCTCTCTCCTCTCCTGTCCACTGTCTCTCTCCCCTCTCCTGTCCACTGTCTCTCTCTCCTCTCCTTTCCACTGTCTCTCCTCTCCTTTCCACTGTCTCTCTCTCTCCTTTCCACTGTCTCTCTCTCCTCTCCTGTCCACTGTCTCTCGCCCCTCTCCTTTCCACTGTCTCTCTCTCCTTTCCACTGTCTCTCTCTCCTCTCCTGTCCACTGTCTCTCTCCCCTCTCCTGTCCACTGTCTCTCCCCTCTCCTGTCCATTGTCTCTCTCTCGTCCCCTTTCCACTGTCTCTCTCCCCTCTCCTGTCCACTGTCTCTCTCCCCTCTCCTTTCCACTGTCTCTCTCCCCTCTCCACTGTCTCTCTCCCCTCTCCTGTCCATTGTCTCTCTCTCGTCCCCTTTCCACTGTCTCTCTCCCCTCTCCTGTCCATTGTCTCTCTCTCGTCCCCTTTCCACTGTCTCTCTCCCCTCTCCTGTCCATTGTCTCTCTCTCGTCCCCTTTCCACTGTCTCTCTCCCCTCTCCTTCCACTGTCTCTCCCCTCTCCTTTCCACTGTCTCTCTTCTCCTTTCCACTGTCTCTCTCTCTCCTTTCCACTGTCTCTCTCTCCTCTCCTGTCCACTGTCTCTCTCCCCTCTACTTTTTACTGTCTCTCATCCCCTTTCCACTGTCTCTCTCCCCTCTCCTGTCCACTGTCTCTCCCCTCTCCTTTCCACTGTCTCCCTTCTCCTTTCCACTGTCTCTCTCTCCTCTCCTGTTCACTGTCTCTCTCCCCTCTCCTATTCACTGTCTCTCTCCCCACTCCTGTCCACTGTCTCTCTCCCCTCTCCTGTCCACTGTCTCTCTCCCCTCTCCTATCCACTGTTTCTCTCCCCTCTCCTGTCCATTGTCTCTCTCTCATCCCCTTTCCACTGTCTCTCTCTCCTCTCCTGTCCACTGTCTCTCTCCCATCACCTTTCCACTGTCTCTCTCCCCTCTCCACTGTCTCTCTCTCCTCTCCTGTCCACTGTCTCTCTCTCCTCTCCTGTCCACTGTCTCTCTCCCCTCTCCTTTCCACTGTCTCTCTCCCCTCTCCACTGTCTCTCTCTCTCCTCTCCTGTCCACTGTCTCTCTCTCCTCTCTTGTCCACTGTCTCTCTCTCCTCTCTTGTCCACTGTCTCTCTCTCCTCTCCTGTCCACTGTCTCTCTCCCCTCTCCTTTCCACTGTCTCTCTCCCCTCTCCACTGTCTCTCTCTCTCCTCTCCTGTCCACTGTCTCTCTCTCCTCTCCTGTCCACTGTCTCTCTCCCATCTCCTTTCCACTGTCTCTCTCCCCTCTCCACTGTCTCTCTCTCCTCTCCTGTCCACTGTCTCTCTCCCCTCTCCTGTCCACTGTCTCTCCCCTCTCCTGTCCACTGTCTCTCCCCTCTCCTGTCCACTGTCTTTCCCCTCTCCTGTCCACTGTCTTTCTCCTCTCTTCTTTCTTTATCTCTCTCTCCATCTCCCTCCTTTCTTATCCTTGTTTCGGGCTGTTTTTCTTCTCTCCTACCTCTCTCCAATTTTCTCACTTTTTTCATACTTTTTTTACATACTTAAATCACACCTCCCTACTTATCAGCAGCTAAGAGAGAGAGTAATCACCTAGCCAAATAAACAATGAAACAGAACAATGAAAAGAGAGAGAGGGAACGTTACAGTTACATCGCTCCAAGTCCCCCTCTCTCTCACATTCTCCTCCGTTATGTGTGACATCAGAAAAACCCCAGAGGAATTTGATTATGGCGAACGTTATACACTACATGAGCCTAAATGACTTTTGGCAGTGACTCCTCGCAATCTACTGGGGAATGCGGAGCCTCCAAACAGTCAGAACAAATTAAAAGCCAACCTGCTATTTTACTGTGGAGATCTGTTGATGTTGTAAAGCGAGGGAAACGAGACTGGAGGCCTTTACGTGACTACCCAGCAGATTTTATTTGATTTTCCCCCGGCCCCAAATCCAAGCCTTCTTGGCATGAGATGCTATGCTTTGACTAAGCATGGGGTCTGGAAATGGCCTATTAAATACTTTTTAACACTTTATGTTGTTCCATGCCCTAGGCCAAGCGGACAAAGTTTGTCACTCAGCAACTGCATGCGGAGGGGGAGAGAAAAAAAACTCCCATCACAGTCTAAACTGGGCGTAATGTCAATTTCATTAACAAGCGTGGCTGGGGACACACACACACACATGCAGTAGGTGCATGTGCATATTGGCGTCCTCAAACACACACGTGTGCACATACACACACATACACATGAGCCTGCCCATACACACACGCATGCACGCACGCACGCACACACACACACACACACACACACAAACACACAAAACACACATAAATCTCCGGGCTTAGTGCGATGGTGTGAAAATATGTGAGTGTAAATGAGATGCAGACAGCCTCACAGCAGAGTCCCTGACAGAAATAGGAGAGAGAGAGCGACAGACAGACAGACAGACAGACAGACAGACAGACAGACAGACAGAGAGAGAGAGAGAGGATATGGCTCAGTTCTGAATAGCGAAACTGAAGAAAAGAAGCAAGTCAGCAAGTTTTGAATAACAGAAGCAAGTCATGTTTAGCATTCTGTGCATACCAGTCATCTCTGGATAATGGACAGCGAAAATAAATATTATTTATTTTTAGGACTGAAATATAGTGTACTTTTACTTGCTTTTGTTCTTTAAAAAAGAAACAATTTGGAAATGTCATGTAAATAGATACTGAAACTGGACTGTAAAAATAGAGTGTTGCTATTGTCCATTGAAAGTACATACAAGCAGTAATAAAGCCAACTCAACAAGTCCCAGATTATGTATGAGAAAGCTCAACACTTTATTGATGGGTCTGACAAACGTTTGGCACTCAGAACAGAACAAGGTTTATTAACGCTGGGTGGTGGATGGTGACATAATGACAGTATCACATTCATATTTACAATCTGATCCATGGTGAAAATACTGCCAGTTGTTATGATGAATTAGGATGAATGCAAACTTGATGTGAATTGAATTGCATTTTATTCACTATTTTAAAAAATCCCAAAAGAAATCCTTCCAGCTTTTCACCCAAATCAAACAAATGTCAAATAAATTGCTTAAGAAAAAAAGCAAGCTCATAATAAATAGGTCATTAAATAAATACTAGAAAACACATAGATACAGATACTCTAGGTAGTTATTGTTCTGTTAAAATATGAATTCTGAAACATGAATCCTACCTGCAAAGCTGCTAGTCTACTACAATCGAAATCATCTGAATTGAAATGACATCAACCCATTTGACTATCTTCCACCCGAAAATATACAAGTTCCACGTACCCAATTGTACCAAAATCCTCATACACAAATTGTTCAGAGTTGCTGGGAAATCTACTGAGAAAAAAAGGCATGGTAAATAAGTTTTTTTACAATCAGGTTTCTAAATTAATGTGGGCTGTGTGCTTCCTGAATAGAACAAGACGTTTTATCCCAGTAATGTGTTTGTAAACATCTACAAAAAAACATGTTGAGTTCCATCTAAATGTAATAACACTAAACCTTGTAAGACCACATTACTAATGATACTCTCAAAACCTCAAAACATGTTAGTCTGATAAGGACAATCTAGTGAGAATTTCAGAGGATCTTGTTATGTTCAGTTCTCCAACGCTTCTCACACGCACATCTCTCACCTCTCTCTCGCTCTCGCTCTCTCTCTCTCTCTCTCTCTTTCTCGCTCGCACAGGCACGCACACACTTAACACAAGGCGGTGGTCTTCACTGATAACGTCATAGGGAGATTAATTTTTACTGCAAATGAGTCACAAACGCTGCCACCTAAACAGACATTTGGAGCGTTACCCACAATACCTCATAGTCAACTCCACCAAGTAAACAACACTTTTTCCACCCATCTTCATCTCCATCCCCTCTTCCTTTTGGAAATCCCATTTTCCCTTCTACCTTGATCACCCCTTCCTAAACCCTTTCCCTCTGGAAATCCCTCCATCCCTCACTCCTTCGAACGACTCGCCTCCTCTTTGGCCCTCTCGGCTTGCTTCAGGGCGTTGATGACGGGGAACCATGGTGACGGGGGCAGCTCGGGGATGATGGCCCCGGCGGCGGTCCTCTTGGCCTGGTTGAGGTGACCCAGGGCGGTGTAGAGACTGCTGGAGCGGGGGGGCACGCCTGGGTCCTCTTGCTGCTGCTGCTCTGTGTAGTACCAGGGCTCCAGGACCGCTGCTGGGGTGCAGTGCTTGTGCTGCGTGGGGAAGAGGACAGAGGACGGTTGGTGTCAATTTTATTATTTACTTCAGGATGTGAAAAAACCTTCCATTTTAAATCACTTCCTGAATTGAGTGAATGGAAAGTGACCCCCAACCCTGTAAGAGACAGGAGCCGGGAGGCAGAAGGGTCAGAGAAGAGGGTGTGCAAAGTGATGACGTATGATACCGTTGCCTCGATTTACGGTTAGGGACAGCAGGGATTCTGGTCATCATAATGGGTTGTGGTAGGACTCGGCAAATGATGAGGGCAAGTCACATGGGTACAGCCTTACCCTTCACTGAAACGACTTATTACGAGTGAGTCATACAACGTCTTATTCCACAGCGTAGGCGGAGCATGAGTAAGGTTCTTTCAGGGAAATTCTTTTTCATATTCAACCTTAGATGTGCCAGCGTCGTCTCATTAGATACATGACACCTGAGTTGCCATCCTTAGATAAATGAACTCCACCTCCAATTTGCCAAGCTCTGACAGGAGAAGCTTCAGGTGAGTTTTCCCTAAGAGCGTTTTTCCATTGAGTAGCATCGGCCTACTGAACAAACCCCTGAGGGAAATCCAAGGCTTCTTGACAGACGACCTGACCTTCCATCAGTATTGTGAGAAATGAGCTCTCACAAGAACCCTGGCTGCCTACGCTCTGCTAAATGGAAGACAACTCCACGACACCCTCCGTTTGACTCTCCTATTTCCCTGCCCCTTTTCATGTCTCCAACAACACATTAGCTGTGGAAAAACGCCGCGAGCTACACTGTACCCGTCAACATCAAAAGCCTCTGCCGGGAAGGCCCCGTCGCCCATCTCTCTCCTCTCGTCTTCAGCCTTTAATCACAGTTTAGTCACGCTCGGCCTTAATGAAAGGCCCCTCTCTGATTCACGGGCGTCCAATCTACTGCCTGACCAAAAAGCCTTGCATCCCTCTCGCTCTTTCAAGACAGGGGGCCTTTATAGAGAGTAACAGGCGGGGAGCGTTGCCTGAGCACACGATGCCTGGGAGGTGTCCTAAGGAGATAATGAGTTTATGTTCCCAGAGTGAAGAGACAGAAAGAGTGGGAGAGAATCCCTTAGAAGTCTCTGGTGGGAAAATATGTACTAGATGAGGTGTACAGTAAGTACGGACTATAGGAGAGGGTGTATTAGTAAGTCACTGGGACTGGATGATAATTATGTTTGTGAAGGCGATTATAAGAACTTACATAATAGTCCTCTGTTGGTCTCTGTGAGAGAACGCTAGAGAAACAACCTCTGCTTCTTGTCTGTGATTTTAATTAATGTAACCCAGAGTGGCGCAGCGGTCTAAGGCACTGCATCTCAGTGCTTGAGGCGTCACTACAGACACCCTGGTTTGATTCCAGGCTGTATCCCAATCGGCCGTGATTGGGAGTCCAATAGGGCGGCGCACAATTGGTCCAGCGTCGTCCGGGTTTGGCCGATGTAGGCCGTCATTGTAAATAAGAATTTGTTCTTAACTGGCTTGCCTAGTTAAAAAAAGGGCAAATAAAAAATCTATAAAAACCTCTAGGGCAGTGTGTGTTTATGTGTGTATGTGATGATGATGCTTTCAGTCGTCTATCTTGCCCTCGGGACGTAAGCCGTTCGGATAGAAGGTGTGCGTGTGTGTGTGTGTTAGTGATGCCTACCTTGAGAATGAAGCCCTCTGGGCAGGTAAGTTGATCGTACCACAGCGCCTTGTACATGATCAGCAGGACAAGACAAGCCAGGAACCCAAGGGTGATGAGGATCAAACCTGTGAGCTGGAACACACACACACGCACACGCACACGCACACACACACACACACACACACACACACACACACACACACACACACACACACATGACCATGAATCTCACCATTCCCAGTGGTATTTCAGTAAACATACTACTGGCCCCTAGATGATACTTTACCTTGACCTTCTCTGATACCTCGTTGTACAGTTTTATATTCAGCTTCTTGATTCCCGGCACGTACAGCTTCTTCTTTTTCTTCTGCTGCAGCTGATACTCTGTTGTGGTCTTCACGATTACCTGAGGATGAACAGCGGCATAGCACACAGAGCTCTCTGAGTCAGATCGCTGCGTTGGAACTGGGCTGCTGCCTTAAATAGAACTGTAAGGGGTGTGTGTGTGTGTGTGTGTGTATGTGTGTGTGTGTGTGTGTGTGTGTGTGTGTGTGTGCGTGCGTGCGTGTGTGATCTACTATGTAATCTAAGAGGCTCTGAGATAGTGTGGGGTGACTCTGAATCATTGGGATAACAGGGAGGCTGGGTCAAGGCACAGTACAGGGACCAATGGCAGGCTCAGAAATTATGTAGGCTTGATGTGTGTCCAGATGTGTAGTGTAATGTAATATACAGACAGGATGTACTGAACATGTTTAATAATTGCTGGGTGCACACACACACACACACACACACACGCCCGCACACACACACACGCACGCACACACACATACACACATGCGCACACACAGAAACACTCACACGCACACACACACACGTTGTTACCTTGTCTAAGTATGGCTGTTGCAGCTGGTTCACCTCCAGAGGGGTGATGAGGGGGATGTTATCAAAGCCATCGTCCATAGACTGTTCTTTATCCAGCTTATCAGCCAGGTTACTGCCCAGCTTCACCATGTCTGCCTGCCTGAACAATCTGAATGGGGAAAGAAGGAGTGCAGAGGATCAGATGCTGAGTAACACAGCTCTGTTGGGTTCGAACTACTTCTCAATGACTGTTTGTCTGGACGATTTGGATCGCAATACAAACAGTGCTGAACGATTAGATGCTGGGTAACGCAACTCGGTTTGGCTTTACTGTGCAGAGGGTAAGGTACTTGTTAATGCAGCTTGATTTTATTCCACTTAGTTGCTCCCTGTTTCCTTGTGTGGCGGAAGTTGAAGATGATGTTAAAACGATAGTGGTGTTGATGATGATGATGATGATGGCGAGAGCTTTATTCAAATGGCTGCCACGATATGCCTGACTGTCTTCGTCCTGCTCTATGTGGGAGGTTTGTGTCAAACCAGATGTCATCGTCATTATGTCCATTTCCACAAGTAGTCCTACAGTGTCTCTTTCAGTCGGCAATGTGCATAGAGTTTATTATGTCCATACTGGCTGTAATTCCAAGGTGAGTCATGTAAAGACGTTGCGTGGGCTACACACAGGAACACAGGTGTTTGCTTCATATCCTATGTGTGTGTTGGTCTAACTGTGCTGTTCCCCCTCCTCCTCGATCAGCGCACCATCTGAATGTGGAACACAAGGTGAGAAAGCCACTGAGCTCGTTGACGCCGTGTGAAACGCAACACCCCCTTCTCTGTAGCTCGCCATCCTGTACCGCTGTGAGAATGACTCATAACGGGGATGCTAACAAGGGGGCGAAGATCAGCTCCTCAGCTCCACAGCTCCTCGCTATCATACAGACAGGCAGGAACACAGACAAGCACGAAAACATACACACAAACACACACACTCTCTCTCTCTAGCTATCTCTTTCTGTCTCTCTCTCGCTCTCTCACACACACACACACACACACACACTTCCTCCAGGCTCCATTAGCCTAGCTATTGTTGCACTGTGGAGTGAGTGGGTGGCTATAATGGCTAATGTGGTTGTCTGTACAAAACTACATCTTCAGACTGTAGATTGCAGCCTACTGTAGGAGGGAGTTGTGGGTGCCATGGTGATTCAGATGACTGATTGATGCTATATCAATGCAGAATGAGCTGAGAGCCAGCTGTCAAATCTGTTCCCCGTCAGCAAGGAGTGAAACTAGGTTTAGATTAATGTGGATGGCATTATAACTAGACAAACAGTATAGTTTCCTTAATCTTTTCTAATAATTTTTTTTGGTCAATATTCTCTGAATATTTTGACTGGGAAGTACATTACGGAGGTGATGTGTATTCATGCTTTATATATGCTAAAACCACATAACACAACATAAAACATAGTCTTACAAATCCCCAAAATATAATGATTCTATAAACTAATTGTATCTAGGCCTGTTAACTTTTTTCTTCACGGTTCACTAATCAGGCATCTGATCTCAACTTGCTGCATTGAAAAAACGGCGTTTGCTGCAGCAGAGATTCTGCTGATAAGCACAACGGCCAGGTAGCATTCATCCCTGAAAACAAACAATACAGAGAAATGACATGGACATGACTGGTGAAACTCATCCCACACCACACGTCATGTGGTAACATACGTTTCGATAAGCACCATACACAACCTATAACCTCATGCCATGGCACAGACTGCTCGAGATGCTCTTTGCATAGGCTACAAGGGCAATGGATTTCAAGAAGAAATTTACATTCAAGAATTCGTTATGAAAGCTAATTTGAACACCGATACATTGTCGAAAATGACAATGTCATCTTTGAAATTGTTTAGACCATTGTGAATTTGAGTTTACTCCTTTCACGCATTCGGTTAATATCGAGGGGGCTCTCAACCGTATCAATATGCTTGAAATATACAGCCATTATTGATACTCAAATAGACACAAAGACATGAGCAACCAATGTCGTTTTCACGTCAGGCAATGTTTTTGTTGTTGAGACAATCGAATCATGTCATTTGCGATGCAGACTATAGAACACCGTAGGCTACGGATTTATTCACGGAAGCGCAAGCAGCCTTATCAATAAAATTGCCCACACAAACGATGACAATAAATTCCACATAGGCTATAACAAAGGGAGAAAAATGACTTACTGCGTGCGAGGATGACGATCGGTAGGGTTGCGTCGCGGACGTTCACGGGTAAAGCAGAGAATGGTGAATACCGTTCGGTTACCGTGGTGATGTCTGATTCACGGCAGGATTGCGCATGTAATTCGGTACTGGTTGCATCCTCCAGAGGAAATTGGAGCCTCGATGATGCGCCTCATATTAAATGTGTCTGGGAGATGTTGGGAATAATTAAGCAAAAGGGAATGAATATTACACATGAACTCTGATATGTTACTGTGAAGGTGAACGTTTTTAGATGGGTAGGCCTGTAATTAAAACATCAAAAGGTCAGGCTGTAGTGTCCCAACGTAGCACTGTCTATATGCCTACTGTATGCCCCACACAGTCAGATCAACAGTTTTACACATGTTGACGCAGTTTATTTGGGAAAAAATATATTGGCCTACTATATTGAATTCCACAAAATGTTCTATGCACATTTAATAACTACAAAGTATTGTATATATTGACTTTGAGACCGAATTGGTGTGGTATACCCTAAATCAGCTTGTGATACTCATATAGATTTGTCATGCAATATTTGTTGAAAAACAATATCTAGGCCTACAGATGAAATAAAACCATTAATATGTATGATTGGTTAAATCATTCAACCGTTCAATCATTGACAAAAATGTTTTAATGAAAATGTTAATGAATATGCTTTTTTAATCCAATCAAACACTACCTGCACCAAACTTGCTCATATTTAAATGACATAGTCCCTGGTTCCTCAAAGACTGACATAAATGAAAGTGACTTGTTGTGAACCACAATGGCCACAATGTGACATGCAGCAGCTGCTGCAGCTGATGGGGCCTGTCTATGGGATGGCTCTGGGATTCATCAGTGCCTCTAATTATGCCTTTCAATAGAGGTGAAGAGGTGATGCAGAAGCCAAACATGTGAAAAAGGGAAAACACGTTCTGTGTGTGTGTGTGTGTGTGTGTGTGTAAGAGAGCGAGTGAGAGAGAATGTGTGTGTTTCAGAGAGAGAGAGAGAGAGTGTGTGTGTGTGTGTGTGTGTGTGTGTGTGTGTGTGTGTGTGTGTGTGTGTGAAAGAGTGTCTGTTGTGTGTGTGTGTGTGTGTATGTGTGTGAGAGCATCTGTTGTGTGTGTGTGTGTGTGTGTGTTTGCAAGAGAGAGAGTGAGTGAGCGAGAATATGTGTGTACCAGAGTGTGTGTGTGTGAGAGAGAGAGAGAGTGTCTGTGTGTTTGTATGTAAGAGAGAGAGAGTGAGTGAGAGAATGAGTGTGTGTATCAGAAAGAGTGTGTTTTATGTGTGAGAGTTTGTGTGTGTGACAGAGAGGGTGTCTGTTATATGTGTGTGTGAGAGAGAGATCATTTGTGTGTGTGTGTCAGAGAGGTATGTGTGTTTGTGTGTGTGTGTGTGAGAGAGAGAGAGTGTGTCTCTGAGAGGTTAAGCGAGCAAAGGAGAAACAGACAGAGAGCGAGAGAAAGAAAGAGGGGATGAAAGAAAGACTGATGGCCTACAAAAAGAGTAGGATGCAGGAGCCAGGCCCGTCTGCCCAGTTAAAAAACCCTATTCTCTCCGCGAGGACCCCTGCTACTCCGTCTTTGGTTATGCCTGATTCTATGAATTCATCATGCCTTTAGTACACTGTGAGGGACTGTGAGGGACTGCCTGACCAAAATACACCGTGCGCCCCCCCTTTTGGAGCCTTTTGTCCCCCCCCTGCATACCCTTCAATTGGACCTACATTTATTATTTTGACCTTTGCTTTGCGGGGGTGGGACATCAAAGCAGACCCTCTATTTCTTCCTCTTTAGGGGGAGGGTTGTGTCATCCTCACAGTGTGAGAGGCAGACTGTTCTGTTCTGTCTCCTCGGGTTTTGTTGTTCGCTGGGAGATGGAGAGAGAGAGACCCTGGGAGAACATAATGAAAATGAGAATCAATTAGGTTATGGTCTTTAGAGTTAGAAGGGAAGAAGGGTGAGGGGGAGTGTGTGTGTGTGTGTTTGTGTGAGAGAGAACACGAGAGTGAATGAGATTCAGGGTGTGTGTGTGTGTGTGTGTGTGTGTGTGTGTATAGAAGGGTGTTCTGCGTTAAGAACTACACATGAAGCACAGACGGAGAGTGTCACCAGTGAAGTACTGGTGGGAAAATATACCATCGAAGTGGAGTGGTGAATTCTATACATTCTATGGAGGTTTACATTGTATCAATAGAATACATCATGTCTTTAGCATTGCAATAAGAAACATGACACACGTAAGAGATTCAGCTATTAGAATAACATATGCATTAATAAAGTCTTTATAAAAGTGATACAACATAAGATGGCCAAGTTTCTGTTATAACCGGTTCTATCGTTTTTTTTCATAATACATTCAAAAATGTAACCTGATTAGTGTTACCTGTTAAGTGACTAGTGTTACCTGTTAAGTGACTAGTGTTACCTGTTAAGTGACTAGTGTTACCTGTTAAGTGACTAGTGTTACCTGTTAAGTGACTAGTGTTACCTGTTAAGTGACTAGTGTTAGTGATTATTCAATAGTCATGTCACTTAATGATGTCAAAAGGATTTTTATTTGTGTACCATATGCAGCATTCTGAGATATGCAGTGTTTACGTTGAATCAAGTCATGCTTTCTGATGGAGAGGTGTTGAGTACCGACTTGTATCACGGGTGACCGACCAGCCTAGCTTTCTTCTTGGTCGTGGTAACTGAATGGCCCGAAATCACAGTTAATGCGAAATGATTAACAATACTGCCACCTAGTGACGAATCCATTCAAATCCCTTTTATACTGTTACAGTACTGTACCGAGTATAGCGTACTATATACTCAAGGTGTATAGCTCACTAAGCAATTTGGACATGCTAGGTAAGAATGCACTTCTGTTAATGCTGTTTGTTTTATAAACTATAAGAGCTTTCATGACGTTTGTTATTTACCAACCAATTTTAAAAAAAATGTAACCAGGCCAGTCAGTTAAGAACAAATTCTTATTTACAATGACAGCCTAGGAACAGTGGGTTAACTGCCTTGTTCAGGGGCAGAACGACAGATTTCTACCTTGTCAGCTCAGGGATTTGATCCACCAACCTTTAGGCTCACTGGCCCAACTCTCTAACCACTATGCTACCTGCTACCTGTCGCCACTAGGCTACCAAGTCTTGGAAACAATGTTGATGTATTTTCATGTAAATTCACTTCTCTTCAGCATGGGAATAAAAATTACAATGCAAAAATGGCAACAACAACAAAAACTTTCTAATCTCGCACTGGAGTCTCAAATCATCTCCTGATTTTGACAGCATTGAAATGACCATGAAATATGACTAACTCTCTAATGTATCTACAGACTCCCTACACTATTCACAGTATTATTATCCTGGTTATCAACAGATGGCAGCACAGTGACAGTCAATAGAGCCACGCTTCAGCTCAGTTCTGTATGTTCACCAACTTGGCTAGAAATAATGCATTAAATGGGGATGAACTATTCAATAGATCATGATGGTCAGGTCAAACAAATGTTATGTCCTGTGTGAGCCTGTTTATGAGGAAACCTAACTTTAGCCTGGTCTCAGATACGTGTGTGCCCAATTCACCTGCCACCTGACTATAGAAAGGCCTTCAAATCAAACCAAATCAAATTGGATTTGTCACATGCGCCGAATACAACAGGTAGACCTTACAGTGAAATGCTTACTTACGAGCCCCTAACCAACAATGCAGTTTAAAAAAGTAAGGATAAGAATAAGAAATAAAAGTAACAACTAATTAAAGAGTAGCAGTAAAATAACAATAGCGAGATTATATACAGTGGGGTACCAGTACAGAGTCAACGTGCGGGGGCACCGGTTAGTTGATGTATATGTAGGTAGAGTTAATAAAGTGACTATGTATAGATGACAACAGAGAGTAGCAGCAGTGTAAAGGAGGGGGGGGGGGGGGACTGGTTAGTTGAGGTAATATGTACATGTAGGTAGAGTTAGTAAAGTGACTATGTATAGATGACAACAGAGAGTAGCAGCAGTGTAAAGGAGGGGGGGGGGGGACAATGCAAATAGTCTGGGTAGCCATTTGATTAGGTATTCAGGAGTCTCATGGCTTGGGGGTAGAAGCTGTTTAGAAGCCTCTTGGACCTAGACTTGGCGCTCCGATACCACTTGCTGTACGGTAGCAGAGAGAACAGTCTATGACTAGGGTGGCTGGAATCTTTGACAATCTTTAGGGCCTTCCTCTGACACTGCCTGGTATAGAGGTCCTGTATGGCAGGAAGCTTGGTTCCAGTGATTCAACATGAATCACGTACACAGCATGATGACTTGGTTGGCATCAGTACATACTGTCTAGTACAGGGACCAGGTTATAGAACTAGGCTTCTTACCGGTGACTGTTTCTCTAGACTACTCTCTAGTGGAATTCAGGAGGAACTCTGAGCACCACCCTCCCACCCTCTTGGCAATTCAATAATTTCACTTCAGAATGTGTTATCCTGTCTGGCTATTACCCGTGTGACCAACACCTAGCCTGTTATCCTATTATTATCCATCAGGAGTCACTATTCCTGACCTGGCCTTAATCCACATGTCTATATCTGGCCCTGGTAATGAGGAAAAGGGCCTTTTAAATAGGACCACATTAGGATGTTATTGCTGGTACACATGTTGAGTATAGCCCTGCTTAGAGAGGGGTTACCAAAGTGTCTCTGTCACCCCATGCTGTAAGGGAATTGATTGGAAAACATAAACAGGAAAGCTAATGTAACTACTATAAACAAAAAGAAGTAGCATTGTCATTTAGCATCTGTCATGTACCTGAATTTGCTGCATTTTGCCAGACTGTTTTATTAATTCATTTTGAGGTTTTTAAAATAGTTTTGATTCCAGAGGATAGCATATTATATGATTAATAAAAACACTTGTGGTAGCCTTGACTTCAGGGCAGCATGTTACAAATGATCTCTGAGATTAGATTACGAGTGGGTTCAATGGGACAGAGTCATTTGATGAGTTTAGATTAAGGTCACAGTCTGTCTTTGAATTCATTAATCTGTCTTGATTACCAGGAGCCCGTTAGCCCTGTTAGTCAGTGAGGGGGTGTTGTAAACTGTGACAATGGGGGTGCTGAACGATTTGCAATTAAAGGTCAATTGATTTTTACAGTTTTTTAAATTGAACCTTTATGTAACTAGGCAAGCCAGTTAAGAACAAATTCTTATTTACAATGACAGTTTACCCCGGCCAAACCCTAACCCGGACGAACCTGGGCCAATTGTGCGCCTCCCTATGGGACTCCCAATCACAGCTGGTTGTGATACAGCCTGGAATCGAACCAATGCCTCTAGCATTGAGAAGCAGAGTTTAGACTGCTGCGCCACTCGGGAGCCCCAATGGAAGGGTGAACTGTAACACTGTTTCCAATTGAATTATTACTACAGTGCATTCGGAAAGTATTCAGACCCCTTGACTTTTTCCCACATTTTGTTACGTTACAGCCTTATTCTAAAACTGATTAAATGAATGTTTTCCCACATCAATCAACACACAATACCCCATAATGACAAAGCAAAAACAGGGTTTTAGAAATGTTTGTAAATTTAATACAAATAAAAACCAGAAATACCTTATTTACATAATTATTCAAACCCTTTGCTATGAGACTTGAAATTGAGCTCAGGTGCATCCTGTTTCCATTGATCATCCTTAAGATTTTTTGGCAACTTCATTGGAGTCCACCTGTGGTAAATTCAATTGATTTGACATGATTTGGAAAGGCACATGCCTGTTTATATAAGGTGCCACAGTTGACAATGCATGTCAGAGCAAAAACCAAGCCATGAAGTCGAAGGAATTGTCTGTAGAGCTCCAAACACAGAATTGTGTTGAGGCACAGATCTGGGGAAGGGTACCAAAACATTTTTGAGCATTGAATGTCCCCAAGAGCCAAATGGAGCAATAGGAGGAGAAGGGCCTTGATCAGGGAGGTGACCAAGAACCCGATGGTCACTCTGACAGAGCTCTAGAATTCCTCTGTGGAGATGGGAGAACTTGCCAGAAGGACAACCATCTCTGCAGCACTCCACCAATCAAGCCTTTGTGGTAGAGTGGCCAGATGAAAGCCACTCCTCAGTAAAAGCTACATGATAGCCCACTTGGAGTTTGCCAAAGGCACCCTAAAGACCATGATAATTTTTTTTATCTGGTCTGATGAAACCAAGATTGAACGCTTTGGACTGAATGCCAATCGTTACATTTGGAGGAAACCTGGCACCATCCCTACAGTGAAACATGGTGGTGGCAGCATCATGCTGTGGTGATGTTTTTCAGTGGCAGGGACTGGGAGACTAGTCAGGATCGAGGGAAAGATGAACGGAGAAATCAAAGTACAAAGTACAGAGAAATCCTTGATGAAAACCTACTCCAGAGCGCTCAGGACCTCAGACTGGGACGAAGGTTCACCTTCCAACAGGACAACGACCCTAAGCACACAACCAAGACAATGCAGGAGTGGTTTCAGGACAAGGCTCTGAATGTCCTTGAGTGGACCAGCCAGAGCCCAGACTTGAAGCCGAACGAACATCTCTGGAAAGACCTGCATCTAGCTGTGCAGTGACGCTCCCAATCCAACCTGACAGAGCTTGAGAGGATCTGCCGAGAAGTATGGCAGAAACTCCCCAAATGCACGTGTGCCAAGCTTGTAGCGTCATACCCAAGAAGACTCGAGGCTGTAATTGCTGCCAAAGGTGCTTCAACAAAGTACTGAACAAAGGGTCTGAATACTTATGGAAATGGGATATTTCCGTTTCGAAGGAAACATGCACTCATTAAGAACAGGTGTGGCCAATTAGTGGGCATGGCCAACACACATGAACACACTTAACAAGAAAGAGGATAGAGCGTGTTTTGTTAATGCTGAGAACATTCTTACTACAGTTTTCATGTGGTGTTGATGGAACGTTTTCTTAACGTTCTGGGAACAATTTGAGAACATTACTTTAAATAGAACAATGAGGAAACCCTTAGAAACCATTGTGCTGAATTACTGAAATTCCTACTAAAGAACGCTGTTTCTTAACTATTTGAAAACATTCCCAACATCGAACCAGTTGGAGAACGTACCTAGAACAATTATTTATTATATTTATATATTTTTTTTATTGGATATTAAAATATACAATCTACTTGCAGTACATTACATTACATTCAGTCATCTAACAGACTCCAATCCAGAGCGACCCACAGAAGCAACAGGGTCAACGCCCTGCTCAAGGGCACGTCGACAGATCTCCCACAAGGTCAAAACAGGAACCCGAACCAGTGACCTATAAGCCCAAGCTCCCAACCGCCAGGGCACCAGCCCTCCAAGATCCCTCTCAAAATCCCCCGAAAAGCTCAAATTAAATGAATGAAATTAAATGAAATCAAATTTAAATATGTTTGACTGCATGTATGGCACTATTTACATGTGTGTATGTCTGTGTGTGTCCATGTATGTGCACGTGTGTGCGTTTCAATTAAATGGTGTGTATATGCATGTGTACAAACACCTGAGCGGCATCAGCCTCAGGAAAACCGGCATTAGCTGTAACCACGTTGCCCTTCAGTGTCATTCAAACATACTTTTTGTTTTATTTTGACTTTATTTTTTGACTTTTATCTTTGACCGTTATTCTATCCCAACCCTCAGCTTCCCTCAGCCCATCCCACCTATCTCTGCTGGCCATCACTATGCTGGGATGTTTAACATACAATTTGAATCTATCTAATCAAATAGAATCCACAGATTGCCAGTTGTTGATAAATACTTTTACTAAGAGTATTAGTATATTAGTAATTGACTGACCAGGTCTCTTCAGATCTCCCAACAATGCTATTTCTAGGGGAAATGCTATATTAACCTTGTGCTTTTTCAGCCATTCCTGAACCTGAGACCAGATGTTTCTGGCTACCTGAGGGCAATACCAAAACAAATGGTCCAGTTAATCTGTATCCTCACAACAAAATCTACAAAGCTGCGATGATTGTATGCCCTCAAATATTCAACATTTTGGTGGTGGCAATAATTTTAGCTGAAAAGCACGAAGTCTTGAATCTTGGATTGAGCAATTCTGATAACTCCATGAAATACACAACTATAACACCTCACTTTCTTTTGAAAAATGTGTCACAAGCTAGATTAGCCTTGGATATTGGGAAGCAGTTCTCCAAAATCTCAGGTTTGGTATTAAATCTTTCCAAATGTGAGATGTTTGTTCTGAAAGGATTGTAACATCTCTGAAAAGATACTGTAACCTACCTCGGTGTAAAGACCACAAAACATCTTAAGGTTGTGAATGATCTTAATTTGAACCCTGTAGCTGAATCTGTCAAAAAAAATAATATCCTCAAGTTTAGGGAGGGATTGTGGTCTTTGTGGAAGGGTGCTTTCTTCCAAGGCTGAGGGGCTATCTCGTGCATCCTATCTTTTTTCATCTATTGACATTCCTAAATCCACTTGTTGTACCTTAGATAGGCTTTTGTATGGAAAAACAAGCCACATAAGATAAAAAAGAGATGTTATCACCAGCATGGTTTGTGATGGCGGTCTACAGTGCCTTGCAAAAGTATTCACTCCCCTTGGCATTTTTCTTATTTTGTTGCATTACAATCTGTAATTTAAGTTTATTTTTATTGGGATTTCATGTAATAGACATACACAAAATAGTCCAAAACTCATGGACCAGGCAAGGTGGACATTAAAGAGACCAAAGATAACCCTGAAAGAGCTGCAAAGCTCCACAGCGGAGATTGAATGACTGCCCAGAATCGGCCCAAGTACATCGGGCCGTTTCCATCTACCGGAATTTAACCGACTTTGCCAGCTTCTTAGCAGAATACCCCTAGTAGCAACCGATGCAAATAAAAAAAAATGTGTACAAACTTACCTGATTTATTAATTTTAAATATGACTATTATACATTTTATACATACAAATTATACCCATCCACAAAGTAAAAAAACAAAACAACATTTTTTACCCCTCTTTCGTCATGTAACCATGTTTGAACGTTTAGAAAACATTCCGTTAAAGTAATGAAATACCAATATTTTTTTTTTTTTTTGTTGTTGTTGTGAAGTTCCTTAAAAGTGCTGAAAATGTTCCAAAGCCAAGTAACTATCCTGCACCATCCCCAGAAAGTTGTGGGAAGATTGTATGTGAAAAGAACCATATGACAACCAAGTTCTAATAAACATATGGCTTTCAGAATGTGCTGGCTGGGATCAGTCTGGTCATTGAATGTGAAAGTTATGCAATACTGAATCATACTGCTCTTGTTCCCGTAACAGCTTCAAAGCAGAGAAGTAAAACAGGAGGTGGACAGGGAGCAACACAGGCACTGGGCGAAAAGGGTCCATATGAAGGAAGATCTTTTACATGACACGTTTTTGATATTCTAGATAATACAGGCCATTTCCAATGCACATTTTGAGTTTTGTGGATTTGCACCATATCCTGACTAATTCTGAACCCAGATGTGTCTTTTAGACATATATCATATTGGGATTACTCTGAACATCCCACATGGACATTTCCTATGGCCGAATATGGACACATTCAATATCCTGAGATATGTGACATCCTATTGTCTCTCTCCGTGTTGACAAAATACAGACTGAATACATCACATAACTGTGTTTTCTCAGCACATTCAAGATAATAAGCTCTATTGATTCCAGATATGCTTCTCTTGGCTGAGGTCAATATCCGGATCTTGATAGGCTTTTCGATATGCTGAAAATAAGGACTATTTCTGAGATCTCAGCACATGCTCAATAATTTGTCAAATGTGAAATCCATATATTTCTTTCATGCACAAATCATTTTGGGATTCCCTCCAGGATATCACACATGGTAGGGCCGGATATTGACTCATTAAATATCCTGATGTAGGCCTATGTGTACATCTTATTTTCTCTATAGGATGACAAATACTGACAGTAGGCCTACTTAGTATGTTTTCTCAATACAATGCATATGCTCCTGACTGAGGTCCATATCAGGTACTTGATATGCTTTTAGATATGCTAAATAATGTTTGAGTTATTTGTGTTTTCAGGACATGTTCAATATTTGGACAAATAATAAATCCATATAATTGTTTCGAACACCAGCTAACTTTTTGTATGCAATCTGCATGGGCACTCGCAAACTGCAAGCTAAAAGCCCTGTATCTGGTAGCCTATAGCACCAATAATCACTTATTTTCTGCTGAGTTCCAACTGTCATTTTTGAATTTGGGCGCCACAAATGAGTTCATAAATGGTGTGCGGTCGACTTGCAAGCCCGAAGAAAACCATCTCAACCGTGAAGCACAGGGATGGCAGCCTCATCTTGTGGGGGTGCTTTGCTGCAGGAGGGACTGGTGCACGTCACAAAATAGATGGCTTCATGAGGAGGAAAATGATGTGGATATATTGAAGCAACATCTCAAGACACCAGTCAGGAAGTTAAAGCTGGGTCGCAAATGAGGTTTTCCAAATGGACAATGACCCCAAGCATACTTCAAAAGTTGTGGCAAAATGGCTTAAGGACAACAAAGTCAAGGTATTGGAGTGGCCATCACAAAGCCCTGACCTCAATCCTATAGAAAAATTGTTGGCAGAACTGAAAAAAGGTGTGCGAGCAAGGAGGCCTACAAACCTGACTCAGTTACACCAGCTCTGTCAGGAGAAATGGGCTAAAATTCACCCAACTTATTGTGGGAAGCTTGTGGAAGGCTACCCGCAACTTTTGACCCAAGTTAAAGAATTGAAAAGCATTGCTACCAAATTCTAATTGAGTGCATGTAAACTTCTGACCCACTGGGAATGTAATGAAAAAATCTGAAATAAATCATTCTCTACTATTATTGTGACATTTCACATTCTTAAAATAAAGTGGTGATCCTACCTGACCTAAGACAGGGATTCTTTACTAGGATTAAATGTCAGGAATTGTGAAAAACTGAGTTTAAATGTATTTGGCTAAGGTGTATGTAAACTTCAGACTTCCAACTGTACTCCCTGGACTCATATTGTCACGCCCTGATCTGTTTCACCTGCCCTTATGCTTGTCTCCACCCTCCTCCAGGTGTCGCCCATCTTCCCCGTTTTCCCGTGAATGTTTGTCTGTCGCCAGTTTGTTTTGTTTGTTCAAGCCAACCAGCGTTTTGTCTCAGCTCCTGCTTTTCCCCAGTCTCTCTTTTTCTCGTCCTTCTGGTTTTGACCATTGCCTGTCCTGACTCTGAGCCCACCTGCCTGACCACTCTGCCTGCCCCTGACCCTGGGCCTGCCTGCCATCCTGTACCTTGGCTTATCGACCCCTGCCTGCCTTGACCTGTCGTTTGCCTGCCCTTGTTGTTACAATAAACATTGTTACTTCAACACAGTCTGCACTTGGTTCTTACCTAAAACTTGATACATCTGGTAGCAGTGAGATTTCTGAGGTCCAGATTGGATGCATGTAGAAACTGTCCCATTACGGAGAATATCCTAGCTCCATATATGAAATTAAGGACACACGTATGTGGAGAATGTCTACTCCTTATATTTAATAAAATGTAAGATATCCGGATATATATAGATAAAGATATCCCCTGATATTTACCCTTCTTGCCCAGTGAGGGGGAGGTCGACTTTGGCGCCATTAGTCCAAAACAGGAATCTTGCTTTAAATGACTCACCAGCAATGTTATTACAATGTGTTATGAGCACTCCGTTCTGCCGCATCTGGTCTTTTGGCCATTCCACCCGTCATCTCTCACCCAGCCCAGTCAAATCTTTTCTCTGTCCTGGCACCCCAATGGTGGAACCAGCTTCCCCTTGTAGCTAGGACAGCAAAGTCGAAAACGTCTGAAATCCTACCTCTTCAAAGAGTATCTTAAATGAATCCCGTACTTATTGAGGGAAAATGAACTTGCTACGACTGCTATGGGATTGTCTGTCCCAGCTATCTTAAGATGAATGACCTAATTGTAAGTCACTTTGGATAAGAGCGTTTACTAAGTAACTCAAATGTACATGTTAGTAGAGTAATTACAGCGTTACTACACCGATTATAGCATATTGTTACTAAAGTGTAAAGTGTTACCAAACAGCATATATTGCAGATAGGCTATTTTCACATGGGGACCTACAAGTTGTCTACTGCAGTATACTCAATAAAGCTGCACTTTGACCTTGAAGGCTATACATAGAGCACTAGGAGATGGGCAAATACAATACATGCTGATCAGGCAGGATGGGCCTAGAGACAGAACCTTCACCCCTGGGTCTATTTCTACTGTCTATTGACAAAATATAAGCCTGAACATTTTTAAAAGTGATACATTGTCAAAACTCCATAGAATCGCACATGGGCTGTTATATATCACAGAGTCACCTAAAATGGATAAATCTGTTATTAAGTAACAGTGACCAACTCACCCGAGGAGGAGTTGAGAAATATACAGTAAAACAACATTGAGATACTGTAAGTCCACACTAAAAGTATGCTAACCTTCTGAGACAGTTTTGTACACTGAGTCAAGGCTTACGGGAAGAGCAGTAGCCTGGCCTTCCATTGCAGTGTGACCGCAGCACTCTCTGCATATTTCGGCTCACCCATCATCACCGGGTCTACTCAGCTCAATATGGGGCGAGTGGAGTAGTTCAACACGACTAAAGAAAGGTTAGTGTTGAGAGCTGTGTGTGTTTGTGTATGTGTGTGTGTGTGTGTGTGTGTAGGGGCCTCTTTGGAGGTTAAAAGGAATGCAGTGAACCAATTAAACTCCATTTGCTTCAACATTAAAGGCAGAGACTGGTGTCAACGAGGATTTCAGCGATAGTTTCTTCTTTCATCTGGCCGCTGATTGACTTAGATTTTGTGGCTGGACTCTATAGCAGCAAAGGAAGCTAAAATGATGAGAATAATTATTCATGATATGATGAGTGATGTCACCCTGACTCCATCTTAACATGGAACAAGTATTTTATGCATACAGAATCAGCAGTAGATTGCTGTTTTACGAGAAGTCACAAGGGAAGTTTTCCCTTCATATGTCATTTGTTTGTGACATGCATGCATGACCATGAGCTGTGAAATGACCCAATTCAGGTGAACAGTAACTTAGTTATGAGTCACAGTTACAGGAAAGGCACATGGTGAGTCAATATTAGAGAAAAAGGGCACATATCCGGTGGATCGGGCCGCAACGTTCTCTCTCTCTCTCTCTCTCTTTCTCAAACATATGTTGACATTGCCAAAGCAAGTGAAATAGATAATAGACAAATGAACAATCAGAAATGAACGCTAAACATTGCACTCACAAACGCTTCAACAGGTATAGAGACGATTCATATGTCACGTTATGGCTGTCTACAGTGTTGTAACGATGTGCAAACGGTTCAAGTACAAAAGGGAAAATAAACAAATATTTACAATATTGTTTGTTCTTCACTGGTTGCCTTTTTCTTGTGGCTACAGATCACACATCTTGCTGCTGTGATTGCACACTGGCATTTATTTATGTATCTTTTATTTCACCTTCAAGTTCTCATTTGCAACTGCGACCTGGCCAAGATAAAGCAAAGCAGTACAACAACACAGAGTTACACATGGAATAAACAAACATACAATCAATAATACAGTAGAAGAATCTATAAACAACATGTGCAAATGAGGTAGGATAAGGGAGGTAAGGCTATAAATAGGCAATGGTGGCGAAGTAATTACAACATAGTAATTACACACTGGATTGGTAGATGTGCAGAAGATGAATGTGCAAGTAGAGATACTGGGGTGCAAAGGAGCAAAATAAATAAATACAGTATGGGGATGAGTAAGATTGGATGGGCTATTTACAGATGAGCTATGTACAGGTGCAGTGATCTGTGAGCTGCTCTAACAGCTGGTGCTTAAAGCTAGTGAGAGAGGTAAGAGTCTCCAGCTTCAGAGATTTTTGCAGTTCGTTCCAGTCATTGGCAGCTGAGAACTGGAAGGAGAGGCTGCCAAAGTAAGAATTGGCTTTGGGGGTGACCAGTGAAATATACCTGCTGGAGGGCGTGCTACGTGTGGGTGCTGCTATGATGACCAGTGAGCTGAGATAAGGCGGGGCTATACTTAGCAGAGACTTTTAGATGACCTGGAACCAGTGGGTTTGGCGATGAGTATGAAGCGAGGGCCAGCCAACGAGAGCGTACAGGTCGCAGTGGTGGGTAGTATATGGGGCTTTGGTGACAAAACGGATGACACTGTGATAGACTGCATCCAATTTGTTGAAGAGTGTTGGAGGCTATTTTGTAAATGACATCGCCAAAGTCGAGAATCGGTAGGATGGTCAGTTTTACGAGGGTATGTTTGGCAGCATGAGTGAAGGATGCTTTGTTGCGAAATAGGTATCCAATTCTAGATTTAATTTAGGATTGGAGATGTTTAATGTGAGTCTGGAAGGAGAGTTTACAGTCTAACCAGACACCTAGGTATTTATAGTTGTCCACATATTCTAAGTCAGAACCGTCCAGAGTAGTGATGCTGGACAGGCGGGCAGGTGCGGGCAGTGAACGGTTGAATAGCATGCATTTAGTTTTACTTGCATTTAAGAGCAGTTGGAGGCCACGGAAGGATAGTTGTATGGCATTGGAGCTCATCTGGAGGTTAGTTAACACAGTGTCCAAAGAAGGGCCAGAGGTATACAGAATGGTGTTGTCTGCATAGAGGTGGATCAAAGAATCACCATCAGCGAGAGCGACATCATTGATGTATACAGAGAAGAGAGTCAGCCCGAGAATTGAACCCTGTGTCACCCCCATAGAGACTGCCGGAGGTCCGTACAATGGGCCCTCCGATTTGACATACTGAACGCTATCGGAGAAGTAGTTGGTGAACCAAGCGAGGCAATCATTTGAGAAACCAAGGCTGTTGAGTCTGCCAATAAGAATGTTGTGATTGACAGAGTCGAAAGCCTTGGCCAGGTCGATGAATACGGCTGCACAGTAATGTCTCTTATCGATGGCGGTTATGATATCGTTTAGGACCTTGAGCGTAGCTGATGTGCACCCATAACCAGCTCTGAAATCAGATTGAGATTCGAAATGGTCGGTAATCTGTTAACTTGGCTTTCAAAGACCTTAGAAAGACAGGGTAGAATTGTAACGGTTTTCCTCCTCTTCTGACGAGGAGTAGGAAGGATCGGACCAATGCGCAGCGTGGTAAAAGTGTTCATGTTATTTTTATTTAAACTGAACACAAAACAAAATAACGAGAGAATGAACGAAAACAAAACAGTCCTGTCAGGTGCAAAAACACAAAACAGAAAACAACTACCTACAAAACCCATGTGGGCAAGAGCTACCTAAGTATGGTTCTCAATCAGAGACAACGACAGACAGCTGTCCCTGATTGAGAACCATACCCGGCCAAAATCAAAGCAATACAAAAACATAGGAAAAAGAACATAGAACGCCCACCCTAGTTACACCCTGGCCTAACCAAAATAGAGAATAAAAAGCCTCTCTATGGCCAGGGCGTGACAAGAATAGATAGTCGTCTGTAGCAGTTTGGGTCTATAGTGTCTCCCCCTTTGAGGAGCGGGATGACCGCGCTAGCTTTCCAATCTATGGGAATCTCAGACAATACGAAAGAGAGGTTGAACAGGCTAGTAATAGGGGTTGCGACAATTTTGGCAGATCATTTTAGAAAGAGAGGGTCCAGATTGTCTAGCCGGTTTATTTGTAGGGGTCTGATTTGTCGGAGGTTTGGGTGAGTTGTTGTGGAGAGCGCAGGGCTGTTGACCGGGGTAGGGGTAGCCAGGTGGAAAGCATGGCCAGCTGTAGAAAAATGCTTATTGAAATTTCATCTAATAGATATAAACACAGGTATAAATACCCAGGGGATAAGTGGGGAAGATGGGCAACACCTGGAGGGGGGTGGAGACAAGCACAAGGACAGGTGAAAACAGATCAGGGCGTGACAGGAACAGAATAGTATGTGTCTACTCCTTGTTCCTCTGATTATTTTACTGTAACCCCAATATGAAGAAATAATTTTCATGGCCCAGCAATATGTTCTAAATCAGGGGTGTCAAACTTATTTCCTGGAGGGCTGAGTTTCTGCAGGCTTTCCTTTCAATTAACACCTAGACAACCAGGTGTGGGGAGGTCCTAACTAATCAATGACTTTAATTGATCAATCAAGTACAAGGTAGGAGAGAAAACCCACACCCCTGTTCTAAAAGCACATGCCCCTTGAGTTCTCACCCTCACATATCAACATAACACCTAGCCAAAAGCCCACCTTACACTCATTCTTTACACACACACAGACACACTCTGAGCCAAGTTACAGTAAACAACATCACTTCTGTTCCCAGTGCTGTACTTAGCATGAGCTCTGAAATAACCCAATTCAGATGTACAGTAACGTACACGTCATGAGTTACCATTCACAGTTCAAATATGGTCAGTCAATACTAGAGAAAATGATACATTAGGGCTGCAACGTGTGGTTAGTCTCTCTCTCTCTCTCTCTCTCTCTCTCACACACACACGGCTCACATCAACACCATCATCCCGGAAACCCTAGACCCACTCCAATTCGCATACCGCCCCAACAGAGTCACAGATGAAGCAATCTCAATGGCACTCCATACTGCCCTTTTCCACCTAGACAAAAGGAACACCTATGTGAGAATGCTGTTCATTGACTACAGCTCAGCGTATATAACCCTATATACCAGGCGGTGTCAGAGGAAGGCCCAAAAAATTGTTAAAGAATCCAGTCACCCAAGTCGTAGACTGTTATCTCTGCTACCGCACGGCAATTGGTAACGAAGCGCCAAGTCTAGGTCCAAGAGGCTCCTTAACAGCTTCTACCCCCAAGCCATAAGACTGATGAACAATTAATTAAATGGCCAACCCGGACTTTTTGTTTTTACACTGCCGCTACTCGCTGTTTATCATCTATGCATAGTCACTTTACCCGTACCTACATGTACTACAAATGACCTCTATTAACCTGTACCCCTCAACATTTACTCGATACCAGTGCCCCATGTAAAGCCTCCTTGGTGTTATGTAATTCTACTGTGTTACTTTTAATTTGAATTTTATTTAGTAAATCTTTTCTTAACTCTATTGCTTGAACTGCACTGTTGGTTAAGGGCTTGTAAGTAAGCTTTTCACGATAAGGTTGTATTCGGCACAGTTGACAAATAAAATGTGATTTGATTTGAAACACACACACACACACACACACACACACACACACACACACACACACACACACACACACACACACACACACACACACACAGGAGCACAACAATAATAATCCAGACAGTTAATCCTCGACTGTATAGCCGTTTCATCTATACTTCCTGTTCCTCTGATTACTATACTGTAGCCCCGATATGACAGAGAAAACAAGTTGATGTCATAGATATAACACCTAGCTGAAGTCCCACCTGTCATTCACCTCTTTACACACACAGTCACACTCTGAGCCGAGTTAAGAGTAAACGACAGCACTTCCATGCCCCGTGCTATAATTAGCCTCATTGGTCTAGTCTGGGATAACGAGATATAAAAGCCTCACCTGATTCACTGATCCCGGTATAGTACTACAGACCTCAGACCAGTTGGTTACCTCTCTGTTAGCCATTGAGACAGTGGCAGTGGCATACAGGACACACAGAGAGAGAGAGAGAGAGAGAGAGAGTTTGCGATGCACAGAGGAAAACCAACAAGAGAGGGATACAGTCTAGACAATAGAGGTAAGACAACGTTAGTATTGTTTGAGGGTGGTGATGGTGGTGGCGGGGCCGCGGGGCTTAAACTCGTTGTAAGGATCCAGTATCTTTAATCTTTTAGATTCTCTTTAAACCCCGTAGGATTGTTATTTTATGACGTAATGCTAGTCTGAAGGATAAGGTATTTTCTACATGAGATGATGAGCAGTATTCTTTCAGTTAGTGGATATGTACTGTACAGTGTGTGTTCCAATAGAGCATAGCAATCACATCATAGCTAATGTATCAACAGGAACACATCTCTTTAGTTTATGTATCAAAAATATTTTTAAAAAAGTCAATGTTTTTCCAGGCTGTTTTTCCAGGATGAAGCCCAGACGCCTGCTTTCCTCCGTGGAGCTGTTGCCTACCATCAGTGAGCTGCAGGAAGGAGTTCTGGAGGACGGGGAAGACGAGTACCCCACTATGGAGGAGTATGTGGACTCCATCAAGAAACTCTCCCAGACCGCCCCGTACCCCCTCCACGGCCCACTCCGGGGGCACCGGCGATGGATAACCCACTCGGCCACCCATCCTGTCGGAAGATGGCCCACTGTAGCCCCATTGGCGCCCCATAACAAATCCATGGCATATGCTCCTCGGATCCCCAGTGGTCTATCGGATGTGTCACTCATGGTCGCCCATCCTTTGGACTGTGTAACCCGGGTATGTTCCGGCCGAGACCCCCTGAATCGGTTGTTTGCGCAGGCCCAGTTTTCCGGGTTGACGTGACTAAGAAAGTCCCAGGCTTCTGTGTTTGACGGTGCTGTGGAGAAGGCCTCGGGGCTTTGCTGAACTCTTTGGTGAACAGGAAGCATAGTCTGGATTACATTACTGGATTAACCCAGCGTGGGATTGGAGGTTGAGGTAGTCAGGGATGATTTGTGAACGTTGTCTTAACTCTCCCATGTATTCTAATGTATGAACTGAGTCCCTCCAGGTATGACCAGAGTTGAAGGGTGTCCTAATATGGACACCGTAGAAGACACCTTACAAAGTGAGGGGTGAACAAGGAGGGGGCAGAAGCTGTAAATGCTGCACATGATTGTCTGTAAATCTCTTTGTGTGACCAACACAATTAAAACAACAATGGTATTCAAAAACATTGTTATCACAGTCATTGACTCTGTCACTCACAATCAAGGCAATTCTTTTCTCTTTGTCTTCAAGAACAGACATTTTTTTTTTCTTCTTGATGTGACAGCAAATGTTATCTATCGTCTTTCTTAAGCACTGCTCTGTGCTCTGGTTCTGGTCCGTTAGGCTCCTTAAGTTTCTGTTTCTTCTAAATGCTGCACGCGTGTGGTGAGCCAAGACAGCTGGCGCTGCAGCGCATTAGCAATAACGCTTCCCTGGCCTAGGTCCATCCCCCTTTCACATCAAGACAAAGGGAGGAGACAGGGAGTTAAAGTTTACAACGCCCAGAATATAGATGACTTGCACTGTACAGATTCTACTGAAGTGTCATTAGGTCCTACTCCAAAGAAACACCACTCATTTTAAGATGTTGAGTAACAATGTTTTTCAGTGGACAGTACCATGAAATGACACTTTATGAGAAAGAGCAACAGTGTTTGCGATAACCCCCAACTTGTGAACTATTGCCTAATTTGTGTCAGTCATGATCTTGGACTTGACTCATTAGCAGTGGCTCACATACTTGGAGGTGGTAGTCAGAGTACAGTATTGGTCATATAATGAATGATAAATAAACCAAAAAGTCAAGTCAGGTCTTTACCACTCAACTTGCTGAGCATGGTCCCACATGGTAAATGAATTTGAGCAGAATTGGTTAAATATCATACAACCACAGGAGGTTGGTGGCACCTTAATTGGGGAGGACGGGCTCTTGGTAATGGCTGGAGCGGAATAAGTAGGATGGTATCAAATACATCAAATACATGGTTTCCAGCCATTATTATGAGCCGTCCTCCCCTCAGCAGCCTCCACTGCATAATACATTAACCAGATTTTTTTTTACATTTTCAGATGTAATCATATGTAGTGTAATTACATTTAGTGTTATTACATTTAAAAAACACAGCTGTTTTTTGTTATTTATCATGAAAAAACATGATTTAGCGTCAATTAAAACCGGACATATCACATCACAGAATAGGAGACATTTAGTATCTCAACCGGCTTCCATATTTTCTTCAAGAAAATTACTGACAGTCGTGGCTGCTTTGCGTGATGTATTGGTGTCTCTACCTTATTTCCCTTTGTGCTGTTGTGTGTGCCCAATAATGTTTGTACCATGTTTTGTTTTTCGTGGTATCCAATTGTTAGTAGTTACTGTCTTGTCTCATCGCTACAACTCCCGTACGGGCTTGGGAGAGACGAAGTTCGAGAGTCACGCGTCCTCCGAAACACACACAAACAAGCCGCACTGCTTCCTAACACAGCACACATTCAACCCGGAAGCCAGCCGCACCAATGTGTCCGAGGAAACACCGCGCACCTAGTGACCTGGTCAGCGTGCACTGCACCCAGCCCGCCACAGGAGTCACTTGTGCACGATGAGACAAGGATATCCCTCCCTAACCCGGACGACGCTAGGCCATGGACCTCCTGGTCGCGGCTGACTGCGACAGAGCCTGGGCTCAAACCCAGAGTCTCTGGTGGCACAGCTAGCACTGCGATGCAGTGCCTTAGACCACTGCGCCACCCGGGAGGCTTTTTGTACCATGTTTTGTGCTGCTACCATGTTGTGTTGCTACCATGTTGTGTTGCTACCATGTTGTGTTGCTACCATGCTATGTTGTCATGTGTTGCTGCCTTGCTATGTTGTTGTCTTAGGTCTCTCTTTATGTAGTGTTGTGTTGTCTCTCTTGTCGGGATGTGTGTTTTGTATAGGACAAAACACACATCACAACAAGAGAGACAACACAACACTACATAAAGAGAGACCTAAGACAAAAACATATATATATTTTTTATCCCAGCCCCCGTCCCCGCAGGAGGCCTTTTGCCTTATGGAAGGCCGTCATTGTAAATAAGAATTTGTTCTTAACTGACTTGCCTAGTTAAATAAAGGTTAAATAAAAAAAACACAAAATAAAAGAACGACATGGGGACAGAAGCCCGAAAACTAATCTCTGACAAGACACCACACCACAAATGACTGAAAACACCAGGAACATCCTGGGTTTAATCATTCACTTCTGTTAAAACACATGTCGGTCTACATGTTCTAGTGTTGACGAGCATGATTAGTATGACATGGTAGATTTAGGTTTGTGGGTTCACAGAATAGAGATGACTGGTCATCGTGTCATCATGATGTTGCTGTTACTACTTGCCCCAGACAGCATTTCTGACCTGGGCATGCTGGTGGAGAAGAAGAAGGAGAAGAACCATCAACCTTCTACGCAGTTTATACACTTTTTCTTTCACTTTTCCCTTTTTTGGTTATTTCTATTCAAGAAAGTTTGGGGTGAGGTTTGTCTTCCGAAGTACCACCTCTTGTTTGACCCCCAGATCTGTGATGTCATAAAGAGCAGTTTTCAGAAGGAGGAAGTCATTGGAAGGAGACTTCGGATCTGGCCAACTAATGAATCTGAGACAGCCTAATTTACATGATTGAAAAGAACAGGTTTGCAGACAGCTCTGCCTGCAAATAGGCCACTTCGACATGAATCACAGAGACTTGCAACATGGACTCACCCTGGCCTCCACTTTCCCCCAGTCACAGTTAGGAAGTTAGGAGTGAAGGCTCTCGTGGCCGCATATTTATCTGCAGACTCCCATCTTCCCTCCGCCCCTTCCACCCTCCGCTCTGTAGTCCAACATTCCTTAATTTCTATCCTAGTGAGCTGGGAAATTCCAGGGGGAGGTCTGCTGTTTCTTGAACGTTTTCTGGGAAAGAACATGGGATTTGGGAAAACCCTCTGCAGTTTATAAAAAGGACAATGGATCCCACTAGTTCTTCACTTTTCACTTTCACTTCACGGCCTCTTGACTCCTCACCTCCCCATCTTCTCACCTCTCGCTAATTACATTCACGATGGCCTTCGCACCAAAAGCCTGCAGTCTTTTCCTGGTGGTTTTGCTGGGAGTTTGTATACAGCTCAACGGAGGTAAGATTTCAAAGTAATTTCAACAATGTCAGCTACGATATATGGAATGTAAGTAGCAGTGTGCATGCTGTACCAGTTACCTGACTGACTAGGGATTTTGCAGTGACTAGGCTACGGTGCATATAGTGGCTGTCATATAGCATAATATTAGTGTAGAATACTATAGAAACTAAAGTTATGTACAGTTTCTTCTTAGAACAAGCAAATTTGCAAATATGCGTTCATGTGAATTTTTATCCAAAATCCAATTTGAAAACGTATTTTTCATAAAACGACTTTTCCATTAAAATGTTTGACCATGTTAATTGATGTTTATAACTCTCATTACAGCTCAACACGTTCCAGGTGCCAGATGCAAATGCCCAGGAACCATTATGCACACTCAGGAAATCATTGATGACTTTGAAATCATTGAAAAGACCCACTACTGTGACACTACTGAAATCATGTAAGTACTGCATTATTTTATTTTATGCAGAAAGTGGTTTCTCTCTCTTTTTTTTGTTTGTTTGTCTGTTTCCGACATTAACTTATGACATGACATCACCTCTATCAGCCTTATATCAGTTGTGTGACACAAGCATTAATTGTTTGTTATTTTCAGTGTTACACTGGCAGAAGATGGAGCCAGAAGGTGCCTGAACCCTGTTGGAAGAAAGGCCATGTTTTTCGTCAACTGCTGGAACAGGTAAGATAGATCAAATCATCAGACCCATCATCACCATACAAAAGCCTTGGCAGAACTTTGCTGCAGTTATTACAATGTAATAACTTATAGATCAACATTTATCACAATCTAATGACATATAGACCTAATGGTAAAAAAGCAAAGTTACTGTAATTATAAAAGTTACTGTAATTATAGTTTAATCACACCATTAAGTAGCAGACATGAGGCTAAAGCATGCAAAAGCAAAAGACCTTAGCACATACTTTAGAAACATCCTACACCATATGACTTAATATAATCCATGTAACATTAGTCCTTTCTGAGAATAACACTCTTCTCCCTCCTTCCAAATAGAATAAACAAGGACGACAAGCAAAAGAAGAGGTGTCTTAAGAGAAAAGCAGAGTGAACGTAACGGAGGAGGGGAGAAGGGGCATGGAAAACCCAACGGCTGGATTTTCCCTGAAGTCATGTGACCAAACACACACAAGAAGAATGTTGGGGGCTGACACTGCACTTTAGAGAGAGAGAAAGAGAGAGAGAGAGAGAGAGAGAGAGAGAGAGAGAGAGAGAGAGAGAGAGAGAGAGAGAGAGGAGAGGAGAGAGAGAGAGAGAGAGAGAGAGAGAGAGAGAGAGAGGGAGAGAGAGAGAGAGAGAGAAAGAAATAAAGGAAGAAAGGAAGAATGAGAGAGAGAGAGAGAGAGAGAGAGAGAGAGAGAGAGAGAGAGAAGAGGGACTTTCTATTTCATCAGTTTCCTTTGTGATTATGGGTTACAGCACTGTATACAACTACAAGTATACAACACTAATTGTGAGACATTTAAAGATATCATATGTACAACTCTTTATTTATTTTTCTATTTGATATTTAAATAAGTGTATATTAATGAACAGATAAATATGATTTTGATACAACTGAATTAAAAAGATTTTTGACACAACTTAAAGATTCAACGTTCTCTTAAATCATAACACTCCATTTGTTATGAATGCTTATACCAAGTCTTATGATGCAATATGGGGTGACACAAGCATTATTACTGCATAGGGCCTTATACACATTGTCTACAGAGAGTGCTATGGGAACAGTTCCTTTAACATTTAACAGAGTATGACACACTCTGGAGAGAGAGGGTGTCCCATGTATGGCAACACTGCAATAAGACCCGTGATCATGACTTGAACACAGCTGGTCTCAACAGCTGCAGGGGTTGGCTGAGAAACGAAGGCTGGACTTCCAGGTCAGGATGAAAATGTACTGATGCCATAGCGACCTGGGGTGAACCTCGACACACGTGACATTTCTAAACTACTGGAATACATGAACTGTGTTAGACATATTACAGTCACGTGTAATAATCCTCCAAAAATCGGATTTATTGGTGCAAAAGAAAAGTGAAATAAATGTCCAAATAAATGTTCATGATCATATAATGTTGATTTCCAGCCATTACAATACTGTCAATGTGCACCATCTACTGGAGGACCTTAGTACCTAAACCCAGATAATCATTGACTTCTGTAATTACAGCGTTACTACACAAACATAAAGACACTTAATATAAAGGTATAAAATCAACTTAATGTAAAGGTATAACATCAACTTAATGTAAAGGTATAAAATCAACTTAATGTAAAGGTATAACATCAACTTAATATAAAGTTATAAAATCAACTTAATGTAAAGGTATGAAATCAACTTAATATAAAGTTATAAAATCAACTTAATGTAAAGGTATAAAATAGACTTAATGTAAAGGTATAAAATCAACTTAATGTAAAGGTATACAATCAACTTAATGTAAAGGTATAAAATCAACTTAATGTAAAGGTATAAAATAGACTTAATGTAAAGAAGGTATAACATCAACTTAATGTAAAGGTATACAATCAACTTAATGTAAAGGTATAAAATAGACTTAATGTAAAGGTATAAAATAGACTTAATGTAAAGATATACAATCAACTTAATGTAAAGGTATAAAATCAACTTAATGTAAAGGTATAAAATAGACTTAATGTTAAGGTATACAATCAACTTAATGTAAAGGTATAAAATAGACTTAATGTAAAGGTATAACATCAACTTAATGTAAAGGTATAAAATCAACTTAATGTAAAGGTATAAAATCAACTTAATGTAAAGGTATAACATCAACTTAATGTAAAGGTATACAATCAACTTAATGTAAAGGTATAACATCAACTTAATGTAAAGGTATGAAATCAACTTAATGTAAAGGTATAACATCAACTTAATGTAAAGGTATAAAATCAACTTAATGTAAAGGTATAAAATAGACTTAATGTAAAGGTATACAATCAACTTAATGTAAAGGTATACAATCAACTTAATGTAAAGGTATAACATCAACTTAATGTAAAGGTATGAAATCAACTTAATGTAAAGGTATGAAATCAACTTAATATAAAGGTATAAAATCAACTTAATGTAAAGGTATAACATCAACTTAATGTAAAGGTATAACATCAACTTAATGTAAAGGTATACAATCAACTTAATGTAAAGGTATAACATCAACTTAATGTAAAGGTATGAAATCAACTTAATATAAAGGTATAACATCAACTTAATGTAAAGGTATAAAATAGACTTAATGTAAAGGTATAAAATAGACTTAATGTAAAGGTATGAAATCAACTTAATATAAAGGTATAACATCAACTTAATGTAAAGGTATAACATCAACTTAATGTAAAGGTATACAATCAACTTAATGTAAAGGTATTAAATCAACTTAATGTAAAGGTATAACATCAACTTAATGTAAAGGTATAACATCAACTTAATGTAAAGGTATAAAATAGACTTAATGTAAAGGTATAACATCAACTTAATGTAAAGATATAAAATAGACTTCATGTAAAGGTATGAGATCAACTAAATATAAACATGTAAGATCAACTTAATATAAAGGTATGAAATCAACTTAATGTAAAGGTATAAAATAGACTTAATGTAAAGGTATAAAAGCAACTTAATATAAAGGTATGAAATCAACTTAATGTAAAGGTATAAGATCAGCTGAATATAAACATATAAGATCAACTTAATATAAACATATAAAATCAACTTAATATAAAGTTATAAAATCAACTTAATGTAAAGGTATAACATCAACTTAATGTAAAGGTATAACATCAACTTAATGTAAAGGTATACAATCAACTTAATGTAAAGGTATAACATCAACTTAATGTAAAGGTATGAAATAAACTTAATATAAAGGTATAAAATCAACTTAATGTAAAGGTATAACATCAACTTAATATAAAGATAAAAGATCAGCTGAATGTAAAGGTATAAAATCAACTTAATGTAAAGGTATAACATCAACTTAATGTAAAGGTATAAAATCAACTTAATGTAAAGGTATAACATCAACTTAATGTAAAGGTATGAGATCAACTAAATATAAACATGTAAGATCAACTTAATATAAAGTGTTACCTAATAGTCAACTACACAGGTATAAGAGCAACTTAATGTCAAGTGTTACCAAGTAGTCAATGATAATACCAGAAAATTATTTAGATGCCAATATTTACCTTCTAAATAAATCAAGATAATTTAGCTCTCTAAATCAATGAAGATAATGTAGCTTTATCAATAAATCATGATAATGTAGCTTTATAAATCAATCAAGATAATCTAGCTTTCAAAATAAATTAAGATGATGTCGCTTTCTAAATGTGTCATCGAAAACAACAAAAGGCTCTAGGAGGTCTTGATTATACAGTTGAAGTCGGGAAGTTTACATACACCTTAGCCAAATACATTTAAACTAAAGTTTTTCACAATTCCTGACATTTAATCCTAGTAAAAATTCCCTGTCTTAGTTCAGTTAGGATCACCACTTTATTTTAAGAATGTGAAATGTCAGAATAATAGTAGAGAGACTGATTTATTTCAGATTTTATTTCTTTCATCACATTCCCAGTGGGTCAGAAGTTTACATACACTCAATTAGTATTTGGTAGAGTTGCCTTTAAATTGTTTAACTTGGGTCAAATGTTTCGGGTAGCCTTCCACAAGCTTCCCACAATATGTTAGCCCATTCCTACTGACAAGAGCTGGTGTAACTGAGTCAGGTTTGTAGGCCTCCTTGCTCGCACACGCTTTTTCAGTTCTGCCCACACATTTTCTATAGGATTGAGGCCAGGGCTTTATGATGGCCACTCCAGTACCTTGACTTTGTTGTCCTTTTTTTGCCACAACTTTGGAAGTATGCTTGGGGTCATTGTCCATTTGGAAGACCCATTTGTGACCAAGCTTTAACTTCCTGACTGATGTCTTGAGATGTTGCTTCAATATATCCACATAATTTTCCTTCCTCGTCAAGCCATCTATTTTGTGAAGTGCACCATTCCCTCCTCCCGTGCTTCACGGTTGGGATGGTGTTCTTCGGCTTGCAAGTATCCTCCTTTTTCCTCCAAACATAACAATGGTCATTATGGTCAAACAGTTATATTTTTGTTTCATCAGACCAGAGGACATTTCTCCAAAAAGTATGATCTTTGTCCCCATGTGCAGTTGCAAACCGTAGTCTGGATTTTTTATGACGGTTTTGGAGCAGTGGCTTCTTCCTTGCTGAGCGGCCTTTCAGGTTATGTCAATATAGGACTCGTTTTACTGTGGATATAGATACTTTTGTAACTGTTTCCTCCAGCATCTTTACAAGGTCCTTTGCTGTTGTTCTTGGATTGATTTGCACTTTTCGCACCAAAGTACATTCATCTCTAGGAGACAAAACGCGTCTCCTTCCTGAGCGGTATGATGGCTGTGTGGTTCCATGGTGTTTATACTTGCGTACTATTGTTTGTACAAATGAACGTGGTACCTTCATGCATTTGGAAATTGCTCCCAAGGATAAACCAGACTTGTGGAGGTCTACAATTGTTTTCTGAAGTCTTGGCTGATTTCTTTTGATTTTCCCATGATGTCAAGCAAAGATGCACTGACTTTGAAGGTAGGCCTTGAAATACATCCACAGGTACATCTCCAATTGACTCAAATTATGTTAATTCGCCTATCAGAAGCTTCTAAAACCATGACATAATTTTCTTGAATTTTCCAAGCTGTTTAAAGGCACAGGCAACTTAATGTATGTAAACTTGTGACCCACTGGAATTGTGATAAAGTGAATTATAAGTGAAATAATCTGTCTGGTAACAATTTTTGGAAAAATTACTGTTATGCACAAAGTAGATGTCCGACCTGACTTGCCAAAACTGAAGATTGTCGTTGAAAAACGAGTTTTAATGACTCCAACTTAAGTATATGCAAACTTTCGACTTCAGCTGTAGAAGTGTTTCTGAAACACTTACTGATTTTCTGCAGCGGCCTAGTTTCTTCCCTTTTAGATACACCATGTATGTGTCCTAAATGGCACCCTATTCACTATATGGTGCACTTCTTTTGACCAGGACTCAGGTCAAAAATAATGCACTATAAAAGGAATAGGGTGCCATTTCGGACTAAACATGTTTCTCCAGCGTGATGAGCTCCAAGGCAACACTTCTTGCGTTTTGACCATTACTTTGCTGTGGAGATAAACTTTGCTGGAGGGTGTCAGAACTGGCCTTCTCACTCGGGGGAAATCAAAGTGCTGCTGGTGGTCAGCGAGAGCCAAGGAGTGTGGGAGAGAATAGATCCTCCATAAGCTTTCTTATTCCCAGACCAGAGTTCTGAGGCTGCTGAGCTTCCTTTTGTGTGAGTGCACACGCACACACGCGCACACACGCACACACGCACACACGCACGCACACACACACACACACACACACACACACACACACACACACACACACACACACACACACACACACACACACGCACACACACGCGCACACACGCGCACACACGCACAGACGCACACACACACATGCAACACACACACACACACACACACACACACACACACACACACACACACACACACACACACACACACACACACACACACACACACACACACACATGCCAACACACACACACACACACACACACACACACACACACACACACACATGCCAACACACACACACACACACACACACACACACACACACACACACACACACACACACACACACACACACACACACACACACACACACACACACACACACACACACACACACACACACACACACACACACACACACACACACACACACACGCTCTATAATAAAACCTGCCGCATGAGATCATAAACCAAAAACAAAGCCTAGAAACATAGCAGATGAAAGGGTGCTTGGTCATATCTGCCTGTGGCATACCCTGCAGTATATACAGTATCTCCTGGAATTAAATCATCTGTTAAGACAGATATGAACAATATCTCAGGCATATCTGCCTGTGGCATACCCTGCAGTATATACAGTATCTCCTGGAATTAAATCATCTGTTAAGACAGATATGAACAATATCTCAGGCATATCTGCCTGTGGCATACCCTGCAATATATACAGTATCTCCTGGAATTAAATCATCTGTTAAGACAGATATGAACAATATCTCAGGCATATCTGCCTGTGGCAGACCCTGCAGTATATACAGTATCTCCTGGAATTAAATCATCTGTTAAGACAGATATGAACAATATCTCAGGCATATCTGCCTGTGGCAGACCCTGCAGTATATACAGTATCTCCTGGAATTAAATTATCTGTTAACACAGATATGAACAATATCTCAGGCATATCTGCCTGTGGCATACCCTGCAGTATATACAGTATCTCCTGGAATTAAATCATCTGTTAACACAGATATGAACAATATCTCAGGCATATCTGCCTGTGGCATACCCTGCAGTATATACAGTATCTCCTGGAATTAAATCATCTGTTAACACAGATATGAACAATATCTCAGGCATATCTGCCTGTGGCAGACCCTGCAGTATATACAGTATCTCCTGGAATTAAATCATCTGTTAAGACAGATATGAACAATATCTCAGGCATATCTGCCTGTGGCAGACCCTGCAGTATATACAGTATCTCCTGGAATTAAATCATCTGTTAACACAGATATGAACAATATCTCAGGCATATCTGCCTGTGGCATACCCTGCAATATATACAGTATCTCCTGGAATTAAATCATCTGTTAACACAGATATGAACAATATCTCAGGCATATCTGCCTGTGGCATACCCTGCAGTATATACAGTATCTCCTGGAATTAAATCATCTGTTAACACAGATATGAACAATATCTCAGGCATATCTGCCTGTGGCATACCCTGCAGTATATACAGTATCTCCTGGAATTAAATCATCTGTTAACACAGATATGAATTATGTCTCAGGCATATCTGCCTGTGGCAGACCCTGCAGTATATACAGTATCTCCTGGAATTAAATAATCTGTTAAGACAGATATGAACAATATCTCAGTGAAGTTGTTGAGAGAAGATGAGGCCTGTTACATTACTATGGCTAGATCCCAAATGGCAGCTGATTCCCTATTTAGTGAGCTAGTTTTGACCAGGGCCCATTGGGGTATGTAGGGAATAGGATGCCATTTGGGTTCTGGCCTCTATGAACTGTTGTCATCATACTATTTGGAACACAAGATGGAAATGGACATTTACTAAAAGGATCATTGATAGGTCATTGATCATCTCCACCTGATCGTCTCCACCTGAGGTTCATGGTTAGGTAAGTGGAAAACACTCTACTTGATGTTAGAAAGGCTTCAAATCTGGTTGCATGCTGTTTCATTTGTTGCCTGATGTTCCTCACTCTCGCTGTCAAAACAGCAGAACCTCAGAGTAAGAGAACCTTTCCTTAAGAAACTAGATCAACAAATACATCATCAATTTATCGTCTGCATGTTGTCAACAAAGCAGTAGGATTTTCAATGGGTGGCGTTTCATGTTTCAGCAAAATTGCTACTAATAATTTGTCTGCCACTTTTGCAGAAGCCTCCCACCGACGAGTGTGTTTAATTTTTTAACATTCTGCGGCAAAGGCACAAATCCTGAGAGAAATATTTTGCATTTTATTTCCATGATATGTGTTGTTCCCGCCTGCTTTAAAGCTTATATATAGCTTTTAAAAAAGGACTGGGCTGTCTCCCATAGTGTAATACTCTCTCGTGTAGGAGAACAGCAGCGGCTGTTAAAATCAAAGATGTGTGAGAGCTGCCACTGCCTGGCTTCTGTTGGAATCCAACAAGCCCATGCTGTTCGTAAGATGTAAAAAAAAAAAAAAAATGGCAACCTAATATATTATTTATACATGTGGAGCATGCCCATTCACTTGTTGATGTAGCTGTCAGACAAAGGGAAGAGGGTAAATTGCCCCTAACACGTTATCCCCATGCAATATTCATACAGCTACTGCTATAACATGGCTTTCATGAGTTCTCTTTGTTGCTCTACAGGCCGTGAAGAGAGTGGGCATCAATTATATGAAAATAGTCAAGAGAGAACGCTGTGAAGAACGGAACGACACACAAACAAATAAACAACTGTGCCAAACGACTCTAGAGAAGCCCTGCTTTGACTATGTTGGCTATGGGTTCTCTTCAAAGACTGTGTGTGTGTGTGTGTGTGTGTGTGTGTGTGTGTGTGTGTGTGTGTGTGTGTGTTTGTTTGTGTGCATGGATACACTGTGTCAAACCATATGTCTGTACACTGGCATGTGTGTGTGTGTGTGTGTGGAAACACTGTACACATCCATGTGTGTGTGTGTGTGTGTGTGTGTTCGTGTGTGTGTGTGTGTGTGCATGGATACACTGTATACAGCCATATGTGTGTACACTGGCATGTGTGTGTGTTTGTGTGTGTGTGTGTGTGTGTGTGTGTTTTATGCGTCACCATGGGTATATGAATGACGCTTCAGGGTTAGGAGGAAAACAACTCATGTCCCTTCTTGTCAATCACCCAGCTTCGACCCAGAAATAAAGAATGACACACGCACCCAGCTACTCTCTCTCATTGTCTAGTGGGCCTGCCTGCCTGCCCAAGTCCCACCGCTCCCCAGATGCAGAGATGCAGACCACATGTCATTTTCAGTGCAGAGAGAGGTTACTATACAGGCAGGGAGAGAGAACACATCACAGAGTAACTTGCATAAACAGAACAGGAGCTAATGTAGAAGGCAGCACCCACCACAGGGAAACTCCATCTTAAATACATCAAGCTGTTGTCCCATCAATCCCAACACTGAACTCTATGTGAAATCTAGACGAATCGAGGTAAATGGCGTGAACATGGCATGATATGAAATGTCCCCTGATACTTCACCTTTGTTAGGCTTGAATAGGAGATTTGAGGAAAATACGTCAAAACATGACTTTGCTCTAGCTGGTTTGGACAGAAATGTATTTAAATGATTGTTTTATTCATCGTGGTAATGGACTGTGACAAAGGATCTTTGATTGAGATATTACACAAATGGGATTTTCTTCCATCTGATGTAGCTAACATTGAAGTCCAGAGTGAATGGTAGGGTTGTCATTTGCAGGGGAGAGGGAGAAACTACCACATAGAAAACAGAAATACAAAGTCTGTCCAGGGGATTGTTTCCGGACACCGGTCCAGGTCTTTGACTACTGAACTCTTCTGTCTGTCAAGTGTTAGGAATCAGTGTCAGGAGCTTAGACACACACACACACACACACACACACACACACACACACACACACACACACACACACACACACACACACACACACACACACACACACACACACACACACACACACACACACACACACACACACACACACACACACACACACACACACACACACACACTTTCTCTCTCACAGAGGATAAGGCTGGTTGCAAATTTGCATATGCTGCTCACTGACAAGATTACAGGAGGCTGAGAATGGAGTGTGAGGTGATCTCACCACACTGTAGTATATTCATACTTTGCTTGTATGCTAATCCTTTTCATATGGTCATAGAGCTGGGATTGCACTGTGCCATTTAATTATCACAAAGTCACTGGAACATTCTGCTGAGAGACACACCGCAAGGAATGAGCCAAACATCATATTGAAATGTATTCAGCCCCATAGCCCCAACAGTAGTTGCAGTAGGTAAATCCACATTTCCAAGAGACACAGTAGTTAGAATCAATCAGGCAAGTTTAATTCCTGCGTCGCAACAAGGGAACAAGCAATCAGCTGAACAGAGCTCGTGGGTCGAACCTCAACTAATACATTAAACCGAACACAGACATTGCTTAGTTGTTTTGCTTGTTTCTTGGAAATAAAGTAGATGGTTGTAGTTACAAATCTAAACCTACAGGGGGCAGCATATACACTCTGCTCTACTAGTCCCCCTTATCAGCATGCTGGAACATTCTCCTGTACCCACGGACTCCTGTTGTGCCCACCGTTAAGGAGGATACAGGGCTTACAGCAGTATTGAATTCATTAACCTTTTCTCCATTCTGGTCCAAAATGGGAGCAGGACCGCAATTGTTGGAAATAACCCCCTCTGCACTTTAAAGAGTTTATTGAAAGGGTCACGGACGGAAGAAGAGAGGCTGAAGAGGGGGCTCACCCTTATTTGTTACTTATCCGAAAAGTGTCATCTTGCATCAGGTGGTTAGTTATTCAGCAACTCACCGTGCGATAATAGGCGCGACTACGTCGCCCATTACCGTCCCCTTAACCTGCGCTTGACGTGCTACTTTTGGACAAGAGACAAATTTGAACAAAAACTTGGTAATTGTCTCACTGGAGACCGTCTGATGGGGCGCTGGAGTTGAGAGGGAGTGTTCAGCTAGCGTCTGTGTCAGGTTAGTCAGTGTAGCGTGGCATCATAAGGAGTAAGAGGCTTCGGCTCGGAGAGAGACAAGTTCATCTCAATCGGTTCGGGCGATTGCTATTGGCCGGATCCCTTTGAGCATGGTGACTTCTTAACAACAGGATGTTGCTCAATCCTGATGCGGCATGAAGTCTTTGAGGAACATTCTATTTGTATAAGATCATTAGATTGTATGTCATATTCTGTTATCACTGACAGCTTCATACTGTATGTTAAAAAGCTCAGAGTATCATATTTAAGGTAAATCCCCACTCATTCCCCACTAAGGGAAAGACAGATGGAGCTAGAGATCGCTTCATCCTAAAGTTGAATATTCATAGAAAATCATAGAATCTTAATCTTTTAAATATTATGTGTATTGTAAATTAAAGTTTTCCAAAAGTTAAAGCAAGGAGGATTTAACTTTTTTTTGGCTACCAATAACGAGCGCCGAAAACGCTGTGAAAGTTCAGATATTGACGTCTGATTTTGGCAGAACAACGAGGCAGGAGACGATAATTTATGCAATATCTGATCAACATTTTCAAGATAACCCTGAAATCTTCCAGTTCCAAATGCCATATGTGATGTGCAACAGCACAAAGCAGACAACTTGGATTGCCTGAGGGAGCTCGGTGCTCTGATGAGCAAGGAAGAGCACAGTGGCACAACTATTACATTACTGGAGCCAAAAAAGCCAACCGTGTTCAGTTTCAACGGTGAACTGTGGTAACCAAGTCAATATGACCCCAGGCATTTCAACCAGTGGTGGTTGGAGCCGTTTAAGATGAGGGAGGATGATACATTTTTTAATGAACATGGCCTTATTTCTATTACAGCATATTGGATGACTGTCATTCATATTCCATTCATCTAGTTCAATGTAACATTAATAGGTTTAGGGTACTACATGATGCTCAAACTTTCCCTGTACCCATCATGAGGTTGCTACAGCCTAGTCTATGAATGAAAGTTTACAACGTAGGTGCACAGGTCGAGAGTATTTTGAGTAATCAAGGTGACAGACAGTGACACATTCAATACCGCATTGCACACTTTTGCCTGCATCTTACTGATCTAGAGCATAATCATTAGTCCAACAGTTGCAAACAAGAGTTTCTATTGGACAAATTCAGGTATGTTTATCCCCGTTTTGTTCTGTTTGCTTATTTTCAACAGAATCGGCACAATGAATACACCCCGATCCCACGCAAACACAGTTCACTTTCATAGCAGCCACATACAAACAGCTCATTGTATATATATAATTCCTTCTCGCATCTATCTACAGTCTCTCCTCCTCTCACCTTTTCCCTTCGTTTGTGGACTTAAGTGCACAACACCAGTGCTGTATGTGACTAGGCGAAAAAACCTTTCCAAGCCAAACTTTCATATCATGAACGCTAACCACTACACACAGCCTACACCATTGTCAGGTCATAGTCAATATATATACGAGAACTAACACGTTAGTAAACCCTCTAGAATTCGGCAGTGCAGTGTACAGTCAGCAGCAAGCAGTTTCACAGATACACCGGCAGGTCCTGGTGGCAGTAAATTAATATTACCAAAATATTACCTTGACTTGGAAGAGTTCCAGTGTTGGATAGCCATAGCCAGCTAGCTAACATAGCATCCCTCTCTGTTTGAGCTGGTTGTTTGAGTAGGCTAAACTAGCTAGCTGCATTTGATGCTACCTAAGTAAGTGAAAGTTAAAAAATATACTACGAAATATAGCTAGCTCTCTCTCTCGCTTCTCCTTACTTTTGTAATAAATAAATAAATTGCAAAACAATTTAATCAATTATTTGGTAGCACGTGAATATATTTAGTATAGTTTAATCTAAAACATTTAAAAATGTTTCACTATTTTATTTTTATGAAATTCGCTAAGGAAGGTGGTCCTCCCCTTCCTCCTCTGAGGAGCACATCCACTGATTTCAACACCCATCACAGAGTGACAGAGAGAGGGAAAGAGAGGGAGATCAAGAAGAATTACAACCAGAGCGGAGAAGGAGAGGAACCTCTGGTGAATGAGGGACATGGAGAAGAGAGTAGGAAGAGAGAGATCAAAAATGGAGTGCTAAGGGAATGAGAACAGAGTGGAAGAGAGAGATGAACTGAAGTTAGAGGCCAGCTCCAGAGTTAATAGGTAGGAACCTGCGAGAGAGAAAAGGATTTAATGAGCGAGGAGGAGGAGAGGAGTGAGAGATCAAGGAGGAGAAGACTCTAGGAAGCACCAGAATAGAAACTGTCCCTTGTAAAGTGAAACTTTTGATTGGAATTCAGGGACTACTGTAGCTCATGTATGGCAGACAATCAACCAGATAGCTACATTCTATTATTATACTCAACTGTTAAATCTTAACATAGAGAGTTTACAAACTTAACTTCACAAAAGAGTCTTCAAAAAACAATCAAAGCCAATCTCAAAGGGAAAATATCGATTGGCTACCTGACTGCATTTGCAGCCCTTCCCTCTAAATGAGTCTCACTGAGTTGCTGGTGAGCAACAGACAGGCTAAATATAGCAACACTTGTTGACTGACAAGTAAACCACACCCATAATTGGTTTGGAGCCCCTCTGTGCCCAATTTACCACCTGCGGCTCCCTGAGCTGCCTATAGCTACTGGTACAGACTGTAGTATCAAGTACCAGGCATTGTTGGAAAGCTACATGTACCATCTGTCTTCTAAACCACTTATTTGTATTGTACTATAGTACTTAAGACTCTGTAAGTAACTTCTAGAACAAAAACAAGTCAGAGCTTGGACAGTAACCTGCTTGATGAAGTTGAATGATTGAACTGAGTGCTATACAATAGCTTGTGGCTGATCTTCAGATATGTGTGTGTAACCCCATTTCACTCCGAGCTCCTATTGACATCAATGCATTATTTTATTTACTGTACAGTATCCTATAATAGGATTTGGTGCTTAGAGCATCTGTGAATATAATAAGCATTCAGAGCCAGGCCAACAACAGTGTAGTATATCTTCAACACAAACAAAGTTGTTAACAGGAGGCTGGCGAAGCTGAACAAGAGGCCTGACTCCTTTACAACTGCAACAAGGGATGTGTCCCAAATGCCACACTATTCCCTTCCTAGTGCACTACTTTTGACCAGGGCACAAAGGGCTCTGGTCAAAAATAGGGCACTACATAACGAATAGGGTACCATTTGGGACGTAGACAAGCATTACCACTGTGCCGTGCAATTACAATATAACAGACTTTTACAAGATGACTATCAGCAATGAGAATTTGATTAATGCTATGGCCTCTGGACTCGAGTACTGCGGCAGGCGAGGGCTGTGGAACACCCATTCTGAAGCCACTAGCTATACCAGTCCCTAATCACCACCAGCAGTGTGATGGTAGTAATGGTGTGTGTGTGTGTGTGTGTGTGTGTGTGTGTGTGTGTGTGTGTGTGTGTGTGTGTGTGTGTGTGAGGGAGGGAGGGAGTGTGTATGCCTGAGTGTGTGTGTGGTTGTGCCTGTATGTCTCCATCTTTGTGAGTGTGTGTGTGTGAGGCAACAGTGAGCAGACATTCAGACATCACACACAAATTGCATGCTGGGCAGAGAGGAGTGTTAGCAGCGCCACGGGCTAGCGGACTTAAAGCACAATTAATGTAATGCGATGGAGCGGCTCGGCCCACTTTCTGTTTTCTCTCAATCAGCGAACAGACACTTCATCTGTCCCACGTTTGGTAATCTAATCAGTACAATGAATGACTCTCTGTCTCTGTCTGTCTACTGTATGGCTCAAGTGAGGAATCTTTTAAAAGGCTTGGCTGCAAATCTTAAACTAAAGACAGAAAAGAACACTACAGTGGTGATTACAGTGAAGTTCTGACCAAATGTATAATGTACAATGATGGTATTTATTTCTTTGAAATTTTGCTCATTTTTAAGTGTCCAAATAAACTAAAATAAAAAATAACAAATACAAATTTGTAACAATAATAAAATTATAATAACATTTAAATAATAATAATAATACAAACACTAAAAAACATCAACTAGCAGCATAAAAAAAGACTACAACGAATACAAACTACAGCTACAACTACTAATACAACGAATACAAACTACTGCTACAACTACTAATACAATGAATACAAACTACTGCTACAACTACTAATACAATGAATACAAACTACTGCTACAACTACTAATACAATGAATACAAACTACAGCTACAACTACTAATACAACTAATACAAACTACTGCTACAACTACTAATACAACGAATACAAACTACTGCTACAACTACTAATACAACTAATACAAACTACAGCTACAACTACTAATACAATGAATACAAACTACTGCTACAACTACTAATACAATGAATACAAACTACAGCTACAACTACTAATACAATGAATACAAACTACTGCTACAACTACTAATACAACGAATACAAACTACAGCTACAACTACTAATACAACGAATACAAACTACAGCTACAACTACTAATACAACTAATACAAACTACAGCTACAACTACTAATACAATGAATACAAACTACTGCTACAACTACTAATACAACGAATACAAACTACTGCTACAACTACTAATACAACTAATACAAACTACAGCTACAACTACTAATACAACGAATACAAACTACAGCTACAACTACTAATACAATGAATACAAACTACTGCTACAACTACTAATACAACTAATACAAACTACAGCTACAACTACTAATACAATGAATACAAACTACTGCTACAACTACTAATACAACTAATACAAACTACAGCTACAACTACTAATACAACTAATACAAACTACAGCTACAACTACTAATACAACTAATACAAACTACAGCTACAACTACTAATACAATGAATACAAACTACTGCTACAACTACTAATACAACTAATACAAACTACAGCTACAACTACTAATACAATGAATACAAACTACTGCTACAACTACTAATACAACGAATACAAACTACAGCTACAACTACTAATACAACGAATACAAACTACTGCTACAACTACTAATACAACTAATACAAACTACAGCTACAACTACTAATACAACGAATACAAACTACTGCTACAACTACTAATACAACTAATACAAACTACAGCTACAACTACTAATACAATGAATACAAACTACTGCTACAACTACTAATACAATGAATACAAACTACTGCTACAACTACTAATACAATGAATACAAACTACAGCTACAACTACTAATACAACTAATACAAACTACTGCTACAACTACTAATACAACGAATACAAACTACTGCTACAACTACTAATACAACTAATACAAACTACAGCTACAACTACTAATACAATGAATACAAACTACTGCTACAACTACTAATACAATGAATACAAACTACAGCTACAACTACTAATACAATGAATACAAACTACTGCTACAACTACTAATACAACGAATACAAACTACAGCTACAACTACTAATACAACGAATACAAACTACAGCTACAACTACTAATACAACTAATACAAACTACAGCTACAACTACTAATACAATGAATACAAACTACTGCTACAACTACTAATACAACAAATACAAACTACAGCTACAACTACTAATACAATGAATACAAACTACTGCTACAACTACTAATACAACTAATACAAACTACAGCTACAACTACTAATACAATGAATACAAACTACTGCTACAACTACTAATACAACTAATACAAACTACAGCTACAACTACTAATACAACTAATACAAACTACAGCTACAACTACTAATACAATGAATACAAACTACAGCTACAACTACTAATACAACTAATACAAACTACAGCTACAACTACTAATACAACAAATACAAACTACTGCTACAACTACTAATACAACGAATACAAACTACAGCTACAACTACTAATACAATGAATACAAACTACTGCTACAACTACTAATACAACTAATACAAACTACTGCTACAACTACTAATACAACAAATACAAACTACAGCTACAACTACTAATACAACGAATACAAACTACAGCTACAACTACTAATACAACGAATACAAACTACAGCTACAACTACTAATACAACTAATACAAACTACAGCTACAACTACTAATACAATGAATACAAACTACAGCTACAACTACTAATACAACTAATACAAACTACAGCTACAACTACTAATACAATGAATACAAACTACAGCTACAACTACTAATACAATGAATACAAACTACTGCTTCAACTACTAATACAACTAATACAAACTACAGCTACAACTACTAATACAATGAATACAAACTACAGCTACAACTACTAATACAACGAATACAAACTACAGCTACAACTACTAATACAATGAATACAAACTACAGCTACAACTACTAATACAATGAATACAAACTACTGCTACAACTACTAATACAACTAATACAAACTACAGCTACAACTACTAATACAATGAATACAAACTACTGCTACAACTACTAATACAATGAATACAAACTACAGCTACAACTACTAATACAATGAATACAAACTACAGCTACAACTACTAATACAATGAATACAAACTACAGCTACAACTACTAATACAATGAATACAAACTACAGCTACAACTACTAATACAATGAATACAAACTACAGCTACAACTACTAATACAATGAATACAAACTACAGCTACAACTACTTATTCCACTGATAAAATGAAGTACCGATTATATATACATCTTCTACATCTACATCATCTTCTTCACATTGTGATGTTTCATGTGACACAAACAGTTTGTTCTTAACATTTAAAAAAGGGATTTCTTAAATTTACTGTGTGATTTTAATGCCCTAGGACCTTTAATTCCTTAGGACATACAGGGACATTTAAGATGACACATTTATAAAGAAACGGGCAACAATGCAGTTGTCTTCTGTTTGGGAGTGACAGACAATTTCGTGTCTTATAATGGCATCCAAGTATGAATCTGCAAACGTTGTTATAAATGACATCTAATTGACAAAGTAATGTCTTGGTTGCGTTTTGATAGAGGATGTCACCATAGTCTAGGATAAGAAGCAGCAGTTGAGTTACTAGGGTCTTTCTAATGGATACAGTAAAACTATTATTAGATCTGTATAGTAACTCAAGCTTATAGTATTTGTTTCTCAAATATAATCCATATGCTTTCCAAAAGATCAGTCAGAATCTATCCTCAAACCCAGATATTTCAAACAATCAACACTTTCATGCATTGTTTCATCACTTGAATGAATTCTGAATTCGCCAAGAATGAGTTCATTCTTCGCCATGTACCAAACAGCATGTTAAAGGACTTGGTTTGATTCAAAACCAAATCATTTGCTAGAAACCATTTTTTAAATGATGTTAAAATCATCTTGTAGAGTTGCGTGTATCTGAACCCGATTCACAGAACACTGTATCATCAGGGTGTAAGTGAAAATGTATATTCTTACAAATTAGAGGCAATCCCATTATAAATATACTCCAAGAAGAAGAAGTTGTGATTTGTGTCCTTCTATGAAAACATGTTTTTTTCTATTGCTAAGATATGCATGGAACCAGTTTGGTGATCTGTTACTCAAACCAATGTTTTGAAGTTTTCCTAGTAAGATAGAATGATCAACTAAATCAAATACTTTTGATAAATCAATAAAGGTTGCACCAGTTAGTTTGCCTTGGTCAGATGAAGAATTTATATCATTAGTGAGTTTCACTAATAGCTGGGTCTAAAGCCAGATTGACAGGGTAAAATTCAATTCAATGAATCCAGGTACTGATACATTTGATAATGCTATTGAACAGATTATAGATATCGGTCTATAGTTATTTGGCTCTAAGGAGTTTGCACCTTTGTGAAGAGGGGTCTATCGGGCACAATTCCTTACAAAAGGGGTTTCACCAGTCGTTAAATATCTGCTATAGGATACATTCTAACATTAGCAGACCACTTTATAAATGTGGGTTCCAGTCCATCTAGGCCAGATCCTTTCTAAATACAGTATTTATTTGATTGAGGAGAGGCAGTATATCAGTTGGTTTAATCTTTCAAAAGTTAAATGTCGGATTTGGGGTGTTGGTCTCCTAGGTTCATGTAATACCTAGCATTGGTGGAATTGTGGGTGAAATTATTATCAGAAATGTAACAGATGAGCTAATAGAAGAGAAATGCTGTAACGGTTGTCGTCTGGGGAAAGAGAGGAGGACCAGTGCGCAGCGTGGTAAGTGTCCATTATTTTAATAAAACAACTGAACACTGAACAAAACAACAAAAACGACAAACGAACCGTCCCGTAAAGTGACGAAAAACACTAAACAGAAAATAATCACCCACAACTGAAAATAAGTATGATTCTCAACGATCGACAACGATCGACAGCTGCCTCTGATTGAGAACCATACCAGGCCACCCTCGCCGCCGACCTCGGACTGGGGACCCTTGCAGCGGGTCCCGAATAGATGGGAGACTCCGGCAGCTCTGGCAGCTCCTTATTGACGGGCGGCTCTGGCAGCTAAGGACAGACGGGCGGCTCTGGCAGCTCAGGACAGACGGGCGGCTCTAGCAGCTCAGGACAGACGGGCGGCTCTGGCAGCTCAGGACAGACGAGCGGCTCTGGCAGCTCAGGACAGACGAGCAGCTCTGGCAGCTCAGGACAGACGAGCAGCCCTGGCAGCTCAGGACAGACGGGCGGCTCTGGCAGCTCCTGACGGACAGGAGGGATACTCTGGCAGAGCTGGAAGACTATATATATAGAAGGAGGCTTTTGCATTTATAGTTGTAGTGTTACTGGCATTTCTTCATTTTCTATAGGACTCCAATCTGTTGGATCTTTGGTTCTACAATACTTAGTCCAGGCTTTATCCCTTTCTCTGAACAGATGTATTAAGGCAGAGTTAACTCAGGGCAGGTGGCGGCTCTTAACGTTCAATGTTCTCTATGGTATGATGGTATATAGGTAAATACTGTGCACCTCAAATGTCATAATCTTAACATTTGTAACTACATGTGTTCTCTTTACAATGCTAAAGTAGTACAATTTACAGTCCATAGGCTTTTAGTGGCTTCGAACCATTTGCTTTGAAAACATGGCTGATAAAAAGAGAGATAAAGCTCCTTCGGTCTGGTCTTAACCAAGAGTGGGGTATTTCACAGGCAATTAGCGGTGTAGCCACTGGACTGAACACTCTCAAATCTTATGCTGTGAGTCAAGTAATCGGAGAGACCTTGTTTGGCCCTGCACAGATTAAATGATCTTGTAGCCATGCGACTGTAACATTTATTGTTAAAAGGTTCCCATCGGAAAGTCTATCAAAACGTGGAACAGCACGACATGAAATGGATCGCTGAAATGAGTGGATATTGTGATAAGGGCCCCGGTCTTCCCTGCTTTGTTTGTTTGCGATATGGCCATTTCCCAACAACCACACGATATGATGTGTCTGCAAAGGAGTCAGCATCTTTTTCTGTATGTTATCGTTGGAGTTAAAAACGATCCTCTTCATTATTCATATTTGTTACCTCAACAAAATCCCAACAGCTTTACATTTTGTTGTCTAAGCATGCTCACGTGTGAGAGTTTATTTTATTCATAGACTCCCTGAAAGTGTGTGATGCTCCATTCCATTCTCTGCCTCCCTTTTAAAAACGACCTAGGACCCATTCATGAACATTTTAAATCTTGTTCTCGTGTAGAATATACCCACTGTTTTCTGTTCAGCGTCCTTCACATTGTTTGGGGAGAAATGGAGGGAGAGAGGGAGAGAGAGAGGAAGGGTAGAGAGGGGAGGAAGAGAGGAGAGGGATAGCAGGCAAGGTTTCTTGAGGTTATGTTTTGAATCACAGTCGCGTGCCATTTGAAAGATGCTGTACATTATACTTGATTTATTTATTTATTGGATGGGGAGGTTTTATTTGGATGTCATGGGACTGTCAGGTGTAGGGAATGACGGTTGGGTTGGAGTGAAATTACTAAAACTATAGAGTTTTAGGAAGTGTATGAAGATAATTATAAACTGGGTGGTTCGAGCCCTGAATGCTGTTTGGCTGGCAGACATGGTATATCAGACTGCATACCACTGGTATGACTAAACATGTATTTTTACTGTTTTTTTTTTACATTTTACCAGTTTATAATATCAATAAGGCAACTTGGGGTTTGTGGTATATGGCCAAGGGCTGAATCCAAGATGAGCCATGCCTAAGAACAGCCCTTAGCTGTGGTATATTGGTCATATACCCCCCCCCCCCCTCCCCGTGCCTTATTGCTTAAATAATTTCCTAGCAGTTTACAATTGGTGCTTGTCAGCTTACCTTCTCTGGGTTTGAATACTGTACCTCAGAGTTACAAGAATCCTAGGTAGGCCTACTTTCAGCAGCCTTATTCAAATGACTTCTTGGATTGCTTGGAAGTCCCTACTCTCTACTTAGGATTCTGGTAAATGATTTTCCGAGATGCAGTATCTAATGACCATCTTCTTATATATAATGTAATAAAAAAAAATCACCCAGCGAACATACATTTTGGACATAAAAATTCCCGGTTTCTTGGCAGGGAGAGTGCCAGATGAGAGTTTAGTATGCCTGCAGTACCCTGACTTTTAAATGATTAAAGTCAAACTGAAATCACAGCAAAAGGTTGTCAAAGTACTACTATACAATGGCGATTCACTTGAGATGCCTGTCAGATAGGAGCTTAGATCTTCTCTATAGTTTATTGATTTCATGTTAAAGATGAGGATGTCTCATATCTCAGCCTGTTGAGGTCAGTTCCCATTGGGGTAAATTTGTTGGACTTTTTTGTGCTTGCAGGTAGCCTTGAAATGCTTTTTTAGAGAAACCATTGTTGTGATATTTTTCGTTTGGCAAATGTGACTATAACGCTATCCTCTTGATTCCTGCTTACAAGCAAAAACTCAAACAGGAAGTACTAGTGATGCGCTCAATACAGAAGTGGTCCGATGAAGCGGATGCTAAGCTACAGGACTGTTTCGCTAGCACAGAGTGAAATATGTTCCGGGATTCATCCAATAACATTTGGAGTTTACCACATCAGTCACCGGCTTCATTAATAAGTGCATCGATAACGCCGTCCCCACAGTGAGATACGTACATTTCCCAACCAGAAGCCACAGATTACAGGCCACATCAGTACTGAGCTAAAGGCTAGAGCTGCCGCGTTCAAGGAGCGGGACACTAATTCGGACGTTTATAAGAAATCCCACTATGACCTCGGACGAGCCATGAAACACGCAAAGCATCAATACAGATTCAATTTCCCCGTTGTCCACATCACTAAGGAATTAACATGGTCCACTCACACCAACACAGTCATGAAAAAGGCACGACAATGCCTCTTCACCCTCAGGATGTCTACCTCAAGTACAGCGTACCCCTGCACATTGACTCAGTTCTGGGACCCCGTGTACAGAGACAACTTATCGTTACTTGTGTATTTGTTTCTCGTGTTATTATTTTTCTATTTTTCTCTGCATTGTTGGGAAGAGCCTGTAAGAAAGCATTTCACTGTTAGTCTAAACCTGTTGTTTGCGAAGCAAACACAATTTGATTTGATTTTGATTTGATTTCTCACTTTAGTGTGAACTGTGAGGCTAACTTATTGACAACGAATAGCTCAAGGAATAGTGCTTCATGCAAAGATCACAATATCGATGAACACTTTCAACACACTTTTTTGAAACTGTTCACATTAAGTGAGTGCTAATTGTCCTTGGTAATTACAATGGTCACATAGCAGATTAATTGTTGGGGTGCAAATCGATAAACTTCACCGCAAAGTGTGACTCGAATTTAGAACGGCAGATGTAAATCTGAGTAATTACGTTGAAGGAATTATAATGTGAGATCCATTGATTCTGCTTGACACCGCCGGAATGCAGATTAGGAAGAGGAGAGGCTGGAGTATTTCTCAGACAGACTACGGTAATTACGGCAAAAGATTGAGACATGGAATAGAAACAAGTCGATACGGCATAGAAGGACATTCGGCATATCTGAGATTCAGTTAAAGTCTGCATTTTGCAATATAGAAATCAAGAAAATAGCAATGCCTGTATCTGCATTAAAGGGGGAAATAAAATTGTTTCATATTGTCTGATATTTCCCTTGGCACATCAAGAAGTTGCATATTCATCGACATCCAAGATGACTAAACGAATCCACCACATAGCTTAATCAAACTACATTTAGTCCCACACTCAACAGTTTGCACATGGAGCTGTGTGTGTGTGTGTGTGTGTGTGTGTGTGTGTGTGTGTGTGTGTGTGTGTGTGTGTGTGTGTGTGTGTGTGTGTGTGTGTGTGTGTTGCTAGGCTGCAAGGCAGGACTGGTATTCTCTTAATAATAGCATGCTGCAGAAAACACCTGACCATGTTAGCTCCACACCAGACTTTGATCTCAGTCCCTTCTTATGAACAATTCTTGCTTTTATGAACAAGTATATATTTCTATATTATTTCTACAGCTTATTAGAGTAGACTTAATGTTACCTCTGTTAATGATGCTTACTATGCATTAAGGCTGAACCAAAAGATTACATGTGACAAATATGAAATGAAATACGAAACAATTAAATATGTGAAATTGATTTAAACAATAATGTATGTTGATGCTAATATTATGTACAATATTCATTAAAGTTTCTATATGATAACAATGTCCTAATATATGTAATATTCCATAAACTATTGTTTGAACAGTTTCACTAATTCATACTAATTAACTTAATAATTATGACACATCCCTCACTATTGTCATTGGTTGCACTAATTGTTTTTCTACATAACATGGTTCAAGTATTCACAACATTTCCCTGAAGAAGGCACAGTGATGCCGAAACGTTGGTAAATATCCAATAAATGACTGGGAGTTTATGTCTGGAGTGTGCAACTCTCTTTATTTTGATAGTTCACACCTGCTCGTCGAACATCTCATTCCAAAATCATGGGCATTAATATAGAGTTGGTCCCCCATTTGCTGCTACGACAACCTCCATTCTTCTGGGAAGGCTTTTCACTAGATGCTGGAACATTGCTGTGGGAACTTGCTTCTATTCAGCCACAAAAGCATTAGTGAGATCGGGCACTGATTTTGGGCGACTAGGCCTGGCTCGCAGTCGGCGTTCCAGTTCATCCCATAGATGTTCGATGGGGTTGAGGTCAGGGCTCTGTGCAGGCCAGTCAAGTTCTTCCACACCAATTTCGACAAACCATGAATGTATGGACCTCGCTTTGTGCACGGGGGTATTGTCATGCTGAAACAGGAAATGGCCTTCCCCAAACTGTTGCCACAAAGTTGGAAGCACAGAATCATATCATTGTATGCTGTTAAGATTAAGATTAAGATTTCCCTTCACTGGAACTAAGGGGCCTAGCACGAACCATGAAAAACAGTCCCAGACTATTATTCTTCCTCCACCAAACTTTACAATTGGCACTATGCATTGGGGCACATATTGTTCTCCTGGCATCCACCAAACCCAGATTTGTCCGTCGGACTGCCAGATGGTGATGCGTGATTCATCACTCCAGAGAACGAGTTTCCACTGCTCCAAAGTTCAATGGTGGCGAGCTTTACACCACTCCAGCCGACGCTTGGCATTGCACTTGGTGATCTTAGGCTTGGGTGCGGCTGCTCGGCCATGGAAACCCATTTCATGAAAATCCCGAAGAAAAATCAGTGCTGATGTTGCTTCCAGAGGCAGTTTGGTAGTGAGTGTTACAACCGAGTAGATATTTAAGGTCTATGCGCTTCTGCACTTGGCGGTCCCGTTCTGTGAGCTTGTGTGGCCTACCACTGTAGCTCCTAGACGTTAACCACTTTACAATAACAGCACTTACAGTTGACGCGGGCAGCTATTGCAGGGCAAAAATTTGTGTGCTCGATTTTACAGTATACACTGCCAGCAACGGGTGTGTATGTTTGATACCATTCCATTCCATTCCGGACATAACAATGAGCAAATCCTCCTATAGCTCCTCTCGCCCGCTCCACACCACTTGATGCTGTGACACGCAAGGCTATAGAGAGTGGAGAACAGGTCAGTGGGCTGAATCATTACATCTTACTGCATACACTGGGCCAGGGGTGTCAGCGGGCGGGTGTGAACATGTGTGTGTTTTGTGTGTATATACAGTATGTGTCTCTGTGTGTAAGGGATCCAGGTGTATAAGTGTTTGTATTTTATATTTTATTGATTATTATATATGCATATACATGTATATGTATTTATATGCATATATAGTACCAGTTACTATTTTCTACATTGTAGAGTAATACTGAAGACATCAAAACTATGAAATAACATATATGGAATGGGGCGGCAGGTAGCCTAGTGGTCAGAGAGTTGGGCCAGCAACTTGGCAGAGTTGCAAAGAAAAAGCCATATCTCAGACTGGCCAATTAAAAGAAAAGATTAAGATGGGCAAAGGAACACAGACACTGGACAGAGGAACTCTGCCTAGAAGGCCAGCATCCTGGAGTCGCCTCTTCACTGTTGACGTTGAGACGGGTGTTTTGCAGGCACTATTTAATGAAACTGCCAGTTGAGGACTTGTGAGGCATATGTTTCTCTCTAATGTACTTGTCCACTTGCTCAGTTGTGCACCGAGGCCTCCCACTCCTCTTTCTATTCTGGTTAGAGCCAGTTTGCGCTGTTCTGTTATGGAGGAGTACACAGCGTTGTACGAGATCTTCAGTTTCTTGGCAGTTTCTCACATGGAATATCCTTCATTTCTCAGAACAAGAATAGCCTGTCGAGTTTCAGAAGAAAGGTCTTTGTTTCTGGCCATTTTTAGCCTGTAACCGAACCCACAAATGCTGATGCTCCAGATACTCAACTAGTCTAAAGAAAACCAGTTTTATTGCTTCTTTAATCAGAACAACAGTTTTCAGCTGTGCTAACATAATTGCAAAACGGTTTTATAATGATAACTTAGCCTTTTAAAATGATAAACTTTGATTAGATAACACAACGTGCCATTGGAACACAGGAGTGATGTTTGCTGATAATGGGTCTCTGTACGCCTATGTAGATATTGCATTAAAAATCAGCTGTTACCAGCTACAATATTAATTTACAACATTAACAATTACACTGTGTTACACTTTCTGATACATGTGATGTTATTTTAATGGACAAAAAAAAAGTGCTTTTATTTAAAAAACAAGGACATTTCTAAGTGGCCCCAAACTTTTCAACTTAAGTGTATATTTTTTGAATCAATTAGAATATTTAGTTTAACCATAATATTTGTTCTAATATGTATGTTTGTGTGTGTGTGTGTGTGTGTGTGTGTGTGTGTGTGTGTGTGTGTGTGTGTGTGTGTGTGTGTGGTGTCAGAAGGCGGGTGGCAGCTCCGTGTCATAAAGAATAATAATCAAAAGATGGCAAGGTCCTACTGGGTTTATAATTCCGACTGTGAGTGTGAAGCTGACAGCGTCTCTATCCCCCTGTATGTGGTTAGGTCCCTCCCCACAGAGACAAACCTTCCTCCAACGTGAAGGCAAACAAACGAGCTGAGGGTGAAAGCAGTGGCGCTGTCCCTTTTCTGTGCGCAAACAAACTTGAGTGAAATATGACGAAATATCACAAATGACAACTTTTGGGATAAAGTCGTCATGTATTTTCCAAGATTGGATCAGTTTTTTTTGTTGGTGTGGTCTTGATTTGGCTTGGGAAGCTGTGGGTGTTGTGTGTTTTTTTTCTTTTGGCAAATAAGAAATCAATTCTCAATTCTCTGCTTCATTTGTCGCTGCGGGGCGAGCTGCCTCCCGTGGAGCCTTGAAATCCTGTTTAATAATCAAGCGTGAAAAACATGTTCAATCCATGGATAATAGACTATTATGAGACATGATTACAAAAAAAGGAGATAAGCTCACACTGTAATTGAAATATCCTTCACATCACACATACAGTATACGCTGAGTGTACAAAACATTAGGAACACCCCCTTTTGCCCACAGAACAGCCTCAGTTCGTTGACGCACGGACTGTACAAGGCGTCAAAAGCATACCACATGGATGCTGGTCCATGTTGACTTCCCACAGTCGTGCCAAATTGGCTGGATGTCCTTTGGGTGGTGGACCATTCTTGAAACACATGAAGAACTGTTGAGTGTGAAAAACCCAGCAGTCTTGCAGTTGTTGACACACTCAGATGCTCCTGGCACCTACTGGCGTACCCCGTTCAAAGGCACTTCAATTTTTTTGTCCTTCCCATTCACCCTCTGAATGGCACACATCTCAATGTTTAAAATCCTTCTCTAACTTGTCTCCTCCCCTAAATCTACACTGATTGAAGTGGAAGTAACAGGTCACATCAATAAGCGATCATAGCGCTCGCCTGGATTCACCTGGTCAGTCTATGTCATGGAAAGAGCAGGTGTTCCTAATGCTTTGTACACTCAGTGTACATCAGAACAGCTCTGTGTAGGTCTGGAGTAGTGCACTGGGCACACACTGGTTGAATCAATGTTGTTTCCACGCCATTTCAACCTTGTTCTATTTAAAAACGATGAATTATAGAGCCTTATAATCCATGCTGTATAGTGTAACAAGAGATGTATTTTTTTTCCGGTTCATTTCAAATTAACATGGATTTGAAGACTATGAACCACTACAGTATGAGCTCTGAGGGACACATCTACATTTCTAGCACACAACCTTCTTTCTGTCTACAGAACTCCCTCTTTCCATCTCTCTCTCGCCCCCCCCCTCTCTCTCAACAGTCACAGCAAACTCTCTTATCACAAAATGTTTCTTCAAAATGGCAGCCTCATCCAACCTTGATTTCTTGTTTAAGTTTTTAGTGAACCTTCCAGTGAGCCTTACCTCCATGACACCTGAGACAGAGAGAGAGAGAGAAAGAGAGAAAGATAGACAGAGAAAACGAGAGAGATAGACAAACTGACAGAGAGAGAGCCAGAGAGAGAGACATACAGAGATAGAGAGAGAGATAAAGAGAGAGGGAGAGATACAGATCCCTCTGATAATCCCTGAACTCTCTCCCTCTCTCAGCAGGTCTGGCCGCCTTTGAAGAGATAGATCACCCAAGTGTGAGGCTTGGGTAAGTGAAGTAACTGGGGGAAGACAGTGAAGCCTGACAATGTTCTCTCCCCTTCTAGATCAATCATCCCCACACAAGCAGAATGGTAAGGCCCTGTCAATACGGCCCATCAATATCACTCTGCTTCGTCTGGGAGTGAGGTAAGTAATGGCAACATCTTCTAATGGGCTAGCTATACTGCTGGTTTGCATCCCAAATGGAACCATATTCCCTATTTAGTGCACAACTTTTGACCAGTGCTTGTACGGATCTGGTCAAAAGTAGTGCACTACGGTATATAAGAAATAGGGTGCCATTTGGAACACGGACCAGACCTTTATGATATGCATCTTCCGGACTTCTTTGCTTCCTCGTCATGTCTTCTTTTGGCACCACCAACCGGCTGGTTGGCTGACTGGTTGGCTGACTGAGTGGCTGGGTGGCTGGCTGGTACTGTTAGCAACTTTTGCTCAGTCAAGTCTGACAGTTTTCTCCATTCTCTTTCTGACAGTTTTAGAGTTCTTGAAGACTAGTTGGTCTTCATATTGCTTGTTCCGAATTGTTTTAAACTGAATCTCAGCTTACAATATTGTTTTAACTCTGTTGAACTCTGTTCAATAACTGGTTAGAAGAAATAGATGTTACAACAAGTCTCCACTGGGCCCAGACATCAGTTCTAGTTTTGATGTACTGTACATTTGTTTAAGTTGTCAACTAACATGAATTAAACGTGGAATCAACAAACAATTCCCCATGTCATCGGATTTAGGTTCAAAGTTGGGTGAAAAAGAGGCCAAATGTCCTTACGTTGATGATTTTTTGCAAATTAAATCAGTTTTCCCCGCGTTGATTCAACGTCATCACATAGAGTTTTGAAATGACGTGGAAACAACGTTGATTCAACGTCATCACATAGAGTTTTGCTGTTGAAATGACGTGGAAACAACATTGATTCAACGTCATCACATAGAGTTTTGCTGTTGAAATGACGTGGAAACAACGTTGATTCAGCCAGTTTTGCACACTGGGGTCTGCTCAACCACTTCAACTTGATCTTATTTAGGTCAGACATGTTCTAACAGGGAAATCCTGCAGAATATGTTAAAACGATGTCAAGCGCAATAAGCTAGTTTTTTTTTGCTGTTGTTTGAGTCTTTCCTGGCAACTCTTGTGGGCGAAAAGAAGTAAGCAAGATATCTATGCTCGTGTATAGTTAGGGCTAGAAGTATTTAAATAAGTGGAGAGACGAAGAGGCATAGCAGGTTTTATTATTCGCATTGAGCGGCTTGGCACGGAGGGAAAAAGAGAGTGAGCGAGAGAGAAACGCTTTGTTGTAAGAATTTAGATTTTGAAGCACTGGCCTTGGAACTGTTTTCATGTTGTCATAAAGCTTTTCTGTCCTCGGCGAAGAGGAGCGTACTGCATGCCACGCGTGAGTAAAGGTATTAGCAAAGAAACGCATTGCAAACATCCAGTATATCAATCAAAGGGAAATACACTGAAATGAGATATACATTGTAGTTATATGCTACCTCAATGTTAAATGAGTTATATGTTTACTTTCGGTGACATATTACTCGTATGCCACTACATACTGCATGATATGTCTACACTGCAAAAAACATTGTGTTTCATCAAATAGCATAATAATTATTGGGATATTACTGCAAATATATTTACCAGCCAATACTTATCATCCTCCTCCTGCAAATGACTTTGCAGTAATGTGATACTCATTGATACTATTTCCCAATTCAAATGTGTGTATCAAGGCGCGGACTCTGAAACGACATTAATGGTTTGGATAGTCCTCAATCACCATAAAACAAGGACGCATTAGCAATCACATTAGCATAATAATTTCATCAAGAAATACTTCGTAATGATTTTAATCATTTTGAATCGTCAACCACAAAATATGTTTTTGTGCGGATTAATGATTTGTAAATTGAGAGAGTTTGGCTCAGATTAAGACTGATGTCCAATGAAACAGGCAGCTATAAACATTGAGTGAGAGACTCGCTATTAATACATTAATCATATGTAATTATGTTTAGATAAAATAAATGTAAGGTCTATTCCATACAAAGTACCAATTCATAATTAAAAATAACAAGGTTGATGAAATGGAAGAAGCTAACAATACAGAATACATTTCTTTACGGTGTACATTATAGAACAACCTCATTCATCAAAGTTAGAAGGTGTCCTAAAATGGACACCGTATGCATTGAGTAACTGAATCGTGTCTCTTTATCAAAGACTGTGATTTTGACAATGGCTTTGAAATGGACAGTGCAAGTATTCAGACCTATCGACTTTTTCCACATTTTGTTACGTTACAGCCTTTTTCTAAAATGGATTAAATAGATACAAATCTTCAGCAGTCTACACACAATACCCCAAAATGATGAAGCGAAAACAGGTTTTTCGATTTTTTTTGCAAATGTGTTAAATCTAAAAACCAGCAATACCTTATTTACAGTGCCTTGCGAAAGTTTTCGGCCCCCTTGAACTTTGCGACCTTTTGCCACATTTCAGGCTTCAAACATAAAGATATAAAACTGTATTTTTTTGTGAAGAATCAACAACAAGTGGGACACAATCATGAAGTGGAACGACATTTATTGGATATTTCAAACTTTTTTAACAAATCCAAAACTGAAAAATTGGGCGTGCCACCTGTGGTAAATTCAATTAATTGGACATGATTTGGAAAGGCACACACCTGTCTATATAAAGTCCCACAGTTGACAGTGCATGTCAGAGCAAAAACCAAGCCGTGGGGTCGAAGGAATTGTCCGTAGAGCTCAGAGACAGCATTGTGTCGAGGCACAGATCTGGGGAAGGGTACCACAAAATGTCTGCAGCATTGAATGTCCCCAAGAACATAGTGGCCTCCATCATTCTTAAATAGAAGAAGTTTGGAACTACCAAGACTCTTCCTAGAACTGGCCGCCCGGCCAAACTGAGCAATCAGGCGAGAAGGGAGGCGACCAAGAACCAGATGGCCACTGATGGTCACTCTGTCAGAGTTCTAGAATTCCTCTATGGAGATGGGAGAACCTTCCAGAAGGACAACCATCTCTGCAGCACTCCACCAATGAGGCCTTTATGGTAGGGTGACCAGACGGAAGCCACTCCTCAGTAAAAGGCACATGACAACCTGCTTGGAGTTTGCCCAAAGGCACCTAAAGGTCTCTCAGACCATGAGAAACAAGATTCTCTGGTCTGATGAAACCGAGATTGAACTATTTGGCCTGAATGCCAAGCGTCACGTCTGGAGGAAACCTGGCAGCATCCCTACGGTGAAGCATGGTGGTGGCAACATCATGCTGTGGGGATGTTTTTCAGCGGCGGGGATTGGGAGACTAGCAAAGTTGAACGGAGCAAAGTACAAAGACAAATCCTTGATGAAAACCTGCTCCAGAGCACTCAGGTCTTCGGACTGGGGTGAATGTTCACCTTCCAATAGGACAAAAACCCTAAGCACACAGCCAAGACAATGTTGGAGGTGTTTCGGGACAAGTCTCTGAATGACCTTGAGTGGCCCAGCCAGAGCCCAGACTTGAACCCGATTGAACATCTCTGGAGAGACTTGAAAATAGCTGTGCAGCAACGCTCACCATCCAACCTGAAAGAGATTGAGAGGATCTGCAGAGAAGAATGGGAGAAACTCCCCAAGCACAGGTGTGCAAACTTGTAGTGTCATTCACAAGAAGAATCGATAGTGTAATCGCTGCCAAAGTTGCTTCAAAAAGTACTGAGGAATGGGTCTAAATTCTAATGTAAATGTAATATTTCAGTATTTTTTGTAATAAATTAGCAAACAGTTCTGAAAACCAGTTTTTACTTTGTCATTACGGGGTAATGTGTGTAAATTGATGAGGGAAAAAAAACGATAAAATACATTTTAGAATAACGCAACAAAATGCGGGAGAAGTCAAGAGGTCTGAATACTTTCTGAAGGTACTGTATTTTTGTTAACTAGCCTGCTCTCAGGCACAGAAGCTGTATGGTGCATGTGGCTTTGCTAGTACACTTTTGAGCTTAGTCGGACTAATTACTGATCTATGTTCCTGTATACACAGATGGGTGGGTGGTAGCTACAATGGGTATCATAAGTATTTAGCCCTTGGATTTTTTTTCACATTTTGTTGCGTTACAAATATATATTTTTTTCAATGATCTACACAAAATGCTACATAATGTCAAAGTGAAAAATAATTTCTACACGTTTACATATTAATACAAATTAAATAACTAAAATATAGTCATTGCATAAGTATTCAGTCCCTTTGTTAAGGCAAGCCTAAATTCGTTCACCAGTCAAATAATAAGTTATATGAACTCACTCTGTGTGACATAATGGGGGTTGACATGATTTTTGAATGACCAACCCCTCCTCTTCATACAACATCTGTAAGGTCCCTCAGTCAAGTATTGAATTTCAAGCGCAGATTCAACTACAAAGGCCAGGGAGCTTTTTGAAAGTCTCATAAAGAAGGGAAGTGATAAATGTGTAACAATATCAAATCAGACATTGAAATATCGCTTTAAATATCTCCTTAAGCATGGCCAGGTTAATAATTATGCCGTGGATGATGTATTTAACCCAGACACATCAAAGATACAGTCATCCTCTGAACTGAGCTGCAGGATAGGTGGGAAACTGCCCAGGTATGTCACCATGAGACCATTAGTGATTTTAAAATAGCAACAAAGTTCAACGTCTGTGAAGGGAGAAAACTGAGGATGAATCGACAACGTTGTGGTGACTCCACAATAATAACATGAATGACAAAGTGATCCAAAACACGGCAAAGGAATACACTTTTTTGGCCTAAATGTAAAGCCTTGTGTTTGGGGGAAATCCAACATAACACATGACTGAGTAAACTGCCTCCTTATTTTCAAGCATGGTAGGGGCTGCATCATGTTTTTATTATGCGGACATCGGCAAAAACTGTGACGTTTTCCAGGATTAAAATAAAAGCTATGCACAGGCAGAGGAGGAAGACCTGCTCTGGTCTGTTTACACCAGACAGGCTGAATTAAATGCTCAAGAAAATAAATACCATTTATGAATCCAGATCATCGGTGTCCTCTATTCGAGGCCCTTAATGGTGACAAGTGTTAGATGTGATCAAAGAGAAGCCACTAAAACTTCTGAGCATACCTTTGACATTTACCAATTATGACATCTAACTGGAGGGAGTAGCTCTCTAGCTCTGTAGTCTACTGACATACTCTATCCTCCTTCTCAGCCTTTGTAGGTCAGGACAGAGAGAAAAAGAGAAAGAGAGAAAGACTGAGACTGAGACAGAGAGAGAGAGAGAGAGAGAGAGAGAGAGAGAGAGAGAGAGAGAGAGAGAGAGAGAGAAGACACACAGAGAGAGAATGACTGAGACAGAGAGAAAGAGAGCAAGAGAGAGACAGAGAGTCTGTCTGCCTGTTTATCTCTGTCTGTGCATAGTGGAGATTAGACTAACAGAAAAACAGATGCAGCCGGCTTTATCTGCCCCCGTTACTGGGACATATTCATGGCCCTCGCAGCTGAAGACGCTCTCCACTGCTCTGGATTGGAAGATTAGTGAGGGCCCCTCTCCCTGTAACCTGGTGACTCAGCCCTGACTCTTTATCACACTAGCCGAAGGTTCTCACATTTTGCAATTTTCACTGCCGCCATCCCTTGTATCTCTCCGATGTTGCAGGGAGATTCACAGGTCTGCTGTGATTAGGTTTTCTGAAGCTCTGTCTGACACTCCCAGAGCAACGCCTCGTTTGTCTAAGGCGTCGAGGTTGAGAAACGGGGGTTGAGATTGCAGCTGGCGGCCATCTTGGTTGGAGTAAATGCTATGTCTGATGGTGCCGATGGAGATGGCAGCATCACGACTAGCTCTTAGGAAACTCTGCAGTATTTTGTTTATGTACTTTTTTTAAAAGTCAGGAATTGTTTTGTGTCATTACATACAGCCAGGCAGAACTATTGGATATTAAAGCGGTGGTAACTCACCAGAACATCCAGCATTACGACCAGGATTACGACTTCCCTGGAGCTGATCTTTTGTTTGTTTAACTTATTCCAGAGGCTGACCCAAAACAACACCGGCGGAGGAAAAGTACTCTGGGCGATCTTCTGGTCCGACTTAGGAAGTGCACACACCACCCACCGCTCCCGAGTATTTGACTAACTAATGTCCAATCTCTGGATAATAAAGTTGAGCTCAAGGGGAGAGTTGCTTTTTCAGAGAGACTTTGCTCTCTCGAGATAGACTGTCTGACTCTGTAAAGCCAGTTGGGTTCTCAGTACATCACGTTGACAGGAAAAAACATCTCTGGGAAGCAAGAGGGTTGAGGTATATGTTTTATGATTAACGACTTATGGTGTAACTGTGATGACATACAGGAACTCAAGTCCTTCTGTTACCTGACCTAGAATATCTCACAATAAAAATGCCGACCGCACTATCTCCAGAGATACATTTAGTCAATAATAGCCACAGCAGTCTATATCCCCCATCAAGCCGATACCACTACGGCCCTCAAAGAACTTCACTGGACTTTATGCAAACTGGAAACCACATATCCTGAGGCTGCATTTATTGTAGCTGTTGATTTTAACAAAGCAAATTTGAGGAAAAGGCTCCCGAAAGTCTATCAACATATTGATTGTGGTACTTGCACATCTAAAACTCTCAACCATTGTTATACTACCTTCCAGAATGCATATAAGGCCCTCCCCCACCCTCCATTCGGCAAATCGGACCATGATTCCATCTTGCTCCTCCCCTCCTATAGGCAGGAACTCAAACAGGAAGCACCCGTGGTATTCAACGCTGGTCTGATCAACCAGAATCCACTCTTCTAGATTGTTTTGATCACACGGACTGGGATATGTTCAGAGTAGCGTCAGAAAATAATATCGACACATATACCGATATGGTAAATTAGTTTATCAGGAAGTGCATAGGAGATGTTGTACCCACTGTGACTATTAAAATCAATACCAACCAGAAACCGTGGATAGATGGGAGCACTCGTGCAAAACTGAAAGCGCAAACCACTGCATTTATCCAGAGCAAGAAGACTGGGAATATGGAAGAATACAAACAGTGTAGTTATTCCCTCCGCAAAGCAATCAATCAGGCTAAATGTCGGTATAGGGACAAAGTTGAGTTGCATTTCAACGGCTCAGACACGAAACGTATGTTGCAGGGTCTACAGACAATCACAGATTATAAGAGGAAAACCAACCACGTCTCGGACACCGACGTCTTGCTTCTGGACAGGCTGAACACCTTATTCGCCCGTTTTGAGGATAATAAAGTGCCACCGACGCGGCCCGCTATCAAGGACTGTGGGCTTTCCTTCTCGGTGGCCAACGTGAGTAGAACATTTAAGCGTGTTAACCCTCGCAAGGCTGCCGGCCCAGGTGGTATCCCTAGCCGTGTCGTCAGAGCTGGTGTGTTTACAAATTTATTTAATATATTCAATCTCTGTTGTCCCCACATGCTTCAAGATGGCCACCATTGTCCCTGTACCTAAGAAAGCAAAGGTAATTTAACTCAATGACTATCGCCCCGTAGCACTCACCTCTGTCATCATGAAGTGCTTTGAGAGACTAGTCAAGGATCATATCACCTCCACCTTTCCTGCCACCCTTGTCCCACATCAATAGATCCACCACACTGCACACTGCCCTGTCCCATCTGGACAAGAGGCATATACCTATGTAAGAATGCTGCTCATTGACTATAGCTCAGCATTCAACACCATAGTACGCTCCAAGCTCATCATTAAGCTCGAGGCCCTGGGTCTGAACCCCGCCCTATGCAACTGGGTCCAGGACTTCCTGACGTGTCGCCTCCAAACACAAGAAATAGATGGCTGAAACACAGGAAATAGAGGGCTGAAACATAGGAAATCAATGGCAGAAAAGCAGAGATCCTCAGGTGGGCGGATCATGTACATGGCTGCTTTCCTGGTGGGGATGCAATATCATTACCACATATCATTATCAAATTATCATTATCACACATCATTAGCATTCTAACACATCATTATCATGATCACGTATCATTATCACATTACCATTATCACATATCATTATCGCGATCACATAGCATTACAATGATCCTTATCGTGATCACATATCATTATCGATTTTCTATTTTCTATTTACCCAGTGCCAAATTGCATGCAGTTTGAAGGAAGCTGAATGTAGTTGTGCATTAGCGCTAGTGCTAGCTGTACAGGTAGACTTCTAGTCATTATGATATTGCTAGTTATATACTAAGTAGTAGTAGCGCAATGACTGGAAGTCTACCAGTAGAGCTAGCGCTAACACGAATGAAAACTATCTTCGAACGGCTCGAAAAAACTCCCTTCAACATCCTTCAAACTGAGATCATCTGAGTTCATCTGACTCTGGGTAAATATAAAAATGGCTTTATTGCCAGAATCTCACACTATCCCTTTAAAGAGTGGACTAAAGAAGTAATGAATGAAGGAATGAATGAAGGAAGGAAGGAAACTGGCCTTGTTGTCCCCCAGTAACCCTACATGTAGACACTTTGCCATCTTGTCATGATTAGCCACTTACAGATGAACTGTACCATACCACCAATTACCAACATGTCCCAATGATTTACTATGCATACTCTGTCACGTCTGCTCCCCCTCCCCCCCCCCCCCCCCCCGGCACTTGAGGGAGCCAGGCTGCCCTGCATCACGCACTCCTATGATCCATTACGCTCACCTGCCTTCCCTCGTAACGTGCATCAGCGATATTGGACTCACCTGGACTGACTCATCACCTGTCATTACCTCCCCTATATTTGTCAGTTCCCCAGCTCTGTTCCCCGCTCCTGCATACATTTTTTTGTCTTTGTTTTCTTGTATGCTGACACTGTTCCTGTCTCGTTCCATGTCCGTTCCTTATTCAATGTTTGACTCCCCGTACCTGCTTCGTCTCTCCAGTGTCAACTCACGTGACATACTCCAAGAATATAAAATAAATTCCCCTGCAGTATCTTTTCAGATGTTCTTTTTTTTTTTGGGGGGGGGGGGTATCTGCTCTAATGAAAATGATATGTTTGCTTATTGTTTTCTCATCTTGTTGTTTCTACCTCATTTCTGTATTCCATTGTTTGTTGGTCATACAAGTTTTTGTCCTCAGGCCTTTTTTCTTCTTCTCTGTTGCTCCATAACCCAGATATCAGGTGAGGAAAGAAAGAAACAGTATACCTCAAAGATACACTCAGGAAGTGAGGTTGCATATCTTACCTGAGCGGATTAGTAGCTAGGACAGAAAACTACTGTTCAACACTGTACTTTTTTTCAATTCAATTAATCTAGGAGTCAATAAATTCATTCTCACAGCACCTTACAACAATGCTGCCGGCTCAAAAATCTATTGGTGAGTGACGTTGAAGTTGAAGGTGTACGATAGGACTTCAGCAGCATCGATATAGAGCATCTCAAGTCTTAAGCCAGCCAACATTTGTAATCAATAGCCTCGAGGTTAGAGAAGCAGCCCAGCAACCGGAGGGTTGTCGGTACGAATCCCACTGCTGACGGGGGGGAAATCTTGGGAAAGTCACTGGGTGCTTCACTCCGGCTGCTCCAGCCTCTTCAACCTTATGTGTGTGTTTACTGAAGGGGTTGGGGAAAAGCACAAGACACATTTCCATCTTGTATGGATTAATACAGTATTCTTCACTCAACACAAAACTTCCAACAACTAATTCACTGGACAAAGAACTTCCCTCTCCTGCAGGGACGCAACATTTGACCTCACATCCGCCCTCTTAAAAAGTTGATATCTAGTTTTTCATAATCCATTGAACGTACACATCAGAGACACGGTTGGAGTAGGATATGATCTGCTGTCCCTACAGAACATTCCCTAGTCCCCAAAGTACATTCCCTACTCCCTACAGTACATTCCCTACTCCATAGAGTACATTCCCTAGTCCCCAAAGTACATTCCCTACTCCCTACAGAACATTCCCTAGTCCCCAAAGTACATTCCCTACTCCCTACAGAACATTCCCTAGTCCCCAAAGTACATTCCCTACTCCCTACAGAACATTCCCTAGTCCCCAAAGTACATTCCCTACTCCCTACAGAACATTCCCTACTCCCTACAGTACATTCCCTACTCCCTACAGTACATCCCCTACTCCATACAGTACATTCCCTACTCCCTACAGTACATTCCGTAGTCTCTGCAGTATATTCCCTACTCCCCAAAGTACATTCCCTACTCCCTACAGTACATTCCATAGTCTCTACAGTATATTCCCTACTCCCCAAAGTACATTCCCTACTCCCTACAGTACATTCCGTAGTCTCTGCAGTACATTCCCTACTCCCCAAAGTACATTCCCTACTCCCTACAGTACATTCCGTAGTCTCTGCAGTACATTCCCTACTCCCCAAAGTACATTCCCTACTCCATACAGTACATTCCCTACTCCATACAGTACATTCCTTACTCCCTACAGTACATTCCCTACTCCCTACAGTACATTCCCTAGTCCCCAAAGTGCATTCCCTACTCCCTACAGTACATTCCCTACTCCCTACAGTACATTCCCTACTCCCTACAGTACATTCCCTAGTCTCTGCAGTATATTCCCTACTCCTTACAGTACATTTCCCACTCCCTACAGTACATTCTCTACTCCCTACAGTACTTTCCCTACTCCCTACAGTACAGTCCCTACTCCCTAAAGTACAGTCCCTACTCCCTAAAGTGCAGTCCCTACTCCCTATAGTGCATTCCCTACTCCCTTCAGTACATTCCCTAGTCCCTACATCACATTCGCTACTCACTACAGTACATTCCATACTCCCTACAGTACATTCCCTAGTCTCTACAGTACATTCCCTAGTCTCTACAGTACAGTCCCTACTCCCTACAGTACATTCCCTATTCCCTATAGTACAGTTCCTACTCCCTACATTACATGCCCCACTCCCTACAATACATGCCCCACTCCCTACAATACGTGCCCCACTCCCTACAATACATCCCCTACTCCCTACAGTACATTCCCACTCCCTACAGTACATTCCCTACTCCCTACAGTACATACTCTAGTCCCTATAGTACAGTCCCTACTCCCTACATTACATGCCCCACTCCCTACAATACATTCCAACTCCCTACAGTGCATTCTCCACTCCCTACACTCCATTCCCTACTCCCTACAGTACATTCCCTACTCCCTACAGTATATTCCCTACTCCTTACAATACATTCTCCACTCCCTATAGTGCATTCCCTATTCCCTACAGTACATTCCCTAGTCTCTACAGTATATTCCCTAATCCCTACAGTACATTCCCTAGTCTCTACAGTACATTCTCCACTCCCTACAGTGCATTCCCTACTCCCTACAGTGCATTCCCTACTCCCTACAGTACATTCCCTACTCCGTACAGTACATTCCATACTCCCTACAGTACATTCCCTACTCCCTACAGTACATTCCCTACTCAGTACAGTACATTCCATACTCACTATAGTGCATTCCCTACTCCCTTCAGTACATTCCCTAGTCCCTACAGTACATTCCCTATTCCCTATAGTACAGTTCCTACTCCATACAATACATGCCCCACTCCCTACAATACGTGCCCCACTCCCTACAATACATCCCCTACTCCCTACAGTACATTCCCACTCCCTACAGTACATTCCCTACTCCCTACAGTACATACTCTAGTCCCTATAGTACAGTCCCTACTCCCTACATTACATGCCCCACTCCCTACAATACATTCCAACTCCCTACAGTGCATTCTCCACTCCCTACACTCCATTCCCTACTCCCTACAGTACATTCCCTACTCCCTACAGTATATTCCCTACTCCTTACAATACATTCTCCACTCCCTATAGTACATTCCCTACTCCCTACAGTACATTCCCTACTCCCTACAGTATATTCCCTACTCCTTACAATACATTCTCCACTCCCTATAGTGCATTCCTTATTCCCTACAGTACATTCCCTACTCCCTACAGTGCATTCCCTAGTCCCTACAGTACATTCCCTAGTCTCTACAGTATATTCCCTACTCCCTACAGTACATTCCCTAGTCTCTACAGTACATTCTCCACTCCCTACAGTGCATTCCCTACTCCCTACAGTGCATTCCCTACTCCCTACAGTACATTCCCTACTCCGTACAGTACATTCCATACTCCCTACAGTACATTCCCTACTCCCTACAGTACATTCCCTACTCAGTACAGTACATTCCATACTCCCCACAGTACATTCCCTAGTCACTACAGTACATTCCCTATTCCCTTCAGTACATTCCATACTCCCTACAGTACATTCCCTAATCTCTACAGTACATTCCCTAGTCCCTAAGGTACATTCCCACTCCCTACAGTACATTCCCTACTCCCTACAGTACATTCCCTACTCCGTACAGTACATTCCATACTCCCTACAGTACATTCCCTAGTCACTACAGTACATTCCCTTCTCCCTACAGTGCATTCCCTACTCCCTACAGTACATTCCCTAGTCCCTATAGTACAGTCCCTACTCCCTACAGTACATGCCCCACTCCCTACCGTACATTCCCACTCCCAACAGTACATTCCCTACTCCCTACAGTACATTCTCTAGTCCCTATAGTATAGTCCCTACTCCCTACAGTACATGCCCCACTCCGTACAATACATTCCCTAATCCCTACAGTACATTCCCTACTCCCTACAGTACATTCCCACTTCCTACAGTGCTTTCCCTACTCCCTACAGTATATTCCCTACTCCTTACAGTACATTCTCCACTCCCTACAGTACATTCCCTACTCCCTACAGTATATTCCCTACTCCTTACAGTACATTCTCCACTCCCTACATTACATTCCCTACTCCCTACAGTACATGCCCCACTCCGTACAATACATTCCCTACTCCCTACAGTACATTCCCTACTCCCTACAGTACATTCCCACTTCCTACAGTGCTTTCCCTACTCCCTACAGTATATTCCCTACTCCTTACAGTACATTCTCCACTCCCTACAGTACATTCCCTACTCCCTACAGTACATTCCCTACTCCCTACAGTATATTCCCTACTCCTTACAGTACATTCTCCACTCCCTACATTACATTCCCTACTCCCTACAGTATATTCCCTACTCCTTACAGTACATTCTCCACTCCCTACAGTACATTCCCTACTCCCTACAGTATATTCCCTACTCCTTACAGTACATTCTCCACTCCCTACATTACATTCCCTACTCCCTACAGTACATTCCCAACTCCGTATAGTACATTCCGTACTCCCTACAGTACATTCCCTAGTCACTACTGTACATTCCCTACAGTACATTCCCTTCTCCCTACAGTACATTCCCTACAGTACAGTCCCTAAAGGTTCATTCACCTCTAATCAGACTAATCAGACTCATTGTAGACTCTTCCAATATGAGGTTAGGCTTAGTAAACTGAATAGAGAAACTCATTTCACTTTGTGACAAAGACCTGGTGTTCACATCAATACAGGTGATGGATCTTAGCAACAGGAAATGAGAAGTGTTGTGTCGATTATAATTAATGGACATTTTTGTATGGGTTTATATATTTTTTATTAGGGCAAATCAAGTGTGACATTTGAAAGTGGAAATTACAAACTTTAGAAGGCTTTTAAAACCTTGAGTACACTACAGGTTTACATTTCCTGCTGTGCAGGACAATTCTCAGCAACAACAGGGGGATCCTACATCTGTTTGTTTTCTTACGCTAATATATTTTCTTACGTGTTAGGTTCAGAAGTATTTGGATTTCTTTCAGAGCTATGAGCATGGCATGCCCTCGAAAAGATCCGTTAATATGACCTATGATGAGTTCTTTTGACTCACAGTTCACTTCTGACGAACTGACGTTCATGGTGTTATGATTGCAGCTCATTGGTTAGTCCTTGAGAGTCTATAGCCAGGAATTAACATGCACTTCATAAGTCTCTCCATTCATTTCCCACTTCCCACTGTGATACTGTGGTGAAAGGTACATTTTCTCGGACTTCATCTCCATAAATGCACCTATTAAACTAAAAGCCTATAGAAACAGCTCACTTCGGGATCCTTTATGATCCTACACCTCTAACTTACCCTGATGCAGCAACTGTATCTATCAACTCTGAAAGGCTCCGAAAGGCCACCACTTCTGTGGCCTCCTGGGAGGGGGGAACTTGGCCCCCAGCCCCGGCCCCGGAGCTACTTTTGGCCCCCATGTTTTTCCCCTTGGCAGAGGTCCCCCACTGCTTCAGGATTGTATCCGAGGTGCCATTTTTCCAATAGATTCATCACCTTTTCCTGTACCGTTGAATATACATCAGGGCACACCTCTCTCTCTGGAGAGCAGTGAAATCCTTCCCCTCCCCTCTTCCCTTCCTCCTTCTCTGCTGCTCCGAGACTGTCTAAAGGCATAAAGCACCTCCACTCCGATGACAGATGGGAAATGTGTATTGAGAGTTCTGCTTGGTGGAAAGCCCTTAAGGTAATGGGAAGCAGTATCTTAAAAAGCGCTCTAATGCACTTTTGAAAACACGTACAAAAAGTCTCTGAGGGGATGGCTATTAAAAGTTACGGGTTTGTGTGTCAGGCCTGAAATTAAATGAAGTAAAACAGCCTTTTTTTTTGGCTTTACCAATGTTGAGTTTTTGAGTTTTGGGGAACACATGGGAGCGAATTTTAATTTAATTCATTTACACCCGGAGCTAACTTTGTTCTCTCCCCTGGCCACATTCTCAAGAATTAATCTGCAATTGTATTCACAGACAGTGATACTGTAGTCACTGCATTATTATTTCATAAATAATTTATCCAAAAACTAGATTGCCTTTTTAATGCCATTTGTTTAGGGTTCTAAACTGAAAAGGTCGTCCTGTCACACTCCATGAAGTCCTACCACACTCTAATCAACCTACAAAGTCAAGGCACCACAATGGGATCCTTCATGAGTCTGATCAGCCTTTAATAACAGGGCAGTACGATGGGATACTTCATGAGTCTAATCAGCCTTTAATAACAGGGCAGTACGATGGGATCCTTCATGACTCTAATCAGCCTTTAATAACAGGGCAGTACGATGGGATCCTTCATGACTCTAATCAGCCTTTAATAACAGGGCAGTACGATGGGATCCTTCATGACTCTAATCAGCCTTTAATAACAGGGCAGTACGATGGGATCCTTCATGACTCTAATCAGCCTTTAATACAGGGCAGTGCGATGGGATACTTCATGACTCTAATCAGCCTTTAATACAGGGCGGTACGATGGGATACTTCATGACTCTAATCAGCCTTTAATAACAGGACAGTAGGATGGGATACTTCATGACTCTAATCAGCCTTTAATAACAGGGCAGTACGATGGGATACTTCATGACTCTAATCAGCCTTTAATACAGGGCAGTGCGATGGGATACTTCATGACTCTAATCCAGTGGTTCTCAAACCTCTCCCCAGGGACCCATCAGCTGTTCCATGTATTTCATCTATTCCAGAACTAGAACACCTGATTCAACTTGTTGACTATTCATCAAGCCCTTGACTTGTGGGTGAATCCTGTGAGTTAGTTCAGGGCTACAACAAAATTGTGAAACGTCTGGGGGTCCCCCCGAAGAGAGGTTTTGAGAAGTGCTCTTATCGGCCTATAACAAGAGGTCACTCCAATGGGAACCGTGATCGCTGTGGCAAGGTGAGAAAGCTAGAAAGCAAGAGAGCTGACGCTGGCTATCAGGGAGCCAATGGCCTTTGACCAAAACATTTAGGCGATGACAGAGAAGCTTCATGAGCTATTGCTCCCAAAACGGCTGACTTTATGTATGAGAGGGTTTTGACCAATGAAGAATTAAGACTGTGTCCGTCTATCAGTTTATGTCATTACCCCAACACTGGTTTACTGATTTAGCCGTTAAATATGTCCAAAATAGAAATCCTCAAAGAATCATCTGGCTGATGAATAGAAATATAATACTGCAACCATAGAGGACATTTCTTGTATTATTCTGTAGACCGGAGGTGTCAAACTCATTCCGCAGAGGGCCGCGTGTCTGCTGGTTTTTTGTTTTTTTCCTTTCAATTAAGACCTAGACAATCAGGTGAGGGCAGTTTCTTACTGATTAGTGACCTTAATTCATCAATCAAGAAGAAGGGTGGTGCTAGAACTCGCAGACACTCGGCCCTCCGTGGAATGAGTTTGACACGTGCTGTAGACTGTAGGTGGCAAAATGATTTCAAATCAAATCAAATCAATTTTATTTATAGAGCCCTTCTTACATCAGCTGATATCTCAAAGTGCTGTAAAGAAACCCAGCCTAAAACCCCAAACAGCAAGCAATGCAGGTGTAGAAGCACGGTGGCTAGGAAAAACTCCCTAGAAAGGCCAAAACCTAGGAAGAAACCTAGAGAGGAAACAGGCTATGAGGGGTGGCCAGTCCTCTTCTGGCTGTGCCGGGTGGAGATTATAACAGAACATGGCCAAGATGTTCAAATGTTCATAAATGACCAGCATGGTCAAATAATAATAATCACAGTAGTTGTCGAGGGTGCAGCAAGTCAGCACCTCAGGAGAAAACCTTACATCTTTTTACAGCTGTATTGGACATGTTCTTTCAATATGACATGAGACCATTGCAACCACTCCATCATGCTTTTTCCAAACCAAGAATCAAAGTTCCATAGCTTTCATTTATTATTCAAAGTGAACAGCTACAGTAGTGCACACATTAGTGACACAGTCAGAGTAGGAAGTGATCTGCTGTCCCTACAGTATATTTCCTACTCTCTACAGTACAGTCTCTACAGTACAGCCCCTAATTATTTCCATTGTAACAGACAATCTTATCCAGAACGACTTACAGTATTGAGGTCATATTCATACTGGTCCCCCTTGGGAGTCAAACCCACAACCCTGACGTTGCAAGCACCATCCTCTAACAATTGAGCTACATGGGACTGAGCTAATCCCTACGTTACAGTCATTGCTCCCTATAGTACAGTCCCTAGTCCCTACAGTACAGTGACTACTCCCCAAAGTACAGTCCCTACTCCCTAAAGTACAGTCCCTAGTCTCTACAGTACAGTCCATAGTCCCGACAGTACAGTCCCTACTCCCTACAGTACAGTCAATTCTCCCTAAAGTACAGTCCCTAGTCTCTACAGTACAGTCCCTACTCCCTACAGTACAGTCCCAACTTCCTACAGTACAGTCCCTAGTCTCTACAGTACAGTTACTAGTCCCTACAGTACAGTCCCTACTCCATACAGTACAGTCCCTAGTCCCTACAGTACAGTCCCTACTCCCTACAGTACAGTCCCTACACCCTACAGTACAGTTACTAGTCCCTACAGTACAGTCCTTAATCCCTACAGTACAGTCCCTACCCCATACAGTACAGTCCCTAGTCCCTACAGTACAGTCCCTACTCCCTACAGTACAGTCCCTACACCCTACAGTACAGTTACTAGTCCCTACAGTACAGTCCTTAATCCCTACAGTACAGTCCCTACTCCCTACAGCACAGTCCCTAGTCCCTACAGTACAGTCCCTACTCCCTACAGTACAGTCCCTACACCCTACAGTACAGTTACTAGTCCCTACAGTACAGTGCTTAATCCCTACAGTACAGTCCCTACTCCCTACAGCACCGTCCCTATCCCTACGCTACAGTCCCTCGCTCCTACAGTATTCAGGGACACGGCTCTAAGAGTTCCACCACAGTAGTGATGTGACTGAGGCTGCGGCTGCAGCGGCGTCGGAAGGGCAGTGGCCTGAACTTTTTCCCTTGAGGAGCTTGGCCAAATGTGTGTGGTGAGGTCTCAATGATGTGGGGGGATGAAGGATTCCCCTGCTGACATGACAGACGTGTTCCTATGCACACACTCTTTAATTAATAAGACACCAGGCTGGGGGTGAGGGTGAGGTGGGAGGGGGTGATAGGGGAGAGGAGGGGGGCACAGGGAAGGGAGGAGGAGTGTTGTCTACTCCTGTGAACTGAGCCAAAACTTCTTCTGAGAGAGAAAGACTCCAAGAGATATGGGAGATTAGGGTATCAACAGAACGTGTGTTTCCTGAAATAAAGAGAGTTGTTTAAAAAAATAAATAGCCTTGAAGAACATTACAGGGAGAAGACGACTACGAATGTTCATGTAATGTGTTCACCGTGAGAGCTTTTTGATAAGCTGAAGAGGTGCTGTATGAGGTACTGTAGGCATTTCAAAATTCCAACTACTTATTCACTGATGGACAGACAAGAGGCAAAACAACAAGTGGAGTGGTGTGCAGACAGTCTATCTACTGCAGAAACTTTAACAAAATCATCACCCTCTACAATTTTTTGTATAACAGATTGACATATGGAAGACAAGAGTTCAATGTGTGAAGGCTAACCTTAACAAACTGTCTTATGAAAAATACAGTGGGTATATACCAAATGGCAGCCTATTCTATATACTGTATAGTGCCATACTTTTGAACAGAGCCATACAGTGCACTCAGAAAGTAGTCAGACCCCTTGACTTCTGTCCTCATTTCAAAAAAACTTGTTTTCGCTTTGTCATTATGCGTTATTGTGTGTAGATTGATCAGGGGAAAAAAATATTGAATCCATTTTAGAATAAGGCTGAAACGTAACAAAATGTGGAAAAAGTGAAGGGGTCTGAATACTTTCCTAGTGTACTGGTCAAAAGTGGTGCGAGATAAAGGGAATCGGGTGCCATTTGGGATACAGTCAGGGTTATTTCAGGCGGCTGCTTATATGAAAAGAAGCAGACTGGCAAGTTCTCTCTCTGTGATTGATCAAGTCAATGTGACCACTAAGTTTCTTGATCATAGCCTCTCCCCTCCGTCCCCTCGTGTCATGAGCTCGTGGAAAAAGCAGTTACCCCCCCACCCTCCTCTTTCCCCCTACGGCTCTGCTGGCTTGTGGATATAGCTCATTTATTAGGGCCGTTGGAAATATCTGCCAGCACTGCTGCTCTCTCCTCTCTTAAAATAACCTCTGAAGCCAGGCGAAGCAATGTGAAGGGCCTCACTTCATTGTTCAGGGCTACAAAAGGTAGGTTGTGTCTTTCCCTCTTAAAAGAAAAAAAAAGAAACGGACAATTTAAAACCCATGGGGTGGTTGTCAACAGTGACTATCCATCCAATGAACACACAGGAATATGGTGACCAACTGAAAGCTGTCCCTTTGAACAGCTAGTGGCCCTGAAGAGCAAATAAACAAGGAGAGAAAAGAGAGAAAATGAAGAGACGTAGAGGAGAAACAAATGATCCCGGTTGGGGGAAGTACAAGGCAAAACAAATGGAGGTCATTTAGAAGAAGAGAGCCGGACAAAGTGGACAAGAATGTTCTGCTTCACCATGAGTGGAAAACAGATCATGGCAAGTTGAATAGTTGTATGGTTTCGTAGTTGTGGTATGTCTTTAGAAATGTTCTCTTAAACACCAATAACTCTGGGAACCTGTGAGAGTGGCTCTTCATATACCTTCTATTGATAGCTAGATATTTCAAGGTCATTGAACTGTAGAAGGAAAATATGATTTCAAACCAGCGGGAACATCTGGTTGAAATAAGTCGTCGTGCTGCAATTTCAACCTCAGGGACCAGCCATACTTTGTTCAAAATTGAAGAACAAAAGAGTGAATTGAATTAATGCATTCAAATAGACTGATCATCTTCCCGGGGAGATATACACAGACATCGTTCAGTGTGTCTAAGTCTGCTCAGGCCCTGCATGACATTAGATAACTCATGTCAGTAACACTGTATCTACTGAGAACACTGTCGCACAGCATGAAACAGAAGCATGTTTTGTCATCGCTCGCTAATTAGCATTGCCCAATCACTCTCTACTGAAAAGGACACAGGAAGGTTCACTGTGACCCTATGAACATCCTTGACATAATGCAATATCTTACGACACTTTATAAGCTATGTAGGATGCATTGTAATTCATGACGTAATTATCATCGCAAATGTTATTTTCAATAAAAATAATGACAAAGCAACTTTGAGAAGAGAGGGTTAGAAGAGAGGTAACTATTCTCGGAATCAAATTATATTTAACACCTGAAAATGAAAGGCAAACCCTCAACACCTGAACTCCTGTCTCTCTCCTCACGTCGGCATATAGCTGAGTCCCTCTTGTCTGCTTCTAACACAGTGGTTGTATCTGCCTAGGTTTTGTTTACCTGTAAAGTAAGAACTAATCTATGCCAGGGTTTGGGTTGGCAATGTTATGTTTTGAAACGGCTCGCCTATGACGCCTGCACGCCTGCCACATGTTTCTGTTTGGAGTTGAATGTATATTTATATTCTTGATGTGTACAAGAGATTGCAGATGTTTTTGATCTAAGACAATGTGGCTTCTACTTTGGTCAATAATTGATGCCAAGGATACATTAATAGGACTTTGATGTCTCTCTCTCTCTCTCTCTCTCTCTCTCTCTGTCTCTCTCTGTCTCTCTCTCTCTCTCTGTCTCTCTGTCTCTCTCTCTCTCTTTCTCTCTCTCTCTCTCTGTCTCTCTCTCTCCCCTTTCTCTCTCTCTCTCCCCCTTTCTCTCTCTCTCTCATGCTCTTTCTCTCTCTCCCTCCTTTCTCTCTCTCTCTCTCTGTTCTTTAGGCGTTACTGGAGATGTGGCAGATCCTCTCTCCGGTGACACGTTTCGGTGGTTGAATGAATCATCTGAAAACCAATCTTTCCTATCAAGCTTAACCCCAGTCAGATAGAGGTGAATATAACTACGTCTCTATGGAGAAGCTCTTCTTTATTTCTCTTTAATAACTAATTGAGTTGGAGCTGAATCAATGTTTGTCATATGAAACGCAATCGGAGGCATGAACGCTGAATAACACTGTCACATAAATTAACTGGGAAAGTGCATCGACCCTGGCAGGCGCAACGCAATTCATCTCGGGGAAAATAAATGATAAATTAAAACAATTTCATATATACTGTAGCCGCGACTATATATGTGTCCGATTTGAAATGCCACGTTTAAATGCCATGTAGCTACTGTGTGCATCTGAAATGCACCGCCATTGTGAAACATAATTTTTCTCTATAATAATCCTTTACACCATTAGAGAACTTGTTATTATCATTATATTTCATGTAGTGTACGTATACTGTATGTGTTAATTCACGCTGGCATAAATGATTCGGGAGACAGGCGCAGGAATGCGTAATAGTTTTTTTTATTAAACCCAAATTAGGGTGTGAATTAACACATATATCTAAAGGCACGAGGACGAAGATCAAACAAACACGTAACAAAACACAGGGTAGAAACCCAAACATAAGAGCGAGGAGTACCTCGAATAAATAACACAAGCGCCCAATGATTAACACACGGGATGAGACCCGTAATCATCTGCGCAATCCACAATGGCGCGAATGCCCAAAACACACAGCACAGGTACTCACACGCACCAACGGACATTGTAACAATAATCGACAGCCCAATGGAAACCAAAGGGCACACTTATACAAGTACTAATCAGTGTTAATAGGGGACAGGTGTTCGTAATGAAAGTCCCGGAGGGATCCGTGACACATTTCTACTCTTTTCATACCCTCGTGCTCCCCTGAACCAACCTGCATGGCTTGCTTATCTTCTTTTCACACTGTCCTTTCCAGCATGGTCCAAGCCACCATGGTGGATGCATAACCATGCCGGCGCAGTATAGCTCAGCTCAGCTCAGTTCAGCTCAAATCAGTAGTGTTAAACGAACAACAACGAACAAAGGACATATTCTCCAGTACAGCTAGACACTCAACATCAACAAATCATAGGCTGTGGGCTTTAAGGTTGACCTTTTCTGGCTGGCTTACTCTTTGTCTACCCCAGTCATTCATGTGGTGCTCTGGACAACACACACCAGCACACACAGCACACTCTGCAGGCTTCAGGAGTGAGGGGACATGTGGATAACAGATTCATACACGGCTCCTAAGGGGGACTCTCCAGTACTTGGACGGATTACCTTTTAAAAATGTAATTAGCCATGCATCATCGGATGAAGGGAGATGCAACATATTGCGCCTTCTCCCTTAAGCTATGGCTTAACCTGGTATTCAGGCGACGCAATGACTACAATAGCTTCCAGGTTTTAGTTTATACCTAATATGGTTGTAAGACATTGATGCGTGTAACCCATAGGGTGAAAGTGGTTGAAATGGCTGTCATTGTTTATAATGACACAATTTTAACCTGCTTTGCCTGCTGGGATGTTATATGTAAATATAATCTTTCTCTACCAAGATACAAAAAAAAACGTGATTAAAAAACAAATACTAAACATGGTTTAAAGGGATTCTCCGGTACTTTTCTATACTTTTTAGGCAGTAGTTCTGAAAGTAGCGCCCACGAGCCAAAAGTGGTCCCCGAAAATGGCCTACTACATCACATCTCTCGCTCTGCTGTGTGTGATTCTTGCTAGCTGTCACTCAAATGGCAAGGGACTTAATCTCATTGACTGGAACTCAAATTGGAAGGGGGCTGGCCCGCATGGGGGAGAAATGTAGGGAAAATGTCCGTACAGCTTTCAGAAAACAGTCTCTTTCAAACTAGGGATTTCATGGCTAATTATGAATGTACAAACTACACACTGACACATCCAGCTGAAAGCGGGAGGTTGAAAAAATTCTTACTAGTCGCCAAAGTACCAGAGCATGTCTTTAAGTGTATGACTTCTAAGGGTCATTGGTATGCCTGTTACTCGCTGAAGGCCAAAAAGCTGTTTGTGCCAAAACACACACATACACTTTCCCGGCCAGGATTCTGAATAAACCTCACAATTGGCATACTTATGTGGCCCAGGACGCAACAAGGAGGGGGAGAATAGAGAAAATAATTTGGGGTGGATTCTCGTCATCGCTCAACGCTGGTGGTGCGCTCGGCGAACAGATGCCTGGCAGAAATCAACTTGATGAGGCAGATACACACACTGAAGCGCACACACACACACACACACACACACACACACACACACACACACACACACACACACACACACACACACACACACACACACACACACACGCACACGCACACTTGATGAAGCTAGTCCTGCTGGAGGCAATTAGGTGTCAACATTCTCTGGTTATGTTTTCAGGGAGACGAGACAACCTGCTACAGAGGGGAGGAGGGAGAGAACACTCATCCATCCTTCCTATTCCTCCCATCTTTCCCCCATCCTCCTTTCCTCCTCCCATCCCACTCTCAGGCTCTCGCAGAGGGGATTTGATCCAGAATCAAATGCGAATATAATGATACTGAAACAGTCGAACCAGATTTCCGAAAGCTTAAAACACAACAAATAATAAATGATCTCTTCAGTTGTGAAGTCGGGAAATCTCTCCCCGACTTTGCACATTTTGGTCTAAATAAAAGACCACTTATAGGCAATTGAGTGCACCAAATCAAAATGAGGGCATTGTCTTGGGGATATAACGCTAAATGAGTCGCCGTCACTCCCTTCCCTCCCCTTGTAGAGACGACCGATCAGAAGACCAGCTACACTGACAGCTCATTTGAATAAACCTATACCGCTGAGTACCGCACCGTCCTGCTCTCTGACTCCAGCCCAACCCCTGGTGCACCCACTTGTTCTCATGATCATATCAACTGAACCCCTCCTTTGTCTAACACCTGTCTGTCTGCAATTGTCTCTAGTGGTATCGTTGCAATATCCGTAACGGAAATAGTGAAAGCTCAAGCCTCGCAATGAAAAAGGGCTTTGACTCCTGTCTCGACGGCGGTCGGCGTCAGCCACGACAGACTCCCCTGCAACCATCCGTAATTGGACTTAAGGTTGCCTCTATTATGTGCTTGTGGAACAGCAATCTAACACTTTGCCATCTGTTTGCGTTAGTGTTAATCATATCCCTTCTCCTCCCGTTATTGTTCCAGATGGCTTCCATAATTGCGTTGTTTCTTCGTGCAGATGTTTTATGGAAACGGTTTAGGAGCGCCGCCAGTGCTCGGGTCGGGTTGATAAAACACTGGAGGGGTAATGGGGAAAAGAAATGACAATTTTCACAGGCAGGTTCCAAGTTTTTATCAGTAGTTGGCTATAGTTGCGTAAACTGTGTAATTTTCGCTAATAGCCCCGAGTCATTTGGTTGAAAATTGGGGCTGTAGTAACATGTTCTGATGAAGACGGTGGAGCAATTCAATGGTGGGAGAATTAATGGGCTGCCATGTGGTCTGGAGTAAGACTCGCTTGTATAATGTGAGAGAATTTGTCATTATATTGGGAAAACTGCACCCTGTACGATACCTAACAGCAGCTATTGTGGCAGTAACTTTAGTTCCGATATTTAATGGCTTGTAGAGCTTAAGGCAATATGTCCTCTTGACAATACTGTGCATATGATGCTTTAATAACCCATAGACAACATTGTCTATGTTTTATGTAAGCAATAATGCAAACGGAGGTCTCAGTATCTTGTCACAGGTTAAAATGTTCTATGCCAACCAACATGACATGGTTACTAGGTAGACTACAATACCAAAGTTCATAGAACCTTTTTACTGCAGTCGGCAAAATCAGGGTCACACAGAGTGTTTCTTGGTAGTCTAAAACAAATCTACTTTGAAGCAAAAAAATACACCTCACACACATGGTTATGGGCTTAAAAAAAAGATGTCAGATATAGAGTAAAACGTTAAAGTGTTTAGTATACATCCCAATATTACACTTTATATACATCACAGAAGACTGAAATATAACCAAACAGTTTGTCATAGAAAACAAACAAAAAATGATAATAAGTAATTATGAAATGATGAAAGATATGAATAAAACGACACCAATGAGGCCGCTAGGTCATCTGACTGCAGGAAAGGACTACTGGTATCTGAGGTGTTATTCATCCTAACCCGGCTGTACATTCCCTTTCCATCCAGGTAGAAAGTGAGAATATTCCCTAATCATCTGCACCCAACAGCACTTCTGATCTGATATGAACTTGACACATTTCGCTGACTAGAACACGGCGGCTTCTCATCCTACATGGCAATTTGAAAATGCCCTCATTTTCCCCTGTCATTGTGTGCATAGCAATACTTCCCGCTGCAATGCAGTGAAATCACATTAGCAAGTGCTGATGCTGAAGCGTCAGCTGTGGCGTTGGTAAAACGGCAGCCAGGGGAATGGGGGTCACCCACACTCCCTCGCACTCTGATTCATCTCCTCAGAAAAGGGTCAGAGGTCCGATAATGAGGCCTGATATCAGTGGCTTCCCCAGGGGATATGGAGGCAAATTGGGGCCAGAAATATTTTTGAGGAGCTGGTCCCACTCATAACAGGTGTTTATGTTGATAAGCATTTAGACTAAATTTATGCATTAGCACTCTAGTCACAATATTGCCAATATATTGTAGCCTTATGCGTGGGATGAAGGTTGATACAAGTGCTCATGTATTTGTCTTATTGTGATATTTGCCCTCTTGCTCTTCGGTTGTTTTGTGACCATTGTTTTCATGTTAGACTACTCAGGTACTGGAGTGGTACTTATGATGCACTCTCGCATCTGCTGTGGTTCACAGGGAACAGTCAACATTCAGATCCCATAAATAACTGAAAAACAAAACAGTACAGTCAGATACAAACAAACTGTGCTCTCTCTCTCTCTCTCTCTCTCTCTCTCTCTCTCTCTCTCTCTCTCTCTCTCTCTCTCTCTCTCTCTCTCTCTCTCTCTCGGAAGTCAAACTTACATTTGTTTAAGCATTACAAATATCATCAATTTGCTTATGTCACCCCAACAAACTTATCACACATGTTAGTTCTCCTGCCACAACCTTAACACAGTATATTTCTGTGGTCTCCTCTTCATTGTGTAAAGACAATGGGATCGAGCTATTATGTCCCATTAACAATCCCAATGACAAAAGCAAACAGCAATGTATTGAGCTTACACATCAGTGGTGGCAGTTCATCTCTTACTCTGACAGTCATTTCCTTTGTGTTGCTGAATCAATCTGGAAATCAATGAAATGAAATCATGTATAATTCACGACCCACGCTGCTATTTGCATGAAGCACAATTGCTGTTGTAGGCATTACATACAAAGAGCAGTCTAAATGACCGACCTATCAAAGAAGGATAAATCCGATGGGGCACCATGCAGACAGAGTTTTCATTATGTTGCTAATGAGACAATGGAATTTCTTGGGGGCGGATGAGAAAAAAACTGCATAGCATATTCTCAATGTAGGAGGCTGCAGAAATGTAGCAGATTGCAAACACACATGGTTTTGCAGCCAAATACACTATACCTGCAGAAATTAGCCATTCAGACATCTCTAGATACCGATTAGTGGCTAATGTAACTACATACACACACACACGCACGCAAGCACGCAGGCGCGCACACACACACACACACACACACACACACACACACACACACACACACACACACACACACACACACACACACACACACACACACACACACACAGGACTGCTGGGGGTACAGTGTCAGTGTGGTGATTACACTTCAAGCCACAGAGGGAGTATTTCCAGACCTCATGGCCACACATGTCAAGGTTTCATACCACAATCAGGCACATGGCGGAGGTGAAAAGCCCTGTGAATATTAGCCAGGATTGGCTTTCATGAGCTGTAATAAAACACGGAGATTGGAACGGATTGAGGAGTAAAGAGAGGCGGTGCACAATTACATTATAGAGAATCTGAGTATCTGCAGTGGATCAGGGCACATGAAATGGAGAACCACTAATCATTGGGAATATAAGGGTTCCCCCGAGAGGGGGAGGTGGGGGGGGGGTGGGGGGGGTGGGGGGTGGGGGGTGGGGGGTGTAATGTACAGGAATGGAGAGAGCGTGAAAATGAAGGACTGACCTCTACATAGCTCCCTCGCTTAACTGTAATGTGGGTTCATGGACACACACATTTATTTCATCACACACAGACAATGTGGGTTAGTAGATTGTAGTTTTGAAAGAACAGGCTCATGAAGAAGTCATGGTACTTTTTTATAAGATACTGTATATTATCATGTACTGGAAAACAGACAGTTTTCCTCTGTCTTTCCCCTAAGAACCAAAGGTTGCTACTTTGGTTCCAATTTGGCCAGATTATTCCCGATTCAGCCTTTTTTATTTCATCACCTGAACAACCTGCTGTATTTGCCTTTTTTCCACCAATCGGAGAAGGGACTGAAACATGCTTACGGTACTACTTTTAAATCACTTTATCGTATGGTACGCTGTGAAATGTCAATACAATTGTTGTCAGAGTAATGTAGTTACATGGATTTGGCTCGGAAAACAAGTGAAAACCAACAGAGTATAACACCGGGGGATGAAAATAAAAGGGGTATTACACTTTGAGAATAGTTTGTTGTCGATTAGGAATGACTCAAATCCAACTTTCTAGAAAGTGTTTTAATTGACAGCTGGTTCACAAGGTCAACATTCAGTTTAAAATTTTTCGATTTCACAGTTAAAGCGTGGTACCATGTCAAGGTCATTGAAACGTCTGTAACAACAAACCTATTCTAACCCACAGAGAGGCCTTGAGAATCCTTACCATCTGAAATCACTGTCATTGTGAGGAACACATGTCACACCCTGCTTTACACCACATATTGCTGACACTAAATGCCATTGACAATTAGCTCAAAGTTGAATGAATTACTCCTATGATGTATTAACATGATTTACTATCCATAGTGACCTCCCGTTGCTACCCACAAGCCACTAGGAGACATACAGTACGCTAATGCCATTAATGTCTCTGAGCGGTCCCACTGTCAAACTGAACTGTCTAATGCCGCACCTCGAAGGACACCCTCCCATGACGTAAAGTAACCCATACAGGCCCTTTCTGATTGGTCAACACATCTGATTGGTCAAGCCATACTGCAGTACAAGGTCATAACATGGCTTATAGGATGACGTCTTTAAGAACAGTGCAATATGCAACTCATAGATCGACTTTAACCACCTCAATAAAAAACAGAGAAGGGTCAGCTACAGTACAGTAAAACCTGTGATTTATGACGTGTTTATGTTCCATACATTGGCTGAGGCAATGGCACTTTGACTGCTATTGGCAGGACAGGAGAGGGCCAACTGTTTTATGAATGATTAAATATGGATTTTTTTTAATGAGTGTGCGTAAATCAGTACATTCTGTCAATGGTTCTCACGTCAAGTCTTGTATCAGCTTAAAGCTATTGGGCCCGGTGGCAGGTTTTAGTTTTGCAATATGGCCAAAATGCTTTTATTAAGTAGTTATTCACACATTGATAAATGGAGAGAGCGTATTGAACATACAGTTAATATACACTTAATGTTAAATCGGGTGGAAATTTGGAGATGGACCACATTTAATGGGTGGCAGGTAGCCTAGCGGTTAGCGCATTGGGCCAGTTATTGAATGGTTCCTGGTTTGAATACCTGAGCCGTCAAGGTGAGAAATCTGTGTCCTTGAGCAAGACACTAAACCATATTCTGGTCCAGGGGCACCATACTACTATGTGACAATAAAACCTCTTTCTTATTTCATATTTTTTTGTCAGAAGGTCAGCTCTTGTACTGTAGCTAATTGGGGTTGTTAAAAGTTTGTTTTAATTCTCTCACGTTTCCTATTAATCGTATTCACCTCACTGTATCCTTTATCAATTTACTCACACCTCGTTATTCAGTTAAATATCTTATTTTCAGGGTCTACCAACCAAATGTAGGATGGCAAACACATTTGTGTATGATAAAATTGAATTCAGCATGTTCGCTTCAGTATTTTACTGTAGCGGCTTTCTTCCGCTGAAGGAGAGGAGGACCAAAATGCAGCGTGGTTAGTGTTCAACATGTTTAATATAGATGATAACCGAGTACACTACAAAATACAAAACAACAAATGTGAAAACCGAAACAGTCCTATCTGGTGCAATGGCACAAAGACAGAAGACAATCACCCACAAAATACCCACAGAATATGGCTGCCTAAATATGGTTCCCAATCAGAGACAACGATAGACAGCTGCCTCTAATTGAGAACCAATCCAGGCAACCATCGACATACAAACTACCTAGAAAGGAAACAGCCCCATAAACATACAAAAACCCCTAGACCAGACAAAACACATAAATCGCCCATGTCACACCCTGACCTAACCAAAATAATAGAGAAAACAAAGATAACTAAGGCCAGGGCGTGACAGTTACTGTCTACCCCATAGTTCATTAAAAGTTACATGCAAACTAGAAAACTATTTAAACCCACTGAAGAAGGAAAAATAGAAAACTGTTTATAGTTTAAAAGCCTACATTCACAAATACTTGCTTAAGGGATATTGTATTGATTTTTAAGAGATGTTTCCTCTGTGGTATTGCTTCTAAGGACTAAAGTTTGGATGAGTATTTTACATTTTTCTTCGCCACTTTCCTTTGGACTATTACACAGACAACCCACTGGGCACAGATGTCAATTCAATGTCCATTCCACGTTGGTTCAACGTCATTTAATTGAAATGAAATGACGTGGACACAAAAATGATTCAACCAGTGTGTGCCCAGTGGGAAACAACTGAGCTGATAAGATCAATCGTTTAACTCATTTATTTCAGATAGATTATTTAGACTTTTTGCAGAAATGTTGTATTTCTTGCTGGATTTTGGGACTTACTGTCACATGAGTTGACGCTGGAGAGACGAAGCAGGTACGGGGAGTCAAACATTGAATAAGGAACGGACATGGAATGAGACAGGAACAGCGTCAGCATACAAGAAAACAAAGACAAAAAACGATCAATGCAGAAGCGGGAAACAGAGCTGGGGAACTGACAAATATAGGGGAGGTAATAACAGGTGATGAGTGAGTCCAGGTGAGTCCATTATCGCTGATGCACGTGACGAGGGAAGGCAGGTGTGCGTAATGGATGGAAAGAGTGCGTGATGCAGGACAGCCTAGCGCCCTCGAAGCGCCAGGGAGGGGAAGAGCGGGAGCAGACGTGGCAGTACGTCCCTCTTGGGGCGCCACTCGGCGTCCCACCTGGGCGAACCGGGCGAGACATGGGCGCTGTGCAAGCCGGTTGGGGCGTGGAAGCCCAACGAACCGGCAGAAGAGTGAGAGCCCGGGGAGCCGCCGGAGGCATGGAAGCCTGACGATTTGGCTGAGGCAAGACGCCTGTTGTTCCCGCTGCAGAGAGGGAGCCCGAAGATCCGGTGGAGTGTGACGTGTGATGGGAAGCCGCTGAGCCAACCGAGGCAAGGAAACCTCTCGAGCCAGCCAGGGCGTGAAAGCTCGACGGGCTGGCTTAGGCACCTCCGGTTCCATCAGCCGGAGGATCCACCCCGACGTCACCAACAAAACAAACAAAACAACAAAAAAACTCCTGGACTGGCTAGGAGAACAAGACCTGATGATCCGGCTGAGGCCTGACGTGGGATGGGCGCCATCCAAGCCAACCGGGGCAAGGAAACCTCTCGAGCCAGCTAGGGCGTGGAAGCCCGACGAGCAGGCTATGTACTCCCGGTTTCATCGGTGGCGACCCAGAGCCGATGCCACCATACCAACCGGAACGCCAGTACCCCCTGATGCTTCGTGTGATTGGCTTCTGCATTATGTCACATGGAATTGACGCTGGAGAGACAAAGCAGGTATGGGGAGTAAAACATTTAATAAAGAACAGACATGGAACGAGACAGGAACAGCGTCAGCAAACTAATGCTAAAGACGAAAACAATACAATGCAGCCGCCGGGGCCAGAGCTGGGGAACTGACAAATATAGGGGAGGTAATAACAGGTGATCAGTGAGTCCAGGTGAGTCCAATATAGCTGATGCGTGTGACGAGGGAAGGCAGGTGTGCCTAAACTTTGTTTAGTCTATACATTTGAGTTGATTTTGTGGAATTTTGGTTTAATTCTGCATACCAGCTGATTCATTTGGGAATACACATCCTTCTTGAATACACACCCTTCTTTGCATGACATTTGTACCATCCCTTGTTTTTCTATTAGCGATGTTGAATTTCGTGCTAACTGACCATAAGGCTGTGACAGCCACGGGATTTTACTAGTCAACCAAATGACCGCGGTCACTGTTACAATTGTTTGAATAACAAAACACATTTTCTCCTTTCTTCTGCTCCTGACTGCATGTGCTGCTGCTGCAGGGAGGTGTTGCCTAGGCAACCAAAGACTTGTTTGCTACAACACCTTGCTTGTTTCAGCAACAAGCGACAATGTTTAATCTCAATCACTTTGTAATGAGTCCATGTTACCGTGGCAACGGACTCAATCGCATGAATGCCCGACTGTCCTGACCTTCAGTCAGCTGTTTGTTCCACATAAAAATTATACATACAGTATAAATGTTTTTTTTAGGGATGGTCTTCATTCATAATAGTGCCAACCCGGTTACATGATTGTTGCATGGCACAATTAACACGATTAATTGTGCCAGCCCTAACTGACCGTTACACCTCTCAAAAAGACTGGGATATAAACCAATATGGAGTTCAAAATGGCCGCCAAATCTTTCTCATTCTATATTTGCATTTTAAGGTAGTCGCTTGCCAACATGGACCTCAGAGTCAATTTTGAGAGAATAAGATGAAGCGTCGGTGAGTTTCTAAATTAGCTTATTAACACTAGGTACATTAGCATGCGCAAACACAAGCACCTTATTATAAAGCAGCTGGACCACTCCAAATAAACTGCGCAGACTTTAGTCTGGCCTCATTAGTATAAGCATATGGAGGCAAACTGCGTGTTAGCAACCAGTGCAGCCATCCAAGAGTGGGTATGTAGAGAAGAGAAGAGTGACCTAGCTCCCTCCTGTGAGGATTCATTTTAGATCTGTAGTCATTATTTCTTCTTAAATACTCTACCTTAGCAGAAGACAAAGTCTTAAGAGGTGTCAGGATAGCTGTTCATCTTGTACTTGTATGTGAGAAGAGCATTTCATTTTCTTTTACAGAAACTCATGCAGTCCCCAAGAGTGTTTAAAAAAAAATGTGTGCCGCTTTTAATCCATCTATAAGCTACTATTTATGTAGGTGTATGTTAAATACTATTAGCATCAATGTTACAATTCCTGAATAATCACTTGTGCAGAGAGAATCAATGTTGGGGGACCTGTCAAAAGAAATTCCAGCTTGTTGAACACAATATGATGAGACTGAGGACATATATCATTGCATTGTAAAGCTAACTAGCTCACACATGAGCTTCATTGCTAAATGCAGTGTTATTAGTGATGGGTCGTTCGCGAACGAGTCGGCTCATGAAGGTGAATGTTGGGAGCCGGCTCGCATATCAGAAGAACCGAAACGATTTATAAAAATATAAAAAAAATAAGATATGTATAATCAAAATATTTAAATGAATAGAATTAACTAATTCAAAGAATGAAAACATAAATAAAATAATATAGGCCTAAATGCTCAAGCGCACACACATTCGTTCTGACTGTCTGCTCAGACTAACAGCCTCACCTGTTGTTCCTGTCAATCAGACACGCAGTGTCAACCAATGAACCAAAGACGCGTGAGGGAGGGCCGAGCCAACTCACTTACAGTCACACAGTTAGCAGCCGAGGAGAGAGAGGAAGGACAGCTGTGAAAACAACAGCGGAAGCACAGTAGCATTTGGATGCATTTTAATAGTAGGCAATGTTAGAGCACAGTGTAGAACTTTCCAAAACAAAATCTCATATAAAGCCGGTTCTACTCACAACCTACGTGCAAACTGTGCACCCAACTGTGTAGCTAGCTGTAGCGGAGCTTCGAGAAACTATGGCCCTGCTAGTGATAGTGGTGGAGCCAGCACCTCCACACGTGGAGATGTATCCACTCAGTCAAGTAGGCCTACCCACGGCAACGCAGTCTTCTATGGACAAGTTTATGCCAAAGTCTATGTCTGTAACAAAACAAGGCCAAATTGATATTGCGTTGGCTAAAATGTTTGCCACCAATTTCCAGCCATTTTCGATCGTGGAGGACAGAGGTTTTAGAAATTATAGCAATAGTCTAGAGCCAATGTACCCATTTACAAGCAAGTAAACCCTTTCAAAATCACTTATTCCACAACTGTATGAGAGCACACAGGCTTCAGTGCGGGAAAGAGTCCAAAAAGCCTTACCACTGACTGCTGGACATCAAGGGTAACCACTTCTTACATGTCGGTTACATCACTTCATTGAAGATGGTTGGATGTCTAGCTGTCTTCTGGACTGCTTTGAGTTCAGCGACAGACACCTCAGAGAACTTGGCAGAGGAACTGTTAAGAGTGGCCATAGAATGGCAAGTAAAGTGGTCTGTTGTGTTAGCGACAATGCAGTTAACATAACCAAAGCCATGATCATTTTAAAATGGACCCATCATCCATGTCTTTCCCACACAATCAACCGGATTGTAAGAGATGCTCTGAAGGTGATGAAGCTGACTGTGGACAAAGTGAAAGCAGCAGTGGAATATTTCCACAGGAGCACAGTAGGTGCTGAAAAACTAAAGTCTACGTACACAACGCCAGATGGGGATGCCTGAGCTGAGGCCTAAACAAGACTGCACTACAAGGTGGAATTCAACATTTTATATGTTGAAGCGGTTTCTTGAGTCTAAGGATGCCATCCTCTCTACCCTGGACATTGTCAATGCACCTGTTGATGCTCTGACCCAAGAGGAATGGGAGGTGGTGGAGGAGGTGTGCAGAGTCCTGGAACCCTTTGAGCAGGTCACTGTGGAGATCAGTGGAGAGAAGTACAGTAAGCAGTTATTACTACATCCTTATTTAATCCAGTATTATATATGTATATGAGCAGTAGATGAGAATGTAGTATCAGTAGACAAAACCTGAACCTGAACTAATAAGTTACTGTTCTCTCTTTTCAGCTATGTGACTGCCTCAAAAATGATACTCCTGTGTAAGGGTCTGCAGCAAATCACAGCCAGCCGCCAGAGAGAAGCAAATGTAACCACAATACATGTGACAGAGTTGATGGACACCCTATGTTCATCAATGGACAGAAAGTTCCACAGAACAGAATAGAGTCACGTGCGATCAGAAACCGCTGCACTTGACCTCAGGTTTAAGGTTAGCCTTCAGTGATGCCAGAGCGATTGATGAGGCTCTTCAAAGAACAACCTCAGCAGCAGGGAGGGACAGCCCCAGCAGTCAGCTGGCTCAGGCACCAAGGCAACAGGAAGAAGAGGGAGCAGATGGAGCAGAAGCACCAGCAGTAGTGTCACAAACGTCTTCTGTTTGGATTCTGTTTGACGAGAGAGCAACTGGGGATGCAGCACGAAGGAATCCCTCAGCAGATGCCATAATGGAGGTCCGATCCTAATTGGAGGATCCCCTCTTCCAAAGATCTGCAGATCCTCTGAGCTGGTAGAAGAACAAGGCCTCTGTCTATCCACGGCTTACTAATGTCATGACAGGGAGACTCTGACATAGTGGCCACATCCGCTCCCTCTGAGAGGGTCTTCTCGAAAACGGGACAAATAATTACTGAGAGAAGAAACCGCATCAGCCCCTCGAAAGTGAGGCAGCTTGCATTTCTGAATGCAAATCTCTCATTAAAGCAAAATATGGTCAGAATTGCTGTGTGCTGCTGGTTATAACATGGCAATAAAGAAGAGAGAGAGAAAAGAGGGACCAGTTTAATGTTTTAAGTGGGATGCTGCAGTTTTGCACATTGTTATTTATTTTTTTTGATATGGTGCAATATTCTATTATTATGTTGTTCAGATTGTATTCGTTTTGAATTGTTAAATTTATATGCACTTTGTTTATATACATTCAAAAGTTAAACTTTAAATGCAATTATTTATTTAACTAGGCAAGTCAGTTAAGAACATCTTATTTTCAATGACGGCCAAGGAATAGTGGGTTAACTGCCTTATTCAGGGGCAGAACGACAGATTTTTACCTTGTCAGCTCGGGGGTTCAATCTTGCAACCTTTCGGTTACTAGTCCAACGCTCTAACCACTAGGCTTCCTGCTGCCCCATGTTTAATAGTTTAATAGCATTCCTGTTCATAACAAACCAATGCATTTATAAATACATTGTGGTTAAGGTAGAGTATGATTTAGTTTAATAATTTAATTAGAATTGTTTTAACACCAATCATAGTCAAACTATCGCAAACTGTTTGACTTGAAAAAATACAAAACATGTTTTTTTTACGAGCTGCTTGGGAGCCAAAAGATCCATCTCTTTTTGGTGAGCTGAGCCGAACGAGCCGGCTCACTGAAAAGAGCCGGAATGCCCATCACTAATTGTTATTTTCTAGTTCCTAATTTCAAAACCTCCCAAAATTTGAGGCTACACTTATACAGCAGAGTCAAGTCAAACGGTGGTGTATGCTTCTCCTTGTACCACACGGGAAATCAATAGTTAGCAGTATTAAGGTTGGAACTTAACTGCTCTGACAGTAACCGGTGAGAATGACATAAACGAAATAAGCCTTCAGATAAAGACAGGGTCACGTGGAAACAAGATGTGACTCCCATTACTACCTACAGCGCCTTAAAAACTGCCACCCCAAAAAAACAGCTATCATTGCTGGGAAGATAGCCTGGAGATTGGTGCTCGGCCCGATGTCAGAGCTTCCTTGACATGCTTTGATGAAGGCTAGAAATAGGGCTAGCTACAGGACTCCAGGGGAGAAGAAGAAGTAGGGAGGCTTTCAAAGCCCTAAATTACAGCGTATTAGAGTACTTACAGTACACAGGCCTCCAGACTGTCTAGGAAGGGGGATAGTCTTTTAATTTTTCTGTGAGTACAAAGCCATGTCATAAGAAGTCTACTTGGGGTGTAATAAAGTTTTTGTACAGTTAGTTAGGACCAAGGACAGGAGGTTGTGAATTCCACCATGTGAATAGACCAGGAAAAGCTCTAGTTGCTGGCCTTGTAGCCTAAAACTAAGGTCCAGAGTTTTAAAATTATTCTGGCTGTGGTCTTAAAAACTATACAAATCCTTCAGGTCACCCCAAATGACCTTTCTCATAAAGTCTCTTTCAACTACACTCCCTGCATATCAAAGTAGATTTAACTAATATTCAAGTAGATTTACCTGATGGAGAGTGTTAACATAATGCCGCAGTGTTTGCCTGGGTTTCTTTGCCTTTTTGGTTGAGTCAGAGAGTCATCTAGTTGATTCAGCAACGGCAAACAGTGTGCTACTGGAGAGGTGGGAGATAATGTATAATTTACTTGGGACTTGAATATTGCTTCTCTCGCCTCTCTCTCTTTTTTGCTCCTTCTCCCGCTCCCCTTCTTTCCCCCCTTCCCTCTCCCTTCCTTCCTTCCTTCCTTCCTTCCTTCCTTCCTTCCTTCCTTCCTTCCTTCCTTCCTTCCTTCCTTCCTTCCTTCCTTCCTTCCTTCCCCCTCTCTCTCTCTATCTCTCTCGCTCTCCCTCTTGCTTTTTCTCTTTCTTTTTCTCTCTCTTTCTCTCTCTCTCTCTCTTTCTCGTTCTCCTCTCCCTCTCCTTCATTGCTGACATGCACATGCACAGTACCTCATATGTGGAGCTAATAATTTTCAAGGCAATGATTGACGGTCTCCCTTTGCTAATAAAGAGTGAGTAACAAGCTGTCAATGAGAGCCCAAGGTTATTTATGAGCCTTCCCAAAGGAAACGTTGCCTCTCTACCCTGACAATAAGGTTTATTTATTTTTGGCTGATGTTACACACATTCACCCAGGAAGGCATGATAACGTGGAGTAATGACGAGGGGGTTTGTGATTGCTCCTAATTTCCGAGTTAGGATGTCTCAAAGGATGTCTCAAAATAGAGGTAGATTTTGAATGATTTCATGTGCATATGAAACCAGTTTTTCAAATAGCAAGTCCTTGGACAGTGGCATTGTAAATGTTATAGCTCCGGAATCTAAATCGATAGACATAAAAATGGCATATTTCTCGGAAGATTTATGCTTTTGCTGTATTTTCAGATGTGAAAATGTCCAAGTCATTCAATGTTGTCTGACTTCTTGGCGTCGATCTTAGGACAGTCTGGATTCTCCTCCACACTCTTAGAAAAAAAAGGTGCTGTCTAGAACCTGCAAGGGTTCTTCAGCTGTCCCCGTAGGAGAACCCTTTAAAGAACCCTATTTTGTTCCAGGTAGAAGCTAAAAAGGGTTCTCCTATGGGTACAGACAAACAACAATTTTGGAACCCTTTTCCTAAGATTGAACTCTCTAATGAGGGAACAAAGCACACTCGGGAGTAATTGATGCACTTGTCATTCACAAGTATGTTTAGATCTCCAGAAAGGTCACGAAGTCCCAAAAACGCTGATTGTCACATAAAGTGCGTACAAGTCTCAAGTATCAAGCCTACGAATCATCTTATCTCAGTAAAACCAATCGGAGAACTCTGACTTTAAAAGTCTCATCACCATGTGCTGGTCATAGAATACATAATGACACCTTCGTCACCTTTATGCAATTGATGAAGCTTTAATCATGACTTAGATCTCCGTAATTCCGCTGGACGTGCTTAATCAGAGTTCCCATGGATACGCGGCCAAACAGTTTCGTGCCTTTCAACAACACATATTGGAGATATATTACTATAATGAACCCAATGACATGAATTCAATATTTGCATTCGTCTTTCATTAAGTTATGGCTATGGCAACATACGTCTGGAGGCAGTTCCAGCAATTTCAAGTAAAGCCGCATTGTATTATTGTAATTAAACGCATTTTCCATAAGGTATGAGGCTCATTTCTCGGTGATGGTTGAAGATGAATCATGGGTAATGCTTATAGCCGACCAGCACGGGGGTCAAGACATTTTGCGAAGCTCAAGGAAACATATTTCACTCTAATCCACTCATCTCTGTAAGACAGAGGAGTGTGATTCACACCTCTCTCCGTTTCACATGGATCACATGGCGACAGCTCTAGTTTTAGATTCCGGTTGGTGGTTGAAGCTGAAGGACGAATGGATCATTTTAAAAAAAAATCTATGTTTTACTTCAAATCAAATCAAATTGTATGGGTCACATACACATGGTTAGCAGATGTTAATGCGAGTGTAGTGAAATACAGTGTCCAATAGAAAGGAGAGGATCCGGCTTGGTTTTTGTACTCTCGTCCCCTGTTGTGCTTTTGATTCCCAACACCCTGGAAAAGAAACAAGCCGTACAAATAACAACACCACAAACCCCAACGATGATATATCCCGGATTAGGATTCCTGAACAATTCCTGAATTTTCATGCTGTCCGTGGAAGTGTTGAATTGAAATATGCATTGAACCATTTTCCCAGAATCCCAGGAATGTTTTTAGAAGACCTTGGGGGGCGGCCATTACTCATCCCTAAGATAAACATTAGACCAGAGCAATCAGAGATAACAGTCCAAAGATGTAGATCCACCTCTGTAGGTGGCAGATAAAGGGAGAACACCTGCTGTTCGCAGACTCTGCTCTGAATTAAATTAGAAACGAGAGACATGGAACCTGCGGGAGACGAATGGGAAGCAAGACATGGGCTCAGTCAGAACAAGAACAGAGAACAAGAGCGTTGCAGAACTGGAACAAGGGAACAAGGCAAAGCCTCAGACAAGAATAGAGAACAAGGAAATGGAGAAGACACTAACTTTTGTCATTGAACCTGATATCCTACATCTCTCAAGACAAGGCCTCAGAACAAGAAGAGAGAACAGAAGAAGGATGAGACTTTTGACTTTATGACTTTTTGTTATTGGACCTGATTAGGGTTTCAATAAATTCCCTGGTTTTCCAGAATACCTGGTTGGAGGGTTCCGGATTTCTTGCTTACAGTATTCCCTCCTGATTCCGGGAACTTCCAACAGGGATTTCAAGAAAACCAGGAAATGTATTGAAAGTTCCCTGAATGTTGCAAGCCTAATCCTGATACATCATTCACTCTTAATGTCCCCTACAGTCTTTTTAATTAACATTTTAAATAATCACTTTATGTCTAATAAATAACTGTGGTTGTTTTTTTAAAAGAAATTCAAAATATATTTTTTTGTCATTTATTTCCCTGAGCCTGTGTGGGCGTGGGAATACACATTTGAATATATTTACATATACAGCCCTGATTGACTGATACAATCATCTAGAGCCCACCCCTTACCCCTTCCAACAACAATAAAGGCACATGGAGTGTAGGCTACTTTGTTATGCTATCAAAACGAAAGGCACACTCCACGCATCTTAATTTGCTATATCATTATTGCACTGTTTTCAATAGGTCACCAGAAGATGCAGCAGGTCACCAGAAGATGCAGGACCAGAACAGCCTGTTTACATGGTGGACCATCCTGGCCTACACCCTGTCTGCGGTCTATTAATTGCAGAATGCCGTGATTATCTACAGGGCAGACCATACTGTAGGTCACTGCATCTCAGAGGCTTAACACACTAAGTAATACTAAGTACTACTTGCTGTTGTAGGCCTCTGAAGGTGATGAAGGCCCATGGCGTAATCTACGGAATCATCACAAAGTCTATTTCATCGTAATGAGAAATAGACTTTGTAAAGATACTGGAGATTATTACTTATTAAAAATGTTCTAATGAGTAAACACTCTTGAATTAAACATTCCGGAATGTTTTCTGTTGTCGAAGGTAAATAAATAAACCAGACTGAAATGAAAGGTTGTCGTCTTCACAAATTCTCTTGTCAGTTTTAAACATAACAGAATAAACAGATCGTAAACAACTTTTCGAGTTATTGTTTTACAGTTCAAGCTCTGGAAGGTATAACTAACAGTGAAATGTATTTATATTCTGATCCTATATTCTGGTACTTTTTCAAAAATGATGCACCATTTTCTGTGATCAGACACTTTCTTATCCGGATAGTAAATTAAATACACATCTGCACCAAAACAAATGACAGGAAGTATTGAGTCTTACATATGGTAAGGAAAGACATACACAAGTAATATCATATAAATAAAACAATCACTTTATTGAAAGTATAAGGTCAGGGGAATACATCGTCTCATTCAAACCTGAAAACAAAGCGCAAGTTACATCACTATCATAACCATAACATCCTACACAACCGCTTACCCTCGCATTCAGGTACCACACAAGCCGTCATATTCTCCTTTCTATCTCTCTTGTAACAAAGCCAACATTTTCTAGGACCCAGATTAAGCCTAATCATGTACTAAGAATCATTTTCAATGGAAAGTGTCTGGGATACCGCTCTCATGTTCATTGTCTGAACTCCGTGCACATGTTGAATGCCATGATTACGGGCAAGAGTTGTTTTTTTTTGGCAACATGCTGTGCTTTCTCCCCAACCCCATTTAGATAAAACAACAGCCTACCTCTTGATTTGTCGCTGTAGCCCACTCTTTCTTATTTCGCAAACTTTGAAATCCGTAATTTTATTCCATCTGGCATTGCATCAGTGAACTCTCCCTCCACGTGCTACACATTGAGTCTCTTTGCTGCATTGATTGGCTCACATAAACAAGAAGGTAGACACGTGAAGGCTACCAGTCAAAACTACATTGAAAAGTTAGCTGTCTTATTGAATTACTCATTTGAAATGTCACGGTATATCATTGTATGTAACAACGTCACACCGATGTTTTAATTTATTTTAGAAAAAGTACTTTCAGTGTTAAAATAGGCCTGTACATTTATTTTGTTGTGATTCCCCCCCCCCCCCCAAACAGCTTACCCAAAAAGGCTTTATCATAATGTTCACAATTTTAGAGGGTTATTTTGACCTGAAAGTGTGGAAATAGCAGAAAAAAACCTGTGTAAAATCATATTTTTTTCCTGCAGCGCCCCTTTAAAAGGTGAGGTCAGAGCTAAACGGCTAACCAGTTACTGTGACCTGACATGTCACCCTAACATCCCCTTTAATTTTTTCCCTTCAGCAAAACATTTTGCCCAATTGGGTTGTTCAAAAAAGGTTCATGGGTAGCGAAATGCTCTTCAATCTGTAGTAGAGTAGAGTAGAGACTGCTGAGAAATTGATATTCTGTCAGGCGTGCTTAAACATTTGATGCATACATAGGTTTTAATTTCAGGAAATACAGAACGTTCGTTCCCTGGGTATTTGGTCCAAAATAACAAACCCCTGAGCGCATGTAGATAATAGATTTGTGTTTGCTGAAGTCAACACAATGCAAGTTCCCTTTGTTTGTGCGTTGGCTATGGAGCCCAGAAGATCACGCGCGTCAGGGTCTTTGAAATCGGAAATGTTTCAAGCTTAACACATCCACATAATCACATTTTGAGTGGTTATTGAAATGCAAAACCCCTAATGAATGTGAGAGTATTTTGGGAACTGAAATTTGGTGTTAAACTAGATGAATGGCATATTAAGTGGGGAGAATTTAGGCAGTGATGCCATGTGGAAACTTTTTGTGCAAGCTTAATGGATGTGGTTCAAAACCATGCTTGTTTGATGAGTAACCTTAGCTAAGACCTGAAGACTTGTGTTAGCTCCCCGAACTAATGCCTTGGCTTTAGCTCAATGGGCTATCACAGTCTTGTGGTGTGCAGGAGATGCAGGTTTTAACACAGTCAGTCACAAGCACAGAGTTGGTCTGACACGACAATGCTGGTCTGGTGAACATCTGAATATTCAAGAGATTTCCAAAGAGTGATCAACAAAGCTTTAGATAAAAGCTATAGTTTAAACTTTAAGACATTTTGTAGATTCATACAGTAGCTTGTGTTATTTGAGACAATTTATGATCGCCACTGTACGCCCATAAACTAAACCTTAACTGAGAGCGACATAAAGAAATGTGGCATATGTTTAATCATGCAAAAGAAAGACTTGTCATTGCTTGTCATGGTGTGAATCATACCCTGAGAATTAAAGTGAGCAGCATACTGTATCTCATTTGCAAAGTTTAGGTAAGCACAGCAGCATGGAACACACACACGCACACATACATGCACGCACACACACACGCACACACACACACGCGCACGCACGCGCACACACACACACACACACACACACACACACACACACACACACACACACACACACACACACACACACACACACACACACACACAAATTCTCTCTCTCAATATGTTAAGATCAGAAAAAGGGCCAGAAACAACATGCCCTCTGGCTTTGAACAACTTTTCCAAAATAATAGCACATTATCTACACCCTGATTAGACTAATGTAATCAATCTTTTGATTAAGATGAACCTTAACGCAGCTAGGAGTCCTTGTTAACAAGGACTTAAATAAACATGAACATGAGAATTCTATTATCTGTGTTCATAAACTGGGTGGTTCGAGCCCTGTTGGTTTGGTTACCACGGCAACTACTGTCGCTATCTAGTAAACTTGATAGCTACTTCAGTGGATGTTGAACACATTTCTACTGGCAAACTAACACATTTCTAGCAGCAAATGGTTTAAATTATAACCATGGTATAAAAGGGACATTCAACTCGGGGCTCTATGCTCTCTCTGGAAAATAATGCAACTCCGTGGAAGGTCAGTTCCACTCCGCTAGCGCATCGTGGAGCACCCCTTCCACGTCGTTCATTATTTTCCATAGAACGCATTCCTTACAAAGCTCTTGGTCGAGTCACGGCACCATAACCATAATACATACAGTATGTCCTCATCCAAGTAATACTATTGGGGATATTTTCTCTCAGATACCACACACACACACACGCCCGCAAACACACACACACACACACACACACACACACACACACACACACACACACACACACACACACACACACACACACACACGCGCACGCACGCACGCACACACACACACAAACAGCGGATTGTCCTGGCAGGATCCTAGCGTGATCAATTATTTATTATTTTAGTCGCCCCTTTTTATCCCAATCTATCTCTGAAGGAACCCTTGAGAGCATTCATGTTGACAATGCGAACAGAACTGGACATGGCGTTAGCTGCTTGTTTGTTATCCTTATAAACATGAACTTTAACACTGTAATGCTAAGTGCCCCTAAGGTTGTTGTGTCAACATACTGTAACATATACTATGATAATATGTCCCAAGGCCTTTATGTGTGATATTCAAGTTGTACCTAGTGATAGTATAGAAGGCCACCTCGGTAATTTAGAACACTGCAAGGTTTATTAGTTTAATCTCTCAATCTCTGAGGAGGAGGCTTTTATTGGAATTATCTGGGAATAGAATTAAATATAAGTTTACATATACTTAGTCATAATGACCATCGTTATGTTTGGAAGAAAAAGAGGAGGCTTGCAAGCTGAAGAACACCGTCCCAACCGGGAAGCACGGGGGTGGCAGCATCATGTTGTGGGGGTGCTTTGCTGCAGGAGGGACTGGTGCACGTCACAAAATAGATGGCATTATGGGGGCGAAAAATTATGTGGATATATTGAAGCAACATCTCAAGACATCAGTCAGGAAGTTAAAGCTTGGTTGCAAATGGGTCTTCCAAATGGACAATGACCCCAAGCATACTTCCAAAGTTGTGGCAAAACGGCTTAAAGCATTAATGGCAAAGTCAAGATATTGGAGTGGCCCTCTCAAAGCCCTGACCTCAACTTGTATTTCTTTCATCACGTTCTCAGTGGGTCAGAAGTTTGCATTCACTCAATTAGTATTTGGTAGCATTGCCTTTAAATTATTTAACTTGGGTCAAACGTTTCGGGTAGCATTCCACAAGCTTCCCACAAGTTGGGTGAATTTATAGAAAATGTGTGGGCAGAACTGAAAAAGCGTGTGCGAGCAAGGAGGCCTACAAACCTGACTCAGTTGGCAACATGCTTTGCTTTCTCCCCAACCCCAACATGCTGTGCTCCTGACCAGCTCTGTCAGGAGGAATGGGCCAAAATTCACCCAACTTGTGGGAAGCTTGTGGAATGCTACCCGAAACGTTTGACCCAAGTTAAATAATTTAAAGGCAATGCTACCAAATACTAATTGAGTGAATGCAAACTTCTGACCCACTGAGAACGTGATGAAAGAAATACAAGTTGAAATAAATAATTCTCTATACTATTATTCTGACATTTCACATTCTTGAAATTAAGTGGTGATCCTAACTGACCTAAAAGAGGGAATTTTTACTAGGATTAAATGTCAGGAATTGTGAAAAATGGAGTTGAAATGTATTTGGCTAAGGTGCATGTAAACTTCCAACTTCAACTGTATGTGTGATTGCCTGTTAGAAGATGATTTCAAGTACTGTTTTCACACACTGTGCGTGGCTCTTAAAGTAAAACATTTTTAGGAAATGTCCATCCCTTAAGTGAATTACAACTAGGGTTTCAAAGCTACCAATCTCTTTCATAAGTTCTTTAAACAATAAAAGTAGTTTTTTTTTTAACACTTTACTGTAGATGTCCTTATAAATGCATTCACAAAGCCTTTATAACAACATTACAACATTGTCATAAACTGTCATAAGTGCTTTTAAATAGTTAAGGGTCATGGCATAAGATGTTACAAAACTAGTTAAAATGGGTGTTATAGATGAATGTTCATTCTGTTGACATATGCTCTGATGCCAACTGTTAGTAACAACTGCTATTACAGTTGAACAAATATATGAACTCGACATATATAGTCTCGGTCCCACGTTTCATGAGTTGAAATGAAAGGACCCATACATCTCTCAAATTTTGTGCACAAATTAGTTTACATCCCTGTTCGTGAGCATTTCTCCTTTGCCAAGATAATCCATCAACCTGACAGGTGTGTCTTATCATTACATAGGTGCACCTTGTGCTGGGGACAATAGAAGGGCGCTCTAAAATGTGCAGTTTTGTCACACACACAATGCCACAGAGGCCACAAATTTTGAGGGAGTGTGCAATTGGCATGCTGACTGCAGGAATGTCCACCAGAGCTGCTGCCAGATAATTTAATGTTAATTTCTCACTCATTGTTGAGAATTTGACTGTACATCCAACCGGCCTCACAAACGCAGACCAAGTGTAACTAAACACACCCAGAACAACCACATCCAGCTTCTTCACCTGCGGGATCGTCTAAGACCAGCCAACCGGACAAGTGATGAAACAGGAGTATTTCTGTCTATAATATAGCCCTTTTGTAGAGAAAAACTAATTGTTACGAATGGAGACGGACCAAGGCACAGGGGATGTTGAGTTCCACATATTTTTTGTAAAGTGAAACTTAGCAAAACAAAACATTAAAATCAAATAAACTAACAACGACGTGGTGCACATGCACAAAACACCAAATAATATCCCACAAACATAGGTGGGAAAAATGCTACCTAAATATGATCCCCAATTAGAGACAACAATTACCAGCTGCCTCTAATTGGGAATCATTCAAATCACCAACATAGAAATAATAATCACCCACATAGAAAATCTATACTAGATCACCCCCTAGTCACGCCCTGACCTATTACACCATAGAGAACTAAGGGCTCTCTATGGTCAGGGCGTGACAGTACGTTGCACAGGACATACTGGGCTGTGGAGGCGTACTGGAGACCTGGTGCGTATAGCCGGCATCAATTATACCGGTTTGATGACACACTTCGCACGGCAAGTGCGGAGAGCTGATTCAGGTGGCATTAAACTGATAACATGCTCCTTAGGGCAAATGTCCACCAACTCAACCACTCCCTCTGTTCTCTCTCCTCCAATACCTCCATTCACTCACTGATGGTCTCTGGCTCTCTCCGTTCACTCTCCGCCAGTTTCTCCCTCTTCTCCCAGACTGGCTCTGGTTCACTCGGCTCCGCCGACAGCTCCATGTGCCCCCTCCCAAACATTTCTTTGGGTTTCTGTGGCCTTGGTCCCCGGCGTCATTGCTGTCCTTCCATGCTCCTTGGCGACTCCCCAAGGAAGGGTCTCGCGTTCTCTCATGTCCTCCTAAGTCCAAAACTTCCTTACCTCTTTATCACGCTGCTTGGTCCTTTGTTGGTGGGATATTCTGTCACGAACATGAGGAGAGACGGACCAAGGCACAGCGGATGTTGAGTTCCACATATTTGTTATAAAGTGAAACTTAGCAAAACAAAACAATAAAATCAAATAAACTAACAATGAAACGTGACTAAGTGGTGCACATGCATAAAATAATATCCCACAGGGGCCTCCCGGGTGGCGCAGTGGTTAAGGGCGCTGTACTGCAGCGCCAGCTGTGCCATCAGAGTCCTGGGTTCGCGCCCAGGCTCTGTCGTAACCGGCCGCGACCGGGAGGTCCGTGGGGCGACGCACAATTGGCCTAGCGTCGCCCGGGTTAGGGAGGGCTTGGTCGGTAGGGGTGTATTTTATGTCTCATCGCGCACCAGCGACTCCTGTGGCGGGCTGGACGCAGTGTACGCTAGCCAAGGTGGCCAGGTGCACGGTGTTTCCTCCGGCGCATTGGTGCGGCTGGCTTCCGGGTTGGATGTGCGCTGTGTTAAAGAAGCAGCGGCTTGGTTGGTTGTGTATCGGAGGACGCATGACTTTCAACCTTCGTCTCTCCCGAGCCAGTACGGGAGTTGTAGCGATGAGACAAGATAGTAGCTACTACAACAATTGGATACTACGAAATTGGGGAGAAAAAGGGGTAAAATTCAAAAAAAAAAATAATAATAATAAAAAAAATAATAATATCCCACAATCACAGGTAGGAAAATTGGTACCTAAATATGATCTCCAATTAGAGACAACGATTACCAGCTGCCTCTAATTGGGAATCATACAAATCACCAACATAGAAATAATAAACTAGAACCCCACATAGAAAATCTATACTAGATTACCTCCTAATCACTCCCTGACCTACTACACCATAGAGAACTAAGGGCTCTCTATGGTCAGGGCGTGACACTAATTCAGAATGGCTGGACCTGGCTCCCTAGTGGGTGGGCCTGGGTGACAAGTGGGTGGGCATGTGAAATGCATAGATTAGGGCCTAATTAATTTTTTACATTTACTGATTTCCTTATATGAATTGTTACTCAGTAAAATATTTGAAATGATTGCATGTAGCGTTTATATTTTTGTTCAGCATAAATACTTCATAGGTGTGTACGTACCAGATATTATAACATGGCTTTAAATAATTTACCAATATCTGTGTCACATTATTACATTGAATTTAATGATGGGCATCGTAACCATGTTATATGTTGTAATAGTGTGAACAGATACCTTCAAAACTTCTTACGGCTAGGGGTTCCGCAAGCGGCACCCCTCGACAACATTCCGCTGAAAAGGCAGCGAGCGTAATTCAAAAATATTTTTGAGAAATATGTAACTTTCATACATGAACAATTCCAATACACCAAATGAAAGATAAACGTCTTGTTAATCTACCCATCGTGTCCGATTTCAAAAAGGCTTTACAGCGAAAGCACAACATATGAATATGTTAGGTCAGATCCAAGTCACAAAAACACACAGCCATTTTTCCAGCCAAAGAGAGGAGTCACAAAAAGCAGAAATATAGATCAAATTAATCACTACCCTTTGATGATCTTCATCAGATGACACTCATAGGACATCATGTTACACAATACATGTATGTTTTGTTCGATAAAGTGCATATTTATATCCAAAAATCTCAGTTTACATTGGCGCATTACGTTCAGTAATGTTTTGCCTCCAAAACATCAGGTGATTTTGCAGAGAGCCACATCAATTTACAGAATTATTCATAATAAACATTGATAAAAGACTGTTAAAAACTGTTATTCACAGAATTAAATATATACTTCTCCTTAATGCAATCGCTGTGTCAGATTTTTATGAAACTTTACGGAAAAAGCAAACCATGCAATAATCTGAGTACAGCGCTCAGACAACAAATCAAGCCAAACAGATATCCGCCATGTTGGAGTCAACAGAAGTCAGAAATAGCATTATAAATATTCACTAACCGTTGATGATCTTCATCAGAATGCACTCCCAGGAATCCCAGTTCCAGAATAAATGTTTGATTTTTTCGAAGTTCATCTTTATGTCCAAATATCTCCTTTTTGTTAGAGCGTTCAGCCCAGTAATACAAATTCATGATGCATGAGCAGACGAAAAGTCAAAAGGTTCCGTTACAGTCCGTAGAAATATGTCAAACGAAGTATAGAATGAATCTTTAGGATGTTTTTAACATAAATTTTCAGTAATGTTCCATCCGGAGAATTCCTTCAGAAATGCAATGGAACTCAAGCTAACTCTCACGTGAACGCACGTCACGAGCTCATGGCAATCTGACAGACCACTGACTCATTCAGCTCCCATTCCCCCCTCCTTCACAGTAGAAGCATCAAACAAGATTCTAAATACTGTTGACATCTAGTGGAAGCCTTAGGAAGTGCAATTTGACCCTACCGACACGGTGTATTCAATAGGCAAAGAGTTGAAAAACTACAAACCTCAGATTTCCCACTTCCTGGTTGGATTTTTCTCAGGTTTTCACCTGCCATATGAGTTCTGTTCTACTCACAGACATCATTCAAACATTTTTAGAAACTTCAAAGTGTTTTCTATCAAAATCCACTAATGATATGCATATATTAGCAACTGGGACTGAGTAGCAGGCAGTTTACTCGCGGCACGCTTTTCATCCAAACGTGACAATGCTGCCCCCTATCCCAAACAGGTAAAGTGATTTTGAGGTGTAAAACAATTATGAATGCTCTTAATATCACAGCTGAGAGCATTATAAAACCATTCAGAATCTCCAAGAAACAATTTGCAAATTGGATGTATTTTGGATTTTTTTAATTTAGAAAACAAGGCAATAAATAAATTGGACCACGTCCAGATATACAAAATGTACATTATTATAATAATAATAATAATAACAACAACTTGCGAAAAAGCCAAAAAAATTACTAATATCAATTTAAGTTAATATATATATTTTTTAACAAAATCACAACAGGATTTGTGAAAGCTGTGATGAAAAGGAAGATGTGTAGGCCACAGTAACAATGACAAATACGTGTTTATTATTTATTTGTCACATGCTTCATAAACACCCAGTGTAGACTAACAGGGTCCTTTTCCAACAATGCAGAGATTAAAGAAAAAAATATATATAAATAGTGACACAAGAAATAAATACACAGTGAACAACAAATAACAAGTAAAAAATAACTTGGCTATATACACAGGGTATCAGTACTGAGTCGATGGGCAGGGGTATGAGGTAATTGCGGTTGCTATGTACATATTGGTAGGGGTAAACTGACTAGGCAACAGGATAGATAATAGACTGAGCTGTGGTGTATATGCGTATATGGAGCAGTGGCAGCAGAGTCTAGTGGGTAGAGTCTAGTGTGTGTGCAAGAGAGATTGTTAAAAAGGGGTAAATGCAGATTGTCTAGGTAGCCATTTTGATTAGCTATTTAGCGGTCTTGTTTAGCAGTTTAACTCTTACTAGCTAACATTATTATTATCCATGTATTTGCTGTGGCTAGGTTTCCTAACATGAGCCGACATATGCCTTCTCCCGGGAGAAGACAGATGCCAGCTCATGTAGCAAATCTAGCCACAGCAAATAGCTAACCTCAAAGTGAATAAAAAAACAACAACATTTTGGGCAAATTCATTTAAAATGAAATACAGAAATATCTAATTTACATAAGTATTCACACCCCTGAGTCAATATACAGTATGTTAGAATCACGTTTGCCAGTGATTACAGTGGTGAGTCTTTCTGGGTAAGTGCTTTACACACCTGGATTGCACAATATTTGCACCTTACTTGCACATCTTTTTTAATTCTTCAAGTTGGTGGTTGATCATTTCTAGACTGCCATTTTAATGTCTTGACATGGATTTTTAAGCAAATTTAAGTTAAAACGGTAACTAGGCCACTTGAGAACATTCTATTTCATCTTGCTAAGCAACTCCGGTATTTAATTTGCCTTGTGTTTTAGGTTATTGTCCTTGAGAATTTGACTCCAAGTGTCTGTTTGAAAGCAAACTGATCCGAGTTTTCCTCAAGCATTTTGCCTGAGCTTAGCTCCGTTCTGTTTCTTTTTGTCCTAAAAAACTCCGTAGTCCTTGCCGATGACAAGCATAGGCGTAACATGATGCAGCCACTACCATTCTTGAAAATATGAAGAGTGGTACTCAGTGATGTTGTGTTTGATTTGCCCCGAACATAACGCTTTGTATTCAGGACATAAAGTTAATTTCTTTGCCACGTTTTTTGCAGTTTTACTTGAGTGCCTTATTGTAAACAGGATGCATGTTTTGGAATATTTTTGTTCTGTATAGGCGTCTTCTATTACAGCCATTAAACTCTCTAACTGTTTTAAAGTCACCAATGGCCTCATTGTGAAATCCCTAAACTGTTTCCTTCCTCTCCGGCAACTGAGTTAGGAAGGACACCTGTATCTTTGTAGTGACTGGGTGTATTGATACACCATCCAAAGTGTAATTAGTAACTTCACTATGCTCAAAGGGATATTCAATGTCTGTTTTCTACCAGTAGGTGCCAATAGGTGCATTTCTATGCAAGGCATTGCAAAACCTCCCTGGTATTTGTGGTTGAATCTGTGTTTGAAATTAACTGCTCGACTGACAGACCTTACAGATTATTGTATATGTGGACTACAAAGAGGAGGTAGTCATTCAAAAATCATATTAATTACACTATTATTGCACACAGAGTCCATGCAATTTATTATGTGACATAAGCAAATGTTGCCATGGCAGAAGGGTTGAATAATTATTAACTCAAGACATTTCAGCTTTTCATTTGTAATTCATTCATAAAAAGATAATTCCACTTTGACATTATGGGGTATTGTGTGTAGGCCAGTGATACACAATCTCAATATAATCCATTTGAAATTCAGGCTGTAACACAACAAAATGTGGAATGCTTTCTGAAGGCTGTGTAATGATGGGGTGGGTAGCCTAAAAAGGTTACCAATGTTTTTATTCACCGATAAATAAGAGGGGTGGGGAGAGGGACTATGGTGGGAGAAAGAAAGAAAGTGAAAATATTTTACTTGCCTTGCTTTGCCAAGCACCCACTTTTGTATCAGATTATTGGATTGGTACGCTACTCCGTATATCATACATTCATCACATCCAATACCTTTAGAAGAGACATGATCAAACAGAATAGACTCAAGGTATACACATGACCAGATAGTCAAAGGAATTGGAATTGCTAAGAAATCTTCTTATCTTGTTTCTGATCTCACATTACCCCAACACAAATACATTTAAACTCAGTTTTTCACAATTCCTGACATTTAATCCTAGTAAAATTAGGATCACCACTTTATTTTAAGAATGTGAAATGTCAGAATAATAGTAGAGAGAATGATTTATTTCAGCTTTTATTTCTTTCATCACATTCGCAGTTTGTCAGAAGTTTACATACACTCAATTAGTATTTGGTAGCATTGCCTTTAAATTATTTTACTTGGGTCAAACATTTTGGGTAGCCTTCCACAAGCTTACCACAATAAGTTAGGTGAATTTTGGCCCATTCAACCTGACAGAGCTGGTGTAACTGAGTTAGGTTTGTAGGCCTCCTTGCTCGCACACGCTTTTTCAGTTCTGCCCCCAAATTTTCTGAAAGGTGAGGTCAGGGCTTTGTGATGGCCACTCCAATACCTTGACTTGTTGTCCTTAAGCCATTTTGCCACAACTTTGGAAGTATGCTTGGGGTCATTGTCCATTTGGAAAACCCATTTGCGACCAAGCTTTAACTTCCTGACTGATGTCTTGAGATGTTGCTTCAATATATCCACATAATTTTCCTTTCTCGTGATGCTATCTATTTTGTGAAGTGCACCAGTCCCTCCTGCAGCAAAGCACCCCCACATCATGATTCTGCCATCCCCGTGCTTCACGGTTGGGATGGTGTTCTTCGGCTTGCAAGCCTCCCCCTTTTTCCTCCAAACATAAAGATGGTCATTATGGCCAAACAATTCTATTTTTGTTTCATCAGGCCAGAGGACATTTCTACAAAAAGTATGATCTTTGTCCCCATGTGCAGTTGCAAACCGTAGTCTGGCTTTTTATGGCGGTTTAGGAGCAGTGGCTTCTTCCTTGCTGAGTGGCCTTTCAGGTTATGTCGATATATGACTCGCTTTACTGTGGATATAGATACTTTTGTACCTGTTTCCTCCAGCATCTTCAGAAGGTCCATTGCTGTTGTTCTGGGATTGATTTGCACTTTTCGCACCAAAGTACATTCATCTCTAGGAGACAGAACGTGAATGAAAGTTGTGTAGTCCCATGGTGTTCATACTTGCGTACTATTGTTTGTACAGAAGAACGTAGTACCGTCAGGCGTTTGGAAATTGCTCCCAAGGATGAACCAGACTTGTGGAGGTCTTCAATTTTCTTTCTGAGGTCTTGTATGATTTCTTTGGATTTTCCCATGATGTCAATCAAAGTTTGAAGGTAGGCCTTGAAATACATACACAGTTACACCTCCAATTGACTCAAATGATGTCAATTAGCCTATCAGAAGCTTCTAAAACCATGACATCATTTTCTGGAATTTTCCAAGCTGTTTGAAGGCACAGTCAACTTAGTGTATGTAAACTTCTGACCCACTGGAATTGTGATACAGTGAATTATAAGGGAACAACCTGTCTGTAAATAATCATTAAAACAAGTTCACGGTTGGGATGGTGTCATTAAATGAGTTTTAATGACTCCAACCTACGTGTATGTAAACTTCCGACTTCAACTGTATGTAGGCCTAGAAGTAGTAACTGCATAGAATAACTGCTTGTAGAAGTTGTAATAGCTACATGTAGAAGTACAGTAGCAGTAGAAGTGATAACTAGTTGTAACTAGTATTAGGTAGATTTGCTATCAAACTACGTTTGGCGTTCAAAGGGACAAGTTGAAGGTCTCCATGTTTCTCAACACTGTGGCTACCTTCCGTTTGAACTCTCACCTCTAGAACACCATTTCTGAGACATTCCTTTAAACCCTGTGTCAGCGGTTATAAGGTGGCTTGGCTCAATACACAAAAGCAATTAATCTGGCCCTGTATTCCTCTGTGTGTGATTTGAAGCCTGGGTGACCTTCACCAGTAAATTGACTGCCAGAAAGACCTATTTTCTAACCTTACATGGCAGTCTTGAACCGCGTCTCGGCATGAATGATCTGCCTCTGTGTTCGTTGAACTGAAAAAGTGTTTCTGGAAAAGGAGGGTTGAAGAGCGCACTGGTGGTGGTGAGTCAAGGCTAGTTGTTTTCCACTGGGTCATGGCTAAGGATTGTGTTCTGGCAAGATCACATTGGTTTGATCTACACTGAAAAAAAATGTCAAGACATTTACACAGAGGCTCTTATCCAGAGGGACTTACAGTAATGAGTGTATTCATTTTAATTCACACTAGTCTCCCGTGGGAATCAAACCCACAACCCTGGCATTGAAAGTGCCATGCTCTACCATCTGAGCCACATGGGGCCGCCAACATGTAAACTGCAACAGTGCTGGTCACATGTTTCATGAGCTGAAATAAAAGATCCCAGGAATGTTTAATACGCACAAATTATTTTACATCGATTTTTAGTAAACATTTCTCCCTTGACCAGATAATCCATCCATCTGACATGTGTGGCATATCAAGAAGCTGATTAAACAGTATGATCATTACACAGGTGCACCTTGTGCTGGGGGCACTAAAAGGCCACCCTAAAATGTGCAGTTTTGTCACACAACACAATGCCACAGACGTCTCAAGCTTTGATGGAGCGGGCAACTGGCATGCTGACTGTAGGAATGCCCACCAGAGTTGTTGCTAGATAATTGAATGTTAATTTCTCTACCAATGTCGTTTCAGAGAATTTGGCATTATGTCCAACCGGCCTTACAACCTTAGACCACGTGTATGGCGTTGTGTGGGTGAGTGGTTTGCTGATGTCAACGTTGTGAACAGAGTGCCCCATGGTAGATGTGGGGTTATGGCATGAGCAGGCATAAGTTATGGACAATGAACACATTTTATCAATGGCAATTTGAATGCACAGAAATATAGTGACGAGATCCTGAGGCCCATTCTGAGGCCCATTTTTTTTAAAGGTATCTGTGACCAACAGATGCATATCTGTATTCTCAGTCATGTGAAATCCATAGATTTGGGCCTAATGAATTTATTTAAATTGAATGATTTCCATATAATGGAAATGGAAAGGAAAAGTGGGATACCTCGTCAGTTGTACAACTGAATGCATTCAATTGAAATGTGTCTTCCGCATTTAATGCAACCCCTCTGAATCAGATATGAACTGTAACTCAGTAAAATCTTTGAAATTGTTGCACGTTGGATTTATATTTTTGTTCAGTGTATAATTACTAGGAGGAACTCTTTCTCTCTTTTCTCCTTCCGTGTATATTTGTGTTTAGTATATTTCTTGGGCAACTCAATAGCTATAGGTTTGTCATGGCCTCGAAATGATTAGCCCCAGCAGCCTATAGTAATGGACTCATCGAACCTAATGTGGATTTCCCGTTTGTCTACCGATTGTTCTTCTCGCTGTTGACGTTTGACTGCCGACATTTTTGCACGATTCTACATGTAAAATGGTTTGTCACTCTGTGAGCAAAGTACTCTAGGCAAGCAAACGCTATGTGTGTGTCCGAGCTCTGAAGTGGAGATAAGATCATATTCCCTAATTAACCAATTGCTCTTTTTACATGCTTTTACCTATGGATCTCTACAGACAAAGCAACATACATTACATTCTGGATGAAGTCATCACAATTGACTAAGGTTGTCCAGAGACGGTATTATCACCTCGGTCCCTTTGCTCAATCATTATTTCTGTGTCTGTCTGTCTCTCTCGCTTTCTTTCTGTCTACTCTCTCTGGAAAACAAAAATGGCTTATCCGGTGTCCCATCTGAATGACATGGAGATAATTATCGAAGGAAGGCCTCATCGGAATTCACCAGAAGCCCCCTCTTTCTATGAGACAATGTTACTATTGTGCTAAAATCCCCGTCAGCTATTTTGATCATATCAGCAGCCAGATCTGGTTGTCACTGAATTCATAGCAGAGAGTAATGAGTTTATAGGCTCTGGAAAAACAGGGCGGCGGCTGTCGACAGCTTAAACTAACCAACACCCTAGGGTTGTCTGGCAACTGAGGGAAGGGATGGAGGGGTGGAAGGATGCGGGGGGTGTGTGGGGGGGGGCATGATTACTATTTCGTCCAATGACTGTTTACTGCGAGGAAACAAAACGACGGGCGACGGCGGTGATGAGTGTGATTAAGTCGTAGTCCCTGAGCGAATTAGAAGGCGAGCCACTGTGCATCAGGTCGGAGTGTGGATTTGGAATTGTGCAGATGACTTGTCGCTGTGTTCTGGTTGGGGAATACATTGAGAATTTCATGTACAGTATCTGTCATTAAAATGTCAATTACATGCAACACTGGGACTGTGCTTTTTGGCGGTGATGTTTTTGATAGTTTGGTGGCTTGAGGTCGGGCCCAAACTCTCGGCCCTACTCCTATAAGCAACCAAAGAGACACAAAAAAGAGCAATAGTGTTTTATGTAGTGATAACTGACCTTAAGCTATATAGAATCACCAGTGCTTGACTTGGACAGAAATAGGTACCGGTACTCATTTTGGTTGGCGGTACTGTTTACATTTAGGTGCAGGAGTTCCACACTACTTTCTATAAGAGGAACAGGAGCTCAACCAGTAGGTAGTGTGAGGTGCCGGTACTCAGTTCCGGTGAGCTCCTGCTCATGTCAAGCACTGAGGATCACAATAACATACTTTTATGGTTGAAGAGAACAGCCTACATAATCTGTAGCCCTCACGTTCACTACAAAAACACAGAGGAATGATTCAGTCTGTTTTATTTCCTCGCACCCCTATCCATCACCATTCAGGTGAGACACCTTTTTAATGAATCTGGATCACATCAAATGATCACATTTATCATGTAGACACGCGCAATTCTCCAAATTGTTGTTTGAAATGGAAAGAGGGACAGACAGGAGACATATTCCCCCATCAATCGTGCCTCCATCCTGGGACTAGAATAGATTTGAGAAGTGCTGAATAATAATGTTTTGTTCTCCCCATAGACACACAGTTAATGAAACGCGCTTTTGGAAATGTCGTTTTGTAAAGTAGCATGGAGTAGTCTGAGTAGTGCTTTATTCTCTTATCATCAAGTTGAACTGTATGTCGCTACTACAGAGGAAGACAATGAACAGCACAAGTAATCAAAATTGAACCAGGCGAACATTTAGTCGGGCAATTCATGAGAGGAAGCTTACATTTAAAAGGAATGTTGATGACAGGACACAGGGCATTTATTATGTTGCAACCGCCAAGGATGATTGGGTGGGAAAACATGGCACAATTGATAAGATTATTAGAAAAATAATCCCCAAAATGACATCTAGAACCTAAATAGCCTCAACACCACTACAGTTACTCCCAACATATCACAGCATTTGACCACTGTGGCATGACACTCAAATCAAATCAAATTGTACTTGTCACACGCGCCGAATACAACCTTAGAGTGAAATGCTTACTTACGAGCCCTTAATCAACAATGCAGTTTCAAGAAAAATACCTGAAAGAAAACAAGAAATAAAAGTAACAAAATGTAACAGTCTACACCCATCTCTCGCAAACGTCAACATGAGTAACCCAGACACCGTTCTGCGTCAACTGGTGGCGAAATGAGGCAGTACAATCTCCTCATGAAGACTTCCTTGTTTTTCCATGGTGGTACCAATGATCCAACGATCCGCGGCCCTCTCCATCTTTCACGGCCCAATCAGAGCTTCCCATTCTGGAGGCGTGCCAGGTGAGAGAGTTGGTGAATAACCAGCTAGGCAGAAGACCACCCAGTGTTTATTTAGTACTGAAGGGGGAGTGAGAGGGAGAGAGGGAGAGAGAGAGAGACAGAGCAACAGGGTTTGTTGGCAGGGAAGATGGCATCAGGGAGATTGATGAGGTTCCTGGATTTAATTACTTTAATTGGTGTTTTTGGCACAAGGTATATTTGAGCTGTTTTTAGGGAATACAAATCACAGGCGTTGCAGGATTCACAGAATGGGCTAATCTCTCTTCTTCTCGCTCTGGATTGTCAGTCATCATACCTGGAGAGAGACACATGTAAGACATACGTTCCTCTCTAGGAGGTGTGGAAATATCAACGAAATACAAAGGTTTAGGAGAATTTCTGACACCTTTCGTGTCTGTTTGAGGTGTCAGGATAGAATGAGCAGCGGTCCTTAAATTAACCCAATATAGACATCTAGAAAGTTTTAGCACAACATGATGTTGCCATGTAAAAACACACCATAATATTGATATCCAGGGGTCATCACTTTGTTATGATAGATGTTACACCCAGTGAGTCAATGGACAGATGTTGAGAGAGAGAGACACATCAAGGGATAGAGAGAGAGAGACAGAAAGACAGAGACAGAGGTATATTGCTGAAATGACCCTTATATGTTGGCAGGTAATTATTGAGCCATATTGTTTGGTAGCAACGATGAAGGGCCTCCTCAGCTTTCTCAGCTGGCATGAGATAAAGAATAGCTACATTAGAGGAAATTCATCTGGGTCCTGTGGGTGTGTGTGTGTGTGTGTGTGTGTCAAATCAAATCAAATCAAATTTTATTTGTCACATACACATGGTTAGCAGATGTTAATGCGAGTGTAGCGAAATGCTTGTGCTTCTAGTTCCGACAATGCAGTAATAACAAGTAATCTAACTAACAATTCCAAAACTACTGTCTTGTACACAGTGTAAGGGGATAAAGAATATGTACATAAGGATATATGAATGAGTGATGGTACAGAGCAGCATAGGCAAGATACAGTAGATGGTATCGAGTACAGTATGTACAAATGAGATGAGTATGTAAACAAAGTGGCATAGTTTAAAGTGGCTAGTGATACATGTATTACATAAGGATACAGTCGATGATATAGAGTACAGTATATACGTATGCATATTAGATGAATAATGTAGGGTAAGTAACATTATATAAGGTAGCATTGTTTAAAGTGGCTAGTGATATATTTACATAATTTCACATCAATTCCCATTATTAAAGTGGCTGGAGTTGAGTCAGTGTCAGTGTGTTGGCAGCAGCCACTCAGTGTTAGTGGTGGCTGTTTAACAGTCTGATGGCCTTGAGATAGAAGCTGTTTTTCAGTCTCTCGGTCCCAGCTTTGATGCACCTGTACTGACCTCGCCTTCTGGATGATAGCGGGGTGAACAGGCAGTGGCTCGGGTGGTTGATGTCCTTGATGATCTTTATGGCCTTCCTGTGACATCTGGTGGTGTAGGTGTCCTGGAGGGCAGGTAGTTTGCCCCCGGTGATGCGTTGTGCAGACCTCACTACCCTCTGGAGAGCCTTACGGTTGTGGGCGGAGCAGTTGCCGTACCAGGCGGTGATACAGCCCGCCAGGATGCTCTCGATTGTGCATCTGTAGAAGTTTGTGAGTGCTTTTGGTGACAAGCCGAATTTCTTCAGCCTCCTGAGGTTGAAGAGGCGCTGCTGCGCCTTCTTCACAATGCTGTCTGTGTGAGTGGACCAATTCAGTTTGTCTGTGATGTGTATGCCGAGGAACTTAAAACTTGCTACCCTCTGTGTGTGTGTGTGTGTGTGTGTGTGTGTGTGTGTGTGTGTGTGTGTGTGTGTGTGTGTGTGTGTGTGTGTGTGTGTGTGTGAGAGAGAGAGAGTGTACTGGTCTAGAGAGCCAGTGTGCGTGTGCGTTCGTGTGTGATTTGGTCGGTCTAGAGAGCCGTAACCTTCAGAAGACTGGTAATCCCCCCCCTTAGCTGTCGGTAGTTGAAGAGACACTCAGTACAGGAGGCTCTGTTGATGTGGGGGTGGCTGATGACAATAGGTGTTGTTCTGAGGTGTGGATTGTACAAGAAAATAAATGGTAGGGAGATGTTATGATTGTATCCACTACTAGATAAGTCTTGTAATGGGAATGATGGCATGGGTGTGTGTGTGTGTGTCTGTGCTTCCGTTTGTGTGTGTGTGTGTGTTCGTGTGAACTAACTATTCAGCTCATTGGTTTTGATAAGACCGGACATATGAGGTCTCTTAGGAGCAACAAGTAATGCAATGTTTTATTGACTCGGTAGATGATTGTGAAACTCCTGTCAGATGTGGAGAGGATGAGCAGAAACAAAGGAATGATGGACCCACGAAGAACATGCTGATGCCCTGAGGGCAGAATTCACTACTTCCATTTTGAGCATCCTCACGGTTAGATTCGTCCTCACTGTCAGATTTCAGTACCGTATCCCTCACCTTCCTCTGTTAGCATAGCAAGTATGATGGAAATGTGGAAAGTCAGAGTTCAACAGGAAATAGGGATCCCCAACTTCCAATTCCAAACATGAGATTACGGTGATCGTTTTTTCCGTTAGAGTGAAGTAATGACAGCAGGGAGAAAGAACTTCAAATGAGACAACATGGACTGTATCACAGAAAAAGTATTGAATATGTAACATATTAATCAGGGAATTTGGCCTCTTAGTTTACATGTTAATCTCCTGCAAACAGTAAGACACACACATATAGAGTACAGAGCCAAAACAACCAAAAATGTGTCACGGTCCTACTATTTTTGGACCTCAGTATATAACCACCTGTTTAACTGCGTAGCCGTACTGCTTACTAAGTATTGTTTGGTAAGGACAAAACATAGCATCCCTGAGGCATTGATGTTTTCAGTGCATCAGAAGCAATCTGCCTTGCTCGACACTGTCTGTCTCCACATCCATTCTCTTTTCTCCTTGCAAAAAAATAGTGTGCATCCCGAATGGTACCCTGTTCCCTTTTAAGTGCACTTGGCAACACTTGCCCCTTTGGACCCTGGTCAAAAGTAGTGCACTATATAGAGAATAGGGTGCATGTTGGCACGTAGCCTAGTCCTGGGTCTCCATTAGTGATGCACTGCAAAAGAGGTAATTTGCAACAGATTTGTACCTTGAGGGCCTAACCATTGTCACCCAATTTCAGCTGTATTATTCTGCAACCCTAGAATCAAGTGACCTGTCCTCTGTCTCCTCTCCCCTTTTCTCCTCGTCATTTGCTCTAAAGAGAGAGAGATAGATGTGTGGAGAGTTCTGTTTGGGAGGTTATTTTGTCCTGGCTGGTGATTACACAGGCCCCAGATAGTGTGTGTCTGTGTGCGTGCGTGCGTGCGTGCGTGTGTGCGCGCGTGTGTATCCAACTTGAAGTGGCCCTTTGGTTGATAGCGCCTCACAGGACGCCCTGCTCTCTCCAAGAAACAGCGAGTTTTCCTGTCTTCAATAACATCTCTCCCCTGAGGAAAAGTCATTGTCATTTCTAGTTGTTTGTCTGCTCAGTTTTGAGGACGGTTACGTGTTCATCAGTCCCAGTTCTTTTCAGTTTGACACTATGCTGATACTTCGGTGTGTCTGGTTCCTGGAGAGGAAACGGGAAACTGAAAAGGATCCCCCTGTAAGACAGTCATGGGTGTGTATGTTTGATAATGAGTGTTTTGAGGACTGAACCTGGCAATTCCACCGAAACGTGGGGCAGATTGACGAGGTATTACGTGATGTCATCTGGCACAAAATGGCAGAACATGGACAGATTGATGAGGCATTAAGTGATGTCATTTGGCACAAAATGGCCACGAAGCACCTGAGGCTATTTCTCCCAGTTTCCTTAGGGACCACTGATTGATAGATGTCACAGTGGTGGTAAGGTTTGTCCAGAATACCACCCATTTTAACCTGGAAGAGGAAGTTATTCACCTAGGAAGAGTTATTCAACTTCAGTTTAGAGAGATGGAGGAGCGGGTCAGAGCTATTAAAATAACAAGCAACTGAAAATAAAGTTGATATAAACTTTAAAGGCCGCAACCTATTACAAAGTTTCCATTGTATAACTTGAACTATGTTGATTTTACTGTTCAAAGAAGATAGGTTCATGCCTTGAGGGTATATTTACTGACTGCTATTGAGAGCTACAAGACTGATTAATTGAATGCATGTTTTCAAATCCGGGAGACTAAGTTGTAATGGGTCAACAGGAATATTCCATATACTTTGAGGGAAGAGGTCTTAAATTGTCGAAGTGTTCTTGTCCTAGCCAATTGAAGGATTAAGCTGGAGGGATCAAGGAGTGTGTGCATGCATGAATCAAAGATCTTGTTCAAATACACACTCTCTGTTTGGATTTCAAATGAGTGGAGGCATCAACTACTTTGATAATGCATATAGATTTTTTCCTTCTACTTTCACTTTGCGTTTCAAGGACTTTTGCCGAAGTGTCCATATCACTTGGCTACACTTGCAAAAAGTAGTATATCTTACAGATGACAGAAAAAAAGATGCTTTGCTTTTAAATGTCAGGTTCGCTCTTGAAGTGAAAAATATTTGTTTGCAGGTGAATTTATTCTTTGATTGTGACAAGGCTGCGTTTCTGAAAAACATGTCCTGATCATAAATTGATCTGATGACAACTGTACAGAGGCGTAGGCAGAAACTGCCATATGGCTGGGCTTGAGTAAAAGTGACTGGGCCAACATTTATCCAGCCAAAATACAGCAAAAATATCCAAACATCAGTCGTGTAGTCGTGGTGCATGGAGAAGTGGGTATACTCTTAAAAAAAAATCCCAACATTTCCCAAACAGCCCTGCCTGGCGAACGAAAGGCGCCCTGTGTGAAATATTCGATGAGGAACAAATGTAGGCTACACTGAATGACCTAAAATCAAGGCAATGCGAAATACATCCAGCATTATCATCCAGAACTAAATAATAGACCTAGCACTTATGGCTGATATGTTAGGCTGAGGAACCAGATCAACACAGAGGTAAGAAAATAAACAGATTTCTGTGATGGTGCGTTGCATGAGAAAGGGATACTGGAGGAGTTCCTTCACTTCACATCAGCTGAAAGCTTGGATGCTAGTCGCTGCTGGTTCATCTCTGTATTGTGCGTTTTGCTAGAGGAGATTTATTGGTTACAACAACAAAAAAGGCCTAGGCTACATTCAATTCTATACACCTTGGTTTTCACATATTTCTGCCCTAATATTACTATTCTTGTATACCTTTTCCAGGCTGTAGTCGTTGCCACATGATGTCTGTAGGCCTATAGGCTATTTCATCTATAAGGGAAATGGTGATCGCTACCGGATCGAGTCCTGGCCTAAACCTCATAGCCTGTCCCTAAAGCTCTTCTATCGAGAAGCAAAATCAAGAGGCTAAACACTGTAGAACTCGTGAGACATGGGGGAATAAATGCACAACTCTCTTTTTGAATGCGAATATTAGGAGACGGAGAACAGAAAAGAGTGCGGAGCTGTCCAGTTCTGAAGTCTTTGATCTGATTCTCACGGGTACAGTCAGCACCGGGCCAAGCCACATTACCTGTCGGTGGGACTGAATAATATAGACCTATGCTATGGTTTCACACTCACACTTTTCAAGCAAGGATTGATTTGTGTTCTTGTAGGCGACTTTGTGCAGGATTTCTCTATTGTACTATATAATTGATAGGGTGTACACCTCCGCTACACAACTTTGACACGCATCAGTGGGGATTAAGAAAGACTTGAGACTAGCCTCCACTGCCCAACATATTTAAGGGGAAATTTGTGCAATCACATTGCATAATTTCACGCGTAACACGATAAATGTGACCAAAAAACATTAAGTTGCCATGACAAAACAAGCCCGTTGTCGCAAAATAGGCAGCGCGAGTGTGCAACTACAGAGCCGTTTACAACAGCGTTGCTTACAAAACAGCCCGATGAATGTCTGAATCTGGCAGTAAACAAACATAATGAAATACACAACATGTCTGTCACTTACATATTCAGAGAGAGAGAGAGAGAGAGAGAGAGTGGGAGAGAAGAGAGAGAGAGTATCAGGCAAGTGCAGAGGTAAAATGGGATATGATATATTGTCACAAAATACAGATGACGGATGAAGCGTTCAATACGACAGTCCAACCTCATGAAATAATCAACATATTATCAGATCAGATCGACCACTCCTAATCAAAGGAGCGATCTACAGTACAGGTAGGTGGATTCTGGGGACTGGATTCAGGACCATGGTCAGCGCATCTGCCGGACACCAGCTCAGCACTAGATTGGAATAGGGGCAAACAGCTCATTGCACTACTGCACAACAAAGAATATAACACCCTGAAAGTGTCACAATTTTTGCAATATGACAACAGCCAAACACAACACAATGCAAACACTTTAGGCTTGTATCTCAAACTGTATGGTGGGCATGACATGAATAGATTACTTTGAATAAGAATAGGCTGCTGTATAGGCATTCAGGCATGAACACATATTATCATTAAATACACTGCTCAAAAAAATTAAGGGAACACTAAAATAACACATCCTAGATCTGAATGAACAAAATATTATTATTAAATACTTTTTTCTTCACATAGTTGAATGTGCTGACAACAAAATCACACAAAAATTATCAATGGAAACCAAATTTATCAACCCATGGAGGTCTGGATTTGGAGTCACACTCAAAATTAAAGTGGAAAACCACACTACAGGCTGATCCAACTTTGATGTAATGTCCTTAAAACAAGTCAAAATGAGGCTCAGTAGTGTGTGTGGCCTCCACGTGCCTGTATGACCTCCCTACAACGCCTGGGCATGCTCCTGATGAGGTGGCGGATGGTCTCCTGAGGGATCTCCTCCCAGACCTGGACTAAAGCATCCGCCAACTCCTGGACCATCTGTGGTGCAACGTGGCGTTGGTGGATGGAGCGAGACATGATGTCCCAGATGTGCTCAATTGGATTCAGGTCCGGGGAATGGGCGGGCCAGTCCATAGCATCAATGCCTTCCTCTTGCAGGAACTGCTGACACACTCCAGCTACATGAGGTCTAGCATTGTCTTGCATTAGGAGGAACCCAGGGCCAACCGCACCAGCATATGGTCTCACAAGGGGTCTGAGGATCTCATCTCGGTACCTAATGGCAGTCAGGCTATCTCTGGCGAGCACATGGAGGGTTGTGCGGCCCCAGAAAGAAATGCCACCCCACATCATGACTGACCCAGCGCCAAACCGGTCATGCTGGAGGATGTTGCAGGCAGCATAACATTCTCCACGGCGTCTCCAGACTCTGTCACGTCTGTCACGTGCTCAGTGTGAACCTGCTTTCATCTGTGAAGAGCACAGGGCGCCAGTGGCGAATTTGACAATCTTGGTGTTCTCTGGCAAATGTCAAACGTCCTGCACGGTGTTGGGCTGTAAGCACAACCCCCACCTGTGGACGTCGGGCCCTCATACCACCCTCATGGAGTCTGTTTCTTGACTGTTTGAGCAGACACATGCACATTTGTGGCCTGCTGGAGGTCATTTTGCAGGGCTCTGGCAGTGCTCCTCCTGCTCCTCATTGCACAAAGGCGGAGGTAGCGGTCCTGCTGCTGGGTTGTTGCCCTCCTACGGCCTCCTCCATGTCTCCTGATGTACTGGCCTGTCTCCTGGTAGCGCCTCCATGCTGACAGACACAGCAAACCTTCTTGTCACAGCTCGCATTGATGGATGAGCTGCACTACCTGAGCCACTTGTGTGGGTTGTAGACTCTGTCTCATGCTACCACTAGAGTGAAAGCACCGCCAGCATTCAAAAGTGGCCAAAACATCAGCCAGGAAGCATAGGAACTGACAAGTGGTCTGTGGTCACCACCTGTAGAACCACTCCTTTATTGGAGGTGTCTTGCTAATTGCCTATAATTTCCACCTGTTGTCTATTCCAATTGCACAACAGCATGTGAAATTTATTGTCAATCAGTGTTGCTTCCTAAGGGGACAGTTTGATTTCACAGAAGTGTGATTGACTTGGAGTTACATTGTGTTGTGTTCCCTTTATTTTCTTGAGCAGTGTATAATACCGCAGAGGGTATGAATATACAGTGCCTTGCGAAAGTATTCGGCCCCCTTGAACTTTGCGACCTTTTGCCACATTTCAGGCTTCAAACATAAAGATATAAAACTGTATTTTTTTGTGAAGAATCAACAACAAGTGGGACACAATCATGAAGTGGAACGACATTTATTGGATATTTGAAACTTTTTTAACAGCTTTCTTCTTGCCACTCTTCCATAAAGGCCAGATTTGTGCATTATACGACTGATTGTTGTCCTATGGACAGAGTCTCCCACCTCAGCTGTAGTTCTCTGCAGTTCATCCAGAGTGATCATGGGCCTCTTGGCTGCATCTCTGATCAGTCTTCTCCTTGTATGAGCTGAAAGTTTAGAGGGACGGCCAGGTCTTGGTAGATTTGCAGTGGTCTGATACTCCTTCCATTTCAATATCATCGCTTGCACAGTGCTCCTTGGGATGTTTAAAGCTTGGGAAATCTTTTTGTATCCAAATCCGGCTTTAAACTTCTTCACAACAGTATCTCGGACCTGCCTGGTGTGTTCCTTGTTCTTCATGATGCTCTCTGCGCTTTTAACGGACCTCTGAGGCTATCACAGTGCAGGTGCATTTATACGGAGACTTGATTACACACAGGTGGATTGTATTTATCATCATTAGTCAATTAGGTCAACATTGGATCATTCAGAGATCCTCACTGAACTTCTGGAGAGAGTTTGCTGCGCTGAAAGTAAAGGGGCTGAATAATTTTGCACGCCCAATTTTTCAGTTTTTGATTTGTTAAAAAAGTTTGAAATATCCAATAAATGTCGTTCCACTTCATGATTGTGTCCCACTTGTTGTTGATTCTTCACAAAAAATACAGTTTTATATATTTATGTTTGAAGCCTGAAATGTGGCAAAAGGTCGCAAAGTTCAAGGGGGCCGAATACTTTCGAAAGGCACTGTAACAGCTCATTTGAATAAAAAACTATAAACCTGGCCTTTCAAGGCAGGCATGAAAACATGAAAACATCACACACAGCCTAATATCACAGTGGGTATGAATACAATGGCCCACTGGAATCAAACACATACAGTGCCTTCAGAAGGTATTCATACCGTTTGACTTATTCCACATTTTGTTGTGTTACCACCTGAATGAAACATTTATTAAATAGATTTGTTTTCTCTCACCCATCTACACATAATACCCAGTAATGACAAAGTGGAAACATGTTTTTCGAATGTTTTTCAAATGTATTGAAAATGAAATACAGAAAAGCTCATTTACATAATTATTCACAACCTTTTGCTGTGACATTCCAAGTAGAGCTCAGGTGCATGCCGTTTCCATGGATCTTCCTTGAGATGTCACTACAACTTGATTGGAGTCCACCTCTGGCCAATTCAATTGTTTGGACATGATTTAGAAAGAAACGCACCTGTCTATATAAATTCCCACAGTTGACAGTGCAAGCTAGAAGAGAAACTATACCATGAAGTCCAAACGGGCAAGAAGGACCTTGGTCAGTAAGAACCCATGACCACTCTGACAGAACTACAGAGTTCATTGACTGAGATGGGAGAACCTGCCAGAAGGGCAACAGTCTCTACAGCACTTCTCCAATCTGGGCTTTATGGGACAGTCGGCCAGAGGAAAGCCACTCCTGAGAAAAAGGCACATGGAGTTTGCAAAAGGGTACGTGAAAAATTGAGAGCATAAGGCAAAATATTCTGTGGTCTGATGAGACAAAAATATAACTATTTGGAAGGAATGCAGAGTGCTGGAGAAAACCAGGCACAGCTCATCACCCGTCTAACACCATCCCTACCGTGAAGAATGGTGGTGGCAGCATCATACTATCGGGGTGCTTTTCAGAGACAGGGACTGGGAGACTGGTAAGGATAGCGGGAACAATGAATGAAGCCAAATATAGGCAAATCATTGATGAGAACCTGCTTCAGAGTGCAAAGTACTTAGACTGGGGGCAAAGATTTACGTGGACAATGACCCCAATCCTACAGCCATAGCAACACTGGAATGGCTTCAGAACAATAATGTGAAAGTCCTTGAGTGGAAAGACTTGACGATTGCTGTTCACCGACGCTCCCGATCTAACTTAACAGAGCGTGACAAAATCTGCAAGGAAGAATTGGAGAAAATCCCCAAACTCAGATGTGCAAAGCAAATACAGACGTACAGTACCCAAGACAAGTCAAAGCTGCAATCGACAACAACGTTTTTTTGGTAACACTTTACTTGACACCCAGCACCATAACGTGTTATGTCAAAATGTCATAACAGCTGACATAACTTGTCATAATATGGTCATAACACTGTCCTTACACATATATTTAGACCTGGTGTGACATTGTTCTGTTATTTTATGACTGGTTATGACACCTACATAAGAGTGTCAAAACCTACAAAACCTACCACACAAGGCAAAAGATTCCATTACACCGTAGCCTACTTGTCAACAGTATGTTTATGTTATATAACATTTTCTGAAATTGTCCATATTAAATGAACATTGAAATTTTGCACACATTGATGTCATGCACCTAGCCCATGCACATGCACCTACCCCAATGCTCTGTTGCTGGTAACTGGGAAGAATTGCAAGAGAAGATTTCAGGAGCAGGACAAGACACCCTCTTTTTTTTTTACTGATGACTGACATAAGAGTATCTGGCCTTATACATAGGGCTATATATCAATCTAGAACAGGATTATCTGTTTTGGATGCAATTTGAATGGGGTTGATGGAGAGAGAGAAAGACTGCAGCAGAGTTCTCGTGCGTGCATTGATTTAAAGGAACAATATTCGAGTGATAGGCTGTTTTAAAACTCTTAAAAAAGTATTGTCTTCACAATTAAACAACAAGCCAGGTGGCTCCCAAAAGACAGATGGAGATGGGTAAATTAGACACGCAAAAATACTCAATGTTGATTTTTCAGCAATTGGACATTAGTCATCAGGATACTAGGAAGAAGAGGCTGTAGCCCGTCGTTGTAACCTACCTAGAGTCCCTCTTTCTCTCTTTCGTCACAGGCGTAGCCTTAGGTCATCAAAGGACAACAGGGCTACATTGTTGAGATGTGCAGTCCGCATGCAAGTTCTGATACATTTTATTATATGGCCTGTACTGGAGAAGAGTGTCTCAACAGTACATGAAGTCATAGGAAGGGTGACGATGGTCGTTAGTGGTCTATTGATGTTAGGGAAAATGTCAATGTCTACACATTTTAGAGAAAATAGTGTCTCTTGTTGAATTGTATTCCCGCCAATAAAAATGTCCATACCACTTCCATGAAATTAAACAAATTCATAAAAGATTGGACACACCTACTCATTCAAGGCTTTTTCTTTGTTATTACTATTTTCTACATTGTAGAATAATAGAGAAGACACCAAAAGATGCAGTAACCCCCAAAAAGTTTTAAACAAATCAAAAAGTATTTTAAATGTAAGATTCTTCAAAGTAGCCGCCCTTTGCCTTGATGATACTTTGCACACTCTTGGCGTTCTCTCAACCGACTTCATGAGGTAGTCATCTGGAGTGCATTTCAATTAGTGTGGTGTGGTGCCAGGACAACAACCTCTCCCTCATTGTGAGCAAGACAAAGGAGCTGATCATGGACTACAGGAAAAGGTGGGCCGAACAGGCCCCCATTAACATCGACTGGTCTGTAGTGGAGCGGGTCGAGGGTTTCAAGTTCCTTGGTGTCCACATCACCAGTTCTACAGCTGCACCATCGAGAGCATCCTGACCGGTTGCATCACCGCCTGATATGGCAACTGCTCGGCATCTGACCCCAAGGCGCTACAGAGGGTAGTGCGAACGGACCAGTACATCACTGGGGCTTAGCTTCCTGCCATCCAGGACCTATATACAGTAATAGGCAGTGTCAGAGGAAAGCCCATAAAATTGTCAGAGACTCCAGTCACCCAAGTCATAGACTGTTTTCTCTGCTACCGCACGGCAAGCAGTACCGGAGCGCCAAGTCTAGGACCAAAAGGCTCCTTAACAGCTTCTACCCCCAAGCCATAAGACCGCTGAACAATTATTCAAATCGCCACCCCCACCCCCCTATATTCGCTGTTTAATATTTATGCATAGTCGCTTCACCCCTACCTACATGTACAGATTACCTCAACTAACCTGTACCCCCGCACACTGACTCGGTACCGGTACCCGCTGTGTTTAGTCTCGTTATTGTTATTTTATTGCTTTACTTTTTATTATTTTTTACTTTAGTTCATTTGGTAAATATTTTCTTAACTCTTCTTGAACTGCACTGTTGGTTAAGGGCTTGTAAGTACGCATTTCACGTTGTATTCGGCGCATGTGACATTTTTTGTTATTGATTTGATTTGATTTGAATTAACAGGTGTGCCTTGTTAAAAGTTAATTTGCTGAATTTCTTTCCTTCTTAATTAATGTGTTTGAGCAAATCAGTTGTGTTGTGACAAGGTAGGGTTGGTATACAGAAGATAACCCTATTTAGTAAAAGACCACATCCATATTACAGCCTGAACAGCTAAAATATGTAAAGAGAAACAACAGTCCATCATTACTTTAAGACATGAAGGTCAGTCAATACGGAATATTTCAAGAACTTTGAAAGTTTCTTCAAGTGCAGTCGCAAAACCCATCAGGCGCTGTGATGAAACTGTCTCTCATGAGGACCGCCACAGGAATGGAAGACCCAGAGTTACCTCTGCTGCAGAGGATAAGTTTGTTAGAGTTACCAGCCTCAGAAATTGCTGCCTAAATAAATGCTTGACATAGTTCAAGTAACAGACATATCTCAACATCAACTGTTCAGAGGAGACTGTGTGAATCAGGCCTTCATGGTCAAATTGCTGCAAAGAAACCACTACTAAAGGACACCAATGATAAGAAGTGACTTGCTTGGGCCAAGAAACATGAGCAATGGACATTAGACTGGTGGAAATCTGTCCTTTGGTCTGATGAGTCCAAATTTGAGGTTTTTGGTTCCAACCGCCATGTCTTTGTAAAACGGCGAGTAGGTGGCTGTTTGAAGAATCTGTTGAACACTTTTTTGGTTACACATGATTCCAAATGTGTTATTTCACAGTTTTGATGTCTTCACTATTCTTATACAATGTAGAACACAGTAAAAATAAAGAAAAATATTTTGGTGTGTGTCCAAACTTTTGACTGTATACAGTGCCTTGCGAAAGTATTCGGCCCCCTTGAACTTTGCGACCTTTTGCCACATTTCAGGCTTCAAACATAAAGATATAAAACTGTATTTTTTATGAAGAATCAACAACATGTGGGACACAATCATGAAGTGGAACGACATTTATTGGATATTTCAAACTTTTTTAACAAATCAAAAACTGAAAAATTGAGCGTGCAAAATTATTCAGCCCCTTTACTTTCAGTGCAGCAAACTCTCTCCAGAAGTTCAGTGAGGATCTCTGAATGATCCAATGTTGACCTAAATGACTAATGATGATAAATACAATCCACCTGTGTGTAATCAAGTCTCCGTATAAATGCACCTGCACTGTGATAGTCTCAGAGGTCCGTTAAAAGTGCAGAGAGCATCATGAAGAACAAGGAACACACCAGGCAGGTCCGAGATACTGTTGTGAAGAAGTTTAAAGCCGGATTTGGATACAAAAAGATTTCCCAAGCTTTAAACATCCCAAGGAGCACTGTGCAAGTGATAATATTGAAATGGAAGGAGTATCAGACCACTGCAAATCTACCAAGACCTGGCCGTCCCTCTAAACTTTCAGCTCATACAAGGAGAAGACTGATCAGAGATGCAGCCAAGAGGCCCATGATCACTCTTGATGAACTGCAGAGATCTACAGCTGAGGTGGGAGACTCTGTCCATAGGACAACAATCAGTCGTATATTGCACAAATCTGGCCTTTATGGAAGAGTGGCAAGAAGAAAGCCATTTCTTAAAGATATCCATAAAAAGTGTTGTTTAAAGTTTGCCACAAGCCACCTGGGAGACACACCAAACATGTGGAGGAAGGTGCTCTGGTCAGATGAAACCAAAATTGAACTTTTTGGCAACAATGCAAAACGTTATGTTTGGCGTAAAAGCAACACAGCTGAACACACCATCCCCACTGTCAAACATGGTGGTGTCATCATCATGGTTTGGGCCTGCTTTTCTTCAGCAGTAACAGGGAAGATGGTTAAAATTGATGGGAAGATGGATGGAGCCAAATACAGGACCATTCTGGAAGAAAACCTGATGGAGTCTGCAAAAGACCTGAGACTGGGACTGAGATTTGTCTTCCAACAAGACAATGATGCAAAACATAAAGCAAAATCTACAATGGAATGGTTCAAAAATAAACATATCCAGGTGTTAGAATGGCCAAGTCAAAGTCCAGGCCTGAATCCAATCGAGAATCTGTGGAAAGAACTGAAAACTGCTGTTCACAAATGCTCTCCATCCAACCTCACTGAGCTCGAGCTGTTTTGCAAGGAGGAATGGGAAAAAATGTCAGTCTCTTGATGTGCAAAACTGATAGAGACATACCCCAAGCGACTTACAGCTGTAATTGCAGCAAAAGGTGGCGCTACAAAGTATTAACTTAAGGGGGCTGAATAATTTTGCACGCCCAATTTTTCAGTTTTTGATTTGTTAAAAAAGTTTGAAATATCCAATAAATGTCGTTCCACTTCATGATTGTGTCCCACTTGTTGTTGATTCTTCACAAAAAAATACAGTTTTATATCTTTATGTTTGAAGCCTGAAATGTGGCAAAAGGTCGCAAAGTTCAAGGGGGCCGAATACTTTCGCAAGGCACTGTATATGCATTGGAAGTCGGAAGTTTACATACACCTTAGCCAAATACATTTAAATTCAATTTTTCACAATTGCTGACATTTAATCTGTGTAAAAATTCTCTGTCTTAGTTCAGTTAGGATCACCACTTTATTTTAAGAATGTGAAATGTCAGAATAATAGTAGAGAGAATAATTTATTTCATATTTTATTTCATTCATCACTTTCCCAGTGGGTCAGAAGTTTATGTACACTCAATTAGTATTTGGTAGCATTGCCTTTAAATTATTTAACTTGGGTTAAACGTTTCGGGTAGCCTTCCACAAGCTTCCCACAATAAGTTGGGTAGATTTTGGCCCATTCCTCCTGACAGAGCTGGTGTAACTGAGTCAGGTTTGTAGACCTCCTTGCTCGCACACGCTTTTTCAGTTCTGCCCACAAACTTTCTATAGGATTGACGTCAGGGCTTTGTGATGGCTACTTTGTAGTCCTTAAGCCATTTTGCCACAACGTTGGAAGTGTGCTTAGGGTCATTGTCCATTTGGAAGACCCATTTGCGACTAAGCTTTAACTTCCTGACTGCTGTCTTGAGATGTTGCTTCAATATATCCACATAATTTTCCCTCCTCATAATGCCATCCAAATTTGTGAAGTGCACCAGTCCATCATACCCGTGCTTCACGGTTGGGATGGTGTTCTTCGGCTTGCAAGCCTCCTCCTTTTTCCTCCGAACATAACAATGGTCATGTTGTCCAAACAGTTCTACTTTTGTTTCATCAGACCAGAAGGCATTTCTCCAAAAAGTAAGATCTTTGTCCCATGTGCAGTTGCAAATGGTAGTCTGGGTTTTTTTATGGCTGTTTTTGAGCAGTGGCTTCTTCCTTGCCTTTCAGGTTATGTTGATACAGTACTCATTTAACTGAAGATACTTTTGTACCTGATTCCTCCAGCATCTTCACAAGGTCCTTTGCTGTTGTTCTGGGATTCATTTGCACTTTTCACACCAAAGTACGTTCATCTCTAGGAAACAGAATGCGTCTCCTTCCTGAGCGGTATGACGGCTGTGTGGTCCCATGGTGTTTATACTTGAGTACTATTATTTGTACAGATGAATGTGGTACCTTCAGGCATTTGTAAATTGCTCCCAAGGATGAACCTGACTTGTGGAGGTCTACAATTTTGTTTATGAGGTCTTGGCTGATTTCTATGATTTTCCCATTATGTCAAGCAAAGAGGCACTGAGTTTGAAGGTAGGCCTTGAAATCCATCCACAGGTACACCTCCAATTGACAAATGATGTCAATTAGTCTATCAGAAACTTCTAAAGCCATGATATAATTTTCTGGAATTTTCCAAGAATTTTCCAAGAATTTTCAATTTTTAAAGGTACAGTCAACTTAGTGTATGTAAACTTCTGACCCACTGGAATTGTGATACAGTGAATTATATGTGAAATAATCTGTCTTTAAACAATTGTTGGAAAAATGACTTGTGTCATGCACAAAGTGGATGTCCTAACTGACTTGCCAACACTATAGTTCGTTAAAAATACATTTTTGTAGTGATTGAAAAACAAGTTTTAATGACTCCAACATAAGTGTATGTAAACTTCCGACTTCAAGTGTATGTATATATATATTTATGTTTTCAAGCCATCCTGATTGGGTGGGCCAGTTCAAGCTGGCCCTGCCAAAGCTTCGCCTCTGCAACTGTAGAAATGAACTGCAAAAGTGACTATATTCTGATTTTAAACCTGTTGATGCCAGGAGTTCCTCTAGAGGAACGCCACCCCCCCCCCCCCCCTCCGTTCAGCTCAAACCGTGGCGCATGGAACGCAAAAATATTCTTAGAAATATTTAACCTCCACACATTAACAAGTCCAATAGCTCAAATGAAAGATAAACACCTTGTTCATCTACCCAGCATGTCAGATTTTTTAAATGTTTTACGGCGAAAACACACCACATATTTATATTAGACCACCATCGAAACCAAGACAAGAGGCAGCCATTTTGTCCCAGAAAATATAAAATTATAAAAGCAGGATTAAAAAATAAATCATTCACTAACCTTTTGAAAATCTTCATCAGATGACAGTAATAGGACATGTTACACAGTACATTTTTTTTTTTCAATAATATGCCATTTATATCCATAAATGTCCATTTACATTGAGTTCATGTTCAGAAATTACTCAAAAATGTCCGCAGGAAATCTAGGTAGCGCGGCAAGATAACGTAAATAGACATCATAAACTTTGACTAAATATACATGTTCTACATATGGTTAGAAAGATACACTGCTTCTTTATGCAACCGCTTTGTTACATTTATTTTTAAAGTTACAGAAATCGCACACTATTCAATATGCTGAGACGGCGCTCAGATACAAGCTACATTTCTCCGTAATGTTGGAGTCAACAGAAACACAGATTTAAGCATAAATATTCCCTTACCTTCGATGGTCTTCGTTCAGAATGTTCTGGAAGGCTTCATACTTACCCAATACATCGTTTGGTTTCAAGTCTTGCGTCTTTGTATTAGCTACTGCTAATAACATCAGCTGAAATGCACCCAAAATGTCCTCTGGTTCGGAAAAGTTGCGCATCAAAACTTCAAAATTACATATTATATGTCGACTAAACAGGTCAAACTAAGTGCAGAAGCAAGCTTTATAATGTTTTAAACACACAAAACAAATTTCAATTCAACCGGGCATCGTTTGCTCTTCCCAGGAGTGCTGGAACAAAGGAATGGCTGTGACCAATTCGCACCCTAACGCACAGGTTTTTTCTCGCGGCACTTACTCAAATCACTCCCATAGGGCCAATTCTCGCGCGATTTGAACGATTAAACGCTCTACAGAATGAGGACATCTAGTGGAAGAGATAGAAAGTGTCCCCAGATCCATAAGTGGTTGGGAAGGGTGGGGGCGATGACGTCAAAGTTGCTCCAACTTTCATGACCACAAAACTAGTTTGGAAGAATGCATGCCCTGTGAGTTCTGCTATACTTACAGACATAATTCCAACGGTTTTAGAAGCTTTAGAGTGTTTTCTATCCAATAATAATTATTATATGCATATATTAGCAATTTTTGACAATTTTTTTTTCAGTTTACTAGGGGTACCCAATTCCTCCAAAGGGGGCGTATATCTGCCATGTCCTCAACAGGTTTTAAACCATATTCTCAATTTCTAGCTTTCAGTAGTTAGCAACTAATTTCACATAAAGCAAGCACCCTCCTACAATATGTTATCCCTTTGTTTGAAAAATACATTATACAAAAGGGTGTAGGCATGAAAATCACCATTATTTAATCAAGTTTACACATTACCCTCTCCATGTGGCTATGTAAAACAGACTTTGTACGAACATGAAACATTAACATTTTGCTGGCTTATGATTATGAATGAGGTTTTGAATGTTCAATAATGTTGTTCCTAGGAGATAAATTAATTCCAATAAAGCAATCTCCACTAATCGTTTTTATAATCCTCTTGACTGAAGCACACTTCAGGAGCGGTATCTACTCCTACGTATTGTACTCAGGCTTCATGTTGAGAGGAGTACTTGTACAAACACCACAGGGACTCTCAGTATCGTTGAGAAAAGACAGCAGCCACTAGATTCTATGATAGTTATTTCTCTCTTATATGCCAACCTGAGTCATTATACAATATTTTGAAGAGCCATTTTCCCTGGCACTAACTTACCAGTCAATTTGGATAATTTTCCATTCTGTTTGGATTCAAATCCTGCACTTTTAAGAGTCTACTAGGAATTTTAGAGCAGTGTGCCTTATTATGACAATTTAATATAGTCAGCTCACTATGCACCCCAACATGATTGGTTAGTTGATTAATTGACTATTGATTGACCCATTGGAATGTCTTATCTACCATCTACTGTCCCTTCCCTCTATCCTGGGTAGGAACTGTTATGTTAGCTGATGAATGACTGTAAGGAGGCTTGCGATTCCATTACAGTGTTGACTATAGCTACTGGATTTATGCAATCCACAAGTGTTAAGGACATTAGATGCAATTACATGCTGATTGGGTTGATCCTCGTTGATGGACACCCATTCATCCAACTAAATTTTGTCCACCCCGAACCACATGACATATCGCTCTGTGTATCAATCAATTAGTGACTAGTTGAAACTAGTGTTTCTCACATATTCATGACCAAATGTACAACCCTTCTAATGTATGTGTAGTTAACATGCTTGGATATTTCAGTTACTTACAGTATATAGCTACAGTGCCTTCAGAAAGTATTCACATCCTTTGGCTTTTTCCACATTTTGTGGTGTTACAAAGTAGGATTCAAATGGATTTCATTGTTATTTCTGCCAACGATCTACACAAAATACTCTGTAATGTCAAAGTGGAAGAACAATTATAACATACAATACGAATATATCTTGATAAGATAAGTATTCAATTCCCTGAATCAATACATGTTAGAATCACCATTACAGCTGTCTCTAAGAGCTTTCCACACCTGGATTTTGCAGCATTTGCCCATTATTCTTTAAGAATTTCTTCAAGCTGGGTCAAATTGGTTGTTGATCATTGCTACACCACCACTTTCAGGTCTGGCCATAGATTTTCAAGTAGATTTAAGTCGAAACTATAACTCAGCCACTCAGGAACATTCACTGTCTTCTTGGTAAGCAACTCCAGTGTAGATTTGGCCTGGTGTTTTAGGTTATTATGTCTGGTGCAAAGCAGGTAACCAGGTTGTCCTCTGCTTAGCTCCATTCCCCGGACATTAGCGGTTACAAGCATACCCATAACATGATGCAGACACCGCTATGCTCGAAAATATTGAGAGTGGTTCTCAGTAATGTGTTGTATTGGATTTCCCCCAAGCATAACACTTTGTATTATTTGTAATGACTGGGTGTATTGATACACCATCAAAAGTGTAATTAATAACTTCAACATGCTCAAAGGGATTTTCAATGTCAGCTTCTTTTTTTTACCCATCATTCACTGCTCGACTGAGGGACCTTACAGATATATGTGTGGGGTACAGAGATGAGGTAGTCATTCAAAAATCATGTTAAACACTATTATTGCACACAGAGTGAGTACATGCAATTTATTGTGTGACTTTTTAAGCAAATATTTACTCCTAAACTCATTTAGGTTTGCCATAACAAAGGGGTTGAATACTTATTGACTCAAGATCTTTTCAATTTTTATGAATTTGAAAAATAATTGAAAAACATATTCCACTTTGAAATTATGGGGTATTGTGTGACAAAAAATATAAATGTAATTCATTTTAAATTCAGGCTGTAACACAATAAAATGTGCAAAAAGATAAGGGCTGTGAATACTTTCTGAAGGCACTTGATAAAACAACATGTTTGGTGAAATCGCCATTAAATCGGGGCATTATCACCAGCATTGATCTGTGGCCAATTTGTAAATCATCAAAAAAAGTGTTGGGTGTGTGGAGGGAAAAAACAATCGGCCTGCAATGATATTCACTCGTTTATGAATCCTCGGAGGGTGTAAAGGTTAAGAACTGTCATCAGATTAGCCATTGATTCCAATTAGTGCTGCTTGCTACTGAACAACCTTTGTCTGTCTGCGATCACTGCTCGGGTATTGATTCGCCAGGCTTGTTCCATTATGTTTGATTGCTGCCGGGGCACTGTCTGTTCTGAGAACCTGATTACCGTCTTTTCTCGCTCCCCCACATTTCAAACCACCCCTTTTTAGATAGATCCATGAATAAAGGTTTATAAAGGTTGCCAATAAGGTTAGCCCACGCACTGCTTTCATATAGGTATTCCGAAAGGTCAAACAGAGATATTATGGCTGTGGTAAAGGAAACAAAAAGGCTAGGAATGGCTCATTATGAACCGGGCACAGAGAGGCCTGGGTAACTGCAATACAGACAGACAATACACTATATACACAGGCTGACTTAGAATAAGGACACAATACAAAAAGTCTTACAGCAGTGTTATAATAGGACAGTAGCTAGTTGAAATACATAAACTTATAAAGAGTGATAAATCAGTTTCTGGTTTTGAAACATTTTCTCAGATGATTCTGATTTCATGTAAAGATTGTGTTGTATTATTGAAGAGCAAGGGTAAAACATTTCATCGTTTCTCCAACGAGAGAAAATATACAGAGTCAATTAATTGGGCCCCCACACTGATCTACAGTACATCAATATTTTTGCCTATTCCACCATAGCCTATACTCAGTGACAGCCATGCTAGTACAGGGCATTCAAATTGGAACTGAGCCTAGTCTCAAAATAGCTGCATCGCTACAAATGTCACCACCCCTCCGCTTGGTTAAATTAAACGCATTTCAGGCAATTAATGTCGTATAAATGTCTATTACCATTCTGACGCTTGGAAGTGATGGAGTTTCTTGAAACTTTGAAATTAGGTTATTGATCCTCTTTGTTCTACCTTTACCCCCTTCTCTCGTCGAAATAAGTGTTTTCTTGAAAATGTTTTATGTATTTTTTCACTTTGTTATGTGGCTGAAATTGGTTAATTGAATACCAATGCAATTATTTTTTGCTTGTCTGATGTACTTATCTGAGTTAACGATCATTTAATTAAATTCAGCAAATGGCAGATGTGATCTGTATAAGTGTACATGAAATCATTCGTTTTTACTCTGTGATCTGTACCACAGTGTTACTACATACCCCAAGCGAATCACTGATTAAGGCTTTAAAACGTCCAGCAAATGTTTTTTTTTACAGAACACTTTAGCGGAAGAGAAATGTTTTTGTCAGACCACACTCTCACACACTCCACCAAAATAAAAGCATTACTGTCATTTACAAGTGTTCAAGCCTTCACCCATTTCCTAGCTGCCCAAAAGCAATACCAGAACATCGCTAATTGGCCAGTAAATTTTGAATTTCCAGGTGGACGTTCAGAGAGGAAAAGTTATGTTTGTACTGTATAGAATTAATCAAAAATAGTATTCTATAAAAATATACCCATTTTCCTTTATTCTTCTTTAAGGACCCATGAATTCCAAATAAAAAGGAATACTTAATTCAAAGTATTCCAACTGCCTACAAGGCCACTCATTGCTGCCCGTTCACTGGGCTCTCATTTGAACTAATTATTCGCTCAAGAGAAGTCGGGGTGAGGTGTGAAGAATAGGAATCAATTACGATATTTTTCAGCTTTCACGTTTGTTAAAGAACAAGAAATGACTAATGGGCTAGTCTGGAACCACTGGAATTTCTGGGAATCCATGGTGGGTCAGTGTCTTTTTTCTTCCGAAGTCTGGGATAACACAAAGATACAGTACAAAGCTCCCCCATAGCTCAAAACCATTTACAAGCAACCAATCAGGATGATCCTTTCATTCTCTGCAGGCCCGTGGCGTTTTAGAGGACGGAGGACATTCCAGTACAGCTATACACAGGAGGAATCATGTAACCCTAGAAATGCCATCATCTTAAATCACCCTCACCAAGCCCCAAAAATGGAAAACAGCATTGTTACACAGTATAGCAGTAGCCTACAATCTAGATATAGTCCACGTCTTACACATCCAATGAATTAGGTCCTGCTTTGAAAAGCCTCCATGACAGAGGAGGACGCCACAGACCTGTTACACCAGAGGACTGTTTCTCTCAGTGTGCCCGTCCATTCAGGTCGCCCGCTTAATCGAGATACCATTGCGATGATGGAACAAATATGAATGTTTTTCATCCATATTAAAGTCCTCTCTGCATCTCCCTTTGGGGGAATGCTTCACCCCTTCAACTCTGCGGAGGGAGAGTGGTTAGTATTCCGAGTGATAGATTACAAGGCTATAATCTCGCCTCGTGAAAGGCACACAGTGTTGTAGGGATGGGACGCCACAGTGGGAGATAAAAGGATCTAGAGCATTGGGGTGATTTAAATATAAGCAATGCTAAAACACAAAGTAGAATAGAGAAGAGTTGAAGAATATGTTAATTTTCAAATATGAGCAAAGTGTAGCCTATCCCATTGTGACCAGTTTTGGCCCCGTTTGGGAAACATGTTTGATTTAAATGTGTTTTTTAAATATCTGAATAAGTCTTGTGGATAGGTAATGCATTGATACTAAGTGTAGTTAATTACAATAAATTGAGTCCATGTTTTATGCACAAGGGTAAACAGAGGAGCAGATTATACAGTATATAAAAATACATCTAAGTATAGTGTTTTTTTGATCAAAATCTTATTGTTAGATCTTGTGAATCATATTAATATGATTGAAGATGAAATTAACATTAGAAATTCAGTTAAAAATAAAACAGCTCTCTCTATGTTGTCTTAACTGGCAAATTAATAATAGCAGTATCAAAGGCAGTGAAGTTTGCTTCATAAATCATATTTCAGGGCTGAAATATTTGAGTCCACATTTGATAAATCCCATTGAATTGTCTGTTTCAGAGGTACCTACCTACCTATAGGCCAATATTAAGTCATGAGCTATAACTAGAAATTCATTTGAGTCCTCTCCTTCGATCCCACTCCCGTTTACTGAGAAGGGAAGTCTATGACATTTGTCCGTGTCTGTAATAAGCTTGTGGATTTACAAATTGCACAAGCAAGGATGTTTGATTTGTAAGTCCAAAGTCTATCAAGAGATATTTATGCCTGGTTGATTTAATACATCTGTAGTGCTGTAGCAGCTATAGGGTTGCTTCCCAAACGGCATCCTATTCCCTAAATAGTGCAAGAGCCCTACGGGCCCTGTTCAAAACTAGTGTACTAAATAGGGAATAGGATGCCATTTGGGATACAGCTGAGGATTTCTATGACTAGGAGGTAAAAAAAAAGGCCAGATTTACAGCATTGCCAGTCCCCACGTTCAGCCCTTTTCAGTAGATCTGAAGGATTAGCCGACAGCTAACTGTCACGCCCTGACCTGAGTATTCTTTGTTTTCTTTATATATTTTGGTTAGGTCAGGGTGTGACATGGGGGATGTATGTGTTTTGTACTGTCTAGGGGTTTTGTAGGTTTATGGGGTTGTTTACCATCTAGGTGTTTATGTATGTCTATGGTTGCCTAGATTGGTTCTCAATTAGAGGCAGCTGTTTATCGTTGACTCTGATTGGGAACCATATTTAGGCAGCCATCTTCTTTGGGTATTTCGTGGGTTATTATCTATGTCTATGTCTAGTTGCCTGTGTCTGCACATTTAGAAAATATAGCGTCACGTTCGTTTGTTGTTTTGTAAGTTTGTTTCAGTGTTCTTTCTTCATTAAATATAGAACATGTATTCATATCACGCTGCACCTTGGTCTCCTCACTACGACAATCATGACACTAACGCATCTGCTCAGACATGACTACATCTAAGACTACATCTGTATGGAATCAATACCTCATACTTTTGTGAAATTGAGTTTGGGAGCGAGTATGGAAGAAATGCTGAGATGGCCAGTTATTGGAGAACTTAGAGAATGTGATTTCACCCACAAAGGGGTTGGAAGAATTAAGATTCTTGTTTCTTTTCATTGTTTTTATCGCATTTTTATTACAACATTCTTAGCATTTTAACTAGATAATCGCCTTTATAAGAGACATGTCATGCTAAACGGGTATTTATTGTTCAAAATCGATTCCATATGTTCCTATGCTGTTCTTGAGTAGGTATAGGTACAGTATAGGCACTATACTTTTTGATTATTCGAATACAATTTATGCAACAGTACAATACAATAACACCTACATGTCTCCACCATCCTACTTACTGTATCGCTTACCGCTGGTCCAGTTTTATCATCACAAACTTCATACTGAATACTGATAGACACAGTGGGGAGAACAAGTATTTGATACACTGCCAATTTTGCAGGTTTTCCTACTTACAAAGCATGTAGAGGTCTGTAATTGTTATCATAGGTACACTTCAACTGTGAGGGACGGAATCTAAAACAAAAATCCAGAAAATCACATTGTATGATTTTTAAGTAATTAATTTGCATTTTATTGCATGACATAAGTATTTGATCACCTACCAACCAGTAAGAATTCCGGCTCTCACAGACCTGTTAGTTTGCATCTAAGAAGCCCTCCTGTTCTCCACTCATTACCTGTATTAACTGCACCTGTTTGAACTTGTTACCTGTATAAAAGACACTTGTCCACACACTCAATCAAACAGACTCCAACCTTTCCACAATGGCCAAGACCAGAGAGCTGTGTAAGGACATCAGGGACATACACAAAATAGTGAAATTAAAAAATATATTGTTTCATAAAATTCTAAAAATAACAAACGTAAAAGTGGTGCGTGAATATGTATTCACCCCCTTTGCTATGAAGCCACTAAATAAGATCAGGTGCAACCAATTACCTTCAGAAGTCTCATAATTAATTAAATAAAGTCCACCTGTGTGCAATCTAAGTGTCACATGATCTGTCACATGATCTCAGTATATATACACCTGTTCTGAAAGGCACCAGAGTCTGCAGCACCACTAAGCAAGGGACACCACCAAGCAAGTGGCACCATGAAGACCAAGGAGCTCTCCAAACAGGTCAGGGACAAAGTTGTGGAGATGTATAGATTAGGGTTGGGTTATAAAAAAAAATATCCAAAACTTTGAACATCCCACGGAGCACCATTAAATCCCATCATTAAAAAATTGAAAGAATATGGCACCACAATAAACCTGCCAAGAGAGGGCCGCCCATCAAAACTCGAAGGACGGCATTAATCAGAGGCAACAAAGAGACCAAAGATAACCCTGAAGGAGCTGCAAAGCTCCACAGTGGAGATTAGAGTATTTGTCCATAGGACCACTTTAAGCCATACACTCGACAGAGCTGGGCTTTAGGGAAGAGTGGCCATTGCTTAAAGAAAGAATAAGCAAACAAAGAAAAGGCATGTGGGAGACTCCCCAAACATATGGAAGAAGGTACTCTGGTCAGATGAGACTGAGCTTTTTGGCCATCAAGGAAAACACAATGTTTTTCACAAGCCCAACGCCTCTCAGCACCCAGAGAACAACAGTGAAGCACGAGGGTGGCAGCATCATGCTGTGGGGATGTTTTTCATCTGCAGGGACTCGGAAACTGGTCAGAATTGAAAGAATGATGGATGGTGCTAAATACAGGGAAAATCTTGAGGGAAACCTGTTTCAGACTACCAGAGATTTGAGACTTGGACGGAGGTTCACCTTCCAGCAGGACAATGACCCTAAGTATACTGCTAAAGCAATGCTCGAGTAGTTTAAGGGGAAACAAATCCCAGACCAAAATCCAATTGAGAATATGTGGTATGACTTAAAGATTGCTGTACACCAGCAGGAACCCATCCAACTTGAAGGAGCTGGAGCAGTTTTGCCTTGAAGAATGGGCACAAATCCCAGTGGCTAGATGTGCCAAGCTTATAGAGACATATCCCAAAAGACTTGCAGCTGTAATTGCTGCCAAAGGTGGCTCTACAAAGTATTGACTTTGGGGGGGTGAATAGTTATGCACGCTCAAGTTGTCTTTTTTTTTTTCTTATTTCTTGTTTGTTTCACAATAAAAAATATTTTGCCTCTTTAAAGTGGTAGGCATGTTGTGTAAATTAAATGATACAAACCCCCAAAAAATCTATTTTAATTCCAGGTTGTAAGGCAACTAATTGGAAAAATGCAAAGGGGGTGAATACTTTCACAAGGCATTGCGTGAAAAAAGTATGAAAATGTATGCTTTCGTTACCGTAAGTCACTCTGGATAAGAGCATCTGCTAAATTACAAAAATGTGAATGTTATTTTTTTGGGATACAATTGTGCAGGTTACAAAGACAAACAAATTAGACAAGTAGTGCACATTCACTTTTTTGTCCCCATGCAGTGTAGGCACTGCAGATTCCCGACTCCGAATGATTTGCACTTTCTTTTCCCAGTGTGACAAAAATGACATGAGAATCCTCTCAGACTTGTAATCAGCGCCGTGGCTTTGGTCTCTGCATTGCTCTGCGCTTGGAGAGAGAGCTACTCTTTAAGAAGGGTGGATTCTTAGATCATAGGTACACATTTGCTATCTTAATTTGATCTCTGTTGTTGCAGATCATGTTTAAATGCAAACTTGTAATGTATTCCATGTTTAAAAAGCTTCTAAAATGTGTAATTTATAATTTCAGATTTAATTTGCCCTCATGAAAAATTTATCAACCCCTTCAAAAATGATAATCCACATAATAATGAGAATGCCCTGTTCTTGCAGAGTTATTTTCCTGCTGGGAGAAACTGGTCAAATGAATACATACTATGTCTGTAATATAGGCCTAGTCAATACAAATATCAGCAAACTCTGAAGCATTGTTGCTATACAGTCTGTTGATGTTGATCCAGTTAAAGCCCTCCCATATGTTACACAACCAGCCAGCCAGCCTGTGAATAAATCTACTCTTGCTATGTCTTAGGGTCCTAGGCCTGCCTAGCTATGTCTTAAACCAGTGTTTCCCAACCCTGGTCCTCGAGTACCCCCAACAGTACACTTTTGTATTGTAACCCTGGACAAGCACACCCTGATTCAACTTGTCAACTAATCATCAAGCCCTCAATGAGTTGAACGAAGTGTGTTTTTCAAGGGCTACAACAAAACAATATACTGTTGGGGGTACTCGAGGACCAGGGTTGGGAAACATTGCCTTAACCTGTCTGAATGTGTGCATTTGTATTTAATCATACATTATTTCCCTATCCATTCAACTCTATTTGGACAACAAGTGACTTAGTTTGACAACATTTGCCCTTGTAAATACATCTATAATGTATTCACATTGCACTCCCCCCCCCCCCCCCCCCTTCTAAGTGCTAACCAACTGCTGATTTGTAACTCTAATACAAGGTGGGAAAAAGTGGTGTTGTTTTCTTGTGCGAGGTCTAGCTGGAGCAACTGTGATTTAGTTTGCTCAGATACCCACCTCATTATAATGACAGCAGCTCTTGCAAAACAACAGGGAATAACCGTCACCTAACTATTAACCCCAATTAGTAATTTCATGCAGACTTCTCATGCCTCTAACAGCCATGTTCATATCAGAGCGTCTAGATCCGTCAACATACGATACAGTATGTTACACATGTAGGACATGATAATACAATGTTCTTCTCGTGCTGCTTCGGTCCCCGCCTGTCACAGGAACGATTATCTCTCACACTAACAGCATAAACAGTAGGGTTCCCCGTTTCATTTGCTCAATGACGGAGGACAGTAATGAGCCTTATTCAATTTTCCAGCATGTTGTACAGTACATTAAGGCTGCGGGTAGAGCTTCAGCCTCTTTATCAATGTTCTTGGACGTTATGAAGGTCCACACGTGTAGTGTTAATGTCTTTCTGATAAACTCTGCCACCCTGTAAACCTTCAGCCTTGTAAACTGGAGCGAAAATAAATCCAACATGTATCTGCATTCATCAATTCAATCTAATTCTGATGAACAATTTTTGATTACTGGATTACTATGTAACAACATATTACTGGAGTAGTCACACAGTTATTGCACAGGTATGCGATCAACTTAATGTAAAATAGAAAATAGAAAATAAACTTAATGTAAAGGTAGAAGAAAAACATACAGTAAAGCTATAAGATACATTTTATGTAAAGGTAGAAGAAAAACATACAGTAAAGCTATAAGAGAAACTTAATGTAAAGGTAGAAGAAAAACATACAGTAAAGCTATAAGAGAAACTTAATGTAAAGGTAGAAGAAAAACATACAGTAAAGCTATAAGAGAAATTTAATGTAAAGGTAGAAGAAAAACATACAGTAAAGCTATAAGAGAAACTTAATGTAAAGGTAGAAGAAAAACATACAGTAAAGCTATAAGAGAAACTTAATGTAAAGGTAGAAGAAAAACATACAGTAAAGCTATAAAAGAAACTTAATGTAAAGTATAAGAGAAACATAATGTTAAGTATAAGAGCAACTTAATGTAAAGTTATAAGAGCAACTTAATGTAAAGGTATACGAGAAACGTAATGTAAAGTTATAAGAGCAACTTAATGTAAAGGTATACGAGAAACGTAATGTAAAGTTATAAGAGCAACTTAATGCTTAGGTATACGAGAAACGTAATGTAAAGTTATAAGAGCAACTTAATGTAAATTATTACGAGAAACATAATGTAAAGTTATAAGAGCAACTTAATGCAAAGGTATACGAGAAACGTAATGTAAAGGTATACGAGAAACGTAATGTAAAGTTATAAGAGCAACTTAATGCTTAGGTATACGAGAAACGTAATGTAAAGTTATAAGAGCAACTTAATGTAAAGGTATACGAGAAACGTAATGTAAAGTTATAAGAGCAACTTAATGCAAAGGTATACGAGAAACGTAATGTAAAGGTACAAGAAAAACTTAAAAGGTCAATTGTTACCCAATAGCATCATAGTTTTGACATGTTTTCATATGCTAATTAGGAACCATGGCCTTCTCCACTTGCAATCTCACTGGCAAGAAGCCTACATACGTAGCTCTCAAGGCTTTTCACACTGATGAATAAATGACAACAATTCTGCCGTTCCCTTTAAAATCCCCATGCAATACCTTAATCCACCTCCTTCTCCTGGGAGTTGTGTGTGCAGCAAAGGGCCTATGATTGACTTCCTTCTTGTCTTATTAAAGGGGAAGGAGCCAGGTTGGCTCCCCTAAGCCTTTCCCCTGGCCTTTATTAGAATCTTGAGCAAACACAAGCCAAACAGAGACGGATAAACAGTTGTATACGAAGCCCTTTCCTGCAATCAAATAACCTAGTGGCCTCGTGTTGAAGGTTATTCCTATTTTTCATAACTTCATAATTAATCAACATAAAAAATATAAAATAAACACCAAACATCTGGTGTTTCTATGTCAAACTGTTTAGTTATAGTTCAGTGTTCTGTTCAGTATATACAAAGTCTAATATTGGGAGGCAAACCCAAAACGGAATACATTTCAACTCCATATCTGACATGTGAGGTGTATACTTTAGTTTCAAACTAGATTTGTTTAAGACTACCAAGAAACACTCTGTGTGACCCTGATTTAGCCCACCGCAGTAAAAGGTGTTTTTATTTTCTCTGTTGTTCATTAAGGGTAAATACTACTTATGCATTATATGACAAGACTTAGAAGATGTTAATAGGACTCGTTATGTGAATGTTTAATGAATTATCACAGTAAATTTACTGAAATAACAACAAACATACAAAAACTGCATTCCTTTGAGTTACTGTATCACGCACATTGTTATTGATTCAATCATAAACTTCATTTTTGGGATGATAAATGCAATTACAATTTGTGGCTGTTTCAGCCATATGATCTGTCAATGTTAAATCAAACGCCATATCGTATCTTGGGCTACTTGCTCCGTCTATCCTTCACATTAACCTCTTGGCCCCAAAATTAAGTCTAACTGTCATCCAAAATACTCAGCTCACATTTCATATCAAGATTTGGAACTGGGGGCGTATCGTTCCGATCCAAAAACATAGATTTTTGGAGCATTTTCCTCTTACTTTCTCCTTCTGTTCTCTTGATCTGTCTTGAGGCTTCTTAATGCAGCTGTGATTTGTGAGGTCCACAGACAGGGTTGACTATAACATCCTTCTGGTTCAGTAAAGCGTGTGGGTTTAACAAGTTCATGACAGCCAATGTTCAAGAATTGAATCCCTCCGGGGAGGCAACAGAAATTTTCCCTGTTGCTTCTGTGTGTGTGTGTGTGTGTGTGTGTGTGTCTGTGTGTATATCTTACCTCACACACACACACGCGCACGCACCCGCACACACACACACACACACAGATGAGCGCATGCATGGATGCACACACACACACACACACTACAGCACTTCTCTGCTAACAGTACAGAGGCAGTACAGTAAGCAACCTTAACTGACCCCCCCCCCCCCCACCTCCATTAACGCTCTTGGCTGCGCTGGCAGATTTCTTCTTCATGGGTCCTATTTAAAATAACGCTGACGTGCTAACAAATCTGACAATTAGCTATTTTTCTGTTTTAGTAACTCCACTACAGTAACAATGAGTTCATATTTCCTTCTACTCCACCACATGCCAAGGAGGGTGGGGACCTGAAGGAGAAGACGCCCCCGGAGAAGAGTAAATATAGACGTCTTATGCGCAGTTACCACGGCTTCGATCTGCAACAGGCGTTTTTTTAAACGGTGGATATTAAACACTACCTGTGAGAAAGTCACTGTACATAGCAGAGTACTCTACATGTTTCCAACCACGCTATTAGCAGTGCAAAGCAAGACCGTTCAACAGTGTCAGTGTGTGTCATCACTGGCCATGGTTCATTTGACATTTTGAAAACAATCTTATCCAAAGCAACTTACAGTAGTGAGTGCATACTTTTTCATACTAATTCCCCCATGGGAATACTAATTCCCACATGGGAATTGAACTGCATAGCAAGCGCTGTGCTCTACCAACTGAGCCACATGGGACCATATCTGATTTTGATGAGAGAGCAAGGGATGTTGTGTTAACATGCCCTCAGCCTGGCCTACTGTGGAGGTATATTATCTTGATGTCCTAGCTACTAGAGCCTGCTCATCCTCCCTTACATTCATTCGACTCCCTGTGCTATAGCAAATTTGTGTTTGCATTATCGTTGGGGATCTGGACTTCCGCGAGGGATTGCAAACAAAGGCATTCAATAATCTTGATGAGTGAATATTTAAGTTTACATTGCAGGCCCAGTTGAATGGACCGGGTCCCTTTGAAGAGAAATCCTTCTCAAACGGTGCTACTGTCTCTATGCCTCTGGGTCTCCTTGTGTGTCTGAATGCACCGTCTCCCTGCTTTGTATCTCTACTCACCAAAAATGATGTTTCTGACACTCCGAATATAAGCAATAATTGAAAACCGTCTTTGAAGAGGTTTCTTGCAGCGCTGTGCAAAAAAATGACAATGATGTATAGGCCTACAGTGTCACTCTCTAACAAAAGAGCATTGTGCTAATGCATCTAAGCTACAAAAGGCATATGATTTTATCAAATTAGTTGGGCAGAGGCATGCCATTGGCTCTTGGCAACAGTTGCTGCCCTTCTGTCTTACTGGCACTTGCTAATTCCTGTAATTGTATGAGCGGAACGAGACCATTAATGGGCATTCATTTTTAAAAACAAATTCAAATAGTTTTTATGTGGTACCTTGCCAATAAGATACATTCATTTGTTACGGGCCAAATGTTCATGTCAGTTGATGTGACTGGGCCTAGCACATTCCACTTCATATTAAGTTACCCTTCGCCTGTGTAGTTACACTGTAATTAGGCTAGTAATAACATGTTAATAACTGTGACTTTGAGGTTCCGCTCACATCACGTGCATAACGTGGTAAACTATTGGGGAATATTTGATTTGCCACACCACCTCCACATTTACAAAGGCAACTCTCCCATATGTAGTCAGTATGGTTACCATTCACGAGATACCAGGACCAAAGAGTATTTAAATAATACAATATAAGAGCTCCGATGATACAACCGGGGGAGTACTTTTTCAAGAATGACATAAAACATATTTAATTTACAACACGATCAAGGTGGTTTTTAAAAGATATTAAAAGGTATAAACGAATCCAATCAGAAAAGGCTCACAAAGAGCTTGATGTTTCAATAAACGGCAAAGCCTCAAAGAGCCTGCGTTTGGTTTTGATGCTGAAAAGAAACGTTATTCAAGATACTGACAATGTAATTTCAGAATAATATGCCAGTGCAACCTTGATGTGTTGGCCAAGTAGATTGTTTCAAAGAGGGCTTTTGAGCTAAAGCTCAGTTTTTTTCTACCTGAAGGCAATATCGTTGTTAAGAATCTCCTCATCGACAAAGATAATAGTCGACAGTGTCAGGGTAGTTGTCGGGCTTGAGATACAAGGAAGAGGACATGTAACTGGTCACTGGTGATGACCAGAATCACTTGGTCTCTGATAACCGTACTAGGTCATGTGAGGGTCTTAAAGGGAAGTTCAGTGTTTTATAACATAATGTTTGGATGGTTCCTGACATTGAAAGCAATCTATTGGCCTGGAGAAACCATCAACCATGGTTTGGTTTTCTTCAAACAGCCACTGCCCTTGTCAACTACCAGGTCACGTAAGGTGCTTAATTCAGTTATATACCAGCAAATGTGTTACCCAAAAGTTAGCCTATACAAAAGCGAGTGTGACCAAAATGACTTTTCATCAATGAATGCTCAACTTATGTCACTTAAAACCAGTTGAAATGCCTTCAATCTTAATCAGCAAAGTTGTCCGTCAAGGAGCAGGAAATACGTGCCAAATCGTATCTTTCACACACGAGCAGTAAAGCACGTCGACTAGTCTAGTGGCTGTCTTAATATTGGCAGACGAAGGTGAAAGCGCTTTCGAGACAAAAAATAAAAAAATAAAAAAAGTGTTTCTCAAGAGTGTTATTGTCCGTGACAACTAATCTCCATTCATCTCTATGCATTATTAAGAGACTAAACCAGAGAGTGATCGAGAGAGAGAGAGAGAGAGAGAGAGAGAGAGAGAGAGAGAAGAGAGAGCAACGAAGGAAGAAGATATGCAAGCCGATGCAAGCCATAGCCCCACATTTTGATCTAGAGGACTTGTGTCAAAAGCGGTGACATAAACGATGTATCTCGCAGGGCCCATCAATAACTCCCAAAGAGCTCCTAATGGAGGTATAAAACTGGACAGATAAGAAGTTTGGCCAGGAGCATCCATAAATCACCGCCTCAGAATGACCTATATAAAAGTGAATGGCCGTGACAGGCGCACATAAATTACAAATGGATACTGTATTATAAGAAGTATTACTATTATTATAATTATCAAGGAGCCATAGACACCTTAAGTACATATAATATATTAAATATTTGGGGTAAGTGCTGCGGGTTACAGCTCACTGGGGCAATGTGATTTACAGTACATATCCAATATTGTCAGCAATTGAGGCTTATGCTATAGTGATTGATTGATTTTTCCTATTAATATCAACACTAAAGTTGTCATTTTTGGTGTTAGATCTGTCTTTGCATGACCATTATCTCTGGGCAATTTCCTAGAACAACTATATGTCTGGTTTACCAAATATCCTTTGTACAAGGCATTTTAACGAACTAAACTAACTAACTAACTAACTAACTAATCCCTGTTGTTTACATGTGGCTGTATTTGTTTGATTAATCAGCCAATACAGTTTGATGAGTGAGGATCAGGAACATTTCTATCATGACCTTGAAAAGATAATGACTTTGCGGTTTAGAGTTGAATCCCTGGGGGATACTCCATTTTGAGGCTCCAACCTATTTGACATTTGAGGTATATTATCCCCTACCTCTTCAATCTAACAAGAAAATGACCTTTCAACATAACATAAAGTTGGAGATGAGAATGAACTCATCAAAGATGAATTGCAAAACCACGTACACTGCCTTCGCACATCAAACTTCACATCTTGCCTCAAGCCACCATTTCAAACCCCAGACAAAATTATGTCTGAATCTTCACTGTAGAGCCAAACATGGAACGAATGCCATTTGTGATGAAATCCTACATGATCGGTTTGATCTCACAGTGCATTACTTTCCAGCTCTTTTAATCTTTCATCAGCATCAACCCCTTGAAAAGCTCCAACCGTACTGTCCCAATCACTATTACTGTGATGAAGAATGCCTGCACATTTATGACTAGAGCCGACATCAGCAATATGGAACTGAGTCAGACAGTAGTTGCAGTGAAACCTAGGATTTAATGCTTCATACTCCAGAATAAATGCAATGTCCCAAAGACGTAAGGTTAAAACCTCTTGGATGTCCCAAAACTCCTACCAAACCCCCCCCTCTTCCCCATTCAACCCATGATAAGATGTCTGGAATTTGCAGGAAATTCAGCTGAACTGCAAACTTGCATCATTTTCCACGTCCCCTAGCATAGGCCCGGTAATCAAGTGGAACTGGTTGAGACAGCTCTTCCACCTTGCATTGCTAACAGAGCTGAATGAAAGAGTTCTGGCCGCTGACTGGTGGGTGAAGTAGTTTGTCCCGTTCTGTAACAAGTTCGGTCCAATGCTTGAGCAATGGGAGAGGCAGCCGCCTTTGCCTCACTCACCACAGAGAATGAGAAAGAGAGTGGGAGATGGAGAGACCGAATGAATGAGAGATCGAGAATGAGAAGAGAGAGAAGGAATGACAGACAGAGAGAGAGAGAGAGAACAAGACAGAACACCAGAGAGAGAGAGTTAAAGAGAGAACAAGAAAAATGTAAAGAGAGAGAGAGAGAGAGAGAGCACTGAAAATAATTTAAAGCTAAATGCCAACTAAGAATAGACTTTGAATCAATCAAGCACAGCTGTCTGGTGGCAGAATTAATATGTCCCTTAGAAAGCAACGCCTTCCCCCAAAGTCTGCAGCCTGAGCCAGACATATGTTTTCACAGCACATCGCTGATATATTAGCACGGTTACAAGACCAACATTTTTCTACTTCTAGAACTTCACTTTTGTAAACCATGTAAAATGCGATAAGAAATTAGGTACATCTGAAGAAGATAATTACTTTAGAAACGATGAAATGGTCGATAAACAGAGCATCTCTAAAATATTAGCAGTCAAAGCACATATATATATTTTTTAAACTTCTTCTGCTTCACTTCTGTGCCTAGTACCAACCATATCAAACACAATATCCTACACTGTTTTGTTGATTCCTGTTGCCTTTTAGCATGCCTTCAAGCACGTTTTCACCAGATACAAATACCTTGATGAAAATAACTTTCTAACACATTCTATTTTTGACCACTTATAAAAGAACATGAAATCCATCATACAGCAACTATATTCAAAATGTCCCTCCAAACAGCTCCCCTGCCTTTGTACCAGAATATAATTTACTGGTCTTGTGTTCTTGCTTTGACTTAACAACCCAGAGCTGCTAGCTACCTATCTCCTGAGAGTTAGAGTGACCTGTCTTGAAGGACCACTGTGATTCCAAGCCTGTGTGATGGACTCTCTGTATCCCTTCTCACCAACAAAAAGGTCCCTTTAAACCTTACAAGCTAGATGGAGCCCTGCAGCTTTGCACATTTATCAGATGTGTTTTGTGGAATACAGGTCTAGTTTCTCAGCACTTCCAGCTGTTGAGAAAGAAGCCAAAAGAAGTCCTGGAGTCTAGACATTAAAGACAACAAAGTCTGGTCCTTAACTTGCAGAAATACACTTTTTGCATGTTTCTCTCAGAGAGCTATGTATAGTTTTACAATTAATATTTAAGCCTCCTTCCACTTGTGCATGTGAAAAGCTCATCGCTGCTGTCACGGTCGTCGTATGAATCGGACCAAGGCGCTGCGTGGTATGCGTACATTCTTTATTATTATAAGAATGAACACTGAACAAACTAACCAAAATAACAAAACGACACGTGAAGCTATACAAATGAGTGCTGACAGGCAACTACACATAGACAAGAACCCACAAACACCAGAGGGGAAATGGCTACCTAAATATGATCCCCAATCAGAGACAACGATAAACAGCTGCCTCTGATTGGGAACCATATCAGGCCACCATAAACATACTAATCCCTAGACCTACAAAACCCTAGACATACAAAACCCTAGAAAATACAAAACCCCTAGACAATACAAAAACTAGCGTATCCACCCTAGTCACACCCTGACCTAACCAAAATATAAAGAAAACAGAGATATCTCAGGTCAGGGCGTGACAGCTGCCAACGATGATATAATGGATGTCAAGTGAAACACAGTCTTGCAAAAATTTCCACGTCCCCATTTATCACTCTAAATCATTTCCTGAAGATTTCTCAAGACCACATTTATTGAATGCATCTATCTTTCTCTTGTGGAGCTGCAGACAGAAATGGATGGTCAAGGAGCCTGAATATTTAAGGACTACCCTAGCCCCACAGATCAAGGTTGATAGTTCCTAATTATTTTAAATGCTAACCACTGTTCATGTCAGGCACACATTTTGCCAGCACACTCCCACACAGACACACATGGCTTGAGAGATACAGTATATATATTGTATATTCAACTCTGTTGACTGGAGTGCTTGAGATCAACAATGCTTGTTTTTAGTGTTGTGAAATGTGAAGTGCTTAGAACAAATCAAAGGCATGTCCTGTAGCCTACTGTAGTAACACAGCTGCAAATTGCAGCTCATCAAACATGGATTACATTTAGCTAACTTTAGGTAACCATGAATAGCTGTGACAGGTTGATACCAGTACAGAAAAAACAAGTGTGATGCTATGCTTTGTAATTTAAAGTCTGCTTTAAGATAATGCTTAACACAGCACTATGCCTGGAGTCTCTAGCTCAACCACTAAATGGGTTAAAGAGATTTCCATTTGCACAATTGAAGATATTGACCGCAAGCGTTAACTATGCCCCCTCAGTGTTTTGTAGCTTAAAATGACTTGAAATGCATTCCGCCATTATGCATGAGTGTACCCCCCCCCTTGCACCCTCTCGACCCCTCCTCCGTAGGAATTGTTTCCTGCTTTTGCATGTGACCAGCCAAGAGGTCGCGACCCTCATTAAAAGATGGAGTCGGAGAAGCGGAGAGGGAGCTTTTTTAGATTGCTGAATAGACTGCAGCCGAATTAGAATAATGCTTTGAAAAAGGTTTGTATGTTGAGATGGCTGCTGCTGGCTGCTGGCTGCTGAGAAAATGTTTCCTGTTTCCCCCGCAGTACCATTTCTATACGTAATCACCTAGCTCATGAAAATTGCAAAGGCAGCGGTGAATTATTTAAAATGCCTAGCGTTGAAAATGATGTGATGCACGCTGTCATAACTATCTATGGTGGTCCAGAGTAGACGTGGGAGTCAAAGAAGCGAGGGGAGTAGATAAAAAGAAATCTTCGTAACTGATTTTTCTTTCTCATTCATTTATAGTGCCTACATTTGGTATTCCTCAATATTTCTTTATTGGTACTCTAGGGGCATTCTTAAACCGAGCCAGGGTACTGTAGCCAGGGTACTGTAGGACTCGAGAAGAGATGGAACGAGGAGAGAGGGAATGGAATAAGAAGTTGGAATAAAAACATATATGGGTATTCGACATTGCTAGAAAGGGGTATTATATACTTATATGTTTCCTAAGGGTTATTTACGCCCAATATTGTTTACCATAGATACACTACAAATGTGCTGTTTTTTATCTCATTATACCATATTCATTAACAGTTTAAGAATTTCTTGTTTTCTTTCTGCTGACCAAAGAGGAAGCACAGTCATTAGGAGAGAAAACATTGAAAATAGTTTGGTGTTTAACACCAGGGGAGTTCTGGGCTGATATGAGGTGATTAACTGCAGTCTTAATGTAATCCTTCAGGTTTCTGACCTCTTCCTTGTTATACAACCTTTTGCAGTAAGAATATAAATAGGTAGGAGTCGAGCTAGGCGTAAATTAAAACTATGTTTCATATTGTGTTAGTGCAGATATATAGGTTATTAACTACGAGAGTAATGCTGCAATGTTTTATGATATAAGGTAATGAATATATTGTGTAATCGCAACAGCTATCAAACCAAGCCAGGCGTGCATTAACTATGGGTTGATTCAAACAATATTCATTTGTAATGAGCTCATAAAGCATTATTGGTCATAAAACTGTGCATATCTGGCCCAGTGGTTCTTGTGCTTGTTCAGTCATGCTTAGGTCCTGTCACGCCCTGACCTTAGTATTCTTTGTTTTCTTTATTATTTTGGTTAGGTCAGGGTGTTTACATGGGTTATTATATGTTTTTGTCCTGTCTAGGGCTTTTGTATGTTTATGGGGTGCACCAGTCTAGGGGTTTTGTATGTCTATGGTTGCCTAGATTGGTTCTCAATTAGAGGCAGCTGTTTATTGTTGTCTCTGATTGGGAACCATATTTAGGCAGCCATACTCCTTGAGTATTTCGTGTTTGATTATCTATGTCTATGGATGTTGTATGTTTGCACACTGTGTTGATAGCGGTCACGTTCGTTTTGTTATTTTGTTTGTTTAGTGTACTTCGTGTTATTCCCTCTTACATTAAAATAATGTATTCACATCACGCTCCGCTTTGGTCCTCCAATCCTTACTACTCCTCCTAGTCAGAAGAGGAGGACAATCGTGACAGAATCACCCACCACCAAAGGACCAAGCAGCGTGGTTTCGAGCAGCAGCAGCAATCTCAGGACTCCTGGACATGGGAGGAGATTCTGGACGGCAAGGGACCCTGGGCACAGGCTGGAGAATATCGCCGCCCCAAGGCTGAGCTGGAGGCAGAGAAAGCCGAGAGGCGGTGGTATGAGGAGGCAGCACGGCAGCGCGGCTGGAAGCTCGAGAGGCAGCCCCAAACATTTCTTGGGGGAGGCACACAGGGAGTGTGGCGAAGTCAGGTAGGAGACTTGCGCCAACTCCCCGTGCTTACCATCGAGAGAGAGGGATCAGGCAGGCACCGTGTTATGCCGTGAGGCACACGGTGTCCCCGGTGCGCATGCATAGCCCGGTGCGGTGCATAGCAGCGCCTCGTATCGGCCGGGCTAGAGTGGGCATCGAGCCAGGTGCCATGAAGCCGGCTCAGTGCATCTGGTCTCTAGTGCGTCTCCCCGGGCCGGGTACATGGCACCAGCCCTACGCATGGTGTCCCCGGTTCGCCAGCACAGCCCAGTGCGGGCTATTCCACCTCGCCGCACTGGCCTGGCTACGGGGAGCATTCACCCAGGTAGGGTTGGGCAGGCTCGGTGCTCGAGAGCTCCAGTGCGCCTTCACGGTCCGGTCTATCCAGTGCCACCTCCACACACCAGCCCTCCAGTGGCAGGCCCCGCACCAGGCTGTCTCTCCGTCTCCTCCCTACAGGTGCTCCCTCCTGCCCAGCGCTGCCAGAGTCTCCCTCCTGCCCAGCGCTGCCAGAGTCTCCCTCCTGCCCAGCGCTGCCAGAGTCTCCCTCCTGCCCAGCGCTGCCGGAGTCTCCCTCCTGCCCAGAGCTGCCGGAGTCTCCCTCCTGCCCAGAGCTGCCGGAGTCTCCCTCCTGCCCAGAGCTGCCAGAGTCTCCCTCCTGCCCAGAGCTGCCGGAGTCTCCCTCCTGCCCAGAGCTGCCGGAGTCTCCCTCCAGCCCAGAGCTGCCGGAGTCTCTCTCCAGCCCAGAGCTGCCGGAGTCTCCCGTCTGTCCTGAGCTGTCGGAGTCTCCCGTCTGTCCTGAGCTGTCGGAGTCTCCCGTCTGTCCTGAGCTGCCGGAGTCTCCCGTCTGTCCTGAGCTGACGGAGCCGCCCGCCAGTCGGGAGCTGCCGGAGCCTGGCTAAGGGGAGCATTCACCCAGGTAGGGTTGGGCAGTCCGGATCTGCCAGAGTCTCCCTCCAGTCCGGATCTGCCAGAGTCTCCATCCAGTCCGGATCTGCCAGTGCCGCCCGTCAGTCCAGAGGCGCCACTCACTCTAGACTCGACCATCAGGCTAGTGGCGTCCTCTCCGGGGTCGGTGGTGAGGGTTCCCGCTCCAGAGACACTACGTAAGTGGGCTGAGTCAGAAGTGGAGCGGGGTCCACGTCCCTCACCAGAAATGCCACCGCGGAGATATGCCCACCCAGACCCTCACATATACTTAGGAGGGGGGGTACTGTCACGCCCTGACCTTAGTATTCTTTATTTTCTTTATTATTTTGGTTAGGTCAGGGTGTGACATGGGTGATTATATGTTTTTGTCCTGTCTGGGGCTTTTGTATGTTTATGGGGTTGTTACCAGGGGTTTTGTATGTCTATGGTTGCCTAGATTGGTTCTCAATTAGAGGCAGTTGTTTATTGTTGTCTCTGATTGGGAACCATATTTAGGCAGCCATATTCCTTGAGTATTTCGTGGGTGATTATCTATGTCTATGGATGTTGCATGTTTGCACTCTGTTGATAGCGGTCACGTTCATTTTGTTATTTTGTTTGTTTAGTGTACTTCGTGTTATTTCGTCTAACATTAAAATAATGTATTCACTTCACGCTGCGCTTTGGTCCTCCGATCCTTACTACTCCTCCTCGTCAGAAGAGGAGGAGGACAATCGTGACAGGTCCTCATAATTCTGGTGGCTTATGAGGTCGGTCCTCATAATGCTGGTAGTTGATGAGGTTCTTATAAATACATATTAATCACTGAAATATGAATCACTTTCTGTCTGTGAAGACAGGGAAGAGGACGGAATGGGAATCTGGCATTTTAATGAAGGTACAGTACAGGCTGAAATTCATGACCACTGCAGCAGAGGGGAAGTACTGTAGGTCTTGGATTTGGTTCCCCTAGCAACCTTTTCCTGCCTTTTCTATGCAACTAAAGCCTCACAACCACCAAGTCAATTAAGACCTAGCTCAATCACAATGATGTCTTTAAATACCGTTATGTGGTTTGGCCAGGAGAATAAGTGCGATGACATATTTCAACACAGATATGTAATTAGGCAATGACCTTTTAATGATGCCTGGTGATTTTAACTGTTATTTTCTTCTGCCGAAAATATATTCTAGTCAACTCACTGCAGCTACAGTGATTTTCTTTTCCCTCAGATCTAGTCACTCAGCCCAGGGTAGCAACTGGCCTCGCATAATCACTGCCTCATGGGCATAGCCTTCACAGCATTTATATGCAGATTGCTTGTAAAAATTTGAAGACTGAACACTACCAGTGCCTTGGCAATTTCCCAACCCACCTAATGTCAAGTGCAGTGTGCGTTTTAAACTGAGCCCCAATTCCAGAGTATCTATATTTTCTTACAGAAATCTTTAATTAACTTTCCATAACTACCTAATAAAATTGACAAACTTTGTCAACTCCTGCCACCTTTTCCCCTGCTTCATTAGTGAGTTTTTCACCGCCCAAGTGTCACCGGCAAATGTACATGCTTTATTTAATTTGGCTTTTTATTTTAATAAGACAACTGAAATATTATCGGTGACATAATCCATTTAAAAAATGATCCTAGGGTGATGTATATCTCATTCCGAAGTCTTTATGATGAGCCATTTTCCCTGCAATATACGATCCGAGGGTGTGTGTTTGTGCGTTATGAATAACCATCCATCTCATTCCCATTTAAAAAGCCAGTTCCCCAGCTGTATTCTCAAATATATATTAATACTGCAACGGATGAATAAGAGGTATAAATTGTGCATAATGGCTCATATTTCATGGCAACCCTGAAAAATATTAATGGCTGTATACCGAGGTGTTGCCATGCCGTGCACATCAATAGTGGAATCAACAAGTAAGCAATCATATTTCTTGAAGATGTATAAACACTGTAGATTCTGTGACAGGCCTACTGGAATGCCTGTTTTGCATTGTTTTCCCTAAGGTTTAATTTTGGCTGCTACATGATGGTTAAGTAAAACAAATCTTTAGTTTCCACATTTGCCCTGTAAATGTAGGTCGTGCCTCCCGAGCAGAGCAGTGGTCTAAGGCACTGCATCATAGTGCTAAAGGCATCACTACAGATCTGGGTTCGATCCCGGGGTGTGTCACAACCGGCCGTGATTGGGAGTCCCATAGGGCGGCACACAATTGGCCCAGCGTCGATTGGGTTTGGGGAGGGTTTGGCCGGGGAGGCTTTACTTGGCTCATCATGCACTAGCGACTCCTTGTGGCGGGCCGGGCGCCTGCAGGCTGACATCATTGTCAGTTGAACGGTGTTTCCTCCAACACATTGGTGCAGCTGGCATTCGGATTAAAGTGAGCAGGTTTGGTGGGTCATGTTTCGGGCCCACCAAAATATAAAAATGAAATAAAAATTACAAAATTGAAATGTAGGTCATAACCATTATCCTCTGAATGTCTAAACGTAGGAGTTTTTAGGTACTCCATGGTATATAGTGAATGACTTGGAAACACTTAAGTCATAACTTGCAATAAAGTATAACTGACTTTTCTGTGATGCAGAACAGGTCTTAAACACAGTTGATCAACTCAAACCTCTACTAGTTGTTGCAACATGTAGGCTGCATTTTCTACCTCCTCATTACCCATCATCCTTTGCTCCCTTAGCTCCTTCTCAACCCACACGTTACAAAACAAAACAACAACCTCGATCCGACTGTAAGGTTCTGTATTTATTTTCTTAATCAACCTTGTGTTCTGTTTCGCTGTGTTCTTGAATGTAGCCCTGTCTTTCATTTTGTTCGTTACTAAGCCTTTTTCTAGCTTGTTTGTGAGAACCAGTTATAGCCTTCAGTCCTAGTTTTTATTCACCTGCCTGTTTGCTTACCTGTGTATGACCATTGCCTTCCTGTGACCATGATTCCTGCCTTCTTTGAAGGCGAAATATACACCTGCCGCTCTCTGCGTGTGAATCTACACCTTTTTCATTACAGAATACCTCACCTATAAACGGAATGGATTCAGCGGAGCTACAGCAGCACCTAACCCAGCAAGATGAGCGTATGGAGGAAATCTGCCATCTTCTCCGACAGCCTATCTCTACTCGTCCGATGCCAGGTATCGTAACCCATAGCCCTCCATTCATATCCAACATTGATGAAACACTCAAACGGTTTCATTCGTCCTTCTTCGTCTTCTTCCCCGGTTGCGTCCAACTTCTTCTTCATTGGAAAAAAGGACGGTGGCCTCCGTCCATGTATTGATTACCGTTCCCTGAATGACGTCACAGTCAAGAACCGTTTCCCTCTTCCTCTGATCCCAGCGACCCTTGAATAAGTGACCCGCGCCAACATCTATACAAAACTCGATCTGCGAAGTACATATGAAGTACATATAACCTTGGTCATATACGTGAAGGCGACGAATAAAAGACGGTCTTTATCACCGCACGAGGGCACTATGAATACCTGGTCATGCCCTATGGCCTTACTAACGCCCCTGTCGTCTTCCAATCCTTTATGAACAAGGTTTTCCAGGATATGATCAACCACTTTCTCATCGTCTACAATGATGACATCCTGATTTACTACCCCTCCCTGAAGGGACACATACAGCATGTGCAAAAGGTTCTTCAACGGCTCCTTGACCATAACCTTTATGTGAAGACTGAAAAGAGCAGCTTCCATGTAACCTTGGTAAACTTCCTTGGTTTCGTACTGACACCTGGAGTGGTCAGCATGGATGAGAACAAAGTCACCGCCTTCAGTTCCTGGCCCAAACTCACCACAATGGAGGAACTCCAACGTTTCATTGGGTTCTCCAACTACTATCGGCGGTTCATTCGGTACTTCATTTCTACTGCTCGAGGCGTGTCACCACTGATTGGAGGGCGCACAACATCCCTTTCTCGTCCTAACAGATCATTGTAATCTGGAATATATCAGAAGGGTCAAGAGGTTAAACTCCAGACAAGCCCACTGGGCTCTCTTCTTCACACGCTTCCATTTTCATGTTACTTACATCATTGTAAAGAAAAACTTCAACTTAAAAGCTGATGCTCTCTCCTGCCAGTTTGACCTTCCGACCAGTAACTCAGACCCTAAACCCATTCTTCCTTCCTCTTGCATTATGGGACCTGTACAGTGGGAGGTTCACTCTGCCATACAAGAAACCCTAACTTCAGACCCGGCTCCTCCTGAGACAACAGTTGGGAGGAGTTATGTACCAGCAGATGTTAGACCCCAACTGATGCAATGGTGTCACACATCCTTGGGGTCAGGACATCCGGGCATTACACGAACAACCAAACTTCTAGACCGTAAGTTCTGGTGGTCCTCACTGGCATCCGACGTAGGGGATTATGTACTCTCCTGTCCAGTCTGTGTTTCCAAACCAAAAGCCCTCGCCATCTCCCTATCGGTAAGCTTCAACCTTTGTCAATCCCTCACAGACCCTGGTCCCACATAGCTATTGACTTCATCACAGACCTTCCTGAATCCACTGGTAACACCACCATCCTTGTCATAGTCGATCGTGGTTCCTCTTCCTCATTTACCTAATGCCATTGAGTGTATGTTTCAGTAGGTGTACCGTCTGTAGGGGATTCCGAAAGACATTGTCTCTGCCCGCGGGCCCCAGTTTGTCTCCCGGGTCTGGCGAACCTTCTGTGACCGACTGTCGCCCTCAGCCTCTCCTCCGGGTACTAACCCCAGGCCAAAGGGCAAACAGAACACCTGAACCAAGAAATAGGGAAGTACCTCCGCCAACAATGTTCTGCCTCTCCACACGACTGGAGTCAATATTTGGCCTGGTACTGCCCAGCTGTCAATGACTGGTTTCGGTGGAGTGAGCGGGTCTGGGAGACCACTCACTGGCATCTGCAGGAAGCCTCTAATACCAGGAAAATGCATTTCCGACAGATGCCACCAACCTTCGCCATTCTTTCACAACGGGCAGTGTTTGTGGCTCTCTATCAGAGACATCCGGCTCCGCCTCCCCTGCGAGAAGATCTGTCCTCGCTTCATTGGTCACTTCAAGATAACCCATCGCATCAACCCTGTCACATACCGCCTCCAGTAACCCCGTCAGTATAAAATCTCCTCGTCCTTCCCTGTGTCTCTGTTAAAACAGGTCACCTACAGTCCTCTTCATCCTCCAGTCTCAACCCGCAGTGCGCCTCCACCGTTGGACATCGTAGGGGAACCTGCTTACGCAATTTAGGCCATCCTTGATTCCAAATGCCACTATCTAGTGGACTGGGAAGGTTATGGCCTGAAGACCGGTCCTGGGTCCCCGACCAGGACATCCTCGACCCAGAGATGATTCAGGTATTCCACCGTAATCGTCTGGATCGTCCCGCTCCCCGACCTTGGGGTCGACCCCCGAACACACCCATTGGACATCAGCCTCGACGCAGAACGTCGGATCAGTCCACGACCTTGTTGAACCAGCCTGCTGGACCTCGCCCCCGAGGTAGGTGGCCGCCTTTGCTCCCCCACCCGCATTCTCCAACCTCCGGTGCTGTTGGGTCGTCAGGAGCCTCCCCTGGGGGGTTCTGTGTTTATTTTCTTAGTCAACCTTGTGTTCTATTTCGTTGTGTTCTTGAACGGGGCCTCTTTCATTTTTTCTACTAAGCCTTTTCCTAGGTCGTTTGTGAGGACCAGTTATAGCCTTCAGTCCTAGTTTTGATTCACCTGCTTGTTTGCCAACCTATGTACGCGAAGCTGAAATAAACACCTACCGCGCTCTGCGCGTGAATCTACACGTTTTTCTCCCTGAGTGTAAATTACACCAACACAACCCTATTTAGGCTGCCACAGTGAAATAATCACTGACACAGATTTGGCACCTTGCCCTTCCAACCAATTTGATTAAAAATAATCTCATTGTCCAGGCCGGGCTAATGAATGCTAGCGCAATATGAGTCACCTTTGTCCAATAAACACTACAGCCGGCTAGAGGAACATGATCTCTTGAAAATGCATCCAATCTGATGATATATCAGCCAAACAGAATGATTGATTAACTGTTTTGCTCACCAATTCCTTTTATAAAGCCATAGATTGCCAAGCCGCCGTCTTAGCAGCCTTACCCAAAACAACGATTCCCGCAGATAAATCGTCCATGCCGACCAACAGGGCGACTATTTAGTCATAAATATGCATAGTGGACTCAATCACTCAGCATGTCATACATACACCACAGTCCTGGCCAACAGTCTAAGCCTCTGCGTAAACAAATGTGTTATTTATTTAGGTTCATGTGTGGGACTGAAGACGTTTGCAGTGTGAAATGCTATGGTCAGCTGTTTTCAGGTGATTTGTTTTTCTACTGTGTTTGGTTTGGGCCTTGTTAATATGGCAAGTGTGTACGAGATATTTCCATGATTGCAAATGTTTTTGTTATAGCCCTACTGGAAATAGAACACTTAGTTGTTTTCCTTTAAGGAACATGGTTTCTTCCATCATGTACACACTGCAGTATGTGTATCTAACATGCTGGGATTTCAGACAATTTGGTAGTAAACTAAAACCAAAACACATTTAATATGTACAGAGCTCTGTCTGCTTTAGGGAATAAACATATTATCAACACTGAAAATTCCGAACCACAAACTCTCTGACTGAAGTCATTAGGAGGAGCATGGCCATGAAGATCCCCAGGAGACCCAGTACTACTGCCCCTTGGTGAAACCAAAGGAAACCCCAAGTGAGTGGATCCATGTGTACTGGTAACAGCTTGACTCTGGGCTAGATAGTTTACGGTCACAGAGCTGTGGAGCCGGGTGCTGCGATGCAAAACAAATCATGAGATCTCTCTACAGGCTACTAGCATTTTTCACCTCTTAATTACAAGACACGGTGCATTAAACCCGAACGTTACATGTTGACAATCTTGCATAGTAAACAGGTGGCGAAGTCAGCATCATTAACACTCTGAAAATTCCTCCCTTTGACATTAATATTGATACATCCACTTGTTCTATTAATTGAGTTAACGTGAAATTACACAGTCAAAACATTGAGGGATAATTTTGATTGTTTCTCACATTGGTGGTCAAAAGAGGGACTAAAGGTGAGAATGCTGTGACGGCAAAAATAATATTTGACTCGCTTCTCTGTGCAATTATTCACCAACGCACCACAACAGGGGATCACTGCTAATAGTTTGTGAGAAGCAAAATCTCTTATTAAACGTTTTTCTCAGACTAGCACAACAAGAACACCGACCGTGTTGCAATTAAATTCTGGCCCGTGCCTCGTATTAGTGCTTAATTAAACTTTTCACAATTATATCATTTGCAAACTCTTCCCCGGGTCAAAGTTGTCAGGGTGGCGAGGGTGTAGAAAGTTAAAGACATCATTATCTCGGTTCCACTAATAATTATACTCTCAGGCTGGTGACTCTGTTCAGATGTGAGGTCAATTACAAATATACTGCACAGAGGTGCATGCAGTAGGGGATGCATATTCAACCTGACGAATGACGACATTGCTACCCTGCTGCATAAATTCCTCCATTGAACACGCTTGGTACATGGTAATCGGAGGTGGTGTGTGTATGGACCAACTTAGCATATTAGCTCAGTTTTGTTTTTAGTCAATACGTTTACATTTTTTTGCTTAAAGGCCTTTTTAAAAACAAGTTTTCGATCGCCTCACTGTAAATATGGACCCTTGCACAATCTTCACTTGTTGTAAATAAACTTTGAGGCCCTGGCATCTCAAGGATCTATTGTGTGCAGGGTCTTCCTATCAGACTACCTATGCTCTCAGCGTTGGATATCCTCACTCCATCCATATGCAGGCTGAAGCTCTTGGATCGTGAGCCATTGATCTGCTGGTTTAAGGACAGCCAGTGGTCGTGAAAAATAAAGGTGTCACTCTTTCAGCTCTAACAGTGTCACAGTGTCACAGCACTGAAACACTGTCGCAGTGTGTAGTATAGCGGACACAGAGTAGCCAATGGAGTTGATAGGTGGGAATGAGGAGGACCCGTAGTTGCAGAAATGTTTTTATATGATAGGTTTCACATTTTGGATTTTCAGGAAACATGGCTTGGCTTTAATGGCGGTTCTAGACTTTCCAGGTCTATGCCCAAACAGTTCGAACTTCTAATTTTAAAAATGAATCTCTCCAGAAATAAGTCTCTCACTGTTGCCGCCTGCTACCGACCCCCCTCAGCTCCCAGCTGTGCCCTGGACACCATCTGTGAATTGATCGCCCACCATCTAGCTTCAGAGTTTGTTCTGTTAGGTGACCTAAACTGGGATATGTTTAACACCCCGGCAGTCCTACAATCTAAGCTAGATGCCCTCAATCTCACACAAATCTTCAAGGAACCCACCAGGTACCACGCTAAATCCGTAAACATGGGCACCCTAATTGACATTATCCTGACCAACTTGCCTTCCAAATACAAAAAAAAAATGGAATGTGGGTTGATTTGGCACTTGAGCATCAATACATTACCCATACCCTAACACTGTCAACCAAGAGTCAAGACTAAACCAATTCAACCTTGGTGGTGTGCAGACTGGTTTTATATTATTCTTAAAGATTTCGAACAAACCAGAAAAAAATGCAACAATATGCATGTGAAACTATATATTCACAGTATTATGAACGAACTGTGGTTTATTTGGTAGCATTTCGTAGTGTGACTGATTTTACTTATTGCATTAGCACTGTACAAGTTAGAGGTGAGCCCCCCTCCCCATCTCGTACTTCTGAGTGGGAGACCTCCCAGGCAGTAGCCTGCCTAGCTCACAAACTAGAACCAGGGCTCCCACTCCGACAAGGTTAATTGACCCACAGTCCCACACGGTGACATAATATCATTGACGTGACGGGCAAATGCGCGATAGAAAACCGATCGCGCAAATGCCACCATTCCTATTTTTTTTGTGCGGGCGCCCCATGCCGCCTTGAGCAGCTTCGCATGTTGCCTATACCTGAATCCGCTACTGCGTGGCTTGAAAAACAGTTGTCCATCGCAGCAACGTTCAGGATACAAGAAACTCACAAAAATGACGGATGATGGCGAGTCTGAAGCTCAGCCCTTCAATTAGCTATTCAAAATATTGCCTAGTCAGACCATCATTAATCTTGCGCCGAACACAACAGGTGTAGGTAGACCTTACCGTGAAATGCTTTCTTACCAGCTCTTAACCAACAATGCAATTCAAGAAATAGAGATAGTAAAATATTTACTAAATAAATGAATGTAAAAAATAACACAATAAAATAACGAGGCTATATACAATGAGTACCGGTACCGAGTCAGTGTGCGGGATTGCAGGTTAGTTGAGGTAATTTGTGCATGCAGGTAGGGGTAACGTGACTACACATACATAATAAACAGGTGTCCTGGGTGATAGGCCTTATAAGGGACATACTGTTAAGCCTGGCATAGATCATTTTCGACCTTTAATTAATTGGCGATACTACCTCAATTCCCAACTTGGAAGAAAACATGTCTCCTGAACTTCCATGGCTAGTTTCAAGGGGTTTGTTTGAATTTTACAAAATAATCCGTTATTTATTTTGCTCCATGAAGTACAGTGCATTCGGAAAGTATTCAGACCCCTTGACTTTTTCCACATTTTGTTACATTACAGCCTTATTCTAAAACGAATTAAATTGATTTTTCATCTATCTATACACATTACCCCATAATGACAAAGTAAACTTTTTTTTTTTTTGAAATGTTTGCAAATGTATGAAAAATATAAAACGGAAATATCTCATTTAAATAAGTATTCAGACCCTTCACTCAGTACTTTGTTGAAGCACCTTTGGCAGTGATTACAGCCTCAAGTGTTCTTGGGTATGACACTTTAAGCTTGGCACACATGTATTTGGGGAGTTTATCCCATTCTCCAAGCGGGCTGTCATGTGCCTTTTACTGAGGAGTGGCTTCCGTCTGGCCACTTTACCATAAAGGTCTGATTGGGGTAGTGCTGCAGAGATTATTTGTCCTTCTGGAAGGTTCTCCCATCTCCATAGAGGAACACTGGAGCTCTGTCAGAGTGACCATCGGGTTCTTGCTCACCTCCCTACCAAGTCCCTTCATCCCTGATTGCTCAGTTTGGCCAGGCGGCCAGCCCCAAGAGAGAGTTTTGGTGGTTCAAAACTTCTTCCATTTAAGAAGGATGGGGCCACTGAGTTCTTGAGGACCTTTATTGCTGCAGACATTTTTTGGTACCCTTCCCCAGATCTGTGCCTCGACACAATGCTGTCTCTGAGCTCTACGGACAATTCCTTCGACCTCATGGCTTGGTTTTTGCTCTGACATGCACTGTCAACTGTGGGACTTTATATAGACAGGCCTTCCCAAATCATGTCCAATCAATTTAATTGACCACAGGTGCACTCCAATCAAGTTGCTGAAACATCTCAAGGATGATTAATGGAAACAGGATGCACCTGAGCTCAATTTCAAGTCTCATAGCAAAGGGTCTGATTACTTATATAAGGTTTATCTGTTTTTTATTTTTTATACATTTGCAAACATTTCTAAAAAACTGTTTGCTTCGTCATTATGGGGTACTGTGTTTAGATAGATAAACGTAACAAAATGTAACGTAACAAATGTGGAAAAAATCAAGGGGTCTGAATACTTTCTGAATGCACTGTAATCCAACAACGTGTACGCCGGCATCTTATCTATTTCAAATCATCTCGTATTGATCAACACAGGCTAGTGTCATGACATGCAGCCCTTTCGGGCATACACACACCCATCGCAATCAATGAGAGAAGATTGGACATAGACAAGATGGTGGCGTACACATTGTGGATTATATCATGGAACAAAACATTTTTTTTATTTAATAAACGGGGCAATTTCTCAATTCTATGTCCCTGCAACTTCACAACATCACCTACCTAATAATGCCTTCCAGCCAGCTGGAACAGTAATAATGGTCTGACTAGGCAATATTTTTAATAGCAACCACTCAATAGGGTTTCACCTGCAGCGAAGACTAGGCCTAAATGCTAAACAGCATAACTAGGAATTACCCATTTTCCAGCTCTAAACAGAGCCTACTGTAACACTGACCTTTACTAGGACTAAGGAGTCAACCAGTACAGCTAAGGTCAACAGTTGTAAAATTGAGTTCAACCCTGAGCTGAGAGAAAAGGACAGCATTTCTACCTTTGCTCTTAAAGCTCACCCACAATGATTAACCAATGAGAATGGACTTTTAATTGTTGATTAGACAAGGCACTACTATAGAAAACATGATTTTAGTTAATTGCATTCATTACTTTAAATTACCATAGTTAGTCAAGTACACTTTAGCTTAAAAGACACAGAACATAATTAGAGCTACTACTTAGGGACACTGAAAGCAAGGCTGAGCAGCACACTAATTATTTAATTCACCACACCTGTGCAATCAACATTGGTAGCAAACAATAATGTATATAAACCCTATGTTACAGATTATATGTATTGGCCAATGAGAGGCTTAGAAGCAACCAGTCGACCATATTGCCACTCCCCAGAAAAAGCAGTCCTCCATAGGAATGTTTCAAGGTGTCACGACTTCCGCCGAAGTTGGGTCCTCTCCTTGTTCATGCGGGGCTCGGTGTCGCCGGTCTTCTGGCCATCATCGATCCACTTTTCATTTTCCATGTGTTTTGTCTTGTTTTTCCTCACACCTGGTTTCAATTCCCTCAATTACTTGTTGTATATTTAACCCTCTGTTCCCCCCATGTCTTTGTGTGGGATTGTTTATTTGTAGTGCTTGTGCACGTTCCCCATGAGCGCCCGACGGGTGATTTTTGTGCCTAAGTATCTTGTTGTTCTGGATGCCGTTGGTTTCGCATAATAAGTATCCGGTTATCACCCAGTTCTGCTCTCCTGCGCCTGACTTTTCTGCCGCCAATTACGCACTCGCTACACAAGGACAACATTTCACGTGTTTGAGTTGTTTTTTGTTGTAGTGGGGACAGTAACATTAGAACTTTCAAAAAAATATTTAATGAAAAATTGGTTTTTATATTTATATGTTTAGCTTACATAATATAATTTAAAAGTATGCATTAACGTATCTGTAATAAAACAAACATGGCAAAAACAAATTTAGACGTTAATATATGCATTTATTAAGACTCCAAAATATTTTTTACCATGGTGAGGAAGTGCCAAGGTGGAGGCACAGAGCCTTCAAAACAGCGCCCCAAGTCAACCATCTAGTGTATATATAAATCATTGGTAGCAAACAATACAAAAAAAGGTTTATAGTCAGAGATCTGTATATAATGACGAGGTGCTCATGTCTCCACCCTAACAATGGGAGTCGTTGTCCCAAATGTAGGAAGGTAGAACGTCACTAGTTACCACAGCCACAATGTCTAAACCCTGCCCATTTCTACAATCTTTGAAAGGATGTCCCAGCATCAGTGGAAGAGAGCGAGTGACTGATGCGCCTATTGAAATAAAAGCCAGGCATCTGTCCATTTTTAAAGACACTCGATTCATGAATAAGTCATCATAGAGGAGCAGGGTTGAGGTAAACAATTTTTTTTAAAGTCACAACTGCAAGATCTAAAACTGTGATCCCATAACAGATTGATCTGTTCTTGTCTGGTGAGTCCCAATTTGAGGCTATGCTTCCCGTTTTCAGTACAGTAGGCTTCTGAAGTAAGAGTCATTAATAATTATCATTGCTTCACTTTGAAGGCTCCCAGTAATGTTCAGTCTGCAGCAAAATATTAATATTTCAGCCCCGGTAGTGAAAGCTTTTAAAGTAGTCGCTCATCTAATCCCTCAAATGGATTAAGAGTGATCTTTTTCCCTCTCTTACCTGGGCTCCTCCAAAAAAACTTTTCAGCAGCAGATGATGTTGATGAGAGTTTAGTTTAGTCTAGAGCTGTGTTGACAGACTGATTTTTTTCTGATGGTGGATGGCTCATCTTCAGTCCCTTTGTTCTTTCCTGTTAGCAGGGCACTGCAACAAGTTGAACTAAATAAAACTAAACTGTAGCAAGTTGAACTAAATAAAACTGAACTGTAATACACTGAACTAAACAAAAACTGAACTGTAATAAGTTGAACTAAATAAAACTGAACTGTAATAAGTTTAACTAAATGAACAATAGGGCTGTAACGAATCTCCTCTTCGTCTGATGACGAGTATGACATATCGGACCAATGCGCAGCGTTGTAAGTGTCCATGTTAATTTATTAACTGAACACACAAAAACAAAATAACGAAGTGAATGGAAGACCCGAAACAGTTCTGTAAGGTGACATACACTAAACAGAAAACAACCACCCACAAACAAGAGTGGGAAAACAGGCTACCTAAGTACGGTTCTCAATCAGAGACAACGATTGACAGCTGCCTCTGATTGGGAACCATACCAGGCCAAATACATAGAAATACCAAACATAGAACAAAAACATTGAATGCCCACCCCAACTCACGCCCTGACCAACCTAAATTGGTGCGTGGAGGAGGCACCTGATGGACCGGACCGTTGTGGCGCACTGGAGGTCTCCAGCACCGAGCCTGCACAACCTGTCCTGGCTGGATACTCCCCGTAGCCCGGAAAGTGCGGCGGGGTGGAACAGACCGCACTGGGCTGTGCTGGCGAACCGGGGACACTGTGTGTAGGGCTGGTGCCATATACCCCGGGCCGGGGAGACGCACTGGAGACCAGATGCGCTGAGCCGGACTTATTTCTCCTGGCTCAATGCCCACTCTAGCCCGGCCGATACGAGGCGCTGCGATGTAGCACACCGGGCTATGCCTGCGCACTGGGGACACCGTGCCCCTCACAGCATAACACGGTGCCTGCCCGGTCCACATCTCGCCACGGTAAACATGGGGATATGGCTCAGGTCTCCTACCTGACTTAGCCACACTCCCCGTGTGCCACCCCCCAAGACATTTTTGGGGCTGCTTCTCTTCCCTATTGCGCTGCCGTGCTAACTCCTCATCATGCCGCCGCTCGGCTTTGGCTGCCTCCAACTCTTCCCGGGGGCGGCGATATTCCCCAGCCTGTGCCCAGGGTCCCCTAGTCCACCCTAGTCCAGAACCCTCTGCTCCTGGTTACCACGCTGCTTGGTCCGGTTGTGGTGGGTGGTTCTGTAACGAATCTCCTCTTCATCTGACGACGAGTATGAAATATCGGACCAATGCGCAGCGTGGTAAGTGTCCATGTTAATTTATTAACTGAACACAGAACAACAAAAATAACAAAGTGAATGGAAGACCCAAAACAGTTCTGTATGATGACATACACTAAACAGAAAACAACCACCCACAAACAAGAGTGGGAAAACAGGCTACCTAAGTATGGTTCTCAATCAGAGACAACGCTTGACAGCTGCCTCTGATTGGGAACCATACCAGGCCAAATACATAGAAATACCAAACATAGAACAAAAACATTGAATGCCAACCCCAACTCACGCCCTGACCAACCTAAAATAGAAACATACAAAAGGACGTGACAAGAGCTTAAGTGTGTTCACTAAACTACCGTAAACAACGGTAGTTTAGTGACATCAAACAGACTTGATGGAAATGACAAAAAAAAAAAAAAAAAAAATATTCAGTACTCTATAAGACATTGGAATTTCTGGAAAGCCGGAACAAATCTATAGAATTAGAGTTTGTGTGTGATTTGACTTGATTTAATCCTGTTAGCCCCTAGTGAAGCAAGGGCCCTCATGCATCTAGCTTTCTTTGTGAATTATACTTATTTCATAAACCTTCTCAAAGGAACCACTGTGTATAAAATATAATTATTTATTCTCATTGTTGTTGATAATAACTGCAACCATTTACAAAGGCAGCTCTATAGTCCAAATAAGTACCCTGCAAGAAAACATACATTTGGAGGCTTAAGTGAATTAAGGAGAGTACAATAAGGGCTTGATCAAGTACAGGTGGGTTGCTCCCAAATTGCACAGTGTGGCAAAACAAACCTCTGTTCAAGATCACCCAATGTGAAACATTTAAAACAAAATAAATTATATTCACTCTCCACAAGGTAATACATTTAAAAAAAAATGAAACTAACACCCTTCAGTGTGTGTCACACCCTGACCATAGAGAGCCATTGTTTGTTTCTCTATGGTGTAGTAGGTCAGGGCGTGACTAGGTGGTGATCTAGTATATCTATGTCTATGTTTTGTTCTAGTTTATTTTTCTATGTTGGTGTTTAGTATGATTCCCAATTAGAGTCAGCTGGTAGTCGTTGTCTCTAGTTGTGGATCATATTTAAGTAGTTATTTTTCCCACCTGTGTTTGTGGGATCTTGTTTATGTGTAGTTGCCTGTGAGCACTCCATTGTCTTCACGTTTCGTTCATTCTTTATTGTTTTTGTGCGTTTCAGTTAATAAAACATGTGGAAACCATATCATGCTGCACCTTGGTCCGATAATTCTTACGATGAACGTGACAGTGTGTTGAACAAGAAAGTCTCTGACGGTATATTCTATTGGCTGGCTTCAGTGGGTCCTTGTTATAACAGCTACTGTACATGTATAATGCTTTTATGACCAAGGCTTTTGGTTTCAGCTGGATGACATCATTGCTAAGCTATGGCTTTGTTCATTAGGGGAGACCTCTCATTGCCATAAAACCTGGGTCTCTCAGTCCTGTTTAAATGGATAATCCAATTATCAATGTCCCCAATGCCTCACCATATCCACCAGACCTTGGGGTCGATTCAATTCAAACTGAGCCAATTTAGAGGAGAGGAATTTAAATTTGAATCATGAATTGGAAACGGGGGTGTTAACTTAACCACCCACGGTCAAGCCTACTTTTGTGACTTTTCATTCATAGCAATTGGGCTTCTGATTCTCCCAAAGTCTGACTTTGAGTTTGAAACCTCATATTGTTATGGATGGACGGTCGGGCAATTAATCTTTCCTAGAAACAAACATCCCAAAACAGTGGAAATTGAAAGTGTTGAACTCAGCTGTTGAACTCTTCTCAATGAGTCACTGTCAACTGATTGCTCCTGACCCGACGATTGAACCCGGCAGAGCCCCACAGAGGGTGAATACCAAATAAAGGCTGTAATACGGGAAACATCTCCATTCAATAGAACCCTCTGTTTGAGACTCCACAAAGTGGAAAGAAAAGAACCATTCACTTGATCTCTTGTCTTTTCTAGCTTTTCCTGGAGCTGGAGACTTTCGATTTTTTTCCAAGACTTCAGTTCCTCCTTTTCCCCTTTATTCTAGTCACCACTTGTTCTCCTCTTACCCCTTTAGAAAAAGATCCCTTTGGCTGCGTTTAGACAGGCAGCCCGATTTTGGTCTTTTTTTCCCACAAGTTGGTCTTTTAACCAAAATATCTGATGTGAAAGGATGTCATGTGATTGGTCAAAAGACCAATAAGTGGGAAAAAAATATCAGAATTGGGCTGCCTGTCTAAACGCAGCCTGGACAACTTCCTTGTTCGAGAGCTACTTTTACGAAGGGAATGTTTTGGCATTTAACTATATAAAAAGCCATGGCTTTTCTAGTTTGTGTCTGGCGATTTCAATTACTTGTTTGTGTTGGTGTTGCAGGCCTGTTTAACAGAGCCAAGGGTTTTTATGATAGGCTATCTGTGGCTGTGGTGTTGAAATGTGGCCCTGGGAGCTTAACTAGGGAAATGCAGGGACGCAGTAAAACAAATTGAATCCCAAATGTATGAGTAAAGTTGTATCTATGTAGCAGGGAGGCCCAGTTGATCAGCTGTCACAGAAACTTCTAACCAGAAATAACAATTCTAGCCTAAAAAGGGGGTTCTGTGACTAAGTTACATTTCATGTAATTATTTGGGTTACAAACGAGACATACATTAGCTTGTTTTTGAAAGTCCTCCAGTGACGTTTGTTATATGTCCTTCAGAAATCTTACTCAACATATTCTAAGGATAGTCTGAATCACCCACACCCACATGCCATCACCTTCAGTCAGATGGCATCTTAAACTTAACCAATGTCCTTATGCGTCCTGATACTGTACCTCATTTCTCCCAGTCCCTCTTTCTGTGTGACTCATTGACCTTGTCGTGCATTCATAGTCCACGTGCATACTAGTACAGTACAACTGGGTACAAATCAGACAAAGTAGGGTCTGAATATCATATTCTGCAACATCCTCCAAATCCATTTCTGCTATTGACAGGGCATTGATTCTGTGTGAATGGATGACGTGTCCAGACTTGGATGTGAGATGATGGGGTGTGAGACTGTACCACCCACACACACACACACACACACACACACACACACACACACACACACACACACACACACACACACACACACACACACACACACACACACACACACACACACACACACACTCTCGGCCAGGCAACCATCTCTTCAATCACCATCACTCCCATCATCGTGTGTGTGTGTGTGTGTGTGTGCCTGTGTGCACACTGGGGGAAGAACCACTTGATAAGTGTCTTCCAGCCACATGGGGCCTGTCCATCACAGGACCATTAATCCAATCCAAAACGTCTGCTTAATGCAGTGTGCCACGGAGAGAGGCAATACTTAATTTATTTTAGGTCTATGGAAGGACGTCAGGGGATTTAACACTTTAGGCCACCAAGAGGGAAGAAACATTCCAGTACAATGGGAATGATATTGGAATTCTATACCAATGATGGAGAATGAAAGGTTAAAAATACATGTTGGGAATTGGATAGCCTACCACTGATCACAGTCCTTAAAAAAATACCATTAGATCGGTTTTTAATCTGAGGTCGATGTTTTAGGCTATTTGGATGAAAGCCATGAAAATATTTTTACATCTCTATTTATTGTATCAACAACTCGTTATGTATGAATATAAATAAAAACAACAACAACTGAACAACTGTCAAGGTGGTTTGTGTTCATTTTTCTTTCCCTCTATGCATTTAAACGCTCATCAGCACAACAATTATTGCATACATAATACATAGCCTATCACGTCCAAAAAACAGCTACATTTCTGGCGTGTTTGTGTTTCCCCCAAAGTTACTGACATTGACTGTTTGCACAGTCTATAGGGACCTATGCCTTTTAAATGGTAATACTCTGATTTCTGATGTGTGAAAAGAACATACCAGTATCTAATTATGATAACCGTGCCTAGGCTACATGTTTACTCTAGTGTTCCTCACAGGTGGCATCTCACGTTATGAAACATTTTCAGATAAAAACAATTCATTATTGACAGCGTCGATTTGGCACGGAGGCACGTTCTAGCAAGTCCCAGGTGAACTTGAGTCTCTTCTAGATATCGGATGTGTCACGTAGGCTAGTGAACGACCTCACATTGCTTATGATGCTCACACATCACATGTAGAGAGATAATCTATAGCAGTAGTTTCAAACTCATTCCAGGAGGGTCGCGTGTCTGCGGGTTTTTGGTTGTTCCTTTCAACTAAGACCTAGACAACCAGGTGAGGGGAGTTCATTACTAATTTGTGACCTTAATTCATCAATCAAGTACAAGGGTGGAGCGAAAACCCTCAGTCACTCAGCCCTCTGGAATGAGTTTGATACATGTGATCTAAAGCATATATTCTATGCCCATATAGAGGTTATTTCAATCTTAATAAACAATACCTCTATGTGATCCGTGACATTATGCATAATTGGGGTTAATTCAAATGTTATAATTTCTGAACAAACCCCCCCCCTTCCTAAGAGCAATAACACGACTATAACTTTAAAGCAATTAGATAGATTCACAATGAATATAACCATTCTCTTTCATCTTCTGAGAAATGTGATTGAGCAGTTGACTCTTATGCACAGTAAACCTAGGCCTACTGGTAGATACAATCTACAGCTGTTAGGGATATTGTTAACAAGACCATAGTAACAGCCAACAACATTGACAAAGGACTCATATACAAAATAGTATTTAAATATAGATCGAATAAGATGACTATTATATACGTACGATAAATGCTAACAAATTATTTATTACGAAATGATTAATGCGTTGTTCTGGGTGAGGGGAAAAAAACAGGCGCAAGAAGAAATCTCGCCTATCTTTTCCCTGGATACTGCCAGCTCCTCCCCCGCGCGCGCAAGGCTTCATTCGATCAAATCCTTCATCTGGGACCACTTCGCCGAGTCGCACTTTTTAACACTGCAGAACAATTGGACGAGCCACAACTTGCGACGAGTTCTGTTGCTTATCATCAATTACAGTCACAAAGGGAAGAGAAGAAGAGAGTAAAAAAAAGACTTGTATTCAGACTGAGTATCTTTCTCTGCCACCAGCTATGGAGAGGGGGGTCAGATTATGCCCTATTTGGCACACCAGCGTTTTCTGGTTTCTGCTTTTGATAATGCTATCTTTCTTTTTAGCCGCTAAATCAGAGATAACTTGCAGATCATGTCAGCCGGGAGATAAGGGGCGTATTAAGGAATTACTGCTTAAAACTGACACACGAGAATTCGCAACAGGCCACGGAGGGGAAGTTATTGGAAATGGAGACGGGACAACTGCTTCACGGAGTTTAAATTCTGCAAGTGTCGAAACTCAACAGCTTGATTGCGCAGCTGGATCCGATGAATGCATCCAGGGGAAATACATATACTCAAGGCGAAAACGGAATACTGACATACTGCTCCGTCCCAAGAACGCACTACTCGATGGAGGAATGCAATACGGTGGTGGTAAACAGAGAAAATTCACCCCGCGCGGTGAGTACAAAGTTTCCAACCTGAAAATGAACCGTCATGTAGGTAATACAGATGTCGGGAAGGCTCGCGCAGATTTAATTCCCGGCGTCTCACACAAGCACCGAGTTCGTAGGGACAGCCCGAGAGCTAATATTGGGGATGTTAAAGTGAAGTCCTCCGGCTCACCCCAGAGAAGGGAGACACTGCCTCTGAGTTACTCGCGAGAGGGCATCACCTCACGGACTGGGCGCAGCAGAGTGACACGGTCCGAATTGCGATGGAGCAACGAGGACAGAAGAGCGGCCAGTTCGAGGCAGGACGAACTCAAACTCACCAGTTCAACCTTCGCATTGACCGGAGATTCCGCTCACAACCAAGCCATGGTGCACTGGTCTGGGCAAAATAGCAGTGTAAGTGAATACTTGTACAGTTGTTTTTAAATAATATTTGGCCTATGTGCGCATTCACGCAGCGCATCAATGGAGATAAAATGTAGCCATCAGTTTGACTTTGATGAAATTGCCAATAACTTAGGCCTACGAAAGGTGTGTGCGTGCGTGCGTGAGTGTGATGGAGCGCGCATGGAGTGTGAGATTCCCAGGATTCATTCCGAGGCAACTGTGCATGCTGTCATCCCCAGTATAAGTGCCGAAGCCTATTCGACATGCATCTCTTTTGTTGTTAAGTGATATCATCAAGTGACTGAACAATCATCGAACAAATCATGGCAGAGACAATCGAGACAGTTAACACAATCACCTCTGCATTTACTTCTCCAAGACAGTTTCCCCATGCTTTGCAGAGAGAATCGGTCTGACCCTCCTCCCCATTCCTCATTTCCCACTCGTAGTCCTGTCTGTAACGAAACTGATTTCATTTCAACACATCACCAGCCCCCAGTCAGTCATGGCAGAAGTGACATCCCCCATGCCTCCAGGTGTTTCTGAGGGGGCATGAAAAACCAACTTCCAAAGTTTGACCGTATGCACTTGCGGTGGAGGGGATATCAAATACACCAACATATATTACCTATTTCTTCTGTCGAGGCAGTAGTAACTAATGGTCATCCTAGGCTCTTGTCAAGGGTTTCCCAATACAAAGTGGTGCACATTTTTGTTCCTACCCAGCGCTAACACTCTACTGTACTGAACTGTACTCTATACTGTATTGAACTCTACTCTACTGAACTGTACTGTACTGAACTGTACTCTACTGTGCTGAGCTTTGATGTCCAAACTTAGGATTGGTTCAGATTTTGTCCGGCTTGAACTCTACTCTATACTGTAGTGTAATGAACTCTACTGTTCTGCGCTGTGCTGTACTCTACTGAGCTCTACTCTATACTGTAATGAACTCTACTGTTCTGTGCTGTGCTTTACTGTGCTGAACTTTGATGTCCAAACTTGTGAAACATAGACATCTATGATTGGGTCAGATTTTGTCCGGTTTGGACCAACAAAATTGGGTTTTATTTGGGGGCAGAGCTCATAAAAATAATAGCCAGTGTGTGGAGTTATACCCAGGGACCCATGATGAAATTCCATTTTTGTAATTCTGTTACCGGGTGTAAATTCAAGTCAATAGCTGTGTTTGAATACTCATACTAACTAGAGGTCGACCGATTATGATATTTCAACGCCGATACCGAATATTGGAGGACCAAAAAAAGCTGATGCCGATTAATCGGCCGATTTATAAAAATAAAAAAAAACTTATTTTTTTATTATTAAAAAAAAATTATATATATATATATTTTTTACAACAATTACAATTACAACAATACTGAATGAACAATTATTTTAACTTAATATAATACATAAATAAACATCTATTTAGCCTCAAATAAATAATGAAACATGTTCAATTTGGTTTAAATAATGCAAAAACAAAGTGTTGGAGAAGTAAAAGTGCAATATGTGCCATTTAAAAAAGCTAACGTTTGAGTTCCTTGCTCAGAACATGAGAACATATGAAAGTTGGTGGTTCCTTTTAACGTGAGACTTCAATATTCCAAGGTAAAAGGTTTTAGGTTGTAGTTAATATAGTATTTATAGGACTATTTCTCTATACCATTTGTATTTCATATACCTTTGACTATTGGATGTTCTTATAGGCACTATAGTATTGCCAGTGTAACTCCCAGCTAACTAGCTAGCCATTTCACATCGGTTACACCAGCCATTAGGCTGATAGGCTTGAAGTCATAAACAGCGCTGTGCTTGCGAAGAGCTGCTGGCAAAACGCACGAAAGTGCTGTTTGAATGAATGCTTATGAGCCTGCTGCTGCCTACCATCGCTCAGTCAGACTGCTCTATCAAATCATAGACTTAATTATAACATAACACACAGAAATACGAGCCTTTGGTCATTAATATGGTCGAATCCGGAAACAATCATTTCGAAAACAAAACGTTTATTATTTCAGTGAAATACGTAACCGTTCGGTATTTTATCTAACGGGTGGCATCCCTAAGTCTAAATATTCTTGTTACATTGCACAACCTTCAATGTTATGTCATAATTACGTAAAATTCTGGCAAATTAGTTCGCAATGAGCCAGGCTGCCCAAACTGTTGCATATACCCTGACTCTGCGTGCAATGAACGCAAGAGAAATGACACAATTTCACCTGGTTAATATTGCCTGCTAACCTGGATTTCTTTTAGGTAAATATGCAGGTTTAAAAATATATACTTCTATGTATTGATTTTAAGAAAGGCATTGGTGTTTATGGTTAGGTACAATCGTCAAACGATTGTGCTTTTTTCGCAAATGCGCTTTTGTTAAATCGTCCCCCAGCGTTGCATCGATTATATGCAACGCAGGACACACTAGATAAACTAGCAATATCATCAACCATGTGTAGTTATAACTAATGATTATGATTGATTGATAATTTTTTACAAGATAAGTTTAATGCTAGCTAGCAACTTACCTTGGCTTCTACTGCATTCACATAACAGGCAGGCTCCTCGTGGAGTGCAATGAGAGGCAGGTGGTTAGAGCGTTGGACTAGTTAACTGTAAGGTTGCAAGATTGAATCCCCGAGCTGACAAGGTAAAAATCTGTCGTTCTGCACCTGAACAAGGCAGTTAACCCACTGTTCCTAGGCCGTCATTGACAATAAGAATGTGTTCTTAACTGACTTGCCTAGTTAAATAAAGCTATTTAAAAAATCGGCGCCCCAAAAAATACCGATTTTCGGTTGTTATGAAAACTTGAAATCGGCCCTAATTAATCGGCCATTACGATTAATCGGTCGACCTCTAATACTAACTTTACTATTTGTGACGTAAATTGAGAATGTAGTATGCTTATTGGTCATAGTATGAATAGAGTTAGTATGCCAAAAGTTCCCGGATGTCGTACTACATTCGACCAAAATATGAAGTATACACGCAGTGGACACTATTTCCGTACTTTTAGGGCCGATCATGCAATTCTTCAGGAAATGGGCATGGCTTCACAACATTTTCAGATTTGAAGAAAATGGCGGAAAATATGCAGCTGAAGTCCAAAGATAAAAATGAATTGTTTTAACTAATTATGACAGATGGTGAGCAATGTAATAAAGTAATGCTGCACGTTATGTTGGCTGACAATGTGTTGGCTACGCTATCCTTACGAACCGCATAGTATATCATTACAGCAGTAGGTACTACCGGTATGTTAGCTAGCTACCTCGTTAGTTGGTTACTAATACATTGAACTTGCCAGTATATTAACTATATGCTATCTAACTAACTACCCAATGTTTATTGACTTGATTATTCACGTCATTCTTAGCTAAGTGGTATAGTAGTTGTGATTTCTCAATGGACATAAATTCGCTCTGGCTATCTACTCCAATTTCAGAGCACTCTCGTCTGAGTGAGCAAGAGCGTGGAAAAACTGATGAATTTACGAACGCTCAACACCCGTTTAATATGGCCGGGGTCATTAAACATTGGCAAAAAAGCCCAATTAAATTGTTGCCAGCAGCACAGTTACAGGCACCAACGCTCTGGATAACATGCAAACAGCCTAACCATCTCTGCTGTGGCGAGAAGAGGTTGCATAGCAACAGAATCAACTTCCGGGTGGACAGGTATAGCGCTAGTATGCTCAACTGAAAGGATATCGTTTGTTTACAGTAAAATGAACTAATAGTATGTAGTATATACTCATTAAGTATGTAGTATACAGTATGTTAGTATGGCTGTGTTCGAATGCCCAATCTGTCATGTCATAGCTGACACCCTGTTCTTTCTGCAGACATCGTTGAATCTGAATTCGAAGCAGATATTTACATTTTTTGGAGAAAACGTGGACACAAAAAAAAACCAAGGGAGATGTTACCAAACTTAGCATCTGCACAGTTCTTCCAGTAAATGTGTTGGTTTGTTAAACTTTGAAATCAATGTTTTTTGTTTGACATACATTTGAATAGAAAAAATGGAGTCTCAGCGTAATTCTGTAACCGTGGAATTGCTCAGCAGCATAACCACCATCTAGCCAGATGGAACCTGTGCTGTTTTGTGATATGAATAGATTGGGTTCTAATTGTGTGCAACTGTGAAACAATTCCCCCCTCTCTTCTCGCTTGTGACGCAAGCAACTTTGTAATGAGCAAGAATAGATCCTCTGCATTAAATATGTAGAGTTGTTGCTGTATGCAGAAATAAATAGAGACTTAGATTTTTCCCATCTGAGCACAAGTGCAAATAAACAGATGAGTTGACGATGCTTCATGGAGCAGAAATGGAAGTGTCTGTCTGTCCGTCTGTCGTTATATGGGATGTATGCTGCTGCTGCTGTATATCTAACCTATTGGGCATTTACATAGTTAAGGGTATTAATGTTCCCATATGCTTTGTGTGTGTTTGAGCCAGATTGGAATATGAAGGAATGTGCCTTCTCATGATAGCCCAAGAGACAGTGGTGGATTAAGTGATGGAGAGATGGAGTCATGCAGTAGAAGAGATGGGAGGTCTGTGTGTGTGTGTGTGTGTGTGTGTGTGTGTGTGTGTGTGTGTGTGTGTGTGTGTGTGTGTGTGTGTGTGTGTGTGTGTGTGTGTGTGTGTGTGTGTGTGTGTGTTAAATACTGTATGATTTTTACATGTAGATAATGGATGATTCATCTGATCATATCCAGTAAGATGAAACAAACAAAAAAAGTTCAATTATGGAATAGTTCAATTATGGAAATGTTTGCCTCAAAAAGGAGCTAAGATAATTTGTACATTCTGATCATTGTTAGGAGAGACGTTGGGACAAGTTTGGGATTTTAAATCTCATGGAAAGGTTACAGCAAAAATGCCAGAGTCCCAACGGGGGATATGTGGCACTGGCATATTCCTTGCATGCACATAAAAGTGTGTCAGGAGACTGCATATTTACATTATTGAAATGTCAGGGCATTAAGTACTTTGCTTGTCACTCAAGATAACAAGATGCAGCCTGACACATAGTCAATCCATGTAACAAGTTTACTCCGCAGCTTTGGACTGCCTCGGAAGATGTAGAATGTGCCCACATGCATCATGGGTATTAATATGGATTGAGTGGTATGGAAGTCAATGGCTCAATCCCAAATCGACCCCTAAGCCTTTTGCCTTATGCAGTTGTGGAGATCTGATAGGCTAGGTAGAAGTTTTAACTATATTTCTTACACCAATCAAATTCTCTCGGATCTCCACAAGTGCGTAGGCTGTAGGGCTTAGTGGTCCATTTGAGATTGGGCCAACTGTAGAAGTTGGAGCTTCATCCTTGAATTCATGTTGCCACAGTACTCCTCAGTATCGGGTATTGCTCAGAAACATCTTCACTTTAGTCATAGCAGATCTGGGTTTAAATAGTATTTGTTTTCTGTCAAATGCTTCAGCTGTGCTTGACTGAGCTTGCCTGGCGCAATGGAACCAATGGAATAGTCCCAGAAGTACCAACCCCGCCCATCTGGGACTTCATGAACCCAGGTCTGAGTCATAGAACCAGAATCAATGAACCAGAACCAAAGCCAGACTTGAACAAAGCCAGGAGCCATAGTCTGATTCCATTTTCCCAGTAAAGACAAAGACAAAACCCATACTGAAAATGAAACAAGTTCTTAGCCATACAATGATCAAACAAAAGCATTTGTCAGAGAAGTTTCTTTTTGAGCCGAACAGAAGAAGAAAATCAAATGTTTTAGTAGCCAATTAGTGAGTGAGTTGATCACATGAAGTTGGTGGAGAAGTGTGTTGTGAGAAACCATCTCTCACCAGCTGTCTCGGTTTGACGATGCTCTCACTCTGGCTGTTCCTATGTGTTGAAGGAATCTATTTATGGTTCTGTACAGCTGTCGTCTCGTACAGCAGTGGTGGCACATTTACAGCATAAAAAGAGAAACAGTTCCTCTTTCAAACTAACATCTCTGATGTTTTTCTGCCTTATCAAATGTTCTGTAATTTGCTCGTTTTCCAACAATTTGATGGTGTCAAAGGGTCCCGCTTTAAATAGTGGCCACGGCGTAGCTAGTCGTGTTAAACCAAGTACAACCTGTTATCCAAGATGGCTGAAAACCAAACAGGCAATTTAAATGAGTCGTATGGTAAACTGACAGACCCACACAATCAGGGCCACAGCAGTTGAATAAGAGAACACAAGCATTGAAATGTACTATTACATATTCATTGGCCCTGTCAGAGAGGAGTTTGTGTTTGATGTTGCTATTTCTTTCCATTCATTTGTCACTTTATTATTATCCTGCACCACCAACTGTGCTGTCCCTGTATTCCCACTCCTCACACCCCAACTCCGATGTACAAAACAGTGAGTCACGGAGTGATATCACTTGAATACGAACAACAATAACAGCAGCCTAACAAAGGCGCAGTGCAATCCACTCTTTCAATTGTCCCCCATCTCCAAAAGGAAGTAGGTATAGAAACACATTTACTTGCATTGCAATGGGATTCCCTCCAAACTACAGGGGCTAAGGATAGGACTGAGCAACGGGTAAATATCTGGTCATATTCTATAACAGATACAAATATTTGTCATAATGTGCTACATTCAACAGTTGAATGTGGTGTTTGGTTGGTGGTTGTGGGACTTTACACTAATATTTATTTGTGTAGACAGACATACAATCTTCTGATAAATACTGTTTCAATGCCATATGATTGGCTTATTATCTTACTAGAGAACACTTCCCAAGCTCTGTCCTCCCCCTCCCTTCCACTGGTAGGAGAGTTAACTCTGGTGTCTGTGTCTGTCTGGGATAATTGAGCCACAGGGTATGTGCTGGGTCAGGCACTGATCAGGCGGCGGGCCCAGGGAGGCCGTCACGGTCCGCTAGCCAGCGTTTATTTACCGGTCTGGCTAACACAGCCCTCCCTCGTTTGCCTGTAAACAAAACCCACCAGGCCCAGGTTTGCTCTTTGTTTCTCACTTTTCTTTCTCAGACAACTCCCAGAGGAATTATTCACAAATAATAAAGACGGCCTGAGTTGGAAAACCTTATTAACAAAATCTAGTAGCGATATTGAAAGCATCAGCTTTCCTTGTTGTTATAGAGCCCCAGACTCTGCATGCATGGACAAATAATAAAACCGAGTTTATAAGTAATGTACCTGGGCAGCACTCTAATCCTCACCCTAGGAGGCCTCAGGAGTGCACACTTCATTTCAGTAAGTGCCCTTCCCCTACCTCCCGCCCTCCTCCACTCACACTCGCTGTTGGATCCTGTGTCAATCATATTTTGATATGATTTCATCATCTTTCATGTTTGCTTGCCCTGGACAATATTCCAGGTCCCTATAGTGTTAAGTGAAGTAGATTAGTTATTTACCAATAGAGATTGAATCAAGTAAAAGCCAACTGGTAGATAATGCTTGCTGAGAGCTTGGGGGTAAATAGATTGCGGGGCTGTAATCACTGGTGGTTCAATTTCAAGGGTTATCAGTGTAATGCTGTGCTATTTCCAGGGGATTGTAGGTTAAATAATTGGGTTTAAAATGCATGGTTTGGTGTCAAGAAGTTGGACAGCAGTGATGGGAAGCCATTGTAGCACATTACTGCTGTAAAAGAAAATATACTTATCTATCTTATCTGTTGTTAACCATACTATTTATTATTTAATTTAAACCCGATTCATTTGGAATATGTTTACAGATTTTAAGGTTTGCACGAGCCAATTCAGCTGAAATGAACAACAAAACATTTGTCATATTCCTTTTTGAAAGTACCCCCTAGTTGACCTTTTTTGACAAATGTTGATTTATTCGGATACCTAACTCACACTCAACAGTCAGTGGTGCAGTCATACAAGTGCTAGTTCTCCCTCTCAGCACATCACACATCTGGATGGGTTCCCTCTTCATAGTATCCAGTGACACGTCATATACCAGGCAGGTAGTGGTGGTGGCAAATTATCTTAAAGCCATCTCACGTGCACACACATACACACCGAGGCAGACGGCGATGGACATGATGATGGGAGTGATGGTGATTGATGCCTGGCTGTGTGTGTGTGTTTGTGTGTGCTGTGTGGGAGAGATGAGAGGTGTGCTTAGCAGGGCCATGCCATTAGAGGTGCATTGAAGCGCGGTGCAAAGGCCTGGCTTCAAGGTGGAACACGATCAGGCTCTGTGAGAATTCATCACTGTTCGGATATCGGCCTATGATTTATGTATGTACTGAAGAGTAGGCAGACATCTGAGGATGACTAAAATATGGAAGGGGATAATAAGAATGACTGAATTATGAATCAGGGTTTTCCTTCTGCACGTGTTTCAGTAAAATTCTAAATGACTTGTCATTGAGTAGGAAATAGTCATCTGTATATTTGTTGTGATGGCTGTTATGGTTGGTGTCATGCATCAGGTTAGACTACTTTAAAACAAAAACCCTGTTGACTTTTGGTAGAAAAGTGATGTGTGCACTATAATGCGGATAGTGTTGATGTCCACACCTGCTTCAAAACTGCAAAAAGGCACGGAAAATATGAATCATTGGTGGCATCATATTCTTACAATTACTTGAGCAGGGAAACAGAAATTGCATTATCTCAAGTGTTGGATTTCCTTGATTGCCATGCTATTGAGTTGATTATCTTGTGTGTGCTTACGTCTCTGCTCTCCATATGGAATAGAATGGGCCCCAGTGCAGAGTTTTTCATATTAGATCCGTTTGGTCAGATGTATTATTTCTCATTTCAGATTTGATTGTAATTGTTGAGTTTCACATTCACAAGGCCTAGCCACTTTGGCAGTGAATTGAGCCACTCATGTCCATAGCTCCAGTAAGTGGAGTTTGTCCTTTTAATAACCAGAACTGGACAGAAATAGTAGCGGTCCCAACCTCCCAGTAGGAGGATGGTTGAGTATCTGGACCGTACATATACTCACACATCGTGCTAATCCCATTGACATTTTGGACATTTGATACAGCACGAGGAACATTTGATACATCAAGCCACATTTCCACGTCTGTCTTGCTTAATCACATCGGGAAATTTTATACGTCCATCCAGCAACATTTCCCCCGGTTGCGAGATGAGGCGTTTGAACGACAGCTTTGTAAAGCTGCACGATTCCAGATCTGATGATTATGTCCCTTCAGTAAATAACTACAGAGAGATCAAGACAGATGGAAAAAAAATATTATTAACTTTTATTGAATAGGTTGTTTTGCAACACACGGAGCTGCAACACAGTCCTCCAGAAACATACAGTAAGCCCTACATCAAGATGCCAGAATGGGTTCAGCTTTCAGCTCGTCTTCTACTCTCTCCTCTTAATCTCAGGCAAATGGGAAGGAATTGGGATGAATCGCTGTGCACAGAGTGTATACACATTAGTAGTTTCCTCGGAGCTCGTAGCAGCTCGTGTCCTCTCTCGCCATTCAGATTGACAAGGATGATTGTTGGCAGCTATTGAAAGACAGTCGGAGGTCCTCTTTAGGCAGCCAGACAGTCCCATCTAGGCCCATCTCCGCACTGATCAGGTGCAGAATTGTATGTGGCACAAATTGAATGCCAGGCAATCTGTAACCCCAAGGAGTATGGCTGAAAGCGAAGATAAAAATGATTTTTTTTTCAATGAAGAAACGCTGGGGAGGCAGACGGGGTGAAAGAGATGAGGTGGGATGAGATGACTGGCTCCAGTTAATTGACCAGGTCCAGATAAAGCAAGGAGACAGAGACCGGGGAGGGGGGGGGGGGAATGGTAACCCACCCCCCAAAAATATAGAATGGCATTTGCTCTCCTTAGGAAACATCAGCCGACATGTGTTTCTCCTTTCAATAAGCGGCTGGTTATGTCTGGGCACAGCGACAAAATCAAACTCGAGATTAACCTTGTTTTTGCCCCACTTACGCTCTGGGAAACCGACATCTCACAATACAAGGGGCTTTCAGATTCAAAACAGAAAGCGAACAGCAAAGTTCTCCTTTTACTACCACACCCACTGGAGGTGGTTTTAATAGACTACGACGGACGACCCGAGGAGTGCTTAACAACGACTCTCTTTCTATGATGACCGATAGGATTCATGTCTATACTTTCTCCTCTGTACGTGACTTGGCTCTGTATCAGCTTCTCTATGATATTATAGAGAACATATATACAGTTTTGATTTTTGTCACCCAATTTAAAAAAAATATATATTGCACGGGTTAGTTAAGTCCACACAATATTTATCCAGCTGCTCTGAAGGCCATTCTGTTGCGTTTGTGTGTGTGTGTGTGAGAGAGAGGGAGTCAGAGAGAAACATCGGTAGATAGAGGGCGAGACAGACAGACAGAAAGCGAGAGAAGGAAGGAGAGAGAGGAAGGAGGCCAGAAAGACTAATCAATCTTACATGTGTAATTGACATTCCCCCTAGATGTTATTAAACATGCAGCACGCTTTTGCCCAGAACAAACACAGAATTCTAGCTGCCCGCTTCCGTCGCTACCCGCCGACAACCACCTGACAACATTAAACAACTGGAAAAAGGTTTACCACAATGGTGTGGTTGCACACAAAATGGATTGAGTACCTGCTATTGGTTACAGTATTCACTACAGTACAATACTGGATTATGTTCCTGCTATTGGTTACAGTATTTACTACAGTAAAATACTGGATTATGTTCCTGCTACTGGTTACAGTATTTATTACAGTACAATAAATACTGGATTATGTTCCTGCTATTGGTTACAGTATTTACTACATTACATTAAAAACTGGATTGTCTTCCTGCTACTGATTACAGTATTCACTACAGTACAATACTGGATTGTGTTCCTGCTATTGGTTACAGTATTTACTACAGTACAATAAATACTGCATTGTGTTCCTGCTATTGGTTACATTATTTACTACAGTACAAAACTGGATTGTGTTCTTGCTATTGGTTACAGTATTTACTACAGTACAATAAATACTGCATTATATTCCTGCTATTGGTTACAGTGTTTAATACAAATACAATACTGGATTATGTTCCTGCTATTGGTTACAGTGTTTACTACAGTACAATACTGGATTGTGTTCTTGCTATTGGTTACAGTATTTACTACAGTACAATACTGGATTGTGTTCTTGCTATTGGTTACAGTATTTACTACAGTACAATAAATACTGCATTGTGTTCCTGCTATTGGTTACAGTATTTACTACAGTACAATACTGGATTGTGTTCTTGCTATTGGTTACAATATTTACTACAGTACAATACTGGATTGTGTTCCTGCTATTGGTTACAGTATTTACTACAGTACAATACTGGATTGTGTTCATGCTATTGGTTACAGTATTTACTACAGTACAATACTGGATTGTGTTCCTGCTATTGGTTACAGTATTTACTACAGTACAACAAATACTGAATTGTGTTCCTGTTATTGGTTACAGTATTTACTACAGTACAATACTGGATTGTGTTCTTGCTATTGGTTACAGTATTGACTACAGTACACTACTGGATTGTGTTCCTGTTATTGGTTACAGTATTTACTACAGTACAATACTGGATTGTGTTCCTGCTATTGGTTACAGTATTTACTACAGTACAATACTGGATTGTGTTCTTGCTATTGGTTACAGTATTTACTACAGTACAATAAATACAGGAAAATAACCTCACACTCAACGTCAACAAAACTAAGGAGATGATTGTGGACTTTAGGAAACAGCAGAGGGAACACCCCCCTATCCACATCGATGGAACAGTAGTGGAGAGGGTAGTAAGTTTTAAGTTCCTCGGCATACACATCACAGACAAACTGAATTGGTCCACTCACACAGACAGCATCGTGAAGAAGGCGCAGCAGCGCCTCTTCAACCTCAGGAGGCTGAAGAAATTCAGCTTGTCACCAAAAGCACTCACAAACTTCTACAGATGCACAATCGAGAGCATCCTGGCGGGCTGTATCACCGCCTGGTACGGCAACTGCTCCGCCCACAACCGTAAGGCTCTCCAGAGGGTAGTGAGGTCTGCACAACACATCACCGGGGGCAAACTACCTGCCCTCCAGGACACCTACACCACCCGATGTTACAGGAAGGCCATAAAGATCATCAAGGACAACAACCACCCGAGCCACTGCCTGTTCACCCCGCTATCATCCAGAAGGCGACGTCAGTACAGGTGCATCAAAGCTGGGTCCGAGAGACTGAAAAACAGCTTCTATCTCAAGGCCATCAGACTGTTAAACAGCCACCACTAACATTGAGTGGCTGCTGCCAACACACTGACTCAACTCCAGCCACTTTAATAATGGAAATTGATGGGAAATGATGTAAAATATATCACTAGCCACTTTAAACAATGCTACCTAATATAATGTTTACATACCCTACATTATTCATCTCATATGTATACGTGTATACTGTACTCTATATCATCTACTGCATCCTTATGTAATACAGTATCACTAGCCACTTTAACTATGCCACTTTGTTTACATACTCATCTCATATGTATATACTGTACTCGATACCATCTACTGTATCTTGCCTATGCTGCTCTGTACCATCACTCATCCATATATCTTTATGTACATATTCTTTATCCCCTTACACTGTGTATAAGACAGTAGTTTTGGAATTGTTAGTTAGATTACTTGTTGGTTATTACTGCATTGTCGGAACTAGAAGCACAAGCATTTCGCTACACTCGCATTAACATCATGTGTATGTGACAAATAAAATTTGATTTGATTTGATTTTTTTTATTTGATAAATACTGCATTGTGTTCCTGCTATTTGTTACATTATTTACTACAGTACAATACTGGATTATGTTCTTGCTATTGGTTACAGTATTTACTACAGTACAATACTGGATTGTGTTCCTGCTATTGGTTACAGTATTTACTACAGTACAATACTGGATTATGTTCCTGCTGTTCGTTACAGTATTTACTACAGTACAATACTGGATTTTATTCTTGCTATTGGTTACAGTATTTACTACAGTACAATACATACTGGATTGAGTACCTGCTATTGTTTACAGTATTTACTACAGTACAATAAATACTGGATTGTGTTCCTGCTATTGGTTACAGTATTCACTACAGTACAATACTGGATAATGTTACTGCTATTGGTTACAGTATTCACTACAGTACAATACTGGATTATGTTCCTGCTATTGGTTACAGTATTTACTACAGTACAATACTAGATTGTGTTCCTGCTATTGGTTACAGTATTTACTACAGTACAATACTGGATTATGTTCCTGCTGTTCGTTACAGTATTTACTACAGTACAATACTGGATTTTATTCTTGCTATTGGTTACAGTATTTACTACAGTACAATACATACTGGATTGAGTACCTGCTATTGTTTACAGTATTTACTACAGTACAATAAATACTGGATTGTGTTCCTGCTATTGGTTACAGTATTCACTACAGTACAATACTGGATAATGTTACTGCTATTGGTTACAGTATTCACTACAGTACAATACTGGATTATGTTCCTGCTATTGGTTACAGTATTTACTACAGTACAATACTAGATTGTGTTCCTGCTATTGGTTACAGTATTTACTACAGTACAATACTGGATTGTGTTCCTGCTATTGGTTACAGTATTCAGTACAGTACAATACTGGATTGTGTTCTTGCTATTGGTTACAGTATTTACTACAGTACAATAAATACTGCATTGTGTTCCTGCTATTGGTTACATTATTTACTACAGTACAATACTGGATTGTGTTCATGCTATTGGTTACAGTATTTACTACAGTACAATACTGGATTGTGTTCCTGCTATTGTTTACAGTATTTACTACAGTACAATACTGGATTGTGTTCCTGCTATTGGTTACAGTATTTACTACAGTACAATACTGGATTGTGTTATTGCTATTGGTTACAGTATTTACTACAGTACAATAAATACTGCATTGTGTTCCTGCTATTGGTTACAGTATTTACTACAGTACAATACTGGATTGTGTTCTTGCTATTGGTTACAGTATTTACTACAGTACAATAAATACTGCATTATATTCCTGCTATTGGTTACAATGTTTACTACAGTACAATACTGGATTGTGTTCTTGCTATTGGTTACAGTATTTACTACAGTACAATACTGTATTGTGTTCCTGCTATTGGTTACAGTATTTACTACAGTACAATACTGGATTATGTTCCTGCTATTCGTTACAGTATTTACTACAGTACAATACTGGATTGTATTCTTGCTATTGGTTACAGTATTTACTACAGTTCAATAAATACTGCATTATATTCCTGCTATTGGTTACAGTGTTTACTACAGTACAATACTGGATTGTGTTCCTGCTATTGGTTACAGTATTTACTACAGTACAATACTGGACTGTGTTCATGCTATTGGTTACAGTGTTTACTACAGTACAATACTGGATTGTGTTCCTGCTATTGGTTACAGTATTTACTACAGTACAATACCGGATTGTGTTCCTGCTATTGGTTACAGTATTCACTACAGTACAATACTGGATTATGTTCCTGCTATTGGTTACAGTATTTACTGCAGTACAATACCATGATTGTGTTCCTGCTATTGGTTACAGTATTTACTACAGTACAATACTGGATTGTGTTCCTGCCATTGGTTACAGTATTTACTACAGTACAATACTGGATTGTATCAATGAATAAAGCCAGATAGAAAAAAGGAAGAGGAAATTACCTTCTAAATTTAGATGAGATCTCAGCTCTTAAAGTGAAGAAGAGAAATGATTAATAAGTAGAATCAACAAATGAACATGATGATTTATCTGTAGAATTAACCTTTTTAACAAATTCCACTCAGTCCTTTATGGTATGTAAATTACATCCTATCAGATGTTAGATGAAAAAGCACATCAGCTGTACCTGGTACGCATCGGTGACTGTTCACACTCTACTGATCATTTCAGTCTATATTCCCTTGGCAACATCCATATTGGACTAACTCTACTTACAATTTCAGTACACACTATTCCCTTGAGAATACTGCAGATTGGACTGTGAAGAAGTAACACTTTCAGCTGTCCGTTCGTGAACCTGTAAGGGCTCAATTCTTCCCTCGGTAGTTTTATATATTCTAGTCAGGTGAGTGGTGGCCCTATTAGCAGATTGAATAGAGGTATTAATATTAAATGAGGATTTATGGAAGAAAAAACTTTCCCTAGAATGCAACATCAAACAGCTGTGAGTGTGGAGAGGAAGGGCCCCCTGTCTTGATAAGGTGAGAGACGTATCAAAGGCAGGTGTGAATTAATATATTAAATAAATCATGCCCAGAAAATGTTCATTCCTTTTGAATCTCTAAGCTGGTGCGTGCATATGAAAATATACACATCTTTGAGGCTCAAAAACAAACCGATGTCTAATCTCGTTGTTTACACAGTAAAATAATGTTTGTTCAGTGAATTAGTTCAGCATGTTTTTGTGGTGTGAGAAATCTGAGACTGACTGGGCTTGTAAAGTTGTTTTTAGCGTTCTGATATGTGCCTCTGACCGGCTCCCACCGTATTTGATAGATCTGGAAACCGGGCCGCCATTTTGGTTCTGTCTTTGAAGTAAGGAATGGTTTGGATGCAACTGGCAGAGATAAGCCTGGTGCTCTTGGCAGCTCCCATCTGTGTGAAACCTCATTGAAAGACACGTCGGAGACTGATGAAGGCATCTGGAGATACTACCTGCCACATCTGCCTGCCACAACTACCCGCATCCAAATGTGTTTACCTCAACAGGCCTCATCACTGCCGAATTACCATGTAGCCTTCAGATGACGCTTTGATCGGGCCGCTCTCCATGTCGCAGCTCCCGGAGCCAACCGGCAACCATCAGTCTCCATTAGCTGCCACCAAAGTGACTGTTTTGACATCCCACATAGGCTAGGCTTCATTAGAGGCATCCTGGCTGGACTTCGTCTTTAATCTCTATTCTCATAGACTAGAGACCGGCTGTGGATGTCCGGTTGTCCCCATGTCTGTAATTGTAGGTGTTCAGTGGCCTTGAATCGTAGGTGTTCAGTGGCCTTGAATCGTAGGTGTTCAGTGGCCTTGAATCCCATCACCGTGGGCTAATCGTCATCATTCACCAACCTCACGGTCATCCCCATCTAGCAGATCTGATTTCCTGCATCTAAACGTTGTTACATATTGAATGCGCCTAGAGTATAGTTGCATTAAAAGGGATGCTTTTTGGTGTGTCATTTCAATGTAAAGTTGTAGAGGGGGGGCAGTGGGGGTGCAGGTGGCGGTTGATTGATAGTGTCTGACTACAGCGGGGCTAGGCTCATTAGTATTTCTGGGCTTTCGATTGGTGCACCAGGAAACAGGGGCTTAATTAGTTCATCCACTCAGCAGCGATATACTCCCGGGGTTCACCGAGCCTTAATAAAGGCTTCTACCATTCAGACAGAGATGAATTCTCAGCCCTCTTCGTTGACGTGGAGTTCAAAGGAAATCACCCAAGACTAGATACAACGTCTGGCGGTCTTGGTCAATTTAGTACTGTCTCTGTGTATTACCTGTTTCATACTTCTTTGTAATGCCAAGATGCTCCAGATAGATGAGAGAGACAGGGGATAGGGATATCTACCTTCACTCTTTCCCATAGACCTTCATGGAGGAAGCTTGAGTGAGTCCTCTTGCGAGATTAGGTGATACTGTATTAGATTATTTTAGCATGAGTTGCGATAGAGAAGGCACATATTTCAACCTGCCAGGTAGGGGCTCATGGGAGCCCTGGTGGTGCGACACTGTATTACCTCCCAACTGCCTCCAATGCAGAGGTGGAGGATCGAAAGGAGTTTGTTTGTACATTCCATTATTCATTAATCAGTCATTTATTCATTATACATAGGTGGGAGGGGGGGTTTCAAGCAGGTGGGCTTTTTGATATTTAAATTATGATTTTCAATGGGATCCGGCCTTCATTTTGATTGAGGAAAAACAACATAACGTGCTTGACCAAACATCTGGAGTGTTTCTTTGTTTGGTACTCTGGGTGAGTGCTTCAATGACTCTGTCTTTTCTAGGGATGTTTAAGAGGCAAAACCAGACCAATATTTTCAGTCATTTTAACAATATACATCACCAAGTCTGTTTCGTGCCCTTTCTTACTTATCTCAAGATTGGATCAATTTACACAGCCACTGTATTATAAAACCTTATTGCTATTCACCTTTATAATATAATTATGGTAATTTCAAGTAATTTTGTAATTTTATCAGTTAAAGAAGATTACATCCATTTTCATTTAAATCTACAAGAGCAGACTGAACCATAATCACACTCATCTGTCATTTTGTAATTTTCAATTTGACAACTGGTTAAGATGTTTTTTCACACACCGCTAATTAACATCTACTTTTTAATCAAGTAATTATCTAATTAGGGGAACTTTTGAATCTAAGTTAAAAGCCTGTGCTAGCAGACATTAAACCATAATGATTACTTCTAACACATACTATGATTATAACTTAGGTCTTTGGTAATGAAATCACTCCTACACATACATAGTCTGTCCATTCATCACCATTCAATGCTTCCAATTCCAACTTGTATGTGGTATTCCCCTTTAACAGAGAAATACAGAGGCATATCTATCTATCTATATACCTGCAACCAGTAGGAAGTCACCTTTGACCTTTCCTCTCCACTTGGTACCCTTCCAGTCAGAAATGGTGCCATGCTGGGATGTACCATCCAAATCAAAGTGGACTCTTTCCTCCTTCTGGCGGTCTGCCAGTTCCTACTATGCCAGGTTTGCCAGGTGCTCATGAGCCCGACACAAGGACCCAAGGCAGGTAGCCCTCCCCAGTCCCCAAGCCAGATGGCCCAACCCTGAGGCTACATCACCGAGACCTCCCCCTGGGGCTGGCTGCCACTGACCGCTGGTCATCATCACCAGGGTTGCCAAGAAAACCCATAACCATCCTGTTTAAATTTAAATCAGAGAGATCAAAGAATCAAGAAACTGAGCTTTTAGTGAACTTAGCTAACACAAGGTGCCTCAGATCAGTCACTTTCCTAGCGCTGCTCTTCCCATGTCTTATACACTGCCCATTGTGATTTAGCTCACAGAAGGGGCAATCAAGGCGGGTTTCATCTCAAAATGACTTTGCCATTAACATTAAAGCTTATCAATGTAGGATAGCAAGGCAGAGGACTCTAGGCTTTAAACATACTGTACCAGCAGTGCTTGATTGCAAGTAAATCAAGCCATGGACAATCAAATAGAAAAAATACAATAGCATGCAGAGGATGGCGAGAGGTGCTCAAAGCAAAACCGTCCAGTCTTCTCACATAACGCACACACCCCTCCAGGCTTGTCCAAGGTCAAGGTCGGCTGGCAGAACTGACTGTGCAAGCATATCTATTCACTTCATATCTGTAAAAACTTTAACTGGTTGTCTCATGCGAAATGACCCAGGGTCTGCAGAGCTGTTGCCTACAGTGTTATCTCTTTGGATGAAGAGATTGTGGAAGTGGATAACAAGTTTAAAATGGTGTTCATACAAATATGGATTCCCCGAGACGATAAGTGTTTAAACAATACGGGGGGTGGGGGGGGGGGGGGGGGGACGCAATATCACAAACAACACACTTTTTTAAATGTTGAATGTGATTCGGAATAATTGTTTGACTACCAAACCATTTGCACAAAGACAAATAAAGATTACACTGAATGTAATCAATTATGCTGGCATACAAACATAATAATATATTGAACAAAAATATGAACGCAACATGCAACAATTTCATTTTTTCCCAATAAAGGGCTTCATTACAGCTGTCCGGGTGGTTGGTCTCAGACGATCCCGCAGAGAAGAAGCCAGATGGGGAGGTCCTGGGCTGGCTTACACATGATCTGTAATTTTTAGTCCGGTTGGAAGTACTGCCAAATTCTCTAAAACGACGTTGGAGGCGGCTTATTGTAGAGAAATTAACATTACATTATCTGGCAACAGCTCTGGTGGACATCCCTGCAGTCAGCCTGCCAATTGCACGCTCCCTCAACTTGAGACATCTGTGGCATTGTGTTGTGTGACAAAATTGAACATTTTAGAGTGACCTTTTATTGTCCCCAGTACAAGGTGCACCTGTGTAATGATCATGCTGTTTAGTCAGCTTCTTGATATGCCACACCTGTCAGGTGGATGGATTATCTTGGCAAAAGAGAAATGCTCACTAACAGGGATGTAATCAAATTTGTGCACAAAAGAGAAATAGAGAGAAATAAGCGCGTATGGAATGTTTCATGAAACATAGGAACAACACTTTATATGTTGCTTTTTATATTTTTGTTAAGTGTAGTTTGTAGGCTATTGTTTGTACTTTCTATTTTGTCATAATTTCCTTAATTTTGCTGGATAAGCTATGTACACAGCAGTGGAGGCTCCTCAGAGGAGAAAGGGGAGGACCATCCTCAGAGAATTTCATAAAAATGGTCAAACATTAAAAAAGTAAGTCTTTTCAAAAAATGATATGCTAAATATAATCACGTCACCAAATAGTTGATTAAAACACACTATTTTGATTACCAAAAATGACGAGACGGCCTACAGGGAGGTGAGGGCCCTCGGAGTGTGGTGTCAGGAAAATAACCTTACACTCAACGTCACCAACACAAATGAGATTATCGTGGACTTCAGGAAACAGCAGAGGGAGCACCCCCTATCCATATCGACGGGACAGTAGTGGAGAAGGTGTAAAGTTTTAATTTCCTCGGCATACACATGACGGACAAACTGAAATGGTCCACCCAAACAGACAGCGTGGTGAAGAAGGCGCAACAGCGCCTCTTCAACCTCAGGAGACTGAGGAAATTTGGCTTGTCACTGAAAACACTCACAAACTTTTACAGATGCACAATCGAGAGCATCCTGTCGGGCTGTATCACCACCTGGTACGGCAACTGCTCTGCCCACAACCGTAAGGCTCTCAAGAGGGTAGGGCGGTCTGCACAACGCATCACCGGGGGCAAACTACCTGCCCTCCAGGACACCTACATCACCCGATGTCACAGGAAGGCCAAAAAGTTAATCAAGGACAACAACCACCCGAGCCACTGCCTGTTCACCCCGCTATCATCCAGAAGGTGAGGTTAGTGCAGGTGCATCAAAGCTGGGACCGAGAGACTGAAAAACATCTTCTATCTCAAGGCCATCAGACTGCTAAACAGCCATCACTAACATTGAGTGGCTGCTGCCAACAAACTCAATCTCTAGCCACTTTAGTAATTAATAATTGGATGTAATAAATGTATCACTAGTCACCGTGAACAATGCCACTTTATATAAGGATTACATACCCTACATTACTCATCTCATAGAGTTGAAGTCGGAAATGTACATACACATTTAAACTCAGTTTTTCACAATTCCTGACATTTAATCCTAGTAAAAATTCCCTGTTTTAGGTCAGTTAGGATGTCCAGTTTATTTTAATAATGTGAAATGTCAGAATAATAGTAGAGAGTGATTTATTTCAGCTTTTATTTCTTTCATCACATTCCCAGTGGGTCAGAAGTTTACATACACTCAATTAGTATTTGGTAGCATTGCCTTTAAATTGTTTAACTTGGGTCAAAAGTTTTGGGTAGCCTTCCATAAGCTTCCCACAATAAGTTGGGTGAATTTTGGCCCAATCCTCCTGACAGAGCTGGTGTAACTGAGTCAGGTTTGTAGGCCTCCTTGCTCGCACACGCTTTTTCTGTTTTGCCCACAAATTTTCTGAAAGGATTGAGGTCAGGGCTTTGTGATGGCCACTCCAATACTTTGACTTTGTTTTCCTTAAGCCATTTTGCCTCAACTTTGGAAGTATGCGACCAAGCTTTAACTTCCTGACTGATGTCTTGAGCTGTTGCTTCAATATATTCACATAATTTTCCTGCCTCATGATGCCATCTATTTTGTGAAGACCCTCCTGCAGCAAAGCACCCCCACAACATGATGCTGCCACCCCCGTGCTTCACGGTTGGGATGGTGTTCTTTGGCTTGCAAGCCTCCCCCTTTTTCCTCCAAACATAACGACGTCATTATGGCCAAAGAGTTCTATTTTTGCTTTATCAGACCAGAGGACATTTCTCCAAAAAGTACGATCTTTGTCCCCATGTGCAGTTGCAAACCATAGTCTGGCTTTTTATGGCGGTTTTGGAGCAGTGGCTTCTTCCTTGCTGAGCAGCCTTTCAGGTTATGTCGATATAGGACTCGTTTTACTGTGGATATAGATACTTTTGTACCTGTTTCCTTCAGCATCTTCACAAGGTCCTTTGCTGTTGTTCTGGGATTGATTTGCACTTTTCGCACAAAAGTACATTAATCTCTCGGAGACAGAACGCGTCTCCTTCCTGAGCTGTATGACGGCTGCGTGGTCCCATGTTGTTTATACTTGTGTACTATTGTTTTTACAGATGAACGTGGTACCTTCAGGCTTTTGGAAATTGTTCCTAAGGATGAACCAGACTTTTTTTTTATTTCTGAGGTCTTGGCTGATTTCTTTTTGTTTTCCCACGATGTCAAGTGAAGAGGCACTGAGTTTGAAGGTAGGCCTTTAAAAACATCCACAGGTACACCTCCAATTGACTTCACAGGTACACCTCCACCTCCAAATGATGTCAATTAGCCTATCAGAAGCTTCTAAAGCCAAGCTTCTGAAGCCAGTTTTAATGACTCCAACCTAACTGTATGTAAACTTCCGACTTCAACTGTATTTACTGTACTCTATACCATCTACTGTATCTTGCTTATGCCGCACGGCCACCACTCATCCATATATTTATATGTACATATTCTTATTCATCCCTTTACACTTGTGTGCATAAGCTAGTTGTTGTGAATTTGTTAGATTACTTGTTACTTGTTAGATATTACTGTCGGAACTAGAGGCACAAGCATTTCGCTACACTCGCCTTAACATCTGTTAACCATGTGTATGTGACCAATAAAATATTGATTTGATTTGATTCATTCTGTAGATTCTGTTGAAAAACGTTTCTTAAATGGAAGATAAACATACTTGAATTTGTCCAATAGAAACTTGCGTTTGCAACTGCTGGACGAATGATAACATCCTATATCAGCTAGATGCACTCAAGAGTGTGCAAGTCGATATTGAATGTCACTGTCATCTCAAATGTGTCTCTCTACCTGTGTGCAACTACATTGTAAACTTTCATTCATAGGCTAGGTTTCAGCAACCTCATGATGGGTATAGGGGAAATGTGAGTATCATGTAGTAGCCTTAACCTATCGCTGTTACATTGAACTGGGTGAATGGAATATGAGTGACAGTCATCCAATATGCTGTAATATAAATAAGGCCATGCTCATAAACAAATTGTCCTCCCTCATCTTAAACGGCACTGACCGCCACTGGTACACAGGTGAATAGTATCTCACCAGGGAATAGTACCATCAACTCAACAACATTGTCTATAGGGAATAACAGTAATATTAGAGACGGTTAAAGGTACTACTACAATACACTCTTAGAAAAAAGGTTTCCAAAAGGGTTCTTCGGCTGTCCATAAGAGAATACTTTTTGGTTCCCTCTGGGGAAAGGGTTCTACATGGAACCCAATAGGGTTCTACCTGGAACCAAAAAGTGTTCCTCAAAGGGTTCTCCTATGGGGACAGCCGAAGAACCCTTTTAGGTTCTAGATGGCACCTGTTTTTTTGCTAAGATTGTATGGTAGCTCTTGTATTCTTCTGTTCGGATCGGATAAAGAACAATATTTGCTTTGTGTGTTGGCACCTCAATGCCAGATCTCTCTCTCCCTCCTTCTCTCTCCTTCTCCTGTCAGATTTGGACTGAATTGGGTTAGACATGTGAGGCACAAAAACAGAAGCATCACTGATGGAAATGACAATGCATCTGTCGTGTTGTTATATTGAGATGTAAAAAAAAAAAAAAAATACCTCTCAAAAGCAACAGCAACTTATGTAACCCCGGCAAACCACAAACTTCTGTGACAGTTATGTTGCTTACATACAAAAATACTGTATAGACATTGTGAAAAAGTTGAGATTGCTTATACTACATGTGGTATGCCTATGATGAAAACTATCTAGACAATGAAATGCAGAACAGTTTGGTACTGTTTCAACAGTAGACTAATGAACAGAAACAGAATTCAAGATATATTTTTTTACTGAACCCTATGGATATCAATGCCTGAAAGTGTGCTGCGGAATAACATATTTAAAGTCTATTCTGTTTGGAGTGGTAGTGTTGCGTCTGTATTCTGTGTTCAAATGCCATGGATCGTGGTGTCGTGCACAGGGACCTGTCTTGTCTGTCTCCTTGTGTGTGTTGGTGAGTAGACAGGGCCTGATTCCTCCACCATGTTGTCTCGTGTTTCCCTGCCTGCACCTTCTCCATGTTGTCTCTTGTTTCCCTGCCTGCACCTTCTCCTCCTTCCTGGTTTATCTTTGCCACATGCTTTCCCACCTCCCAGAATAAACGTGACAGCTAGAAACGACATTGTGCCCGTGCGTTCAAGATGCCTAAGATAAACTGCTGAACATGTTCAACTGTTAAACACTGACGTTGTCAGCGTCTGAAAAACACGGATACTCTCTGAATCCTCTCACAGAAAGGTAGATGTGAGGAAATACAAATAAATGGTGCATTTGTTTAAATGAGCTAATGTGCTTCAGACGTCTGGCCTCCATCTTGAATTTGTGTTTTTATGACTCATGCCAGAGAGCTGATTAGATTGTTTTACGATGCAGTCTGCTGTACAGCGTAGTTTACTGACTTAGCAAATTTCACCATCCAGATATTTGTTTGTGAACAGGCGAGACATTTGGCCAGCATTTTCATGTGAGATTAAGTTATTGCATCGGATTTACTTCTTACTACTAGAGATTAATTTAAGTATTGATTTAATGATATCAACAAGGGAGTGTGTGGGTGTGTTTTTTTGTGTTGGTGCAATCCTTGAGAATTCACAAAGTCTGGACTTGTTTGAAGTGATCTATTTTTATCTGAGGGAAATGTTTGTTTATGTGTGCCTCGTATGCAAGAGCTTCCTCCACCTGGGACTTTTAAATATTGCTGGTTTTGAGCATTTTTACTTTTTAACAAGCAAATTTGCAGTTGTTGCAGCTTTTTTTTATGCCTCTGTTTCCACTGCTGCTGAGGTCTTACGAAGCACTCGTTCGATTGCGCTGTGTATCTTAGGTTTTCCCTCTCCTCTCGCTACACCTCTTCATCTGAATAACTCCTTAAAACCTGAGTACCTCAGCTTCCCCCACTCCTATGGCAGGGCCATGTAGATAGAGAACAGGTATGCTACCTAATGAGATTTCCTCTATCTTTTCCCCCTTGCCCGGGGGTCTACGAAACGAAAGTCTGCTTAGTTGAAACGGGTAGCTACCTTTATTACCGTATTCCTCAGTCGAAGGACTCCTTCAGATTCACACCTCAAGCAAATTCCCATCGTGTTTGATCCGTCAGCCCCGGCTGAATTGATCTGAGGTAAATCAAAGGTGCTGTACTCCGGCAGGATGAAAGGGAGGAGACACGCTGCGCACCACAAGACTTCAACTTCGGCTTTCCAAGCTTTTTTAAATTAATTAGAAAGAAAAAAAAAGATATACTCTACCGTTCAAATGTTTGGGGTCACTTAGAAATGTCCTTGTTTTGAAAGAAAAGCACATTTTTTGGTCCATTTAAAATAACATCAAATTGATCAGAAATACAGTGTAGACATTTGTTAATGTTGTAAATTACTATTGTAGCTGGAAACGGCAGATTTTTAAAAATGCAATATCTACATACTGTAGGTGTGTAGCAACCATCACTCCTGTGTTCCAATGGCACGTAGTGTTAGCTAATCCAAATGTATCATTTTAAAAGGCTAAATTGATCATTAGAAAACCCCTTTGCAATTATGTTAGCACAGCTGAGAACTGTTGTTCTGATTAAAGAAGCAATAAAACTGGCCTTCTTTAGACTAGTTGAGTATCTGGAGCATCAGCATTTGTGTGTACGATTACAGACTCAAAATGGCCAGAAACAAAGACTTTCTTCTGAAACTCGCCAGTCTATTCTTGCGGCGCTCTTTGTGGCTGGGGACTTTAATGCAGGCAAACTGAAATCAATTTTACCCAATTTTTACCAGCATGTCACATGTGCAACCAGGGAGAAAAAAAAATCCTAGACCACCTTTACTCCACACACAGATGCATACAAAGCTCTCCCCCACCCTCCATTTGTCAAATCTGACCATAATTATATCCTCCTGATTCCTGCTTACAAGCAAAAACTAAAGCAGGAAGCACCAGTGACTCGCTCAATACGGAAGTGGTCAGATGATGCAGATGCTACACTAGAGGACTGTTTTGCTAGCACAGACTGGAATATGTTCTGGGATTCATCCAATGACATTGAGGAATACACCACATCAGTCATCAATAAGTGCATCAATGACGTCATCCCCACAGTGACTGTACGTACATATCCAAACCAGAAGCCATGTATTACAGGCAAAATCCCTATCGAGCTAAAGGCTAGAGCTGCCGCTTTCAAGGAGCGAGAGACTAATCCGGATGCTAATAAGAAATCCCGCTATGCACTCAGATGAACCATCAAAAAGGCAAAGTGTCAATACAGGATTAAGATTGAATCCTACCACACCGGCTCTGACGCTCGTCGGATGTGGCAGGGCTTGAAAACTATTACGGGCTACAAAGGGAAACCCAGATGCGAGCTTCCCAGTGACGCAAGCCAACCAGACGAGCTCAATGCCGATCATGCTCGCTTCGAGGCAAGCAACACTGAAGCATGCATGAGAGCACCAGCTGTTCTGGATGACTGTGTGATAACGCTCTCGGTAGCCGGTGTGAACAAAACCTTTAAATAAGTCAACATTCACAAAGCCGCTGGGCCAGACGGATTACCAGGACGTGCACTCAAAGCATGCACGGACCAGCTGTCAAGTGTCTTCACTGACATTTATAACCTCTCCCTAACCGAGTCTGTAATGCCTACATGTTTCAAGCAGACCACCATAGTCCCTGTGCCCAAGGAAGCTAAGGCAACCTGCCTAAATGATTACTGCCTTGTGGCACTCACATTGGTAGCCATGAAGTGCTTTGAAAGGCTGGTCATGGCTCATATCAACAGCATCCTCCCGGACACCCTAGACCCACTCCAAATCGCATACCGCCCCAGCAGATCCACCGATGATGCAATCTCAATCACACTCCACACTCCCTTTCTCACCTGGACAAAAGGAACACCTATGTGAGAATGCTGTTCATTGACTACAGCTCAGCGTTCAACACCATAGTGCCCACGAAGCTCATCGCTTGTAAGTAAGAATTTCACAGTAAAGTCTACACTTGTTGTATTTCGCGCATGTGACAAATAAAATTAGATTTGAAGGTGTCAGTTTATGGTTGGATTGAGATAGGTCATTTCCCATTCATTTATATGATGGAATTATTCAATTGAACACTTACAATAGGTCGCCTAACAAATGGAGAGGTCTTCGCCATTGGATAGCACCTGTCTGATCTTTGTACTGTACAATACTTTGACAGACTTCAACACTTCAACCCCAACGTGCAAAGGATGGATTTTCTGCTCAAGGGATGGATTATTTTTCCCATCCAGAGGAAATTGAGGAAGTCGTGATTGCCAAACAGATGACTTAACATATTGGAGAATTCTCTGATAATTCTTTGGCATTCCTTAGTTATTCATGAGGTTGTTATGGCAATAGTATCAGAGACAACGTTAGGATTCGTAGGAAAGAGAGAGAGAGAGAGTGAAGTCTCTGCTAATGGAATCTGCTAATGAATAGAGTGAGGGCAGTATTTTCATGACCATCAATCATTTAATTGTTAATTTCAATGATTAATGTTGGCTTCAGTTTCATCCACCAGAGTTGCCTATCTTTTGCTGCACATATTCTGTTCGTAGAATGATTTGAAAGCTTGTATAACTTGGAAGGAATGCACAGATCACATTCCAATGCTGTGCTATGTGTTTGGTGGTACATGGACCTACCTATACAGTGACAGAATTCAAATGAACGAATGACCAATGTCAACTAAAGAGGGAATACATTTTTCCATGTACTTCAAGTTTAACTGGATATATTAAACATGAGATTGATAACTCATGAATTAATTATGCAGCTACAAGACATGAACCAGCTTAGTAATACACTATATATACACAAGTGTATATATAGTGTATCAAATTAGTGGATTTGGCTATTGCTGACAAGTGTATAAAATCGAGCACACAGCCATGCAATCTCCATAGACAAACATTGGCAGTAGAATGGCCTTACTGAAGAGCTCAGTGACTTTCAATGTGACACCGTCATAGGATGCCACCTTTCCAACAAGTCAGTTCATAAAATGTATGCCCTGCTAGAGCTGCCCCGACTGTAAGTCAACTACTGTAAGTACTAGGAGCATCAACGGCTCAGCCGCGAAGTGCTAGGCCACACAAACTCACAGAACGGGACCGCCGAATGCTGAAGCGACACTCCCTACCGAGTTCAAAACTGCCTCTGAAAGTAATGTCAGCACAATAACTGTTTGTAGGGAGCTTCATGAAATGGGTTTCCATGGACGAGCAGCCGTCCACACAAACCTAAGATCATGTGCAATACCAAGCGTTTCCTGGAGTGGTGTAAAACTTGCAGCCATCGGACTCTGGAGCAGTGGAAATGCGTTCTCTGGAGTGATGAATCACCCTTCACCGACTGTCGGACGAATATGGGTTGGGCGGATACCAGGAGAAAGCTACCTGCCCGAATGTGTAACGGATGTGAAACGGCTAGCTTAGTTAGCGTGGGCGCTAAATAGCGTTTCAATCAGTGACGTCACTTGCTCTGAGACCTTGAAGTAGTAGTTCCCCTTGCTCTGCAAGGGCCGCGGCTTTTGTGGAGCGATGGGTAACGATGCTTCGTGGGTGTCAGTTGTTGATGTGTGCAGAAAGTCCCTGGTTCGCGCCCGGGTATGGGCGAGGGACGGTCTAAAGTTATACTGTTACATTGATGTTGTTGACCCGGATCACTGGTTGCTGCGGAAAAGGAGGAAGGTCAAAAGGGGGGTGAGTGTAACGGATGTGAAACGGCTAGCTTAGTTAGCGTGGGCGCTAAATAGCGTTTCAATCAGTGACGTCACTTGCTCTGAGACCTTGAAGTAGTAGTTCCCCTTGCTCTGCAAGGGCCGCGGCTTTTGTGGAGCGATGGGTAACGATGCTTCGTGGGTGTCAGTTGTTGATGTGTGCAGAAGGTCCCTGGTTCGCGCCCGGGTATGGGCGAGGGGACGGTCTAAACTTATACTGTTACAAATGCATTGTGCCAACTGTTTGGTGGATGAGGAATAATGATCTGGGGCTGTTTTTCATGATTCAGGCTCCTTAGTTCCCGTGAAGAGAAACCTTAAGCTTCAGCATACATTGACATTCTAGATGATTCTGTGCTTCCAAATTTGTGGCAAACGTTTGCGGAAGGCCCTTTCCCGTTTCAGGATGGCAATGCACCTGTGCACAATGTGAGGTGCATACAGAAATGGTTTGTCGAGATCAGTGTGGAAGAACTTGACTGGCCTGCACAGAGCCCTGACCTCAACCTCACCGAACACTTTTGGGATGAATTGGAACGCCGACTGCAAGCCAGGCCTAATTGCCCAACATCAGTGCCCAACCTCACTAATGCTCATGTGGCTGAATGGGAGCAAGTTCCCGCAGCAATTTTCCAACATCTAGTGGAACGCCTTCCCAGAAGAGGGGAGGGCTGTTATAGCAGCAAAGGGGGACCAACTCCATATTAATGCCCATGATTTTGGAATCAGATGTTCAACGATCAGGTGTCCACATACTTTTATGTATTGTATATGATATTTTTGGGGTCATTTGGACTATAAATAGTCCGCACGCTCATGTCTAACAAGTGTCTTGAAAGATTGTTTAGCTTTTTTCACTGTCACTTGCAAAGCTCATCACCTGTGCAAAGTGACCTACTCTAATTTGACCTACGGTAAACCATGTCAACTGTGAAATATGTGAAAGGAGTGGAAAGGCTAAATCGTATGGATTGATTTGCTTATTATACTTAGGAACACTCTACCCAAACCCCCAGTCAAACAGCCCACGTTATTAATGTACCGTTAATTGTGTCACAACAAGGTACCTTGGAGTTACGACAACTGTCTGTTTATTACATAGTTTAATGCCGTCATTTCCTACATTGTTGGTGGCAAAACGTCAACATTTCATTATAGCTCCAGCATCAAGCAGGTAGGGGGTTCCTATCTCTTTGATATACGCTATGTGCTGTGCACATTTACATAGCAAAGCATGGCTTTTATTGAAGTTTCCGGCTACACTTAATATTACTGTTCTTATTTTGGTGTCGTTATTCATAGGTTTTTGCAATCAGAGGACTAGTATAGACCATATTAGCTTAGGATAAGATTAGATATTTTTTTACTTACTCATATACGGTATAAAAAAAAGAAGCTTTCAGATCTTTTTATTAAGTGATTTAAATTCCACTCTTTTCTGCTATGTGGACACAGTGTGATACGAAGTGACAAAATGACTCTTGCATATATTTTCCGCAGTGTGTGTCAACGGTTCGCTGGGATAAGCCTACGCATAAAGTGCATTAGTAGTTCCTTTACTTTGAGAACATGCTTTCACATCACAAGAGCATCAGCAATTTCTTAAATGAATGTGCTGAAAGTTATACAGGAAAGCCATTTTTTTAGGCAAGTGGACCCAGTTGTAGTGAAAATGTAAGTTAAATGAAACTAAAAAGATACAGCAAAGAAAAGATGAAGTCAAAAGTAGTTACTCTTCACTTGGATTCATATGAATCTAGCAAGCGAGTTACGAAGATATTACGTAATAGCGCGAAACAACAGGCGTACTAATGATTTTGAATTGGACATCTGAAGACTGTTTTTAGATTGTATGATAATTAAGTGACGCTAGGTCTTGCTGAAGGCGGTATATTATCTGAAAACATCTAAATATAAGTCAAAAATATCGTTTTTATATTGTTTTATTGTTTTGTTTTTTTGTGATTATTATTGGACTTTTTATGCGTCATGGATTTATTATGAAACATTGTAAGTGCTTATTTTGTTGTTTGTAAAGGTGTTACCAGATAGTTGAATCATTATTTTTGTTGTATAACTTATCCTGGACACAGAGAAAACCAGTTTGATTCAATAGTGCTGGAATTGATCGTTTTCTTTAAACACACAGCAGGCGCCAAGGCAACCAGCTGTTGAATTTGATCGCTTTGTGTTTGGAGTTGTTTCCTCTATCAAAGGCAGTTGGATGATTAGGGCTTTAGGCAGGAAACTAGACAGCCCTGAATAATTTGGCCAAATGATGCACTGTCATATGACACTCACTGCTAAAAGCCTCACTGGGCAAATGTTTGTGTTTCTCTCATGTGTTATTGTGGAAGTAATTTTGTCAGGGTTTTAGGGATAACAAATCAAGAAGTTAGGTGTATTGTAGCTTTTAATTTAGGTAAGAAGCAATGAAATTACACTGTAATGCATGCAGAACGTTTTGTTGATGAACAGATGTTTTCTGATAGTAGATATCAAAATAGGGTAGCTGTAAGGAGGGCTGGCTCAATTATCGTATAACCATGTAAATGACGGGTGTGGATGAAGAACGTCGTGAAAATAAAATAACCACCATCGTTACATTTTTGTTGTATTTCCTTATTGTTTTTAGGGGGGAATGAACAGCTGACTGAAGATGGGACGGCAGTTGAGTCCGTTTCTGCGATAACATGGACTCTTTAACAATGTGATGAAACTTGCCCTTTTCTGAAACAATGAATAGAATGGGCTTGGAATCCTGGCAATCTGTCTGGTAAACTCATGGCTACACTCACAATAGACCCAGTCGGTATTTAATAGAACGTTGCGGCCCACCCGCCTGTGGGGAAAATCAACCTGTGGTTACCTAGGTTACCCCCACTGGCTCACAGCAAATACTTTTCAAAGACAATTTTAGTTTTGTTTGCTTGTTTTTGATAATTAGAAAACGACATGTCTAAAGATTACTTTTCAACATTGCCTGCTCCCGAGTGTTCTCTCTACTTAGAAAAAATGCAATATTTCAGGGCTTCCCTCATGCCCCTTTTTATGATGGTGTTAGCAGCCACGTGAGTGAGTGCTAGCTAGCTACCAACCGGAACATTAAGCTAGCCAAGACCAACAACACAGATTATACAGCTACAAGTAGTGAGTGGCGTTTCAAACGGACTATACTAAACACGTCAAATGTCTTAACTGCGATTAAATGTTTTCCACACACATAGCTCTAGTTGAAGTCGAAAGTTTACATACACTTAGGTTGGAGTCATTAAAACTCGTTTTTCAACCACTCCAAAAAGTTCTTGTAAACAAGCTATAGTTTTGGCAAGTCAGTTAGGACATCTACTTTGTGCAAGTCATTTTTCCAACAATTATTTACAGACAGATTATTTCACTTACTGTATCACAATTCCAGTTTGTCAGAGGTTTACATATGCTAAGTTGACTGTACCTATAAAAAGCTTGGAAAATTCCAGAAAATTATGTCATGGCTTTAGAAGTTTCTGATAGGCTAACTGACATTATTTGAGCCAATTGGAGGTGTACCTGTGGATGTATTTCAAGGCCTACCTTCAAACTCAGTGCGTTTTTGTTTGACATGATGTGAAAATCAAAAGAAATCAGCCAAGACCTCAGAAAAACATTTGTAGACCTCCACAAGTCTGGTTCATCCTTGGGAACAATTTCCAAACACCTGAAGGTACCACATTCATCTGTACAAACATTAGTACACAAGTATAAACACCATGGGACCACGCAGCCGTCATACCGCTCAGGAAGGAGTGTGAAAACCGTGTGAAGATTTACAGAAAACGTTAGACCTCTGTCATTGCCAACAAAGGGTATATAACAAAGTATTGAGAAACTTTTGTTATTGACCAAATACTTATTTTCCACCATAATTTGCTAATAAATTCATTAAAAATCCTACAATGTGATTTTCATTTTGTCTGTCATAGTTGAAGTGTATCTATGATGAAAATTACAGCCCTCTCTCATCTTTTTAAGTGGGAGAACTTGCACATTTGGTGGCTGACTAAATACTTTTTTTCCCCACTGTATATACTGTATTCTGTACTATTCTACTGTATCTTAGTCCGTTCGGTTCTGACATCGCTCGCCCATATGTATATAGTCTTAATTCATTCTTACTTAGATTTGTGTGTACTGGGTATATGTTGTGTAATTGTTAAGATATTGCTTGTTAGTTTTGCTACACTGTCTGAGCTGGAAGCACAAGCATTTCACTCCACCCGCAATAACATCTGCTAATCACGTGTATGTAACCAATAACATTTGATTTGATATGATGTTAACTAGCTGGCCTAGTGCATCGTTGCACATGAAAGGACGTTTGGCTAGCGAGCAAGCATTTTAACCAGGTTGCCTTTTTATTTATTTTTTATTTCACCTTTATGTAACCAGGTAGGCTAGTTGAGAACTTGTCTTACGGAAGAACCGTATCTTATAGAAGAAAAGAGCTTCTGGATATCAGGACAGCGATCACTCACCTCGGATTCGACAAAGATTTCTTCAACAACAACAAGCAGGACTCAAACAATATTCTCCAAACACCCCACAGGGCAGACTTCCCAATTATTCGCAAAAGGAAGTGACACAGAGGATGAAGAGCTGGATGCCTCGTCTGGACCAGCAGAAGACAACTAGGAAAGCTGCCGTTACCGTCAATATTACTCGCCAACGTGCAATCATTGGACAATGAACTAGACGAGGTACGATCATGAAAATCCTACCAACGGGACATCAAAAACTGTAATATCCTATGCTTCACAGAATCGTGGCTGAATGACGACATGGATATTCAGCTAGCGGGATACAACTTGCACCGGCAGGATAGAACAGCACACGAGGTACGAGGTAAGACGAGGGGGGGGCGGTCTGTGCATATTTGTAAACAACAGCTGGTGCACGAAATCTAAGGAAGTCTCTAGATTTTGCTCGCCTGAAGTAGAGTATATTGTGATAAACTGCAGGCCACACTACTTGCCTAGAGAGTTCTCAGCTATACTTTTCGTGGCTGTTTATTTACCACCACAGACGGATGCTGGCACTAAGACCGCACTCAGTCAGCTGTATAAGGAAATAAGCAAACAGGAAACCACTCACCCAGAGGCGGCGCTCCTAGTGGCCGGAGACTTTAATGCAGGGAAACTTAAATCAGTTCTACCAAATCTCTATCAACATGTTAAATGTGCAACCAGAGGGAAAAAAAATCTGGATCACCTGTACTCCACACACAGAGACGCGTACAAAGCTCTCCCTCACCCTCCATTTGGTAAATCCGACCACAATTCTATCCTCCTGATTCCTGCTTACAAGCAAAAATGAAAGCAGGAAGCACCAGTGATTCGGTCTATAAAAAATGGTCAGATGAAGCAGATGCTAAACTACAGGACTGCTTTGCTATCACAGACTGGAACATGTTCTGGGATTCTTCTGATGACATTGAGGAATACACCACATCAGTCACATGCTTTATTAATAAGTGCATTGAGGACGTCGTCCCCACATTGACTGTACGTACATACCCCAACCAGAAGCCATGGCTTACATGCAACATTTTCACTGAGCTAAAGGGTAGATCTGCCGCTTTCAAGGTGCAGGACTCTAACCCGGAAGCTAACAAGAAATCCCGCTATGCCCTGCGACGAACCATCAAACAGGCAAAGCATCAGTACAGGGCTAAGATTGAATCATACTACACCGTCTATGACGCTCGTCGGATGTAGCAGGGCTTGCAAACTATTACAGACTACAAAGGGAAACACAGCTGCGAACTGCCCAGTGACACGAGCCTACCAGACGAGCCTATTCACCTCTATGCTCGCTTCGAGGCAAGCAACACTGATGCATGCATGAGAGCATCAGTTGTTCCGGACGACTGTGTGATCACGCTCTCCGTAGCCGACGTGAGTAAGACCTTTAAACAGGTCAACATACACAAGGCTGTGGGGCCAGATGGATTACCAGGACGTGTGCTCCGGGCATGTGCTGACCAACTGGCAGGTGTCTTCACTGACATTTTCAACATGTCCCTGATTAAGTCTAATGCCAACATGCTTCAAGCAGACCACCATAGTCCCTGTGCCCAAGAACACAAAGGCAACCTGCCTAAATGACTACAGACCTGTATCACTCACGTCCGTAGCCATGAACTGCTTTGAAAGGCTGGTAATGGCTCAAATCAACAGCATTATCCCAGAAACCATAGACCCACTCCAATTTGCATACCGCCTAAACAGATCCACAGATGATACAATCTCTATTGCACTCCACACTGCCCTTTCCCACCTGGACAGAAGGAACACCTATGTTAGAATGCTGTTCATTAACTACAGCTCAGCGTTCAACACCATAGTACCCTCAAAGCTCATCACCAAGCTAAGGAACCTGGGACTAAACACCTCCATAGGCAACTGGATCCTGGACTTCCTGACAGGCCGCCCCCAGGTGGTGAGGGTAGGTAGCAACACATCTGCCACGCCGATCCTCAACACTGGAGCTCCCCAGGGGTGCATGCTCAGTCCCCTCCTGTACTCCCTGTTCACCCACGACTGCATGGGCAGGCATGACTCCAACACCATCATTAAGTTTGCTGATGACACAACAGTGGTAGGCCTGATCAACGACGAGACAGCCTATTGGGAGGAGGTCAGAGACCTGGCCGGGTGATGCAAGAATAACAACCTACAGTGCCTTGCGAAAGTATTCGGCCCCCTTGAACTTTGCGACCTTTTGCCACATTTCAGGCTTCAAACATAAAGATATAAAACTGTATTTTTTTGTGAAGAATCAACAACAAGTGGGACACAATCATGAAGTGAAACGACATTTATTGGATATTTCAAACTTTTTTAACAAATCAAAAACTGAAAAATTGGGCGTGCAAAATTATTCAGCCCCTTTACTTTCAGTGCAGCAAACTCTCTCCAGAAGTTCAGTGAGGATCTCTGAATGATCCAATGTTGACCTAAATGACTAATGATGATAAATACAATCCACCTGTGTGTAATCAAGTCTCCGTATAAATGCACCTGCACTGTGATAGTCTCAGAGGTCCGTTAAAAGCGCAGAGAGCATCATGAAGAACAAGGAACACACCAGGCAGGTCCGAGATACTGTTGTGAAGAAGTTTAAAGCCGGATTTGGATACAAAAAGATTTCCCAGGCTTTAAACATCCCAAGCAGCACTGTGCAAGCGATAATATTGAAATGGAAGGAGTATCAGACCACTGCAAATCCACCAAGACCTGGCCGTCCCTCTAAACTTTCAGCTCATACAAGGAGAAGACTGATCAGAGATGCAGCCAAGAGGCCCATGATCACTCTGGATGAACTGCAGAGATCTACAGCTGAGGTGGGAGACTCTGTCCATAGGACAACAATGAGTCGTATATTGCACAAATCTGGCCTTTATGGAAGAGTGGCAAGAAGAAAGCCATTTCTTAAAGATATCCATAAAAATTGTCGTTTAAAGTTTGCCACAAGCCTCCTGGGAGACACACCAAACATGTGGAAGAAGGTGCTCTGGTCAGATGAAATCAAAAATGAACTTTTTGACAACAATGCAAAACGTTATGTGTGGCGTAAAAGCAACACAGCTCATCACTCTGAACACACCATCCCCACTGTCAAACATGGTGGTGGCAGCATCATGGTTTGGGCCTGCTTTTCTTCAGCAGGGACAGGGAAGATGGTTAAAATTGATGGGAAGATGGATGGAGCCAAATACAGGACCATTCTGGAAGAAAACCTGATGGAGTCTGCAAAAGACCTGAGACTGGGACGGAGATTTGTCTTCCAACAAGACAATGATCCAAAACATAAAGCAAAATCTACAATGGAATGGTTCAAAAATAAACATATCCAGGTGTTAGAATGGCCAAGTCAAAGTCCAGACCTGAATCCAATCGAGAATCTGTGGAAAGAACTGAAAACTGCTGTTCACAAATGCTCTCCATCCAACCTCACTGAGCTCGAGCTGTTTTGCAAGGAGGAATGGGAAAAAATGTCAGTCTCTCGATGTGCAAAACTGATAGAGACATACCCCAAGCGACTTACAGCTGTAATCGCAGCAAAAGGTGGCGCTACAAAGTATTAACTTAAGGGGGCTGAATAATTTTGCACGCCCAATTTTTCAGTTTTTGATTTGTTAAGAAAGTTTGTAATATGCAATAAATGTCGTTCCACTTCATGATTGTGTCCCACTTGTTGTTGATTCTTCACAAAAAAATACAGTTTTATATCTTTATGTTTGAAGCCTGAAATGTGGCAAAAGGTCGCAAAGTTCAAGGGGGCCGAATACTTTCGCAAGGCACTATATCCTTCAACATAACCAAGACTAAGGAGATGATTGTGGACTACAGGAAAAGGAGCACAGAGCACGTCCCCATTCTTATCGACGGGGCTGTAGTGGAGAAGGTTGAGAGCTTCAAATTCCTTGGTGTCCACATCAACAACAAACTAGATTGGTCCAAACACACCAAGACAGTCGTGAAGAGGGCATGCCAAAGCATATTCCCCCTCAGGAAACTAAAACGATTTGGCATGGGTCCTGAGATCCTAAAAAGGTTCTACAGCTGCAACATCGAGAGCATCCTGACCAGTTGCATCACTGCCTGGTACAGCAATTGCTCGGCCTCCGACCGCAAGGCACTTCAGAGGGTAGTGCGTCTGGCCCTGTACATCACTGGGGCAAAGCTGCCTGCCATCCAGGACCTCTACACCAGGCGGTGTCAGAGGAAGGCCCTAAAAATTGTCAAAGACCCCAGCCACCCCAGTCATAGACTGTTCTCTCTACTACCGCATGGCAAGCGGTACCGGAGTGCCAAGTCTAGGACAAAAAGGCTTCTCAACAGTTTTTACCCCCAAGCCATAAGACTCCTGAACAGGTAACCAAATGGTTACCCGGACTATTTGCATTGTGTGCACCCCCCAACCCCTCTTTTACGCTGCTGCTACTCTCTGTTTATCTTATATGCATAGTCACTTTAACTATACATTCATGTACATACTACCTAAATTGGCCCGACCAACCAGTGCTCCCACACATTGGCTAACCGGGCTATGTGCATTGTGTCCCACCACCCGCCAACCCCTCTTTTTACGTGTCTGCTACTCTCTGTTCATCATATATGCATAGTCACTTTAACGATACCTACATGTACATACTACCTCAATAAGCCTGACTAACAGGTGTCTGTATATATCCTTGCTAATCTTTTTTCAAATGTCTTTTTACTGTTGTTTTATTTCTTTACTTACCTACACACACATACCATTTTTTTTTCGCACCATTGGTTAGAGCCTGTAAGTAAGCATTTCACTGTAAGGTCACCTGTTGTATTTAGCACACGTGACAAATAATCTTTGATTTGATTTGAAAGAACAAGTTCTCATTTGCAACTGCGACCTGGCCAAGATAAAGCAAAGCAGTTCGACATATATATATAAAATGGGGTGCAAAGGAGCAAGATAAATAAATAAATAAATACAGTATGGGGATGAGGTAGATCGGTTGAAGAGCATACATTTAGTTTTACTTGCATTCAAGAGCAGTTGGAGGCTGCGGAAGGAGACTTGTATGTCATTGAAGCTCGTCTGGAGTTTAGTTAACAGTGTCGAAAAAGCAAGGACATGTTTTCTTTTCTACTTGCACGCCTGCACGCACACACACACACACACACACACACACACACACACACACACACACACACACACACACATACACACACACACACACACAGATAAATCAGTACCATGGACAGCCACATAATATATAGCTTATGTTGATTGGACAAAACCATTTTTGGTATCTTTGAGTTGTTACTGTATTAGACTAAGCATAGGTGATTTGATGATGTTGAAATGTTGATGTTGAAATGATTCTGGAATAGTGGAGGCAGTTCCTGTTTTCTTTGCGTCTTGCGATAACTCCGTGGTTTTAAATCAGTAGTTGATTATTGGTCCGAAAATGTTCATTTTAATGGAAACATTACCTTTCTTGACCCTGCTGTAGGTTCTGCAACTCTTTGTTACATGCCCAATGTTTTGTGGACTTCACCGGTCAGATGTTACTCTTCGGTTTTGTGATAAAACAAAAGGTGTGGTTCAATTTATTTTGCCTCTGTGTCTTCTTATTGTCTCGGCCTTAGGCCTATACATCACGATGTCAAGGCATATGAACTAACGGCGCAATTTTCACAACACAGGTTGAAATTGACTTGAATGACGCCCGTTCTATTCATTCTGTTGCGATGGCAGCACATGCCATAGTAATAGAGTGCCATTTGAACGGTTATTTGGCTGGCCAATTACCATCATCCAAAATGTATTAACTGTCACAGCCCTAGCCCTAAGTCAATGTTTGTTTTCTTGAGATGCAACTGTAGGCTACATTGCATTATAGAAAGAACATTCACTCAGTGGTGTAAAATAACCTCCTAAGGCATCTAACAACCTCTATGCATTTATTGATTTATTCCCTTTTTACTTCCTCCCCGTTCTTTGGCACAGATCGTGGAATTCAAAATGAAAGACGTATGTAAAGAATGCCTTTTTCTGGGAACACATTTGTTATTAAATGACGACAGTAGGTGTATGACACCACAGTGATTTCTGCCAACACATACACCACATGGTGTGGGCTGCCATCTTATTCAAAGTACAAGCTTCTGTAGCCTTTTCTTTCCAAAACGTCTGAAAACAACGGTCATAATTTTGCGTTGGATTTAGAAAATATACATTAAATACAAGTTTCCGCTTAATGCAATATAAATAGGGATTTATATCTGGGACAATATTGTTTTTAATATTCTGAGGAAACAGAAGCACATTATTGGCAAGGTAAGATGAATGTGAGTCACTTCAATTGGAGTATGATTACAATCCAGATCCCCAGAAATTGGTTACCTTAGCTACATTGTTCCCACCAAGTCCCGAGCCAAGTAAATTAAACCCTGAATAACACTAGCTTTAGCTGCCAGTCTTAAATCTGTCACTCGGTGCCTCGAGAGATCCAGAGCTATAGGCCGGAGCTAAATTTGCTGTCTGTAGTAAGTTGGCTTTGAGAATAGACACTCTACTCAATTCAAGGCTTCTGGGCATTCCAGAACATACCGCACATGATTTATGTGGATTTTCACCAAAATCCCTATTCAGTGAAGAAAATCCAAGAACAGTGTCTGAGGGGCGGAACAACCTGTCATGGAATGAAACCTAACTCTCCCCTAGCAACCACTCTCTGCAGTGCTATGATATTGTCATGGTCGGCTCTGGATAATCATTGAGTCTTAGAATATTTGAAATCAGTACACGTTGCTTATGATTTGGCTAAATGTTGTCTTGAAACAAGACCTGGGTTCAAACAGTATTTAGAATATTTCAAATAGTTAAGCTGTGCTAAATTGATATTGTCTGACACAATGGAATTTACCCAAAATTGCTAACTCCACCCATCTGGCACTCTTGTCAGGTTCAATCAAACAATCAACCCATTCAAAAATAGCATTTGAACCTAGGTCTGAAACACCATCAATTAGGCATAGTAATGACCCATAATCCAATAACACTTTATTTGGATAGTCTGCTCTACAGACTATCAGTAACATTTCAGCTAACTATCTACTAACCCTTGCCCTAACCTGAACCCTTTTATTAATGACCCCTAATGTTAACCCAGACCTGAACCCTTACACTTATTCTAAACCTAACCATAATCAAATAAAGTACATTTGTATTGGTAAAATACACGTGATTAGCAGATGTTATTGCGAGTGTAGCAAAATGCTTGTCCTTCTAGCTCTGACAGTGCAGTAATATCTAACAAGTAATATCTAGCAAATTACACGACATATACCCAATACACACAAATCTAGGTGGGAATGAATTAAGACTATATATATATGGACGAGCGACGTCAGAACCGAACGGACTAAGATACAGTAGAATAGCAAAGAATACAGTATATACATATGAGATGAGTAATGCCAGATATGTAAACATGATTAAAGTGACTAGTGTTCCATTCCTTAAAGTGGCCAGGGATTTCTAGTCTATGCCTATAGGCAGCAGCCTCTAATGTGCTAGTGATGGCTGTTTAACCGTCTGATGGCCTTGAGATAGAAGCTGTTTTTCAGTCTCTCGGCCCCAGCTTTGATGCACCTGTACTGACCACGCCTTCTGGATGATAACGGGTGAACAGGCAGTGCCTCGGGTGGTTGATGTCCTTGATGATCTCTTTGGCCTTCCTGTGACATCGGGTCCTGTAGGTGTCCTGGAGGGCGGGTACTTGCCCCCGGTAATGGATTGGGCAGACCGCGCCACCCTCTGGAGGGCCTTGCGGTTGCATCCGGTGCAGTTGCCGCACCAGGCGGAGATACAGCCCGACAGGACGCTTTCAATTGTGCATCTGTAAATTACATAGGTGAGCGCTATGGAGTGATAGTCATTAAGTTGAATGTTCTATAGAACATCTACAGATGGGCAATCAGGACTATCCAAATAAAATGTGACCCACAATCCTTCTCAATGCTTGCGAAACCTGTCTTTTCTGAGTGAGATGAGTTAGCAGCGTTCCCTAGACCTTTCATTTGTCAGTGGCTAACGACCAGCGTCCCTCCCCTCCGCTCGGGTGTTGTTTTACCTATAATAGTGGATTGATTTGTGACTCCCAGGAAAATTGTCTGGGAGTGAGCGAGTCGAAAGTTGGCATTGAACTCATTAAAGTTTGTATTATCCAGTGTTTAGCACACTGATTAAGGAAAGAGGAGCCATCTGCTTGAGGGACCAGGTCTCCCCTAACAGCCCTGTGTAATTCAACCAAACAAAGTTTGCCTCTCCATCCAAGATGGCTGCCCTGAGGGGAATAGCCAATTCTTCTGTTGCTCTGCTCTGCACACTACAGGAGCAGGTGTATCTTGTGATTGAATCAACAGTAGTATGTGGCTGTTCCTTTGATGTCTTCCCTGCCTGCCGCTTTCGTCGCTATCCTATTGGCCAAAACATTTTATTAATGAATTCTCTCATGAATCAGTTCCACACAATAGGATTGGCTGATTTAAATTGAGTCACGGTGCCTCGTCAGGGGGTAATATCTCAGGGTGTCTCCCCCCACCCTGGACACAATGACACCATTTATCTTTGGTTCCTATTCACAGGCTTTGACTGCTGTTTGGCAGCTGTGGATGACACATTGCTGTCGATGACACATTGCTGTCGAGATGGGCTGATATTTAGGATAATTATCGTTTTCGCCTGAATTTATGTGTTATGCTTGATTTTGCCTGAATTGATAGCAGGGGAGTTGACACACGGTTGATTATAGATGATGGGAACCTTTAATGGGGTAAATAAGATAAGCAAAACAATGAATCACTAGCAAGACAAATAGTGGCAACAGTAGGTAAAGAAAGCTAGAGGTCTACTTTTACCGTCTCTTAAAACTTTTATGAAAAGTTTTATGCAAACTAGGACAGCAGTCAACCAAGTACCTTCGACAGAAGAGGTGGGAGTGAATTGATTTGATTTGATTTCTCTGCTATTTCCTGGATTACTGCTGAAACATTCAACAGAGATGGAGAACGCACACTGGCTGACTGCTGTTATTAAATCAACAGAGATTAACGATTAGTCAGAAAAAAAACAGTCTTAAAGTGACATGCTGTTCTTATCCCATAGATGGGCTTTCATCACTCATGTATTGGAGAAGAGTTTTTAGGAAGTTTGACAGGAAGTTTCAACAAGTTATGGTTGGTTGAGCGTCTGCCCAGACCACAGCTGTTCATTTGTTCAATGCAAAGACTTACCAGTAAGGTCCTCTGATATGTTTACGGGTATCTAATACATTTAGTAGTCAATTTTAGTGTCTTATTTAAGTGCCCACTCCATTTCTCACAGCTAATAAAGCCGGGAATCTTGTCAGGGGATAAGAAATGTTCATTACCTTTCAAAGTTCAATGGGTTTTTATATTTTCTGTTAAGAGGGTTTTAAGCGCCTTGTTAAGTTGCCCATTAAGTCAGTCCATATTGATCTCTCATCGTGCGCTGGAGTGCTGGCCAGCTATCATATTTCCCCAAAACTACCTCTTGGTTAAATGCTTACATACTAATTATTTTTGAAAAGTTGAACCCGCGCAACCCCTTACTCAAACCATTAGTGATCAGTTGTTTTATATTTCACTGTCAGTGGTAGTTATTTGTACTAGTGTTGCAATTACAGTGCCTTGCAAAAGTATTCACCCCCCTTGGCATTTTTCCTATTTTGTTACATTACAACCTGTAATTTAAATTGATTTTTATTTGGATTTCATATAATGGACATACACAAAATAGTCAAAATTGGTGAAGTGAAATGAAAAAAAAATAACTCTAACTCTAACTCTAAAACATAAAAAACGGAAATGTGGTGCGTGCATATGTATTCACCCCCTGTCACATGATCTGTCACATGATTTCAATATATATACATCTGTTCTGAAAGGCCGCAGAGTCTGCCACACCACTAAGCAAGAGGCACCACCAAGTAAGTGGCACCATCAAGACCGAGGAGCTCGACAAACAGGCCAGGGACAAAGTTGTGGAGAAGTACAGATCAGGGTTGGGTTATAGAAAAATATCCCAAACTTTGAACATCCCACGGCGCACCATTAAATCCATTATTAACCTCTCTGAACCACCCATCCCGGATCCGGTATAATTGTCATCAGCAACGCTGAATAGCATAGCGCCACAGTCAAATAATATTACTAGAAAATATTAATATTCATGAAATCACAAGTGCAATATTTCAAAACACAGTTTAGCCTTTTGTTAATCCACCTGTCGTCTCAGATTTTGAAATTATGCTTTACAGCGAAAGCAATACAAGCGTTTGTGTAAGTTTATCGATCGCTCGACAAAACAATAAGTACACTTAGCATCAGGTAACTTGGTCACGAAAATCAGAAAAGCAATCAAATTAATCGTTTACCTTTGATGATCTTCAGATGTTGTCACTCACGAGACTCCCAGTTAGACAACAAATGTTCCTTTTGTTCCATAAAGATATTGTTTATATCCAAATACTTCCGTTAGTTTGGTGCGTTATGCCCAGGAATCCACCGGAAAGAGCGGTCACGACAACGCAGACAAAAATTCCAAATTATATCCATAATGTCCACAGAAAAATGTCAAACGTTTTTTATAATCAATCCTCAGGGTGTTTTTAAAATATCTATTCGATAATATATCAACCGGGACAGTTGGCTTTTCACTAGAACCGGGAGTAACAATGGCCGCCTTTCTCTTTTGCGCACAACTCACTCTGAGAGCCCCCACCTATCCACTAATGCAATGTTGTCGTTCACGCTCATTCTTCAAAATAAAAGCCTGAAACTATGTCTAAAGGCTGTTGACACCTTAGGGAAGCCATAGAAAAAGGAATCTGGTTTATATATCAGATTAAACAGAATATAATTTAACTCACAGACAAAAAATGTATCGTTTTGGAAACTTTAGAGTGTTTTCTATCCTAATCTGTCAATTATATGCATATTCTAGCACCTGGTCTTGAGAATTAGGCCGTTTACTTTGGGAATCTTATTTTTCCACACATAAAAATAGTGCCCTCTAGCTTCAAGAGGTTAAAACATGGAAGGAATATGGCACCATAACAAACCTGCCAAAAGAGGGCCGCCCAACAAAACTCACAGACCAGGCAAGGAGGGCATTAATCAGAGAGGCAACCAAGAGACGAAAGATAATCCTGAAGGAGCTGCAAAGCTCCACAGCGGAGATTGGATTATCTGAATATAGGACCACTTTAAGCCGTACACTCCACAGAGCTGGGCTTTACGCAAGAGTGGCCAGAAAAAAGCCATTGCTTAAAGACAAAAATAAGCAAACACGTTTGGTGTTCGCCAAAAGGCATGTGGGAGACTCCCCAAACATATGAAAGAAGGTACTCTGGTCAGATGAGACTAAATTGAGCTTTTTGGCCATCAAGGAAAACGCTATGTCTAGCACAAACCCAACACCTCTCATCAATCCGAGAACACCATCCCCGCAGCATGATGTCGCCACCACCATGCTTCACTGTGGGGATGTTTTTCATCGGCAGGGACTGGGAAACTGGTCAGAATTCAAGGAATGATTGATGATGCTAAATACAGGGGAATTCTTGGGGGAAACCTGTTTCAGTCTTCCATAGATTTGAGACTCGGACAGAGGTTCACCTTCCAGCAGGACAATGTCCCTATGCCTACTGCTAAAGCAACACTTGAGTGCTTTAAGGGGAAACATTTAAATATCTTGGAATGGCTAGATGTGCCAAGCTTATAGAGACATATCCCAAGAGACTTGCAAGACTTGCAAGAATTGCTGCAAAAGGAGGCTCCAAAAGGAGGGGGGGGGGGGGAATTGTTATGCACGCTCACGTTTTCAGTTTGTCTTATTTCTTGTTTGTTTCACAAGAAAAAATATTTTGCATCTTCAAAGTGGTAGGCAAGTTGTTAGATTTTGGATGGGGTTTGTATCATTTGACTATTTTAATTCCAGGTTGTAAAGGCAGCAAAATAGGAAAAATGCCAAGGGGCGTAAATACTTTCACAAGGCACTGTTGGTACTGATGTGAAGCGGAAGCTATTTATTCAGGTATTGATGTACATGTTTAACTTTTGGCACAGAAGCGAGAATTTGACCAGGAAGTCAGGATTAATCAATAGGACTTTTATCTTCATTTTTTCCTCTCACTCTCATGGCTCATCCTTCATTTTTCTTCAATAGACTGCCATATTGATCATATGTCATGCAAACGTCTTACATGTTTCCCTTTATTCTATCCAGTCACTATTCCTTATTACCAACAGCACAAACATACAGTACAGTAGCACTCCTGTCATTCCCGAACCAATCAATACAACTTTTCTCACCCGTCCCCATAACTCCCAAGTTCACATCAGAAAGCAAAGTCAGGCACCGTTGTCATAAACATTCCTTCCTAACGTTTCTCTCTGATTCCCTCCAAACCCATCCTTCTCTATCCTCCCATCCCTCCCCCTGCTGGGAGATGTAGTCAATTATAGCTGTAGGCATCCGTCCATCTAGACCCCTCCCGGCCCTGCCAGGCTCTAGGTGATTGATCCTGGTTCCCCAGCGAGGCTCGGCCCCAGCCATGGCTCCGGCCCAAGGCACCACCACACGGTCACCTCTCAGCCTCCCTTCAGGGGGAGACCTTTTGTTCTCTTCACCGCTAAGAAAGATCTGAGAACGATGACCTGTCTGAAGTGATTGAGCTCTCCAGCATGTGAAACGGTGGCGGAGGAATACATTTCGTACCTAGGAAGGAGGGGGAGGGATGGAGGACTGTACGCCAGGGGGATGGCAAAGACGAAGGTCACGGGTAAGGCAGGGAGGCAGACGGGCATCACTCAGAATATATGACTGCTGGTTTGACACTTGTCTGATCGGCGTGTTCGAAGGTTGTAGTGATGATGGAAGTAGTACGTAAACTTAGTTACTCAATGGTGCTTGTTCTGGTGTGTTTGTAAGATAGTAACCTTTTTGATTGGTAATTTACTTCCATCTAGAAATCATAAATGATCCCAAAATAGTTCCAACAGATGTTGAATGTTAACTATTTGAAGTACTTCACTTTGTCACGTTGGCTTATGCGGTCAGCTTTTGGATATGCTTGTCTTTTGTATCCTACATAGTTATTAAGAGACCTGTAGCAGCCTGTATTGTGTGCGCTGGGAGTCAGGAAGCAATTTAATAAACAAATGAACAGAAACACGAACAACGCACAGGCAGGAACCTGAAACAGAAACAATGACGCCCGGGGAAGGAACCAAAGGGAGTGACATACAGTGGGGCAAAAAAGTATTTAGTCAGCCACCAATTGTGCAAGTTCTCCCACTTAAAAAGATGAGAGAGGCCTGTAATTTTCATCATAGGTACACTTCAACTAAGACAGACAAAATGAGAAAGAAAAATCCAGAAAATCACATTGTAGGATTTTTTATGAATTTATTTGCAAATTATGGTGGAAAATAAGTCTTGTGGTGGCTGACTAAATACTTTTTTGCCCCACTGTACATAGGGCAGGAAATCAAGGAGGTGATGGAGTCCAGGTGAGTCTGATGACGCTCCAGTGACGCTCCTGGTGACAGGTGTGCGCCATAACGAGCAGCCTGGTGACCTAGAGGCCGGAGAGTGAGCACACGTGACATAGCCCAACATGATGGCTTTGTTCCAATATAAACACTAGCATGCCACTTAGTATGAAGCAATGTATCGAGATAGTGGTATGCTACTTTAGTATAGACTAGAGGTCGACTGATATATGATTTTTCAACGCCGATACCGATTATTGTAGGACCAAAAAATAGCTGATAGCGATTATTCAGCCGATTTTTATATATATATTTGTAATAATGACAATTAAAACAATATGAACAATGAACCCTTTTTATTTTAACTTCATATAGTACATAAATAAAATCTATTTAGTCTCAAATAAATAATGAAAGATGTTCAATAAGTTTAAATAATGCAAAAACAGTGTTGGAGAAGAAAGTAAAAGTGCAATATGTGCCATGTAAAAAAGCTAACTTTTAAGTTCCTTGCTCAGAACATGAGAACATATGAAAGCTGGTGGTTCAATATTCCCAGTTAAGAAGTTTTATGTTGTAGTTATTATAGGAATTATGATTCGTTGACTATTTATCTCTATACCATTTGTATTTCATATACATTTTGACTATTGGATGTTCTTATAGGCACTTTAGTATTGCCAGCCTGTTCTTGGGAGTTGATAGGCTTGAAGTCATAAACAGCGCTGTGCTTCAAGCATTGCCAAGAGCTGCTCGCAAATGCAGTAAAGTGCTGTTTGAATGAATGCTTAGGCTGCTGCCTACCACCGCTCAGTCAGACTGCTCTATCAAATATCAAATCATAGACTTAATTATAATAAACACACAGAAATACAAGCCTTTGATCATTAATATGGTCAAATCCGTAAACTATAATTTCGAAAACAAAACGTTTATTTTTTCAGTGAAATACGGGACCATTTTGTAGAGCGGGTGGCACCCCTAAGTCTAAATATTGCTGTTACATTGCACAACCTTCAATGTTATGTCATAATAATGTAAAATTCTGGCAAATTAAGTACGGTCTATGTTAGGAAGAAACACAGTTCGCAACGAGCCAGGCGGCCCAAACTGTCGCATATACCCTGACTCTGCTTGCACTGAACGCAAGAGAAGTGACACAATTTCCCTTGTTAATATTGCCTGCTAGCATATATTTTAACTAAATATGCAGGTAAAAAAATATATACTTGTGTATTGATTTTAAGAAAGACATTCATGTTTATGGTTAGGTTTATGGTTAGGTGCAATGTAATCGGCATCCAAAAAGGCTGATTACTAAAAACTTGAAATCGGCCATGCCGATTAATCGGTCGACCTCTAGTATAGACATTGGAACGTGGCCGATGTTTTGTTTTACAGCTGTGGATAGCTACCACTTCATATGATGTGGTTCAAAGTCAGAGGAAGTACACTTGAGACATACAAATCTGTTAGAACCAAAAACAACAGGAAAAACACAATTATTGATGTCAATGCTGTATTGCCAGTCATGCAGACTACCTTGAGTTGGCACGTCCTTAGCATACTCTGTGTTGATCCTTTGCTGTGCTTTTGTATTGTTTAGTGTTAACATATACTGTAAATTTGAGAGAAGTTGGCTGTGAGTTTATAGCTAAGATACTATTGGTCAGCCCTAGAAAGACTGATATATGTAAATGTTTGAAAGGCTGTTGTAAGTGTATACAGCATACATCTACCCAGTTGCATTATTGAGGGGGAAATTATCCTCTCACATTTGATCTTTCTACACTCTACTCGTTGTTTACACAGTGTACAAAACATTAAGAAAACCTGCTCTTTCCATGTGAAAGCTATGATCCCTTATTGATGCCACTTGTTAAATCCACTTCAATCAGTGTAGATGAAGGAGAGGAGACAGATTAAAGAACAACTTTTAAGCCGTGAGACAATTGAGACATGTTTTGTGTATGTGTGCCATTCAGAGGGTGAATGGGAAAGACAAAATATTTAAGTGCCTTTGAACGGGGTATGGTCATAGATGCCAGGCACATCGGATTGTGTCAAGAACTGCAATGCTGCTGGGTTTTTCACGCTCAAAAGTTTCCTGTGTGTATTAAGAATGGTCCACCACTCAAAGGACATCCAGTCAACTTGACACAGCTGTGGGAAGCATTGGAGTCAACATGGGCCATCATCCCTGTGGAACACTTTTGAAACCATGCCCCGACGAATTGAGGCTGTTCTGAGGGCAAAATGGAGGCGCAACTCAATATTAGGAAGGTGTCTTTAATGTTTTGTACACTCAGTGTATATTTCCATTATAAAATGACTAAGTGGTATGCAGGGACACATTGTGCATCATTGCGTTTGTAGAAGTTCAGTCACACACCCATAATGACAAGCGATTTATATAGAAAACAATTTCCAAAAATGCTCATATGCAACAACTTTGGAAACGAAAGCTCCAAAAACCCACCTTTAATTCATACGGGTTCTAAATATTATGCAGCTGCTCCCGGCTTCTCCAAACCTGGTTTAGAGGGGGAAAATATGGCATTGATGCATGATCATTTGCTGGTGGAAATGATTGATACCAGCCATTGGATGGACTAAATTGCCACAATTTGTTTAGATCCCTCTGCAGAGAATATCTGAGCATTAATAAATCATTATCAGTCATTAGTATGGAACTGAGAGGGATCGTGTGAGCCTCGGCACAAATTTGTCTCCTCCTGTTTCTATGGGAGACGTGCAACCCGGCAGACCTAAACATATACGTCTTGTCACTTACGATCCGCCCATGCCTGAAATTTTAAACAAGCCCCCCAAAAATGTGTTATGTATGAGGATTGTCGTGCTTATCGTATCTAAGTGAGGATTAATGGGAATGCGACTTACTGTCCCTCCTGTCTTCTATCACCATTCATTTCTGTATTGTCACGCAATGCTCATAGGATTTGCCTTAATTTATCTCTGAAGAATATTATCAGATGAATATTGACTCATGTCTGTGAACCTGCGATGCTGTATATCCGGAGGTGTGTTGTATTACGTGCACCTATCATTTTATGGTCAATTGACTAATGTCCCAAGTGTATGGGGAGGGCAATGGTAATGATACTGAACAAACAACCTGCCAGCATGATTTCATGACACTTCAACCTATTATCGATTCAATATGAATATAAATAACCTGAGGTGTAAGTAGTTAACCAAGATCCTGTGAGAAAGAAATGTGTGGAAAAAAGAACCAAAAATAATCTCTGCAGGAAAAAAATGTTCTACCTCGTCTTATGTTAAATATAGAGGACAGCGTCAAGGAGAAGGCTTCAGAAAATAATTAGTCTCCATAGAGGGAGAGAAGAGACAGACAGACTCATTTCTTTCCATCCCTGGGCCTTTTTTTTGTACAGGACTTTCTTTTCCATCACTCCCCGAGAACAGAGTTACCGTTCTGTTCTTTTTACCTGTGATGTTTGCATCTATTTGCTCAGACGTGAGCATCTGAGGTAATTAAACAATAATCAACACAGACAGGCAGGAAAACTGGGGAGGAAATCATTTTTGCCTTCTCTTCTTCTTCGAGAGCTCAACGGGCAGATGATACCGCTGTCGACTTTGTTGCTGTTCCTCCAATGACACCTGAAAAACAGAGCTGTGCAGAATAACACCGACTGGCCTCAGCATGGGAAGCCATTTATCCACCAATGATTATTAGACACATGTTGCTTTGTGGAGGAGCTTGTAAGTGACAATTCTAGCTTCATCAATGCAGGTGGGAACCTCTGCAAAGTTATCTCTTACACATTTCCCTATCTCATTTTGCTATGAACAACATCCCCAAACTGAAAAGGTCTAAAATGATCGAATAGAGCCATCACTATTATCATCACAACCAAGAACAAAAAAAAAAAGTTAAACTGTCGAATAGCAATTCCCGGTAGTTTCTTTCATGTGTCTGGTATAATAGAAAGATTTAGGCGATACTCTCCTCTCCTGATTTAGCGACCGATATCGACACTGCTGGCGTCTATTCAATTTGGCAGTCGCCAGGGCCCCGACAATGGTCCAAATGCAAATTGAGGAGACAGCATGACATTTAAGTAAGCACCATGCCTTCTCCTTTGACTTCAGCTTTCCCTCCAGCCTCTAACCCCTGTCTCATCTTGAAAGCTGATGCAAGCGGTGCGACGGCTTCGGTATTGGATTCCCTGAGGGAGGGATGGAGAGAGACTCGGTGTCAGTCTTTTATTCGGAAGGCACTGTGCTAAAGGAACAGGCAATCCGGAACAGTATGAGAGATGCATTGTCCATTGCATGGCTTTTATAGTGGGAATGGCAAAGATGGGTTTTGAGAAAATCATGTTAGACTCCATGTAGAGTTCATTGTAGAAGACTTACTCTGGGCGGACTGTGGTTAAGGCCAATCTATGGTTACCACTTGTGGCTGAGTGAACCATGTTCACAAATGTGAAAACCCCCAGATATTACAGGAGCTATTCATGAACCTCAATGGACAACAATAGGGGGTCAGCCTCACATGGGTAGCCTAAAAGCTGTAGATATCAAAGATGTTGGCTATATGAACTGTTTACCATTGAAATTTTAGTTCTGGTCTACTTAACTGGGTGTGTCTCCCATAGACACCAGTGCAATAGCAGCTGGATCTGGTCTACTTCCTTGACTTTCATCGAAACATACAGTGCCTTGCGAAAGTATTCGGCCCCCTTGAACTTTGCGACCTTTTGCCACATTTCAGGCTTCAAACATAAAGATATAAAACTGTATTTTTTTGTGAAGAATCAACAACAAGTGGGACACAATCATGAAGTGGAACGACATTTATTGGATATTTCAAACTTTTTTAACAAATCAAAAACTGAAAAATTGGGCGTGCAAAATTATTCAGCCCCTTTACTTTCAGTGCAGCAAACTCTCTCCAGAAGTTCAGTGAGGATCTCTGAATGATCCAATGTTGACCTAAATGACTAATGATGATAAATACAATCCACCTGTGTGTAATCAAGTCTCCGTATAAATGCACCTGCACTGTGATAGTCTCAGAGGTCCGTTAAAAGCGCAGAGAGCATCATGAAGAACAAGGAACACACCAGGCAGGTCCGAGATACTGTTGTGAAGAAGTTTAAAGCCGGATTTGGATACAAAAAGATTTCCCAAGCTTTAAACATCCCAAGGAGCACTGTGCAAGCGATAATATTGAAATGGAAGGAGTATCAGACCACTGCAAATCTACCAAGACCTGACCGCCCCTCTAAACTTTCAGCTCATACAAGGAGAAGACTGATCAGAGATGCAGCCAAGAAGCCCATGATCACTCTGGATGAACTTCAGAGATCTACAGCTGAGGTGGGAGACTCTGTCCATAGGACAACAATCAGTCATATATTGCACAAATCTGGCCTTTATGGAAGAGTGGCAAGAAGAAAGCCATTTCTTAAAGATATCCATAAAAAGTGTCGTTTAAAGTTTGCCACAAGCCACCTGGGAGACACACCAAACATGTGGAAGAAGGTGCTCTGGTCAGATGAAACCAAAATTGAACTTTTTGGCAACAATGCAAAACGTTATGTTTGGCGTAAAAGCAACACAGCTGAACACACCATCCCCACTGTCAAACATGGTGGTGGCAGCATCATGGTTTGGGCCTGCTTTTCTTCAACAGGGACAGGGAAGATGGTTAAAATTGATGGGAAGATGGATGGAGCCAAATACAGGACCATTCTGGAAGAAAACCTGACGGAGTCTGCAAAAGACCTGAGACTGGGACGGAGATTTGTCTTCCAACAAGACAATGATCCAAAACATAAAGCAAAATCTACAATGGAATGGTTCAAAAATAAACATATCCAGGTGTTAGAATGGCCAAGTCAAAGTCCAGACCTGAATCCAATCGAGAATCTGTGGAAAGAACTGAAAACTGCTGTTCACAAATGCTCTCCATCCAACCTCACTGAGCTCGAGCTGTTTTGCAAGGAGGAATGGGAAAAAATGTCAGTCTCTCGATGTGCAAAACTGATAGAGACATACCCCAAGCGACTTACAGCTGTAATCGCAGCAAAAGGTGGCGGTACAAAGTATTAACTTAAGGGGGCTGAATAATTTTGCACGCCCAATTTTTCAGTTTTTGATTTGTTAAAAAAGTTTGAAATATCCAATAAATGTTGTTCCACTTCATGATTGTGTCCCACTTGTTGTTGATTCTTCACAAAAAATACAGTTTTATATCTTTATGTTTGAAGCCTGAAATGTGGCAAAAGGTCGCAAAGTTCAAGGGGGCCGAATACTTTCGCAAGGCACTGTAAATACAACTGTGAGTGGGGTGTCTCGCTTCCTCTTCCGTCTCTGGTAGATATCTCTCCAACACTTTCCGGGTTGGTTTTCAGTACTTACACCTTAGCATGGAGAGTTTCTACAGATCTTCTACAAATCTGATGAATCTCCATCCCACTGGTCACCTGAATAGCCTCTTAGCTTTCTCCTCATGTACCTGGAATACATTTTTTAAAACTCCAGTGCCAGCCCTTTAAAGAGTGTGAGGTGCAGGATGCAGGTGTGTGGTTCACTGGCCTCGATGCAACAGGGCAGAGGAGAGGTAGAGAGCTAACTGAACTAGCCACTACCCTTCAACCCCGCTGAGGCTTTTTCATTGGACCCCAGCGGACAGCTCCTACACGGCTCCCCAAGAGCCTCCACTTCCAGGTATTTAAGATAAGGTCCAGGAGGAGAGGAAAGACCGGCAGAGGGAGGAAAGAAAGAGAGAGAGGTAGTCAAAGTCAGAGCGAGAGAGGGAGAGTAGAAATAAGTTGAGTTGGCATGTCCATAGCATACACTAGTTGGCTGTGAGTTTATAGCTAAGATACAATTGGTCAGCTCTAGAAAGACTGATGTTTGAAAGGCTGTTGTATACACTTACATCAATCCAGTTACATTATTGAGGGCAAAATGATCATCTAGCTCACGTTTGATCGTTCTACACTCTCTACTCGTTGTTTACACTGAGTGTACAAAACATTAAGAAAACCTGCTCTTTCCATGACATAGTCTGACCAGGTGAAAGCTATGATCCCTTATTGATGCCACTTGTTAAATCCACTTCAATCAGTGTAGATGAAGGAGAGGAGACAGGTTAATGATAAGGTCCAGGAATAGAGGAAAGACTGGCAGGGGGAGGATAGAAAGAGAGAGATTTTGTCAAAGTGAGAGCGAGAGAGAGGGAGAGTAGAAAGGGAGGGAGGGAGACACAGACAGACAGACAGAAAGAAAGTGAGAGAGAGGTAGACAGGTATTCAGAGAGAGAGAGAGGGGTAGTCACAGAAAAGTAGGGAGGGAGAGCGAGAAAAAGAGAGAGCTAGACAGGGAGGGAGTGTGAGAATTTTATTTTGTTATCAACCGTGCTGGCGGCTGTATGGGATTTCCCATGGGATTGAGTGCAAACAGACTGTATGGGGAGTTGAGTGCTCTCCTAATTTCTCCACCTGCTTCTCCGCAAACCATTGGGGCTCAACGTTCGGTGTTTGGGCAAATTTTAGTTAACACATTTTGGGTGCCTTCTTTACTGACGTCTCCCCAGATTTGAATTGGCACTGTACATTTTAATCCTCCCACCCCTCCCCAAATGATAACCTCCCTTTGAAATCAAGGAATCTGGACAAAGTTGTCCCAGAATATGAGTAGTAACACAATGCAGCACAGATGTCTTGGCCCTATGTAGCCACAGAAGCCAGCATTAGGGTTGAGATTTAGTTGATGGCATATTGCCTTTAAAGTCCTTGGCATATTGGGGCTAAAGTCACAGTCCTCAGTTAACACACCGTCAGCACTAAATGATTATTTCTAATCTATTTGATCTCGTTTAATTGCTCAATGGCATGCAATCATGCTTAAAGGCCCAGTGCAGTCAAAAACGTGATCAAATCAAATCAAATTTATTTATATAGCCCTTCGTACATCAGCTGATATCTCAAAGTGCTGTACAGAAACCCAGCCTAAAACCGCAAACAGCAAGCAATGCAGGTGTAGAAGCACGGTGGCTAGGAAAAACTCCCTAGAAAGGCCAAAACCTAGGAAGAAACCTAGAGAGGAACCAGGCTATGTGGGGTGGCCAGTCCTCTTCTGGCTGTGCCGGGTGGAGATTATAACAGAACATGGCCAAGATGTTCAAATGTTCATAAATGACCAGCATGGTCGAATAATAATAAGGCAGAACAGTTGAAACTGGAGCAGCAGCACGGTCAGGTGGACTTTGGACAGCAAGGAGTCATCATGTCAGGTATTCCTGGGGCATGGTCCTAGGGCTCAGGTCCTAGAGAGAATTAGAGAGAGCATATGTGGGATGGCCTCTTCTGGCTGTGCCGGGTGGAGATTATAACAGAACATTGCCAAGATGTTCAAATGTTCATAAATGACCAGCATGGTCGAATAATAATAAGGCAGGGGGTGATGACCACATCAGTGAATCAACCCACTCAGGTGACGCACCCCCTCCAGGGACGGCATGAGAGAGCCCCAGTAAGCCAGTGAGTCAGCCCCTGTAATAGGGTTAGAGGCAGAGAATCCCAGTGGAAAGAGGGGAACCGGCCAGGCAGAGACAGCAAGGGCGGTTCGTTGCTCCAGAGCCTTTCCGTTCACCTTCCCACTCCTGGGCCAGACTACACTCAATCATATGACCCACTGAAGAGATGAGTCTTCAGTAGAGACTTAAAGGTTGAGACCGAGTTTGCGTCTCTGACATGGGTAGGCAGACCGTTCCATAAAAATGGAGCTCTATAGGAGAAAGCCCTGCCTCCAGCTGTTTGCTTAGAAATTCTAGGGACAATTAGGAGGCCTGCGTCTTGTGACCGTAGCGTTTGTGTAGGTATGTACGGCAGGACTAAATCAGAGAGATAGGTAGGAGCAAGCCCATGTAATGCTTTGTAGGTTAGCAGTAAAACCTTGAAATCAGCCCTTGCTTTGACAGGAAGCCAGTGTAGAGAGGCTAGCACTGGAGTAATATGATCAAATTTTTTGGTTCTAGTCAGGATTCTAGAAGCCGTATTTAGCACTAACTGAAGTTTATTTAGTGCTTTATCCGGGTAGCCGGAAAGTAGAGCATTGCAGTAGTCTAACCTAGAAGTGACAAAAGCATGGATTAATTTTTCTGCATCATTTTTGGACAGAAAGTTTCTGATTTTTGCAATGTTACGTAGATGGAAAAAACTGTCCTTGAAATGGTCTTGATATGTTCTTCAAAAGAGAGATCAGGGTCCAGAGTAACGCCGAGGTCCTTCACAGTTTTATTTGAGACGACTGTACAACCATTAAGATTCATCAACTAACTAACATCAATTAAGATTCATCAACAGAAGATCTCTTTGTTTCTTGGGACCTAGAATAAGCATCTCTGTTTTGTCCGAGTTTAAAAGTAGAAAGTTTGCAGCCATCCACTTCCTTATGTCTGAAACACATGCTTCTAGCAAGGGCAATTTTGGGGCTTCACCATGTTTCATTGAAATGTACAGCTGTGTGTCATCCGCATAGCAGTGAAAGTTAACATTATGTTTTCGAATAACATCCCCAAGAGGTAAAATATATAGTGAAAACAATAGTGGTCCTAAAACGGAACCTTGAGGAACACCGAAATTTACAGTTGATTTGTCAGAGGACAAACCATTCACAGAGACAAACTGATATCTTTCCGACAGATAAGATCTAAACCAGGCCAGAACTTGTCCGTGTAGACCAATTTGGGTTTCCAATCTCTCCAAAAGAATGTGGTGATCGATGGTATCAAAAGCAGCACTAAGGTCTAGGAGCACGAGGACAGATGCAGAGCCTCGGTCCGATGCCATTAAAATGTCATTTACCACCTTCACAAGTGCCGTCTCAGTGCTATGATGGGGTCTAAAACCAGACTGAAGCATTTCGTATACATTGTTTGTCTTCAGGAAAGCAGTGAGTTGTTGCGTAACAGCCTTTTCTAAATTTTTTGAGAGGAATGGAAGATTCGATATAGGCCGATAGTTTTTTATATTTTCTGGGTCAAGGTTTGGCTTTTTCAAGAGAGGCTTTATTACTGCCACATTTTGTGAGTTTGGTACACATCCGGTGGATAGAGAGCCGTTTATTATGTTCAACATAGGAGGGCCAAGCACAGGAAGCAGCTCTTTCAGTAGTTTAGTTGGAATAGGGTCCAGTATGCAGCTTGAAGGTTTAGAGGCCATGATTATTTTCATCATTGTGTCAAGAGATATAGTACTAAAACACTTGAGCATCTCTCTTGATCCTAGGTCCTGGCAGAGTTTTGCAGACTCAGGACAACTGAGCTTTGAAGGAATACGCAGATTTAAGGAGGAGTCCGTAATTTGCTTTCTAATAATCATAATCTTTTCCTCAAAGAAGTTCATGAATTTATCACTGCTAAAGTGAAAGTCATCCTCTCTTGGGGAATGCTGCTTTTTAGTTAGCTTTGCGACAGTATCAAAAAGGAATTTCGGATTGTTCTTATTTTCCTCAATTAAGTTAGAAAAATAGGATGATCGAGCAGCAGTAAGGGCTCTTCGGTACTGCACAGTACTGTTTTTCCAAGCTAGTCGGAAGACTTCCAGTTTGGTGTGGCGCCATTTCCGTGATTCCCTGTTTTGTGGAGGATATTTCCACGCTGTGATGGTAATGCACTTTTTGTGTAATAGCTGTATGGAAAAAATGCCTGGAATTTCAGCCTTTTCTGGTGGGAGTATTTGGCCGACGCATAACGTCACAATGCGATCCGATTATTACAAACCAATGAATGTTTATATAGTTTAATTTGCTTATATCCTCCTAGTTCTGGCGCTGGCCCCACCCAAAAGCAAGAGAAACTGAAGTATTGCTGTCTTCCATCCGAACAATCACTTTGTCTGATTTGGCTTCTATTTATTTTTCATAATCAAGTGTCAAGAAATGAAATCCGAACTGCCGCACATGCACAGCACATTTAGCTTTGGACTGCAGAGCAAATCAGGCTAGATACACACGTGGATTTCCCAGCAGTTGCATCAATGTTGCCGCATGGATCTTGAAACCGGCGGCAGCAGCAACCATTCAGGAAGTGTTTAGATTAGTTTAGATTAGTTAGTTTTCTATTATAAGTAAAGGATATGCTATTCATGTGTTGTATGCTTCGTCACAATATTGTCTTGAACATTCTCTTGAGTACTGATGCCCGGACGAACGTTCTACTACTCAATCAATATGTTCTCTGAGCTACACTACACGTTCAAGCCCCTTGGCGTTTTTGTTGCATTAGAACCTGTCATTTAAATCAATTTTTTATTTGGATTTCATATAATGGACGTACACAAAATAGTCAAAATTGGTGAAGTGAAATTGATTAATTTTTTTTTATGGAAAAGTGGTGCGTGCATATGTATTCACCCCCTTTGCTATGCACCTAAATACGATCTGGTGCAACCAATTACCTTCAGTCACATAAATAGTTAAATAAAGTCCACCTGTGTGCAATCTACGTGTCACATGATCTGTCACATGATCTCAGTGTATATATACACCTGTTCTAAAAGGTCAGGGACAAAGTTGTGGAGAAGTACAGATCAGGGTTGGGTTATAGAAAAATATCCAAAACTTTGAACATCCCACGGAGCACCATTAAATCCATTATTTAAAAATGGAAGGAATATGGCACCACAACAAACCTGCCAAGAGAGGGCCGCCCCTCACCAAAACTCACAGACCAGGCAAAAAGGGCATTAATCAGATAGGCAACAAAGAGACCAAAGATAACGCTGAAGGAGCTGCAAAGCTCCACAGCAGAGATTGGAGTATCTGCCCATAGGACCACTTTAAGCCTTACACTCCACAGAGCTGGGCTTTATGGAAGAGTGGCCAGAGAAAAGCCATTTCTTAAAGAAATGCTGTGGGGATGTTTTTCATCGGCAGGGACTGGGAAACTGGTCAGAATTGAAGGAATGATGGATGGCACTAAATACAGGGACATTCTTGAGGGAAACCTGTTTCAGTCTTCCAGAGATTTGAGACTGGGACAGAGGTTCACCTTCCAGCAGGACAATGACCCTAAGCATACTGCTAAAGCAACACTTGAGTATATATGTCTTGGAATGGCCTAGTCAAAGCCCAGACCTCAATCCATTTGAGAATCTGTGGTATGATTTAAAGATTGCTGTACGCCAGCAGGAACCCATCCAAATTGAAGGAGCTTTAGCAGTTTTGCCTTGAAGAATCGACAAAAATCTGGATGGCTAGATGTGCCAAGATTATAGAGACATATCCCAAGAGACTTGCAGCTGTAATTGCTTCAAAAGGTGGCTCTACATAGTATTGACTTTGGGGAGGGGGGGGGGGGGGGGGGGTGAATAGTTATGCACGCTCAAGTTTTCAGTTTTTTTTGTCTTATTTCTTGTTTGTTTCACAAGCAAAAATATTTTGCATCTTCAAAGTGGTAGTCATGTTGTGTAAGTCAAATGATACATTTTAATTCCAGGTTGTAAGGCAACAAAATAGGAAAAATATGCCAAGGGGGTGAATGCTTTCACAAGGCACTGTATTCCCAAAACGTTACTCTTTCAATAAATGTATTGTTTTGTTAATATTATGCTACTTGTGTATGTCTTTCCTTATCATATGTTAGACTGCGTTCTGTAATTTGTTTTGGTGCAGGAATGTATTTAATTTACTCAAAATATTCCTTATTTTGTAAGGATCAGAATATACATACATTTTACTGTGAGTTATACCTTTCAGAGCTTGAGATGTAAAACAATACCTTGAAAAGATACTTACATGCCAATGTTTTGACTTTCATTATAAGCTTGTTTACGATCTGTTTATTCTGTTATGTAAATAACTGACAAGAAATTATGATGACGACAAGCTTTCATTTCAGTCTGGTTTATTTATTTTCCTTCAATAACAGAAAACATTCCGGAATGTGTAAATCGAGAGTGTTTACTCATTAGAAACATTTAAATAACTTATCTCCAGTATCATCACAAAGTCTGTTTTGCAAGAAATATGAAATAGACTTTGCGATGATACTGAAGATTAAACAGCAAGTATGACTTAGTATTACTAAGTGTGTTAAGCCTCTGAGATGCAGTGACCTACAGTATGTCTGCCCTGTAGATAATCACGGCATTCTGCAATTAATAGATGGCAGACAGGATGGTCCACCATGTAAACAAGCTGTTCTGGTCCTGCGTCTTCTGGTGAGCTCGTGCTTGGTTTCCCGGTTGTGTTCTTGAGGGGAAGAAGTAACATATTATATTTTAGTGTTTCAGGTTGTCAGCCCTCAAAGGTAATGCAGTGAGCAGACTTAGAAAAGGAATGATTGATGTGTTACCTATGAGATGTCTTGATGAAAAAATAACTTGATTCGATAGTCTGTCTATTTACTTTCAGAGAAAATCTTCATATGAAAACAGTCACTTCTCTGAGATTGCAGGTTTAACTTTGGCACCAGAGAAGAGTGACATTGGCATCACAAGCAAAGTCCCCAACCCCCTAGTGGGACGAGGACACAATTTACATAAGTAACATCTTGATTTGCTGTAACACGAAATTAGTGCCTCTGTTATGTTCAATTAACTCTGCGGTTGTCGTTGTAATTAAAAACTCCCGGTCCCCTACTGTTCAATAAGAAGCCCTAGCCAGGAACTAGGCAAAGGAAGAAAAAATGTAATAGTTGAAAGATGAACTGCTGGTTCATCAGGTTTTCATCAGATACGACCTTGGCAATCCATAATGGAGTCGGGTTCAAGATATCTTTGGAGGAGAGCCACACTATCCATAAGTTGAAAGTTAATGGGGGGAAGCATCAGCTGTGGCCAGTCCCCTGACTCCCTGTTATGGAAGCCCTTGCCAGCTGTTACGTGGAGGAAGTGGCGGTTGGCTTAGTTGCACCCCCTTACTAGACATTTCTCTTTAAATTGATTACATTGGGGAGGGATTATGTTCCGCCGTATTATGCTAAGTAGTTTAGCTTTTTTGAGGTTAACAATTTTCCAAATACACACTCGCGCATCTGGAGCTTCCTTTGCTCATTGGTAATTGCCGTAATGCTGTGTTTAAAGAGCAAGTGGGAGGGAACCTCCGTCGTGTTCCGTTTCACATTACGTCTTTATCTTACTATCCCACTGGACGTGCTAGGAGGGAGAACCAATGAACTTCTGCTGACTAATTGCCTCTGATTAGTGTTTTGATTGTCCAGAGTCTAAATGAGGGGGCGTTTCAGGGTCCCCAGCAATACTCCATAGTGGAGTTTAGGTCTGTCACTTTTGTAACGATGCCACATTGTGAATGATTAACTGCAAAGTAGAGAACCCATGCTGTCATTGTAATATGGGACTATTCTACAACACACTATTTAGCTCCCATGCTTTCCTTTTATGCAAACCATTCATCTTTATTTTACACTGAAGCTGAAGATGGGCATTTTATTTTTTGCTAAAGTCTCTCTACCTCTCTCTGTGCCTGTAACAGTATGCATCTAAGTGGTTGTTTTATGGGATCAGTTGCAGAACTATAAGCCATAATCCCAAATGTTTTAAAATTGCTTTCAAATACTTTTTATGTTTAATTCATGAAGTGGTAATATGCAGGTAATAAATCTGGGAGCGAGAAAAGCCAACCCAAACCCTATTCATTAGGCATCTGCACCAGTTACACTGCGTTGTCTTACAGTATAAATGGTACCACTCTTTGCTTCACTTACTTTTATGTGAAAGGCTTTGCTGTATCTACAGTTTCTTTGAGTGGATTAATATAGGCCTGTTGAATACTCTAGCTAGCTGGTTGAATATAGACCACCTGTTGAATGCTCTAGCTAGCTGGTTGAATATAGGCCTGTCTGTTGAATGCTCTAGCTAGCTGGTTGAATATAGACCACCTGTTGAATGCTCTAGCTAGCTGGTTGAATATAGGCCACCTGTTGAATGCTCTAGCTAACTGGTTTAATATAGGCCACCTGTTGAATGCTCTAGCTAGCTGGTTGAATATAGGCCTGTCTGTTGAATGCTCTAGCTAGCTGGTTGAATATAGGCCACCTGTTGAATGCTCTAGATAGCTGGTTGAATATAGGCCTGTCTGTTGAATGCCCTAGCTAGCTGTCAATCCTCCCTATGTCTATCAACGTTTGGTGCCAGTAGTGCTTCCTGTTCAGCTCACATGGTCAGAGAGAACTCCTGACCATATTTACATATAAAAGTTGGGGCTAGGAGTTCATTTCTTGACATTTTATGTTTCGACATTTTAGTCATTTATTTAACAGACACTCTTAGTGCATTCATTTTAAGATAGCTTGGTGAGGCAACCACATATTACAGTCATAGTATGGCCTGAACCGGAAAACTGAATTCATTGTGAAGCTAACATAAATAAGTGAATATTTTGCTTTCAGTGTGACTATAGCAGTTAACATTAAATAAAAGATTGTCCCAAATTGCCAGATTACTGACCTTACCTCGTCCTACGCCCCAGACATATTAGAATTCCACGGCACCCCAGTTACCTTGATACCATGTTTTATTCATCACAGCAGTAAACGTGGCTTGAATTTGACCGTGTATTTATATTTCTAAAAAAGTCACGCTCATTAGGCTTGAGGTACGGTTGTTTAAGTCAGCGTCCAATTTTGGGACCTTGAACATTAGAATAATCTAAGTGCTCATTAACATGTTGGTAAAGACCAGCTAGACCATATTAATTTGTGCATGTTTTCATCCAAGTTGGCAGAGCAGCTTACACCTGCAATTTCCAATACAAAGCCCAACAGGCCCAGCTTACTATAAAATGATCTGCATAAATTACTTCTATATTAAATGCTGCATCCTTGCTGCTGTACTCAGGAAATGCATTCTCTCCATGGGGATACCAATGCACTCTATTTGTACATAGTGGATTCATAATAGGCTAGTCCGAGACTATACTGCTAGTCCACTTTCAGAGATAATGAACATTTTCTGTCATAAATCCAGATCTGGCCAATTAGCTATATTGGCATATTAACGGCATGTGACATGACTGCAGTTTCCCCTGTATACTTACACAATCAAGTAGTTATAGATTATTAGTTAGTGTGTTGTCTTAAAATGATCTCAAATCAAAGTTGAATGGTCAGGCACACTGATTTGCAGGTGTGATAGCTGGTGCAGTGAAATGCTTATGTTACTAGCTCCAACAGTACAGTATAATCTCTCAAATACAAATACACAAATAATCAAAAATCAAATCAAGAAATCAAGAAATGACAGAACGAGTCCAATTAACAATCCAGGGGTAGATATATTAGCGTGAGTATGTGTCGGAATCCGTAACAGAACACTACATTTACACACAACCTTTAATGAATACCACAGCTATGTATTATAGAACAATTAGGATGACAAAACCACCCGTCTATTTTTGGCCGAAGGTTTACTGTAAGTGCAACTTCAGAACCAAGCATCATGCTGTGGAACGCTGTTTGTGGATATTATAGATCGCTGACAACAACCTGGCAGGTACCGGGAGTCGAAATGCAGGTTACAGTCTAATGGCGGAGGCTACCCGTGGCAGGAAGACAGGCATGCGTGCAGTGCCTCTGTGAAAGAGTCATTTATCTTCAAAAAAGTTAAGTCCCAATCAATGAAAATGTAAAGCAAGGCAACCTTTATTCTATTTGTGCTGATACCAGCTCAAATCACCGCTATTGAAGGGGCTCAGAATCCATTTGCAAGCCCCTGGCACAACTCCTAGTCATGTTCCGAGCGGAGCAACCCAGATACTGTTAAAAAGGCTCCCTTTATAATGTGAAGCTGGGAGATGGAGACAACATTGGCAGGCAGGGGCGGATGGAAAGCAATAGAAGAAGTGGAATCAATGGGAACGGGGGCACATGCACCAATTATGGCCATGATTTCAAATGTAATCTCATAACACATATTAAAATACTTTTCCTGTTGAATAAATTTTACATTGCACAGGTGATTATTCCCAAGTCTGCAAGCCAAATAGTGTGACAAGGTCTTTTTGTAGCTGGAGTGTTAGCGGTACCCTCTTAGCATCGAATACATAATGAATTCAATTTCAAAAGCTGCTGTTTAGGTATAACAAATTCTTCCTTTCCCCCCCCTTTTTTGTCTCCTGATCGGGTTAGGTATGTTTCGCTGACGCCAGTGTTTTTTCCCCACTTAGTCGTCAAAATGCACGGCGCAGCTTGTTAGGGGTAAGCTAGTGTGTCAGCCACTGATAAGGGAAACTTGAGATATAATTCACCCTTGAATCTTTATGGTTCGCGCTAGGCACTAGCGTTTGAAAGTTCCAAAGGAAGTCTTGATCAAAGTGAGTAAGGCTGTGCAATAAGGTCAAACATTAATAATAGTAATCTCTGCAATATGCATTCTACTGATAATATACAGATCTTTTCAATGAACAATACCATGAATACAACAGTGCTCAACATCTCTAAGACAGTCCTTCAGCCAGAGTCCCTCAAACAAACCTTGTTTATTTAGCAGTCTTTATGGTCCTCAAGCTCCGCTTGACAAAGACATAAATACCTCTTTGTTGGATACTGAGGAAAAACACACTCAGCGTTTAATGGCCACTTATAGTAAACGAAGACAAACAGAATGATGATGCCATGCAATATGAAAGTTGCTATATAATAATATCCAACTGTTATGGGGTAGTGGATGGATTCACAGTCAATGGAACGCTGATGACATAAGGCGGCACTATCGACGACTCACCCTCATTAAAGCTAGAATTCTTAGTTGCTACATCCATACCTGGACTTATAAATGAATGATATGTACCTATTGGTTCTTGAAGAATATAACTTATGAGATTTGTTCTGTTTTACCCCTTCTGAACCCCAAAATATAAGCTTGTTTTACTCCAATGTTTGTAAACAATGTAAATGTTACCAAGCACTGTGTAGCCTCAAAACATGGTTAAAACTATAATGTTGATATCATGACCTTGCATCCAAAGCTCTGTGTATGATTTTGAGAGTGGTTACATTTCTCCAGGCCCATCCCTCAACTTTTTACCAAAAATATTTGATTAAGGATTTTTAGCTTTAACAGTGATCACAAAAATTCAGAGTATAACAACACAACTTTCATAGCAGAATTCCTTCAATTTCAGTGTATGATATACAATGTTGTAGCTCTGAGTCTCTACTTTTATATAATGTAAAAAACTCTATTTCAAATTTTGCTACATAAAACCGAATCCAGGTTGGGAGTCCCGCTGAAAACTTAGACTGATATTGTCCTAATAACCAAAACCTTTTAGGCCTTTTTACTATAGTTTATGTGATGATATGGCAGAGTATACTTGAGTGTCAGCTGCATCTTGACACTTCTACCCCATAAATCATCTATGCAATACCTTCCAGAGTGGTTCCTGGGTAAAGCTAAGACTCCCTGTACAACTCTACCATGATGATAAGGATTACCACCTGTTTGTATAGCTGTAGGTACGCTGTTTCACCTTCCAGAAATCTTAATTATGCATCATTTGATGCCATTTTCACAGCGAAGTAATGCAATTATCCCAAAGGCCTCCAAGCTTAGCCGCTTCACATTGTTGCTTCATAACCGTCACTGATGTTTCACCGAGAAACTGTTGTCTTTGAGGGTTGTTGTTTTTGTGAAGGTTGAGTTTTTTTTTGAAACCGTCTTCTCTTTAAACTCTCCAGATTTGTTTGTCTGGTAAGGAGGGATTTGGAATAAATTTAAAGCGATCATGTTTTGTTTTGTTTTAAAAAGCCTCTGCACAACAGTTGCAGTCCTCTCCAGAGATGTCCGCATAAACCAAGCCGTCTGTTCAGAATCATTAATACACAAATTTCCCTAGCACTTCACTATGTGACGTAAGACATTCCATTTCATTTTTACCCCCATTACGTTCATATTCTCTTCGGGGTTTATTACTACAACTACGGCAACTGACAAATAATCACATGATACATCTCCTCTGCAGATATTGTGCGAGAGTTATATTCCATATATATTTTTTACAAACATCATTTAGATGTCAATGTAAAGATGGTATGCTAACACATAGCCCAGTCACAGGAGGGATCAGGCTTTAGAGAAGGGAATCAGTCAGAACATGGACAGATGAAATAGCAGACAGATTAGATATCAATAGGCTTCATGTTAACAGTGGGAAGGTAATCAGAGAAGATGTGATTCCATCTCAATGGAATCATAAGCTCCTTGGCCAGCGGTGAGGATTCGCTGATCCGCGACCTTCTGTTTTAAAGGCTGAGGATTTTTAAGTAATGAGATACATGCTATGATACAGCTTCTACCCCCAAGCCATAAGACCTCTAAACAAGACTGCTAAATAGCTAATCAAATGGCTACCTGGACTACCTGCATTGACTTTGTTTTGCACTGACTCAATGCACACGCACTGGACTTTAGCCACACATACTCACACTCACATCCCAATACAGACACACACACACACACACACACACACACACACACACACACACACACACACACACACACACACACACACACACACACACACACACACACACACACACACACACACACACACACACACACACACACACACACACACACACACACACACATACACACACACACACACACACACACATAACAATGCACATGCACTGGACTTTAGCCACACATACTCACACTGACATCCCAATACACACACACACACACACACATACATTACACACATACACACACACACATTACACACATACACACACACACATTACACACACACACACATAACAATGCACACGCACTGGACTTTAGCCACACATACTCACTCTGACATCCCAATACACACACACACATTACGTACACCCACACACCCATAACATGCATAACATACAGGGTACTCCCTGTATACAACCCTAATATTTTCTACTCCCTATATATAGCAATTAATTTTTAGTCTCTATTTTTATTTGTTATTCACTGTGTATGTATTCCTCGGTCACAAATAATTTTTATGTTAGAAAAGGACCCGTAAGTAAGCATTTCACTGTTTGTCTACGAAGCATGTGACAAATACAATTTGATTTGTTTCTGATGAAATGGTTATATCGCAGATTTATACAGACAGACGCTGGGCTCCACCATAAGGTGCGAGTCAAAGCACATCAGATGAATTTTCCCGAATGTAGAAATATGCTGTGCCAGCGAAGATGCTTGGGTTCTAGGGCAGAAGAGGGGGAAATTCACATTTTGTCGTCAGGAAATGGATTTGCCATGATATTTAATGTGGAGAGCTTTCTCCTCTCCTTTGCAAATGACCCCGTATTGGAAAAATCAGATGGTTTAAGAAATCCATGAGATTAGATTCTGATACATTATGGACAGTGAGGGAACAATATAAACACAACACTTAGTTCTGCTGAAGAGACAACTGTGTTTGTGCTCTCCCCCGGAATGCGGAATGTGGTTTAACCCTCTCAGGTCTATAAGTCATTATCAATACAACGTCACAATAAGGTGCAGAGCGTTCGATATTCCTGCAGGGGGGCATTGGTCTCCAAGTACCGTTAAATCCATTGACAACTGTGTGACGTTTTCAAGGGATTGTTAAATAAATGTAAATTATTTGGTTGTAATATAATGCAATGTAATACCTCTTGAAGAGCATACATTCTTAGAAAAAAAGGTTCCAAAAGGGTTCTTTGGCTGTCTCCAACCCTCCGTGGAAGTTGTTCTACATGGAACTCAAAAAGGTGCTACCTGGAACCTGGCTAACAGACTAGTTAACAGGCTAACTTTCAGGGGATAAACTAGATGACTATATATCCAAATATTGTTATAGTGGAGATGAGAGTAGGCCGACTGATCATTTTACCAGGACGAGGACTTGTTGATGTCAATCACTTTCCAAAAGCCTAATCTCTGATGAAGCAAGCTAAATGACATGTTTTTTTGCTTAGCTAGCTACATGCCCAACGGATAGGATACCGTCACGTATCTGGAATCACATGATCAATTGATGTTTTCTGATCATGAATATCATGCTGTATAACTCTGATAGAACTAAATGTGGAATAATCTGAACGGTGTAGTTCTGACTATTCTTTTCACGAGGTGATGATATTAAAACCAAACATTTATAACATTTATTTAACAATCCCTTGAAAACGGCACATAGTGTTCAGTGGTTTTAGCGGAGCTGGGAGTCTCTTTGCCCCTCCCCCACCCACCCACCCACCCAAATGGACAAGGAACATAAATGGACTCTTTCCAAGGAACTGTTCATGTGTTAGCATCCTTGTTTTCTAAGACATCATCTCTAGCATTTCAAGGTACAATAACAAGGTCAAAAAGGGAATGAGGCGACGCTTCAGAAGTCTCCTCTAATCCTCCAACCATCCCATTAGACCATCTCTCCTCTTTCTCTTTCCAGTCAGCACCTAATTGGTCCCTGCTTGTTATTTCAGCTCATAAATGATCTGATAGTTAAAAAAAGAGGCAGTCTTCTTCATATCAGTGTGGAAAGATGTGAAAAGCTTGACTCATTAATAAAATCCTGCTGTCTCCGTCATCCAAATGAAGGGGAATATTTTTTTTTCCGAAAACTCTTCAAGAAGGTCAAACAGCTCAATATGGGGAATTACGCACGCACGCACGCACACACGCATGCACGTAGAGAGAGTCTTTTAAAACGCTGCCAGCGGTACCATTCATTCCATTCATCTAATTAGACTAAATAATCATGCATCCTGTTATTTGGTCTAATTTATTTCATAGATTTTTATTTTCAACTGAACGTGGGAGTTTTAGCTGGTTGCAGGCATATTTTAGTGTCAGATTTGCTTGACATTGACAAGCATTTTAATGTGATGTGGGTGGTGTGTGTGTGCATGATTTTTTGTGTCTGACATAGTGTGTGTATCTGTTAAAAATTCATGCTGTCTTTCCTTTAGTACTCATCACCAGAACTGGTGTCAGATCCTATGATGTCGTATGTCGAAGCTACTCAAATAACTTCTTTCTCCATCACTAATGAAAGTCCGATTCTCGCTCTGTAAATTCCCCATCGCTTTGAACCTTCCTACAAAGTAGTCCCGTCAGTTAATGCATGTACATGTATATTACCATATTGCGGGTCAATAAGTGTCAATTCCATTTAGAGGGTTAGAGGGTTACTAAAATCATAATTTATTTTCTATTAAAGTTCAGTGAGATGTATTGACTGTATTACTATGCAGTGTATAAGGCAGTAATAAGGTATACCTTTGATTATCTCAGGGGAATAATTGCGGTCAGACCAGATCATACCAGTCTAGGGAAGTAATTTGAAGTAATTTACTAATGTTTGTGTAAATATGCCGAACATCTATCTGTATGACAGACGGTCTGATGACAGAGAATTATGTTTCATATTAGCTAACTGTAACACGCCCACTGTTTAAGTTCTCCATCCAATCAGTTTGTGATGAGACAGGACATCCTTGTCTTACCACTGATTCTGCACCTGTCTGTATAGATTCTGTTGGCTCAGTCATTTTTTTTACCTATGCAAAGATATGATCTTGTGTGTGTTTGTTTACCCTCAACACACATCTGTCAGGTTAGGCAAACATCGATTGGAAACTGAAACGGCAGCAGCAGAATGCCTAGCATGTTAAAAGCCTCTTAAGGATCCGCCCCCCCTTTTTTTCAATTGTCACCTAAAATGACATAGCCAAATCTAGCTGCCTGGAGCTCAGGCCCTGAAGCAAGGATATGCATATTCTTGATAACATTTGAAAGGAAACACTTTGAAGTTTGTGGAAATGTGAAAAGAATATAGGAGAATATAATGCATTAGATCTGGTAAAAGATTATACAATGAAAGAAAAAACATTTTTTTTGTATTTTTTTGTAGACCATCATCTTTGAAATACAAGAGAAAGGCCAAAATGTATTATTCCAGCCCATGTGCAATTTAGATGTTGGACACTCGATGGGAGCAGTGTATGTGCAACGTTTTAGACTGATGCAATGAATCATTGCATTTCTGTTCAAAATGTTGTATCAAGACTGCCCAAATGTGCCTAATTGGTTTATTAATTACTTTTCAAGTTCAAAACTGTACACTCTCCTCAAGCAATAGCATGGTATTCTTTCACTGTAATAGCTACTGTAAATTGTGCAGTTAGATTAACAAGAATTCAAGCTTTCTGCCAATGTCTGATATGTCCTGGGAAATGTTCTTGTTACTTACAACCTCATGCTAATTGCATTAGCCTACGTTAGCTCAACCATCCCATGGGTGGGACACCGATCTGTAGAGATCCTTAAGAGGTCTAACTACTTATCAAGCATCAAAAATGGACTAAACATTCAAATCCTGTTGCTGCAGGATTATTATGCTGTGACAATATAGGTCAAATTAAGATCCTACATCTGTATCAAAATATACTTTAAGGGGATAATTTGTGAGTGGAAATATGACAGCTTCAACAACTATCCAAAATCTACCCAAAGACACAAACATTGCTCACCGCAGAACTCAAATACACCATCAACACCATCAACCCACTCATTTGATGAACACCAGGTTTTTCATGCTGTTTTAGCCTCATCACATGTTAGCAGCCACCCCGTGATCTAGTGCCTAGCGCTAAAATGGCGGATGGGATCCTTATAGCAATCATCCCATAGCATGCTGATGGGCCCTGACGTCTGCTTGCTCCAGTTAGCTCCCTGCCTCTAGCCTAGCCGTGGAAATCTGTCTCGTCTGTCTGTTTCTGCACATCAATATGAAAAAAAAGTTGTGCCTGCCATCACCATCGAATGCCGGTATAAAGAGATGGAAGTGATTGGATTGAAGAATGGGAGTGGGGGATGAGAGGAAGGCTGGAAAGCTTGTTTGGCTATGCACAGACTGGATGTATATTGTATTTATATATAAAAGTCAGTCGGAGAACAAACTAGCTGGTTCTGATGAGTCATCCGTTTTGTGTAAGTACTGTATCTGTACTTTTACAAAGTAATAGTGTTGAATAGTTTTGGTGTAACATTTATACAGAATCATTACAACTATTCCCGAAGAACCCAGATAATGATAGATAGGAAACAAAAGTGGAAATTTGCCAAACACTTAAAAAAAGTAATTTTTTTCTTGCAGATAATATTCTCATTTTCCATTCATCTCATTTGAAACCAAGATTAGTGGGAAGCTTGTAGTACAGTGGGTTCCGTATCATACATTTTTTTTCTCACCTTTATTTAACCAGGTAGGCAAGTTGAGAACAAGTTCTCATTTACAATTGCGACCTGGCCAAGATAAAGCAAAGCAGTTCGACACATACAACGACACAGAGTTACACATGGAGTAAAACAAACATACAGTCAATAATACAGTAGAAAAATAAGTCTATATACAATGTGAGCAAATGGGGTGAGATAAGGGAGGTTAAAGGGTAACATTGGGTAACATTCACCTCCCGTGACCTCGCCAAGTCAATACATCCGCTTATTACTAATTGCGTCTGGTAATACGGTAGACTGTACGATTGGTAAGGTAAGCGAAGTGCTGAATTGGCAGAATTTGGAATGCTGGAAATTCATTGTAATGAATGGATCAGGCTTGTTTTCTTCATTTCTGGTTTTCTCCCACATCCCTTTGCTAATAATAACCATATCCCCAGGATACACTAAATGAATTACATTTAACTGAACTTTGCGTAGCTGTATAGCACGATATTGTACAATAAAGCCGCTCTACATTTCTGTAATCATAAAACACATTTCAAAAGCGAATTCCCTCCATGTGTTCTTCAGATTTATAATGAATTTCTTCGGGGGCCCACAAATCAAATTAGCTGGCGACCTTTTTACAGTTCGCACAGATTTGAGGTTGAAGATTTAATCATCAGGTAACAACTGTCTAGGGAGAGGGAGTTTAATTTCACAAAGCCAGTGTCAAAAAGGACAACTTCATGAAGGTTTTGTTTAAAGTTTATGGATTTAAATGCAGCAATTTAGAATGGTATTTGTACATACTGAACAACAGTATGTTTTTAGAGTTTATTAATTAGTATGCTCAATCTCTTCCACTGACACTTTGCTCCACAGACTGGGCTGAACTTTAGTCCCTGAAAAGTAAGCAGAATGTCCCTATCCGCTAACCACAAGTCAACTAGTACACTGTGTTCTGCGGAGCAGCTTATTTTAGCCGTGACTTTCAAACGGGGCTTTTCTCCCCTGCATTACAAGAACATGTGGACCGATCTGCAACACCAAGGTGAGCTTCCCTTGGCTTTCTATGGATCCTGCCTCAGTCTTTGTCGATTAGTCAATAGATAAAAACTTTAAACCAGTTATGCGTCTCTCAATTGTGAATTCCCCTTCCCATAATCTCCCTGCTATCCCTAAGGACTCATTCACTCTCCTACATTTTAGCTGACCAAGGAGAATCCCTTTCCCTTTTTCCTTTCTCAGGCCTATAGAGGTGAGTGGATCTGTGTGTGCTGCCGTATGTATATGTGAAGTCACAATAAACAATAAACAGACAAGAGGATAAGGGGAGTGGAGGTTTATGTCCTACCAATAACCCCCAGGGTTTATTGCTTTCCATTGTCTCCTCGCGGAGGAGTTCCTTGTATACAGTAGCCTCCTCTCCCCATGAGAGATTGAACAACTCCCCTCCCTGTGGCCTGGCCTATTAATTTATGCATTAACTTGGACTCGATCCAGTCTCACATTTCCAAAATGCAGCCAGTCATCAGCTCTCCAAGCCCAAATAATTATTCTAAGTAATTGGATATAGTGTCAAGAACGCCATTAAAAACAGTAAAAGGGGTTGGCTGACGCGGATCAACCAATCAATCATTCCCGATCCCTAACCACTAACCAATAGGGGCCTCCCGCCTGTCCGTTACACGACAACTCTTTGTTGTTGACATTTTAACCTGTTGCGACGACCAAACCCGGATCCGGGATTCTATTTATAGACCTAAGCTCATTACCATAACGCAACGTTAACTATTCATGAAAATCGCAAATGAAATGAAATAAATATGCTAGCTCTCAAGCTTAGCCTTTTGTTAACAACACTGTCATCTCAGATTTTCAAAATATGCTTTTCAACCATAGGAAAACAATCATTTGTGTAACAGTAGCTAGCTAGCGTAGCATTTAGCGTTAGCATTAGCGTTAGCATTAGCGTTAGCATTTAGCAGGCAACTATCACAAAAACAAGTAAAGCCTTCAAATAAAATAACTTACCTTTGAAGAACTTCTGATGTTTTCAATGAGGAGACTCTCAGTTAGATAGCAGATGCTCCGTTTTTCCAAAAAGATTCTTTGTGTATTAGAAATAGCTCCGTTTTGTACATCACATTTGGCTACCAAAAAAAAAAAAAAAAAAAAAAAAAAAAAACGAAAATTCAGCCCTCAAAACGCGAACTTTTTTCCAAATTAACTCCATAATATCGACTGAAACATGGCAAACGTGGTTTAGAATCAATCCTCAAGGTGTTTTTCCACATATCTCTTCAATGATATATCCTTCGTGGAAACCTGGTTTCTCCTTGCTCTCAAATGGAAAAATAATTGCACCTGGCTTTACGCTCCAATTTCGACGCAGGGACACCAGGCGGACACTTGGAAAATGTAGTCTCTTATGGTCAATCTTCCAATGATATGCCTACAAATACGTCACAATGCTGCTAACACTTTGGGGGAACGACAGAAAGTGTAGGCTCATTCCTTGCGCAATCACAGCCATATAAGGAGACAATGGAAAACAGAGCTTCAGAAATTCTGATCATTTCCTGGTTGATGCATCATCTTGGTTTCGCCTGTAGAATGAGTTCTGGGGCACTTACAGACAATATCTTTGCAGATTCTGAAACTTCAGAGTGTTTTCTTTCAAAAACTGTCAAGAATATGCATAGTCGAGCATCTTTTCGTGACAAAATATTGCGCTTAAAACGGGAACGTTTTTTATCCAAAAATGAAATAGCGCCCCTAGAGATCAAAGAGGTTAAATAGCCGTATGGTTCCGCCTGGACTTGCCCAGGCATGTCCCTCTGTAGTAAACAAATACACAACGGCTCACTAACCCCACTATATACATGATATACTGGGACATCTATGCAAAGGGCAACGCTAAAGGCGCCGCGGCAATTCTGAGTTTAGAGTACTACTGTTCATGGCATGTAATGCACCCCCCATATGATGATAAACCATAAGTAATCAAGGAGGTGATAGAGGCCTATAAATTGTACTTGAATGGAGTTTACATTACAGTGAAGGTGAGGCTGTTTGTTAAGCGCTGTGTTGAAAGGAGAGGCCTTGGGGTGACGGACATTGATCGTGTTTACATCATGTATTATCCCCTAGTTAATGACACTGTTCAGATCAATGAATCTGATTGCACCCCCTGCAAATGGATTCGGTGGATGGTAGCCAATGAGATCGTCTCCAGATGACACTTTAGAAATGGGTGCCATTGACTCGACAACTGGTTGTGTTTTCCTCCTTGCGGGCTACAGTGTTGGTCTCCTCTGGTCCTATCAATCTTTTGGCCCTAGCATGGCGGCTTCCCTTCTGTCCTTGTTTGTGTGTGTGGCCTCCTCAGCCAAGGCTGGCACTAACGGTCTGGCCTTGAATGATTTCCTGTGTGGGCTGGGTTGAAATCTTGGTCAGATCTGACATCATGGGGAGATTGATCAAACTCCATTGAACCGTGATTGAAACCAGAGTTCTGTCTTTCTTCTCCTTCCTCTTATCTTATTTTTCTTTTTTGTTGTTGCTTTATACAGGACATATTGACTATTCTGGATAATGCTATATCTCTAACATTGTTGACTATTCTGGATAATGCTATATCTCTAACATTGTTGACTATTCTGGATAATGCTATATCTCTAACATTGTTGACTATTCTGGATAATGCTATATCTCTAACATTGTTGACTATTCTGGATAATGCTATATCTCTAACATTGTTGACTATTCTGGATAATGCTATATCTCTAACATATTTGACTATTCTGGATAATGCTATATCTCTAACATTGTTGACTATTCTGGATAATGCTATATCTCTAACATTGTTGACTATTCTGGATAATGCTATATCTCTAACATTGTTGACTATTCTGGATAATGCTATATCTCTAACATTGTTGACTATTCTGGATAATGCTATATCTCTAACATTGTTGACTATTCTGAATAATGCTATATCTCTAACATTGGTGACATTGTTGACTATTCTGAATACTGCTATATCTCTAACATTGGTGACTATTCTGAATAATGCTATATCTCTAACATTGGTGACATTGTTGACTATTCTGAATAATGCTATATCTCTAACATTGTTGACTATTCTGGATAATGCTATATCTCTAACATTGTTGACTATTCTGGATAATGCTATATCTCTAACATTGTTGACTATTCTGGATAATGCTATATCTCTAACATTGTTGACTATTCTGGATAATGCTATATCTCTAACATTGTTGACTATTCTGGATAATGCTATATCTCTAACATTGTTGACTATTCTGGATAATGCTATATCTCTAACATTGTTGACTATTCTGGATAATGCTATATCTCTAACATATTTGACTATTCTGGATAATGCTATATCTCTAACATTGTTGACTATTCTGGATAATGCTATATCTCTAACATTGTTGACTATTCTGGATAATGCTATATCTCTAACATTGTTGACTATTCTGGATAATGCTATATCTCTAACATTGTTGACTATTCTGGATAATGCTATATCTCTAACATTGTTGACTATTCTGAATAATGCTATATCTCTAACATTGGTGACATTGTTGACTATTCTGAATACTGCTATATCTCTAACATTGGTGACTATTCTGAATAATGCTATATCTCTAACATTGGTGACATTGTTGACTATTCTGAATAATGCTATATCTCTAACATTGTTGACTATTCTGAATAATGCTATATCTCTAACATTGGTGACATTGTTGACTATTCTGAATACTGCTATATCTCTAACATTGGTGACTATTCTGAATAATGCTATATCTCTAACATTGGTGACATTGTTGACTATTCTGAATAATGCTATATCTCTAACATTGTTGACTATTCTGAATAATGCTATATCTCTAACATTGGTGACATTGTTGACTATTCTGAATAATGCTATATCTCTAACATTGCTGACATTGTTGACTATTCTGAATAATGCTATATCTCTAACATTGGTGACATTGTTGACTATTCTGAATAATGCTATATCTCTAACAATGATGACATTGTTGACTATACTGAATGCCATATATTTTCTTACTATACAATGCTCTCTTGTGCTGAAATTGAGTGTGCCTATTGGTGTGCAGCGTGTGTCTCCTATTCTATTACCAGGGTATGAAGCTCAGCAACAATTGCTCCCGTATCGATACAGCTGTCTGTGTACACGCTAGAATACGGCTTGTTCCAACCCCCCAGGGAGCCGTTTTATCATCTCATTACAGTGACGTGCGAGACGAGGTTAAGACCCCCGTTGATTGTAATTCTCATTCCTCTGTGTTCTCGTGTTAACGGCTATCTCTTTAGCCACCTCAGCTACTTGAAAATCTTGTTTCTCATTTGTATCGTTTTTATCCCTCCACGTAATACCTACTTTTGATTTGTCTTAACGTGTTTTCTTTGACGCAAATTAAGCACGTGAATGATGTTGAGGTGCCTCACACAATGGCTTGATACACAATGGTTTGATACACAACAGAGCCGAACAACAACAGAAAGGGAGTCAGTGTCGTGGCGGTGGTGAGTGTTGGCGGTGATTGCAAAAAAACAGCAGTAGGTGGGTGGGCCGCGATGATTCCAAGGGAGGGAAGTATTGGTTTAGACTGGAGCTCTACTGCTAATCACCTTTAATCACATGCAAATGCTGGGAATCAGGAGTCTTTGATTCTGAATAATGGGAACAAAGAAAGAGATTGGCAGAGAAGAGCTTGTTAGCTACTACCACCATCTCTTCTTCCCCCTGTCTCTCACTCTCTCTCTCTTGCTCTCTCCCTCTTCCTCCTTCGCTCTCTTTCCCTTTTCCTCCTCTCTGTCTGTCTCTCTCTCTCCCGCTCTCTCTGTCTCTCCCTCGGCCTTCTTCTCTCTCCCTCTTCCTACTTCCCTCTCTCGCTCGCTCTCTTTTGCTCTCTCTCTCTCTCTCTCTCTCTCTCTCTTTCTCTCTCGCTGCAAAGCCTGGAGGGACAATTCATCTGCCTTCGGCCCCTAGTACTCAAACTACCCAGCCCCAAACTGGAGGCCAATCAAGCAATATCAATGAGACAAAAAGTGGACCGATTATTTTGCCTCCGAGGGAGAGAGAGAAGAGAGGGAGAGAGTGTCTTTGCCAGATAGATAGATAGATAAATGTAGCTTTGTAAATACCTTTTATTATCCCATTAGTGAGCTGATGCTACTTCTGAGGATGAACATCTGAATAATGAATCTGCGATGAGCGAGATTCTTTTAGCTTTATTTGTCACGCTCCATCTGTCTAGTAGTGTAGCGACTGTAGCTAATAATCTCATGTAGGTTGTGCTGTTAACACAAAGGGGAAAAACAGCCGCTAGACTAGCCTCTTGGGCCTCTGCAGTCTAGTACCAAAATCCAAGTCAGCCACAGCATTTTACTCATAGACTCGGTTTTGCATCCAGTCTCAACGTTGAGTATGTCTGTGTTGTGTAGTGCTTCCATATCCGCACCTTTCTGTCACCGCTAACATAAAAACTTGATTTTCAACTCGTTGAAAATCATATACCCACAGACTTCTCATTCCCATTCAATACCACTAGAAACTTTGAGTATGTCTGTGAGTTTCATAGTGCTTTCATATCCACACCTTTCTGTCACCGCTAACATAAAACTAGATTTTCCACGTTGACAGTTCCAAGGTTTTATGTGTTATTGCAATATCCCCCAGGGATATGTGAGCGGGTTCATCGGATTAACATTCATATATTCAGTTTTATTTGTCAAATGATCAGGAGTGAGCAACCACATTCTTCTCTCGCGGTACGGAAGTGATGTACTATATTTAACCAGTGGGTGGATTGTAACCTACTTTGGAAGTTAAAACTCAATTGTTGGAGCTCGGGCTTTTCATACTACGCAGGCAGGAACTCTTACCTACTTGGGATACGGTGAATAGTCCCGTTATCTTTTGTCTGGAGCGAGAGTGTCCATGAATTCAATTTCAATAATTCTGTCAAGTGTTATCTTCCCCTTATTTCAAAGTACTAAACAGTGATTTATTACCCGAATCGACATTGTTTTCAGATACATCATTAATTTGAAGACCCATGTGCGCACAGACACGCACACGCTCATTCGCACTCGCACACATGCACATTTGCACTCGCATACAAGCATGCACACGCACGCACGCACACACACATACTCAAACCCCCCAAAACAATAGATTGTGAACAATCTCTAGAGTCTATGTGCATAATTCATGGCAGTATGCAGTAGCAGTCAAAAGTTTGGACACATGCTCATTCAAGGATTTTTTTACTATTTTCTACATTGTAGTATAATAGTGAAGACATCAAAACTATGAAATAACACGTATGGAATCATGTAGTAACAAAAAAAGTGTTAAACAAACCAAAATATATTTAAGATTCTTCAAAGTAACCACCCTTTGCATTGATGACAGCTTTGCACACTCTTGGCATTCTCTCAACCAACTTCATGAGGTAGTCACTCTGGGGTCCAACTCATTCCAAAACAGCTCAATTGGGTTGAGGTCAGGTGATTTATGGAGGCCAGGTCATCTGATGCAGCGCTCCATCACTCTCCTTCTTGGTCAAATAGCCCTTACACAGCCTGGAGACTTTTTTCTGTACAGCACTTTTATATATCAGCTGATGTAAGAAGGGCTATATAAATAAATTTGATTTGAAAAACAAATGTTAGTCCCACTAAGCGCACACCAGATTGGATGGCGTATCGCTGCAGAATGCTGTGGTAGCCATGCTGGTTGTGTGCCTTGAATTCTAAATAAATCACAGACAGTCTCACCAGCAATGCACCCCCACACCATCACACCTCCTCCTCCATGCTTCACGGTGGGAACCACACACACAGAGATCATCCGTTCACCTACTCTGTGTCTCGCAAAGACATGGCTGTTGGAACCAAAAATCTAAAATTTGGAATCAGACCAAAGGACAGATTTCCACCGGTCTAATGTCCATTGCTCGTGCTTCTTGGCCCAAGCAAGTCTCTTCTTCTTATTGGTGTCCTTTAGTGGTGGTTTCTTTGCAGCAATTCGACCAGGAAGGCCTGATTCACACAGTCTCATCTGAACAGATGTGTCTGTTACTTGAACTCTGTGATGCATTTATTTGGGCTGCAATCTGAGGTGCAGTTAGTTGAAGCTTGGTCACAAATGGGTCTCCAAATGGACAATGACCCCAAGCATATTTCCAAAGTTGTGGAAAAATGGCTTAAGGACAACAAAGTCAAAGTATTGGAGTGGCCATCATAAAGACCTCAATCCTATAGAAAAATTGTGGGCAGAACTGAAAAGCATGTGCGAGCAAGGAGCCCTACAAACCTGACTCAGTTACACCAGCTCTGTCACGAGGATTGGGCCAAAATTCACCCAACTTATTGTGGGAAGCTTGTGGAAGGCTACCCGAAACATTTGACCCAAGTTAAACAATTTCAAGGCAATGTTACCAAATACTAATTGAGTTGTATGTAAACTTCTGACCCACTGGGAATTTGATGAACGAAGCAAAAGCTGAAATAAACAATTCTCTCTACTATTTATCTGACATTTCACATTCTTATTTCACATTCTCATTCTTATTATTCTTTACTAGTATTAAATGTCAGGAATTGTGAAAAACTGAGTTTAAATGTATTTGGCTAAGGCCTATGTAAACTTACATCTTCAACTGTATATCAGTACAATATAACATCTTATTTCCATAGTATCCAACCTGGAATATATATATCAACATACGATATCCAGCCGTGAATAGAGAGATTGTGCATACTGTGTGACAGATCTTGACTAAAACCCTGGGGGTATGTCAACAAGTTGGTTTACAACACTGAATATGTTGGTCTTAAAATATACAGAAAACTATATCACTGTGGTTTCGGGGTAATATTGTCAAAATAAAAAAATATAGACTTTCTATTAGACTAGCTAATTAGGCCCCAGAAATAGGCATCCCAAAACCCAGAACATTATTATGCATGTTTGTTATTTTTTACTAACATTTCTTTGCCTGGGACATTGCTCTCAAATGACACGTTTTGATCCTCAATGGAGACAGATTTTTGGTGGGATATCCAAGAATTTGACAGATGACTTGAAAATCCAGGTTCGCAGCAACATTTTACTTTCATATCGGGGATAGGCATGGATTGTGAAATATTTCCAAAATATGAAACGACAACAGCTAATCCTACAGAGAGAAGGCATGTTGTCACGATGATCCCTCCGGAGTTTGACAGATTCAGGTTTTTGAACATCTAGGAAGATGAATCATGTTTAGATATGATATATATGTATTTGACTAACTTGTTTTTTTCCTCGGGAATATAATAGATATGTAGTAGCGTGCAATGCATTCCTTATAGATTTAAAAACACAGAGAAGCATTGGGTGCGAGCACTCATGACTCAAGACTACAGTATCTGAATATCTGAGACGATACCTGAAACATTAATAAGAGTGAGGAATACAGAATTGTACTTTAGCATGCAGTCAGAAAAAAACATGACTAAACTCTCTCTCTCTCTCTCTCTCTCTCTCTCTCTCTCTCTCTCTCTCTCTCTCTCTCTCTCTCTCTCTCTCTCTCTCTCTCGTGATTACAATTTAGTGAAAGAAATACAGAAGAAGACGAAGAGTTTTATATGAATGCCCTAAAGTGTGTGCTTAACATGTCTAATTTCTGGGAGTTTCACAGTCAGACAAAGCCGTGGCTAGGATCCCTGTGTTTGCTGTTCTGGTCTCTCTGTTGCCGTAGGAGATCGTAATTATTATTTGTATATGCGTGTTTCGGGATTTTGATCGTTGTTCATCATTTTTATTTTTTCTCCCCTTGTCAAGGACAATCACCAGATAGCGGGAAACACAGGCGCTTTCTGGCAGCAAAGACACTCAGTGTGTGTGCGGTTTTTGTCTTCTGTGTGTGTGTATTCATGTGTGTGTTTCTGTCTCTCTCTGTGTGTGTGTATTTGCGTGTGAAAGAGAAACTCTAAGCACTTAAGTCTTTGCAGAAACACAGCTGTTATTGATCCGCACCCTGAGCTCAAACCTCTCTTTGCATTTCTAATACCCCCTAAAATTCTGCCAACCAGACTTTGCATAACATTTGCAAACTCCCTCAAACTGGCCTTCAATGCACTTTGAAAGTTTTACTTATCCGAAAGGGAACACTTAATGCAAACCTCACCAGGCCTACCACCGCGAACGTTCTTCTGAAGCCCAGTGACTTACTTCAATGTGGGGTTTTCAGCATAATGCATCCATAAACAGAGCTGTCGCCTCAACCTGCCACAGCCACGGAAACCCCAACGCCTCACAAGCTAAAAGTCAGTCTTCCATCGTCTCTCCCTCACACAACTCTCTCCCCTTTGTTAGTCCTTCTCAAATATCTTCATTTCTTTTCCTTCTATTGCTCGGCAAGGTAATATTTACAGTAGGAGTCTACCCACGGGCCTAATTGGCAAGCTAGGTAATGTAGCATATGCACTTTCCAGCGGGGAGACCATCTGACACGGACGCACGCTGATGGCCACCCACATTAGGCTCCATATGTGGCAGACCGATGGGTCCGCATGCACACTGTCCTTCAGCTAATGATGCCAGCTACACAGCCAGCCCCGCCTGGCCTGCTCCGCTTTTACAGCTCTGCTTACTTTGCTTTTAAAGGACTTTATCTGCCCAGGTTATTGGTTGTTTGAGCGAGGGCGAGGTGATAGAGAACCTGGCTCTAGTACACAGAAACAGGCAGAGGTGGAGGCATAGGCAAGGAGTACAGAGATACAGAGATACATTGGTACAAGGGCACCTGCTCTGACATAGAAAAACTGAATTTAGAGGTTTGGTAGAATTTAGGAGAGAGAGAGGAGGGAAGGAGATAAAGGGAGAGAGAGAAGCCTTGTGGAGGTGGTTGTGTGTGTGTGTGTGTGTGTGTGTGTGTGCGCTTTTGTGCGTGTGTGTACGCGCCTGTGTACGAATTCTCCCTCCAGCTGGCCAGCGAAATGGACTGGGTCATTAGCATGCATTGGTCTCATCTGCACATGTGAGGTTATTCATCCCCTGGGGTAAATCCCTCCTCACCGGAGTATCTACCACTCAGACGCTTTGAGGAGACTCTGGGCTACGTTGTGAACAAGCTCTTAATTTAAAGGAGTTTTGTGTTGATGTTTTCTTCTCTCTAACCTTAACTCCTCCACAGGTCGACCCAAAGCAGCCGTGTGTGTGTCTGTGTGTGTGTGTGTGTGTGTGTGTGTGTGTGTGTGTGTGTGCGCGCCCGTGCATTGGTTGGGTGCGTTCCGAGGCCGCAGATGTTGCCTCATACATAATACAGCGTGATCAAAGGGGCCTGCCTCACAATGTAATTCCCCGCTGCAGAGGTGCATCTGTTCTGGCGTTGTAACTCACTCGCGGGGCCCCCACGCTGGCGGAACTCACTTCACAAAGTCACACAAGTTCCACGGTGGTGACTCCTCCGCCACGCCTGCCTCCACAACATGCAGCGGGAGGTAGACTCAAAGGTATCCGAGGGACAGGGAAACAGTTGGATGTTGCCATGACGCAGCGTGCAGCCAAGGAACATTGTGTAGCCGGTCTTGGAGACGGCATGTACAAATTGTTTATAGGCTCCGGTTGTTTTGTTTTTGCTGTACACTATGGACTTGGGACGATATTCCACAGAGTTTTTTCCCCTGAATATGCATTTCCCTGAAGTTCCTCTTAGAAGTTTCAGACCGCCTATGGGTGTTTGTGTATGGAGGGGGAAAAAATAAGCTATGTAGATGATGCTAAGGTCATCTGGATGACATGAGGCTGATAAAGATAGACATAACACTGCTGCTGGATCTGTTCGACTTGTCCATGTTGTTACTGACCTCTGTGTTGTATGACATCCACACGCATTTGAACAATCCCGAAACTGTCAAACCCATGACATCATACTCCAGCCGATTCCACACAGTTAGCAACATGCTAACAGACAGCAAACATTGCGTGAAACGTCAGGGGCCTATAGTACCATGTCAAAGTAGACTGGTAAACTACAGGTGTGCTTGGTGAGTAGCTCCTTCGCCACAAATTGCAATGAATTTCAAATATACCTTTAGTCATAAAGTAAATAGATTGCGAGGGCTTCTGTAGTTCCGTGCTTCTGTAGTAACATGCTTCTGTAGTTCTCATTCTGCTTCAGGCGGAATGCGATTTATCTGTCTTTTCGTTTTCCCCCCGAAGACTTGGATCGACCCAGATTTTCCTTCTAAATCCCATGCACTTTAAGGGTGTTACAGTTATAAAGAATATTTACAGTGCCGCGTTTAGATTGAATAGGATATGATTAAGTAATGAGCTCTAAATAATTAGTCGTCACACGCTGTTCGTCTGATGTATCTTTTAGTTCCTTTCGCTGACAGTTCAGCTGAGCTTGCTAGTCAGTAGTCAGATCCCCTGAACAAGCTAGGTGGAGGACACATTTGTTTAATGTATTCTCTATCAGGTAGACCGTGAGTTTCCCAAAGACGGAACTATGCCTTTCATGTGTGGCTACAGAGGCTACATATCAAACATTTAATAGCTTCCTTTCTCTGTTCCTTCTGTTTTCTATTTTGAAAAGGATGTGATAGGTGATTTTAGAAAGTATGGAAGAAGCATCTTGTCTTACACAAGTGATCATGAAATAAAGGGACACCATTTGAACGTGGGAAAAGAAAGGGGGATACCTAGTCAGTTGTACAACTGAATGCATTCAACGGAAATATGTCTTCCGCATTTAACCCAAGCCCTCAATCAGAGAGGTGCGGGGGGCTGCCTTAATCGACATCCACGTCATCGGCGCACGGGGAACAGTGGGTTAACTGCCTTGCTCAGGGGCAGAACGACAGATTTGTACCTTGTCAGCCCGGGGATTCGATTCAGCAACCTTTCGGGGATGTTAACAAGCCAAATTGTTGATGACCTGTGGCTTGTAACACCAATAACAGATAATTTCCTTGGATTTCACATACTGTAGAAGAAACACGGTCTCCTTGACTGCTGACAATGTTATTCGGGATGAATCATCAAATGTTTTGAATTGCTTTGTGAAATGCGATTACGCCTAAGTTTAAGATGAATTGTTTGTTGAAACGTGCATTTATTGTAGGCTCCGTGTTAAAGTGTATTCACAAGGATTCTTCCTCATGTCTTGCAGGTGATTCTCATGCTGACAAAGCTGTTTGACTTCAACCTGAACAGTGTCACGGAGAGCTCGTTGTGGAGGTAAGCACATCATGCAACGACAAAGTAAGTCTTCTGTGTACATTTCTGTGTGAAGTCTTCAGCGACTGCCCGTTATATTGGATTTTTAGCTGCAACAAGGTTGTGTTTCATGTTCTGTCTCCTTTGTATACCACAAACATTATAAATGCATATAATAAGTATAAGTACATCACAAATCGAAGGCTTGCACAAAATCACCTTGAATATTTAAACGGTGCAACTTGCCCTCTCCTCATTGAGGAGCCTTTTCGCCCGCATAACGTGCACCTGTCTCCAGAACCTTCCAGCTGACTGACCAGATGTTTAATTCATCCCAAAGCAGACAGGCATTAGTGTGAATATGAGTCACAGCTACTCACGGGCAACCAATGTGCTCTCCAGTGTTGTCCAAGTGCACTTACTTTGACTGGCCTTGAGTGCAGCTCAAGCGAGTCTCGTTGCACTTTCAGCTCAAGGGGCTCCTCCGCATTACTGAAAACTGAATTCATACATAATCCACTCCCTTGGCTATAGTTGTAATATCTTGTATTTGTAGGTCTACAGGTTGTGTTCTTGCTACCTTGATATTCGGTGCCCAATAGGTTATTTATACAGTGTGACATTCTGTGATTCTGTTCAGAGTCACGTACAAGTGTGTTTGAGACTTTGCTGAAAATGTAAAGTGTTTGACTGTCCATTGGAAAGGCCACAGTTAAAGGATTTTAGTTGTTATTCTGTAGACTCCTTTCAGCGGAGCAGGTTTTGTGACGTCTCGCCTTATTTTACCCCGGTCTTTTGTAAAAAAATGTTTTAAAAGAGTCAAATTGAATGCTCTTACATTTGTTCCACTTGGCAATCATTAAAGTTGATTGAATGCAGGTTTTGGCATTTTAAGAGACTTCGGAAACAGTAGGCCTGTCAAATCTGTACAAATCTCAGCGGTGCGGGTCTGCTGGAACATTGCGGCCCTCATGTGAGAAAGAGGAAAACAGACCTCGGGACTTTCCAGTGATTTCAGCGGCCCACAACTGATCCGTGGGTCCACCCCAAGGCCTATCTCCCAACCACAGCAGTGGTAAATGTAGCGTTATGTGATTCTCTATGTAAGTCCTAACCACTAACCGTTAGTGGCTTAAGGCCGTGGATGGCTCAAACGTGAACGGGCGTGACACCTCATTACCCTGTTAATGGTGTGTCTAACATAAAGAGGGCGAGACTGTCCTGGTAGTTTAAGAATGGTAGACAGCCATCAAACCTGGGGCAGAAATGGGAGGGGGGTACAAGCCCAACCTGCTCCTCTCAAAGCGGAGTGGAGAGAGAGAAATACTGTCGGAGTGCACCGATGCAATTCATACATTCATTTGGAATACTTAGCAAAGCTGCCATCCGTTGGACGTTTCAAGCTGTTTATTGTTTATGTTGCACCCCGCTAATGCAATTAGCGACCTCTCGCTAACCATCTCCAGATACCCCCCACTCATTGATTAATCAAACTCCAATAGGGAAGACAACAGGGCTTCGGGCTGCTGCTGTCATAGTACAGTAGATATATGGGGGGAAATCTAATTGGGCGTGCACTGGGGGTACTCTAAGTCTCCTCCCAAAATAAAGTTGTTGTCCTTGAAAAGAACCCAACAAGGCAATATCACATTAGTACGGTATGAATAAAAGAGCTTGAAATTGAACCCTCACCTAAAACAGAGGAGTAGCTAGGTATGTGATGTGAGGAGTAGCTAGGTATGTGATGTGAGGAGTAGCTAGGTATGTGATGTGAGGAGTAGCTAGGTATATGATGTGAGGAGTAGCTAGGTATTTGATCTGAGGAGTAGCTAGGTATATGATGTGAGGAGTAGCTAGGTATATGATGTGAGGAGTAGCTAGGTATTTGATGTGAGGAGTAGCTAGGTATATGATGTGAGGAGTAGCTAGGTATTTGATGTGAGGAGTAGCTAGGTATATGATGTGAGAAGTAGCTAGGTATTTGATGTGAGGAGTAGCTAGGTATATGATGTGAGAAGTAGCTAGGTATTTGATGTGAGGAGTAGCTAGGTATATGATGTGAGGAGTAGCTAGGTATTTGATCTGAGGAGTAGCAAGGTACAGTGGGGCAAAAAAGTATTTAGTCAGCCACCAATTGTGCAAGTTCTCCCACTTAAAAGATGAGAGAGGCCTGTAATTTTCATCATAGGTACACTTCAACTATGACAGACAATGAGGAAAAAATATCCAGAAAATCACATTGTAGGATTTTTTATAAATGTATTTGCAAATTATGGTGGAAAATTGGCTGGCTGAAACCAGAGGTCATATGGAGAAGATAACAGCAGAAGGACAGGGGTAGAGCCACCATTTCACAACCTCATAACCAGCACAGCCTTTTCCGCAATCATTGCCCTTCAGCAACCAAATGGGGGGGGGGGGGGGGGGGGGGGGGTGGGGAGGAGGACGATTGTATTGGTTTCATTGGTTCATGTCGAGAGTTGCTGCACCACTAAAAGTAAGTCATTGGGCCTTAAATCACAGCAGGCGTATGATAGGGTTCTATGAGGAGCAGATCAATAGCCAGATGATGTCATTGTCCTGTGGTCCAAAGTGTCGATGGATCCACCCGTTGATAGATGTTACCACTGGTATTCAGGAGTTCACCGAGAGACGCCCATATTTAATCAACATGGAAACCATCCCATAATAAGTCACGGGGCTGGGCTGTTTGTGTGTTTCTATGTGTTGTTTGTCAACTTCACTAGAAGAAGAAAAAACGACTTAAAAATTGTAACGGTTCCATGTCAATACAGTTTCCAAAATCAGGATTTAACATTTCTTTAAGCACAGGATGAATGAAAACCCTCTATCGAAGTCAGCGATTGCTTTGTTTGTAGTAGTAACAAGCATTGTAGGGTGATGCATGCATGGTGTATTTTTGAAGCTTTGCCTGCTTTGAATGTGTGTGTCTGTGTGTGTTTATGTGTGTGTTTATGTGTGTGTTTTAGCTGAACATGAAATAGCTCCTTGATTGAGCCTCGCTTCTCTATAAATAAAATGAACCTGGCAGGGGAGATAAGTTGTTCAAACTTCGAGACGTTCTGGAATGTCACATCTCAGACGGAACACAAATTTCACATTAGTACTCTGACCATCGCTTAAATATTTCAGCACAATCCCCTTTCATCCACCGTTAGCTTTGACTCAACTGTTGGAATCCATATTGGGTTGTAGTTTTATGCAGACAGACATGGTGATACTATGAAACCACAGAGTTGTGCTACCTAGACACGACCTCCAAAAAACTTCACACATTATTTAGCCTTTTCAGTATTCTTTACCAAATCCAGTCAAACATTGATGTTACTTCCTTTAAAACAGGAAGCTTTGTGTGAATGACAATGCAGGAGGCCGTGTGAAAACTTTGCATAAAGCTAGTCTAACTCATGGTCCAATGGCTTCATCTTTGACCAGCTATAAAACAGTCCACTTGAGACTATGCAGCCAGTCTTTCAACTGTACGTGAAGTTTTGCACTTTGTTGTGTCTTTTTCTCCTAAAAGATTGGACTGAAGGAGTAAATTACATGATTTGACTTCAAGAATCATGTCCTGGATCATAACAGAGCAACTATTCCAGAAAAATTGCTATTGTTCCTGGTGATGCTGTTTTTGAATTCTGTGCCGTTTTAAAAGAAGTGATGGGCTTTGGTCAGACAGTTGGAGACATAGTGTATTTCAATGAATGTTGAAGTAGTTTGTTTCGACGGCCACATATAGCAGAATGTGAAGTACGGAATTTGCCAATTTAGGGGTTGGACATCTGTTTCAAACTGGTTGGAGACTATATGTCAACAAGTGTCACAATTTCAAAAAAATAAGTATTCTACTGAGCTAAAAAGTGGCTAACAAGTACATACTTTGCTGTGGAACTATTTAACTGGCATTAAAATGGACAGTCCTGTAGATGTAGGATGTTAATTTGACCAGTTTCTCACAGCAGGGAAATCATCCTGCTGCATCAGAACATATACACACTTTAGAAGCCTTTTTAAACCTTGATTACACTACCAGTTTGCATTTCCTGCAACAAACACGGTGATCAAATGAAGATCCTTCATCTGTATGATTAATATGAAAATCAAAGATCAAAATGGTTAACTATGCCAAATATGTGCTGTAGTGATATGTAGAGTCCCCTATTCTAACTATACTTTACATGTACTGATATTTGGCGCTTAGGCTTATCCAAAACATGAAGGTCAAACTTCCCACTTTAACCCACTACACCCTGGCTAGGTTATGGTGGATTATCCTGTGTAATCTGAGTGTGTCGTCGTAGAACAGCGAACCACAAGGAGGTGGGACTTAATTGTGCATGCTTTTTTTTCTCTCTCCTACTAAACATTCTCCAGGGGATTTTTTTAATTACAACAAGTAATTCATCAAGTCTTCATCAAACATTCTGATTAAATTCCAGGTCAACCGACTACGGAACCACTTACCAGAAGCTCAATGAGAAAGTGGGGGCGAAAACAATCCTCAGCTACTTGTACGTCAGTCCCAACAACAAGAGAAAGGTAAGGTGCATTTATGTGTTTTGAGGTGTATTTAGTGTTGTTATTTTGTCCTAACTCTGAGATAACATTCTAGTTCTCTGTCTGCTTTCCGTCTGCTTTCTAAATGTCTCTCTGTGTGAGGTTGTTTCTTACACTGTAAATGCTGACAAATGTCCTAACTCATATAAAACAGTCCACTTGACTCAAATTCGAACGATCTATCAGTATAACTTCTAAGTCGTTTTTGTAGAAAAAGTTGATCTGCACATTGCGGCTCAGTTAGATACACTTACGAAGGCATGGCAATGGACTTGCAATGCTGATGTCAACTGCCAATATATAACGAACAGAAACATTTTGACGTTTGTACCGCCATGTCTGTTTGGTGCCTCTGTCATCTTCCACAACATCCGCCACATCCATTAAGCCGTGCTAATCTCCACCCAGAGAGTTAGCAGTGCTCTTCTAAAAAAATACTTCTAATCGTTAACATTTATACCGACCCTATAATTTCTCTCTCTTTCCGGAACGAATGAATTATAGACCAGGCAAAGAAAAAAAGGAAGGAAGAATTCCAGTGTTTTTAATCAAAGGATAGACGAGCTCTTCATATTTGCGACCGTTGGCTCACCCCCCCCCCCCCCCCCCCCACCCCCTGCACCCCTAACCCCATCCAACCCCCTCTCCCACAACCCTCAAGAGGAGCCATCCTGACAATTTGAATCATTAGTCCCATCTCCCTTCATCCTTCCTTTCTCACATTCCTCCCTTTTTAAGAAGACTCTAATCAGAACAGGTCATTTTCTCCTAGTTAATTCTTGTCTAATAATGAAGATGAAATGCACCCCCCCCCCCCCCTCCAACCTCCACTCCCCACCCCACCTCTCCTCGCCCCCGTGTTCAGTCCAATGAGAAAGCTTCTGTCATAGACCAGGAAAGAGATGTCACGCTAATGGTGAGAGGACAGGAAAAACAGCAGTAGGCTTTATCATTGCTGTGGACTGTCATGTGGAATGCTAGCCTGTTTTGTTTGGAACATGAACACTTTGTATTAACAAGAGGTAGGAGGTAAGCCTAGATAATTGTGCAAAATAAAAAAACATCAAAGACCAGGGAAATGTTGTCAAGGTAACAGATGTTGATAGTGAGACATGCAGGGAATACAGTATAGTGAGCTTTACCATTTCCATTAAATATAGTGTGGACTGTTAGCCCGTGGAACGTTAGCCTGCACTGTTTTTAAATGTTTTATTGACAAGAAGTGGAAGGTACAGGCCTTGATGTTGCTACAAAATAAAAACTAACAAACTACTAAGAGTCAAATAGCTTGTTATCTTACAAAGACCATACTGGGCCGTACCTAGTAATTCACCCTGTCTCTGCAGCAAACCTTCTAGATTATACACTGAGTGTGCAAAACATTAGGATCACTTTTCGTAATATGGATTTGCTCAGGCCAGACTCAATTCGTTGGGGAAATGAACTCTACAGGGTGTTGAAAGTGTTCAGAAGGGATGTTCATAATGTTTTGTGCACTCAGTGTATGTCTCTCTGAACAAAACACAGACCGCTAGTGGGTTTCTAAAATGGCTACAGCATACTACTGCAGAGTCACCCCTTTAACACAGAACTCAGGTGATATGAAGTGTAAAAACAGGTTACTGGGTGCTAATCACACACACACACACACACACACACACACACACACACACACACACACACACACACACAGACAGACAGAGCCTGTGGGAAGAGGGACCCAGGTTACCTTTGTCATCATCACTCTGGCTAGCTGTCACCCACGCTGTTAGGGTAAGTCAACCTTCTGTTGCTGCAGGGGATGGTAGAGTAGAGAGGAGTGGACGAGAGAGATGCATGGGGTCACTGGTGTACAAGGCCCAGTGGAGGCCAGTCAGAAACAATGGATCACTATTTTATCACTCAGATCAGAACACTGCATGCATTCTGACTCATTCTGAGTATGAGAATGCTTATAAGGGAAACGCTTGCGAAGGGAAATAACCGTACTATCAGTAGTTTCTAGTTTTATTAGATGTATGTATGGGATACGCATGGTATAACATCGTTCAACAAAACGCTTACTGGCAGGCACCTTCTGGACGGTGCAACCACAATAAAACATAATAAAAGATAACAATAGAAACATAAAGTTAATGGTTCAGTAGAACAGAATAAACATTTTAACATAAGTATAATGAAGGAAGGCACAATTTATAGTCCAATATTTACATGTGTTTTGGGGAAGGGGGGTGGATCGGGGGCAGTGTATAAATTGAGCAGTATTATAAGTCTTGTAGCAGCCGTTGTGATGTGTGTGTGTGTGTAGCATGAATGTATATGTGTGTGTTTGTCTGTGATGGTGTGTGCATGTGTGCAGAGAATCAGAGCAGGTGGTCAAGTCCAGTTGAAGAGTAATCACAAGCAAATAGCGGATAAACAGGTTTTAGTACAGAGAAATGTGTGTGAGAAATAACGCGTAATGACGGTAAATATCGACAACCCCTCTGACATACTTGCAGATCATTTTCTTGTACAAATGTATGGTAGGGCGGCTAATGCTTCCGGAAAATGAAAGGAATTTGAGGGGAGGGTGATTGAGCGACGGACAGATTCAGACAAACAACCTCTCTGGTTCCCTCTCAGAAGCAGTCATTTTTTAAAAAAAGTAATAGCTGTGCTTTCCGTGAAAATTGCAGAACAAGCTCAATTGTGGTGGCTTCTGGTACATTCTAACGCCTTGATTCCATCCAAAATGCACCCCTAAATTATAGAATACTTTAATGACTTTTCCTCGCATTTTGGTCAAATTTGTTGTTGTATTCAGTAGAAAGACATTACTTTACAATAAAATGACTGAAAATGATTGAAATTCAGTGTGTTAGTAGTTCGTCTAGGATATCGTCTAGGCCTTGTCCTGATCACAACTCTTTCCTAAGTAAGAAAACCTTTTTAACATCAAACCTGTCTTCTCTTGAGATTCAAGTCACATTTACAGTCTTACTTCAACAGGTATGATGGAATAATGAAGCAGGTGTTAAACATGGGCTTTGCTAAACAGAAAGCAGCAGTTGTCTGTTAACTTTAATTAAATCAGTAGGCCATATATCTCTCTGTCTTTAATACTAGCATATAAGTATAATTATCAATCCGTTTTGTTTGATCATATTTTGGACCTGAACGCTCTCTCCACTTCCTATTGTTCCTGCAGTGAGAATTCAACATCTTCTTTGAATATTTTCATCATTTATCTGCAGATAATCGCTAAAAAGCAGTAGCCTACCAGTATGCAAATTAGGGAGTCAAAACACACATCTCTCTTATGGAGGAGATTCGGTTCCATTAACCTAACAGATCCATTCAAAAAGAGACGTTAGTTCGCGAACAACCCATCGCTAGGCTACACTGACGAGCCACTTTAGCGGTCACTGGCATGTCTTTTCATAGGCATCGAATCCTAGGAAAAAACAAACAAGATCTTTGGTTTTATATGTCCCGATGCTATACCATGGACATAACTACATTGTATGATTTATAAATAGCAAAGGGATATAGGGGATTGACTTTATTCAGTCGTTTCGACACTTTTTGTAAACTAGTCAACACTTGCCGTTTGGTAATCAATCAAAGCACAGTAAATAGCCTTTGCGCCCCGACTCTGTGGCTGTATAGGCCGATAAAACATGTGAAAGACTGACAGGTGTCTGTACTATCAATAGATCAATAGATGATGCATATCATTCTTTTTAGCGGCAGAAGGCTACATGGACTTTTCTAACTAAAATTTTAAGTGGAAAAAGTAGCCGGCTTACAATGAGTCTGTTATCGGCTATTTAGCTGACGGCCGGCGCTTATGGAAAACAGTGATGAATGCTTTTTCTCATGAACATATTGACTAAAGCAGCAGTCAGTGGCACAAATGTTTCAGATGAGGGCCTTATTTATTTATCTCTCTCTCTGTGTGTGTGTGTGTGTGTGTGTGTGTGTGTGTGTGTGTGTGTGTGTGTGTGTGTGTGTGTGTGTGTGTGTGTGTGTGTGTGTGTGTGTGTGTGTGTTGTGCTCCAAAACAATGATAGCTTCTGTGTAGCTCAGACATCGTCATCAGGCAGGTGGGTGGAATATGAATTTGCTTCAGAGTTCAAATACTTCCTTTCATTGCCACTATTTTTGAAACAAGCACATATTTATAAGTGCAAATTAATATTTAATGTCCTTGAACTGTCCTCAAAGTAGTAAAGACAAACTCTTTAGAAATGTTCCCATCACTTCCCAAAGAAGTGCAAATGAGGGTACGTACAGATGTAGGATCTTCTTTTGATCACTCGTTTGCTGAGAATCTTCCTGCACAGCAGGAAATGCAAACTTGTAGTGTATTCAATGTTTAAAAAGGCTTCTAAAGGTTGTAATTTCCACTTTAGAATGTTTAGCGTGCTAGCAACTGGAACTGCCATGGGACCCAACTGGCTCTAGCATGATAGTTTAGCGTGCTAGCAACTGGAACTGCCATGGGACCCAACTGGCTCTAGCATGATAGTTTAGCGTGCTAGCAACTGGAACTGCCATGGGACCCAACTGGTTCTAGCATGATAGTTTAGCGTGCTAGCAACTGGAACTGCCATGGGACCCAACTGGCTCTAGCATGATAGTTTAGCGTGCTAGCAACTGGAACTGCCATGGGACCCAACTGGCTCTAGCATAATAGTTTAGCGTGCTAGCAACTGGAACTGCCATGGGACCCAACTGGCTCTAGCATGATAGTTTAGCGTGCTAGCAACTGGAACTGCCATGGGACCCAACTGGCTCTAGCATGATAGTTTAGCGTGCTAGCACGGCGCAATTTACCATCCTTCAGCTGGTGGAGGTAAACGCTAGCACGGGAGTGGTTCCTCATCTCACTGTTCTTCATGGGAGACAATACAGGCGTGATCTGAGTCAAGGCGAGTTAGCCATGCTCTGGCTGAAGGAAGGGAGTAGCTGTGCATGTGGTGGTAAATGTGATGGAAGCGAACAACCTAACGGTGGAAAAAATATAGAACATCTGTCAGCCCTAAGGCACAATCTACAAATGAGAGCGAGGCAAGAACACTAAGGCCCATGAGCAGGCTGGGAGGGAGGGAGTGAGGGAGGGAGGGAGGGAGTGAGGGAGGGAGGGAGGGAGGGAGGGAGGGAGGGAGGGAGGGAGGGAGGGAGGGAGGGAGGGAGGGAGAAGCCAATGGAGAGAGAGAGAACCCCTTGGAGTGCTTCCGCAATCTCACACAGATCACATCTCATGACGCCACATGCGATTATTCTTACATTCCGTTATGATTTATTAATGTTCCACGTATCGTGATTGTTTGAGACAAAGCAAAATCAAGGTAGTGGCAAAACGGCATGCTTCCTTGCCCTTCAAGTAGACCTACCTCAAACTGTGTTGCGTGCCTTTCCTTGTATGACCTCATTATTATGTGATGCAGTGTAGAGGGTCTGCACTCCAAAAATATCATTTACATATTTTTTTCCATTCTAGAGGCAACAAGTGCAACGCAAACAGGATTATCATTAATATGCTTAATATTATGCATCGATCCCCAACTTGCTCCGACTAGCTTGTTGTACACAACACTCCACCATATCTTCCAATGTGTTTTTGTGTGTGTGTTGGGTGGTAGGGGCTAGGATGGGAGTCATAAAGCCCCAATTACCGCCAGTGTGAAGATGCAATGTTAGTGTTGGTGAGGTTCCGGGCCGGGGTGCAGTGGAAATGTCAAGGTGGTAGTCAATTAGTCTCGACTTCAAATGCCTGGGCTCAAGAGACAGTACTTGTGTTTAATAAGGAGAGTTCAAAGTGTTGCAGCACCTGGTTGGCTGCTGGACTCCATCAGGGAAGGGAAAGAAAAGAGAAGGGCTCATTATGTAGTCCAGAATAGAGAGCTGTAAACCGTATGCAAAGACAAGACAAAGTTTTAAGGGAGTGATCAAATACGGGTGAAATGAAGAGGTGAACTAATGACGAGGTAATAATGATACAGCCAAATCCAAAAAGATGGTCCATGCACCATTTGCCGCAGTGTTCTCACTTGTTCAATGTCCCTCTTTCTCTTCCTCCCGCTTGGCTCCCCTTTCATTTTGGTGAGACCTTTACCCGAGCATCCCAAGTCTCCCGGATGACATTTTTATTATCCTCTTATGAAGACTTCACTTCTTCTCCCACGCCAGACCTTGTCCCTGCTTGACTGCCCTTTTGCCCATAGCCTCAATTAGGCATCTACTCGGTCTCCCATCCAAAGCAAGACCTGGATTGTGTTCGAAAACGGACCGAAACCGAGGAAGAGACTACCTGGGACGTGTCCACTAAGAAATGCTCATTTTAGTTTTCCTTTGTAAAACATTTTAAAACCTGCCCTAAATGAACATAACCCTGTAGTTAAACCCATTCAATCCCTTTCCATTGCTGACATGTTCTCCGTAAATAGGTTATGCCCTGGGTTCAAAGCAGCAACCGCGAGATAACTCCTTAGGTAGATCTTTAGTAAGCGCTAGGACAGTACATTGTATTAGCAGATGAAGAAAGTGAAGTCCATTAGGAAGAAATGATCTCTCCAAGGCACTGCAGGGCTTTTCATTAAAGATGTATTATCTTTCCTGGGTCTTAGTGAGTGTGTTACACTGAGATTTCTCACAAAGGAAAGAGGAGGCCATTTTTATTCATTCCAGACAGGCATACAGAGGAAATTGAAGCCATTCTGTCAGCAATTAAAATGCACGGTGGACAATTATCTCAGTTGTAATAGCGTTATTAAGATACATTCTTAAGACATTAATATAGAATGTCCATGTGAATATTGGAACATTTCACTCACAGTAGATAGATGTACGTTCTGATTTACTGTAGCTCAAGAGCAGTATGTCTTATAAGATTTACGCAATATGATCTTGCTGCCTTTTCTCCTGCCAAGTTGGACGGTTTCTATTCATGATTTTCCTCATGAAAAACCCCTACACTTCCTATCCATCAAACTCAAACGTATTTGCTGGGGAGTTTTCTTCTCTTTTTGGACACATTTTTGGAATCGCCCTAACTCCAAATATAAATTGGACTATCTGACCAGCTGATGCAGAAAGAACTGTCGATTGGCCAAATTGCTAAGTTTTAAACAGAGGAAGTTATTTTAAAACTCTGGGGGGTCCATGGAGGTACTGTTTAATTTTATGAATATTGCTTGCAACAACAGAATAAACACATTTAAAATGACATACCTACAGTAGAAAATAGGATATTATCTTATTTCTAATGATGTGAACTTTATTTCTTAACTCCTAATATTGAGCAAGTTACACTCATTGGAGCCAATTACACTCACTGGACTATTTGACATAGGCTTTGAAAAGAACCTGCGTTAAAGGCTACCAGTGCAGCAAGTGGCGCTGGCTGCTGGTATGCTTTCTCAACTCGGACATACAGTTTTTCCAACACATGGCGAACCTTTGTTTAACCAGCTGAACAGCTGCTCTTAGCCACTGGTGCAGCAGAAACTCCCGCAAGCTCTGGGGGCTGATGAGACCGTCCAGCTCACACCTAGAGTGGGGATAACAAGTATTTATACACTGCCGATTTTGCAGGTTTTCCTACTTACAAAGCATGTAGAGGTCTGTAATTTTTATCATAGGTACACTTCAACTGTGAGAGACGGAATCTAAAACAAAAATCCAGAAAATCACATTGTATGATTTTTAAGTCATTATTTTGCATTTTGTTGCATGACATAAGTATTTGATCACCTACCAACCAGCAAGAATTCCGTCTCTCACAGACAGTTAGTGTGTCTTTAAGAAGCCCTCCTTTTATCCACTCATTACCTGTATTAACTGCACCTGTTTGAACTCGTTACCTGTATAAAAGACACCTGTCCACACACTCAATCAAACAGACTCCAACCTCTCCACAATGGCCAAGACCAGAGAGCTGTGTAAGGACATCAGGGATAAAATTGTAGACCTGCACAAAGCTGGGATGGGCTACAAGACAATAGGCAAGCAGCTTGGTGAGAAGGCAACAACTTGGCGCAATTATTAGAAAATGGAAGAGGTTCAAGATGACGGTCAATCACCCTCAGTCTGGGGCTCCATGCAAGATCTCACCTCGTGGGGCATCAATGATCACGAGGAAGGTGAGGAATCAGCCCAGAACTACACGGCCAATGACCTGAAGAGAGCCGGGACCACAGTCTCAAAGAAAACCATTAGTAACACACCACGCAGTCATGGATTAAAATCCTGCAATGCACGAAAGGTCCCCCTGCTCAAGGCAGCGCATTTCCAGGCCCGTCTAAAGTTTGCCAATGACCATCTGGATGATCCAGAGGAGGAATGGGAGAATGTAATTTGGTCTGATGAGACAAAAATAGAGGTTTTTGGTCTAAACTCCACTCGCTGTGTTTGGAGGAAGAAGAAGGATGAGTACAACCCCAAGAACACCATCCCAACCGTGAAGCATGGAGGTGGAAACATCATTCTTTGGGGATGCTTTTCTGCAAAGGGGACAGGACGACTGCACCGTATTGAGGGGAGGATGGATGGGGCCATGTATCGTGAGATCTTGGCCAACAACCTCCTTCCCTCAGTAAGAGCATTGAAAATGGGTGGTGGCTGGGTCTTCCAGCATGACAACGACCCGAAACATACAGCCAGGGCAACTAAGGAGTGGCTCCGTAAGAAGCATCTCAAGGTCCTGCAGTGGCCTAGCCAGTCTCCAGACCTGAACCCAATAGAAAATCTTTGGAGGGAGCTAAAAGTCAGTATTGCCCAGCGACAGCCCCGAAACCTGAAGGACCTGGAGAAGGTCTGTATGGAGGAGTGGGCCAAAATCCCTGCTGCAGTGTGTGCAAACCTGGTCAAGAACTACAGGAAACGTATGATCTCTGTCATTGCAAACAAAGGTTTCTGTACCAAATATTAAGTTATGCTTTTCTGATGTATCAAATTCTTATGTCATGCAATAAAATGCAAATGAATGACTTAAAAATCATACAATGTGATTTTCAGGATTTTTGTTTTAGATTCCATCTCTCACAGTTGAAGTTTACCTATATTAAAAATTACAGACCTCTACATGCTTTGTAAGTAGGAAAACCTGCAAAATCGTCAGTGTATCAAATACTTCTCCCCACTGTATGTCTAAATTTCATGTTTTTAAGAAATTATTTTGACAGTAACTCTCCTTTTAAATTTCCACATCTAACAAGTGAAGTGTTTATTGTCCAATCTACATAGTAGTAGGTTAGTCAGACAGACTATATAGTTGTCATGCATCTAATTAGCCTATTACCGAGCAGTGCCGGTGGCAGCCCGCCTCGGCCTCCTCACCTATTTGGCTATCAAAAGTTCAAAACAGTTAGGTGAATCAGGTCGACTCGGATGGAGAGTGAGTGCATTGTTGATGGTGGATGAACAAAAGGCCAAGTGGTCCACAAAAACGCAGCAAAAAAAGCTTTATCTGACCAACCTCATGCCAAATGACCACCTTGTCCTCAAACACCAGGTGGAAGCTAATAGGCCTAGTTATGCAGCAGCTGCCAGTCCAGACTGAGACCTCACTGCCCGGGCCCTGCTATAAGAGTGGACTTATAGCAGGGCCCTCCTCTTCTTCCTCCCTTTGCGAATAGTGACAAGTTTCTCTAGTGAGATTGTCGAGCCTCCACCTCCTCCTCCTCTCCCAGAAAACCAAGCTGACGGTAAAGCCTACGAGTGATGAGACGGATAGCGCACAGCGTGGAGTCCTAGTTCCAGTGTGTAATATATATAGGCTACCATGCTAAGTACTGCATATAGCTATAGATAGGCTAGTAGGCTAGACTGCATTGTCTGTATAATGAAACAATCCCTAGTAAGCTATTGTTTTCATCATTGGCATTAATAGACTGGTTTTACGTTTTACCTAAGCTGCACGAGAGAGTGAGGACGGCAAAGGTAGGCTTTTAGGGCTACAGGACAGTTGTATCCTATTTAAAAACATAAATTGGTTACTGATTAGTATGTTGTTGCATGGAACATTCATTTCACAATCTGCAACGTTTGAATGTCCTACGTTAATGACTGAGGAAGTAAATACATTATTGCAACCAGACAGCATTCTAAACAGCAGCATTGCAACACTGTAGGCCTATAGCTTAGTGAAACATAAGTGTTAGGCTCAACATGAGAAAATGACAATCCCAAAAAATAAAACATGTATCCATTAAAGCAAAGCTATAGGCTACTACAAGCACTAGCACCAATCTGATAGCCTATCGATAGGCAGCCACATAGACGTTGCAATTTCAGAACCACGGACAGCGATCGGTAGTCTACACTGAGGGGCTGACTTTGCGGGGGTCCAGAGAAACTGCGCTACGCAAGTGCTCTTAGCCAAAATGTGTTTGGAGTTCCACTTCCTCTTCCAATTATAATGTGGGGGGAAGTCAAAATGTAGAGAAACCTCACCAAATATATTCATTATAAAATGTTAATTACTTCTCCTTGCCATTATCATTCATCTGATGATAAGACAAGACATGTGAAAGAAACACGTTTTTCCTAACATATGATGAGGGTTCCTGGGTCGCTGGTTTGCCTGGGAGGGGGGTCCCTTGGCAAGAAAAGGTTGAAGACCCTTGGTCTAGTTATGTTGGGTGTTGTGTAATTGTTACTTGGGCCACTAGATGGTGGCTGATTCATGGCTTCTACACTACTCTGCTGCTCTTCAGGCGAAAGAGACAGTCAAGACTAACTTTTTTTGTCTGAGGAGTTCACCTACTGGTCACCGACCGTCCATGGGATGACATTAGTCGAACAAGCAACTCCTATTGTTTTCCGTTCAACAACAAATGCACCTGCTGCTCGTTTACAGGAAGTAACATCTGTCATGTTGCCCATTCAAACTCTCATAATCATGTCTGGGTAGTCAAACTAGTAGCAACATGTCAGCCTAAAAGTAAGGGTCTGTTGTTAGGAGCTACAATTTAGTGAGTACTACTTTCCCTCTACTCCTCTCCATGAACTTCATTGAAATCTTGCCATTTGAACCTCCTATAGTGCAAAGAGAGTATATTTGTCGCTGGGGCACCGACTGTGTTACGCTTGGATTTAGAGAGAGGCTTCACAATCCAATTACTGTGACTGGGGTGAAATGGAAAATATGGGCCTAATTTCATTAATATTCTATCACTGAGTATTTACTGCTGCACGGCTATTAACTCACTGTGTTATTCATCGCACACTTCTTAAATGTCTTGCAGTTGGTGGCTTCTTCATTATCCTTTGGTCATTTTGAACCTCTTTGGCTTCATAAACTAAATGCGTGCACACGCACATACGTATATACACACACACACACACACACACACACACACACACACACACACACACACACACACACACACACACACACACACACACACACACACACACACACACACACACACACACACACACACAAATGTAGCAATTCCAGGCATGCCCTCTCTTTTCCCCGTGCCCCATCAGGGGAAAGTGTGAAGTGTAGAAATTAACAAAATGCCAGCGTTTAAGTGTGGATTACAGAGCATGGAACTCTGATGGAGAACATTTCAGGGTCAGCATGATTTCTTCAGACTCCATTTTTCTCTTTTTCTCATTTTATTTCCAAAACTCTGTTAATTAAGCAACAAGTGAAGGATTTTTAACAAGCAAAGCATTAAGCAACATTTGGACATGCATTGTTTTGACCAGAGTGTGATGGTTTCTTGAAATTGCCATTGGAAACGTTGATTGAGTCCACATGTTCAGTCTGTCATTTCCTGCCTAAACATGACACCGCAATGTCATGTTGTGTGAAGAGGATGTTGACATTTCCATGCAGTTTTATAGAAATCTGTTCAATTACAAGGTGAAGCTCCAAGATGGCTTATCTAAAGATACAGCTACTGTCTAAGCAAACAGTCATGTAATTCTGCATGATGAGGACGTTGTTGACATTTTTATACAGTTTTATATAAATATGTAAAATGACAAGGTAAAGCTCCGAGCTAACAGAAGTCTAAAGGCTTATCCATGTTAAGTGAAGTTGAGTATTTAGATAAAAGTATAACTGCTGAATACTTGGCAACTTCATTGCCCTGTTTACCGCTCATGGTTAATGTCATCTTATGAAGCGGGAATATAGTATTCAACACAACTCCTACAGGATTCATTCCCTCACAGCCACATCTGTCCAACTCTTCCCCTCATTTCTCTCTCATCTGAAGGTTATAAGTGGAACTAATCAGATACAACCACATCCCCGAGAAGCTCACCAGAATCTTCATAATCCATTTCCACGTCGCACTAGGATATATCGATTTCCATATTCCAAAAACATATTATTGAAATAAGTTGTTGTGAGTGTTCCCCGAATTGATGAAACTGCTTATAATCCTCCCTTCACAATAGCTGCATTAGCCTACATAGGCTAGGCTAGAATAGGGCTGTATCACAATAGCTGCATTAGCCTACATAGGCTAAGCTAGAATAGGGCTGTATCGCAATAGCTGCATTAGCCTACATAGACTAGGCTAGAATAGGGCTGTATCACAATAGCTGCATTAGCCTACATAGGCTAGGCTAGAGTAGGGCTATATCGCACTAGGGTGTTGTTTCCATATTTATAGGAGCAGACACAAGTTTTTATAGTGCCCAGAGTTAAAATACTGTCTCTTACAAAGTGTTAATTGTGTATGGAATGTAAAAAAGAAACCGTGTTGGGTGCTACATTTGATATTTGATTGGATTGGTCAGCATGTGGATCACGTATGGCGCTACGCTAGCTAGCTCACCGTGATTGATGAACTTGTGTTTGGGGTCGGCCCACTATAGCTACCATTATCATGCATAGTTTGACAAATGACTTAGCAAGCTTGAGCAGGCGCGGCTGAGACTATGTTATATAGCCAATGGTTCCTGCTGGAAGTGTATTGGGCATTTTAGCTCATGCCCCATTCCCAAATCCACCGCTATTGATGGTAATCAGGGAAACTTAGGAGATTTGTCAAATGGGGAAAAGCTGAGAAAGAGTGATAACTGATTGGAAAGACATCTGTCATGTGACACAGGGGAACCTGTTAAAATCCCCTTGGGATGTTGGTTGAAGGTTGTGTCTCCCTACTCCGTTAGCCTTTTCTCCTTTCTCCTTTTCTCTATCCTCTATAGACCATAGTCAGTATGGTTCCATAGCAGTGTGATCCATGCACGACTGGTGTCATTAATGACAATTTGCTAGCTTAATGTTATCAGTGGTCTGGCTGGGGAAGGGTGAACTATAGAAATATGGTGGTGTGAGGAGACTCCTAGACTTCGACGGTTTGACGGTTCCACAATGTCTCGACACTGAAACTGTGGAGGTTTCAGAGTCGTTGTCTGACACTGAAATTGTGGACACTACTGGGATGGATGAGTTAGGATAATATATGCCAATCAGTTCATGGTTTTATTCACACACACACACACACACACACACACACACACACACACACACACACACACACACACACACACACACACACACTCTACTTCCTTCCCACTGTGCTACTGATAAGGGGTTATGTAAGTGTTCAGGATGACTGATTCAATTACATTTGCTGCTGATTATATCTTTTGATATATGTGTTTTTGTTCTCATTTGGCACAATCACAGGGAAAAAATTGTGAACCTCCAAGAAAAGAACAAAGCTTGTGGGAAATTAGAGCTTTCAAAGCCTGACTGAACAGAGCGCAAGAGAAAGAGAGAGAGGGAGAGCAATCTGAATGCGTTACCCATACACACTCGCTACAAGATAGGCAAAAGGTGTTTTAAAAGACTGTCTGTACAACAGTAATTAGGATCTAGCAGAGCGGAACACAGGTTTATAATTGAGATATCTAACAAGCGGGAGATGACAGTGAGTCTAAAGACGCCAATTTAGAACCGCAAATTACTGACATTATATCTGTTATTAAATGTAGACTTTATAATCAAATCATATATTTGAATAATTATTTTATTTTTTCAATCGTGCAACTTCAAACTCTCAAGCTGCCTATCACATGGATTCAGTGGTGGTCGGCGATGTTTAAGATGAGGGAGGATGAGCATGGCCTTATTTCTGTTACCAGCTCAATGTAAAATCGATAGGTTTAGGTTACTACATGATACTAGAATTTTCCCTATTCCCATCATGAGGTTGCTACAATCTAACCTATCAATGAAAGTTTACAACTTAGTTGCAAAGGTCGAGAGGAAAATTGGAGTAATCAAGGTGACAGACAGTGACACATTCAATACTTTGCACACTCTTGACTGTGTCTAGTTGATCTAGGGCGTAATCATTAGTCCAACAGTTGCAAACAAGAGTTTCTGTTTGACAAATTCAGGTATGTTTATCCCTGTTTCGTTAAGTTTGATTCCGTTTAAGAAATGTTTTTCAAAAAAATTGGCGAAATGAATACACCCTAATCACATTCAAACACAGTTCACTTTCATAGCAGCCACATACAAACAGCATGATAATTTTGCTCATTGTATAATTCCTTCTCGCATCTACACGCTCTCCTCCGCTCACATTTTCCCTTCGCTTGTGGACTTCAGTACACAACACATTAGCTGTCTGTGACCAGGCGAAAAAACCTTTCTAAGCCAAACCTTCATATTGTAACCTCCAACCGTGACACACGGCCTACATCATTGTCACCATATTAACTAACGTCATAGTCAACATGGTTACTAGAACTAACATGTTAGTAAACCTGCTACAATCATGCAGTACAGTGTACAGTCAGCAAGCAGTTTAGCAGTTACACCGATGGGGCCTGGTAGCAATACATTAATAAAACCAAAAGCTTACCTTGACTTGGAAGAGTTCCAGTGTTGGATAGCCATAGCCAGCTAGCTAACATAGCATCCCTCTCTGTTTGAGCTGGGTGTTTGAGCAGGCTAAACTAGCTAGCTGCATTCGCTAGCTAAGTGAAAGTGAAAGAAAATACAACAAAATATAGCTCTCTCTCTCTTGCTTCTTCATTTTTAACGAAATTCATTTGTTAAACTGTTCAACTATTGGCTTTCTCTTTTTTTGAGTCTACTACTCACCACATTTTATAAACTGCCATGCTAGCTAGCTGTAGCTTATCCTTTCAGTACTAGATTCATTCTCTGATCCTTTGATTGATTGGGTGGACACCATGTCGGTTCATGCTGCAGAAGCAGACGGACGTCCTCCGGAAGTTGTCACAATTACTGTGTAAGTCTATGGAAGGGGTTGATTTTGTATTGAAGTCGTTGTACCCAGAGGAGGACGGAAACTAGCTGTCCACCGAGTCCATCATGGCGCTACCCTACAGAGTGCTGTTGAGGCTGCTGTAGACCTTCATTGCAAAACAGTGTGTTTTAATAAACTATTTGGTGACGTGAATACATTTAGTATAGTTTTATCTAAAAAGGATAACCGTTTTAATGTTTCACAATTTTTTATGATATTTACTGAGTAGGATGGTCCTCCCCTTCCTCTGAGGAGCCTTCACTGCATGGATTACCAAAATATATACCATTTAAATCTTTATCCAACACTGATTCAAACTAAGCCTCACTCCCAAGCTCACTATAATATATCCCATTCTTCCAGGACCAGTTCCCTCCATGGCTAGCTCTGATTCTATTTCTGTCTGCTCTCATTCAGATCATGCTTCTGACTGACCCGGAGGTGGAAAGCAGCCTGCTGATCAGCTCCGATGAGGGAGCCACCTATCAGAAGTACCGCCTCAGCTTCTACATCCTCAGCCTTCTCTTCCACCCCGAGCAGGAGGACTGGATCCTTGCCTACAGCCATGACCAGAAGGTAAGAGGAGAGGGAGGAGAGAGAACTGACTGACACACGCGCGCACACACCCACTCAGAGATCACTTAACTACTGTATCTGGTAGCTAGCTATAGTCTCTTTTTGTCATCAGAGGCTTTCTGTCTTTTGTCTGTTTTGCCCTCTGTCAGACATCAAAACAAGATGAGCTGTTATGAATGAATGATCTTTTTTTTTCTTTTCGTGTCAAATTGTCAATTGGCAACCCCATCCCTTATGGGATTAATTGACACATAAACAAACATTACAATAATTCACTATGGTAATTAAATGATAATTCTTCTGAGTCAGGCGGTGGGGTGAGGGATGAGGTGGCATCAGTTGGGGACTAGTTACTCTGCAGTTGAGTGAGTCGCGTTACCATGGCGAGAGAGAGAGAGAGACTTGATTAGCATATTTTGTGGATTGTCAGTGGATTTAAACTTATGATAGCCCTCAACTAAGATAGTGAGTGGGCTTTAAACTATGAGGGTTGATGATTGTTGATTCTATTTAATGTATTGGAGTTTAGACAAGTGGCAAAGTCAAGTGTTCATAACTTACGCAACGATTTGCTTTATTTTAATACATTGAGTTTCTGTGGCTGAGACTAGAGCCATGTACTCTATACCCCATATACTCTATATATAGTGTCATATACTCAATCTACTACATATTGCTGTATATGGAGCCATACTCCATATATAGTGTCATATACTCAATCTACTACATATTGCTGTAAATGGAGCCATACTCCATATATAGTGCCATACTGTATTCTCAATATTCTCCATATATTCCATATATAGTGCCATACACTCAATATACTCAATATAGAGTCCTACTGTATATGTGGCTCAGGTGGCCCTACATGAGGATTTTACGATGCAGTTTGGGGACTTTAGAGGACGAATCCCTAAGTCCCTTAAGCTCCTCATCCGTTAAATGTAGGCCCGGCATTCCTTCCAATAACTTTAGGAGAAAGCAAAACCAACAGAGGTGAACCCCGATAAACAGTCATATGCACCTTAACAAAGGCTAAACGTGTATTATATACCCTTAGACCGAGGGTTTGACTAATTCCTTTTCACCATGACTCAGTGGTTTGATATCCACTACAGTATTTTCGGAAAAAGGCATCAAAGGTATAACATATGTGGCGATGAATCATCAAGATTCTAGTCCCAGGGAATGAAGCGTTGCCGTTTTAAGAATAAATAACCGTCTAATATATGAGACGCTGTCTGATGATGGTAATTACTGATGAACTACTGAGGCAGGAGATGGTAATATGTAAAATATATATTCCAGACCTGCGATTTATAGCAATTTTGAGAATGACCATTACCATTAATAAATGCCTTGCTTGCAGCCAGAGCCATTTGCGCCTAATGTTTCACATCTGATAAATAATGAATGTTTCTCTTTTCTTTCCTGAGGAGGTACTTAGTGTAACTTGGGAGGTGTTTTGGCTGTAGTTATAAGATGCACCTGGCCATGCATATACACTGAGTGTACAAAACATTAAGAACATCTTCCTAATGTTGAGTTGAACCAACCCCCCCCTCAATCTCAATCTCAATCGCTCACTCTCCTTACCTACCCCCCTCTCTACTTACCTGACTACCCAGACGCCTTGCTCCAGCTAAATGCTACGCCACGCCCACGAGCGTTAGTTTATTCTCCGCAATGAGTCTGAATCCGAGTACCTCCCAGACGATTTCTTGAATGCAAACAAATTCTATCCATTTTGATTGGTCCCAGAAATCGATGGGTTGGGCCAGAGCCAGAACACACATGGGTAAAGCAGTGGGTTTGAAAACGGGCTTTGATCACCTGATTGGTTAGAAATTATCCAATCACTGATGACTTTGTTTTGTACAACACCCCTCATTTTGACATCACGACAAATAGCCTCAATGATGGCAGTCTCAGACGAGCAGCGGAAGAATTCAGTTTGAGTCGTCAGGCAACCTCTCTACCTCCCTCCCTTCCTTCCTTCCTCACTCCCTCTCTCCTACTCTTTCCCCTTTCCTTCATTTATCTTGCAGTGGTCCCTTAGAGCTATTCCTCCTCATTATTTGCATGTCTTAGATTGAGGGACTTCTAGAAAACACACACGCACACACACACACACACACACACACACACACACACACACACACACACACACACACAGAGAGATCACTTAACTACTGTATCTGGTAGCTAGCTACTGTCTCTTTTGTCATCTGAGGCTTTCTGTCTTCTATCGGCTTTGGCCTCTGTCAGACATCAAAACAAGGTGAGCTGTTATGAGTCAGGTGGAGGGTGAGAGTGAGGGGTGAGGCAGCATCAGGGGACAATTTTTTTCTGACGGTGAGTGAGTGGCGTGACCATGGCGAGAGGCTATTGTCTGACTCATTACTCATATTCAGATATGACAAAGAGAGAGGGAGGAGGGGGAGAGAGGGAGAAGAGAGGGAGTAGGAGGGAGAAAGAGCAATTAGACGAGTTAGAGACTCGATTGGTGTCGGTGGATGTAAACTGAAAGTAGTCCTGAAGGTAGCCCTGAACTTTCCAGAAAGCGAGAAGCATTCACACAATGGGTTGATGATTGTTGACATAATGACACTAGACTGTGTAATATGTTTAAGTTCAACTGAGTGGCAAAGTCAAGTAGTCATAACTTACTCAAACTGATTTGCTCATACTTGAATAAATGCAGTTCTTGTGACTGAAACCAAAGCCATATATAGAGCCACATACTCCATATACAGTGCATTCAGAATGTATTCAGACTCCTTCACTTTTTCCACATTTTGTTACGTTACAGCCTTATTCTAAAATGGATTAAATTGTTATTTTTCATCATCAATCTACACACAATACCCCATAATGACAAAGAAAAATAGGTTTTTAGAACATTTTGCAAATGTATTAAAAACCAAAAACTGATATAACATTTACATAAGTATTCAGACCCTTTACTCAGTACTTTGTTGAAGCTCCTTTGGCAGCGATTACAGCCTTGATTCTTCTTGGGTATGACGCTACACGCTTGGCACACCTATATTTGGGGAGTTTTTCCCATTTTTCTCTGTAGAATTTCTCAAACTCTGTCAGGTTGGATGGGGAGTGTTGCTGCATATCTATTTTCAGGTCCAGAGATGTTTTATTGGGTTCAAGTCCGGGCTCTGGCTGGGCCACTCAAGGACATTCAGAGACTTTCCCAAAGCCACTCCTGCGTTGTCTTGGATGTGTGCTTCGGGTTGTTGTCCCGTTGGGAGGTGAATCTTCGCCCCCAGTCTGTGGTCCTGAGCGCTCTGGAGCAGGTTTTCATCAAGACACTCTCTGTACTTTGCTCCGTTCATCTAGTTTCCCAGTCTCGCTACTGTGAAGCATGGTGGTGGCAGCATCATGCTGCCAGGATGTTTTTCATCTTTGTCATTGTGTGATTTTATCCATTTTAGAATAAGGCTGTAACGTAACAAAATGTGGAAAAAGGGAAACGGTCTGAATGCTTTCCAAATGCCCTGAATAGTGCCATACACTCATCATACTTCATATATTTCATAGAGTCCTATAGATGGCCCTACATGAGGACTTTCTTTTGCAGTGTGGGGACTTTTGAGGTCCCTTTTTTAAGTCCCTTAAAAGGAAACTTCACCATTTTTCAACTTCATGAACATCACTTCCAGCACCACCCCAACATAGACATATGTGACAATTGTTTATTTCCATGTTTGGTAGTAAAAAGAGATAGAGGAAGATACGTGTTTCCAATGATATCATCATTGTGCATCGTTTGATTTTGACCAATTGTGCGTAGGCATTGCCAACTAATTGCCTGCTAATTCTCTACTAATTGGTTGATGATGTCCTTGGAAAGACTCATCTTTCTCTATTGTTTTTACTACAAAACATAGAAACGGGCCATTTTCACATATGTTAATGTTGGGGTGGTGCTGGAGATGGTGAATATGAGGTAGATTTCCCTTGAAGCTCCTCGTCCGTTAAATGTAGGCCCGGCATTCCTTCCAATAACTTTAGGAGAAAGAAAAACCAACACAGGTGAACCCTGATAAACAGTCATATGCACCTTAACAAAGGCTAAACGTGTATTATATACCCTTAGACCGAGGGTTTGACTAATTCCTTTTCACCATGACTCAGTGATTTGATCTCCCCATTTAAGCTCGATGAATCAGACAAACATGTAAACATTGTGCTTATAATTAATTGATATTGGAGTCTAAGGGAATGCAGTGCATGTTTGTATCGAATAAATGGTTATGGAATGGTTAATGAATAAATAATCATCTAATACATGAGACACTGTCTTGTGATGGTAATTGTCTGTGAATTACTGAGGCAAGAGAGAAGGTAATTATGCCAAAGATATATTCCAGACCTGCGATATATAGCCATTTTGACCATTACCATTAATAAATGCCTAGCTTGCAGACCAGAGCCATTTGGGCCTAATGCTTCACATCTGATAAATAATAATACTCATTTTTCCAGAGGAGACACTTATTGTACTTCGGGAGGTTTTCGGCTGTTGTTATAGGATGCACCTGGCCATGTGTATATATAAATATGCTACACTCTATAGACCCTCACTTCTTTCTTCTCTCTCTCTCTCTCTCTAAATCTCTCACTCTCAGTCTCCCCTCGTCTCCCTCCCTCCCTCTATCTCCTGCTCCCGTCTTTTCCATTCTCTTTATTTACTCTCTATGGTCCCTTGGAGCTATTCCTCCTTCCTCCTTGGCATTTCCTAGATTGGAGATCTGGCTCTCTAGCCAGTACTTATTTCAGTGTACAAATCCCTCTCACTCTCCCTCCTCTCCAACTTGCCTGACTAAGTGCTAACACTGTGTGTGTCTCAAATGGCACCCTATTCCCTATATGAGGCACTACTTTTGAACAGATCCATATGGGGCCTGGTTAAAATTAGTGCACTAACTAGGGAATAGGGTGCAATTTAGACACAACCCCAGTGTGGGGGTTAGCTAATTAGTCAGTGATTTCCTGCCTCTCTACCCCTTCTTCTTGCATCTGTTTAATTCAACTCTGTTCCTTATGAAAGTCATAGCTCAGTTCAAATAGCACTATTCACATTTTCCACTGCCATGTATTGACATAGAAATATATTGACCATGTTCTGTGGCCAGAATAGCATATGCCTCATAGGCAGATATTGTGTAAGGCACAAATGGTATGGAAGCAACCGACTGTATAGTACATGCAGTACAGTACTGTACATACATAGTAACGTGTTCAACCTGACCTGATCTAATGTTATGACATGGTTATGAAATGTTTAATGATGTTACGGATGGTGTTAGTATGTGTTGTGGACTGAAGACCCTAATGGTTGGCCTTCACTGGTGTTCTTTGAAGACCATTGTGTAAAGACCTTGTTAAAGACCTTACATAATGGAACATCATTTCACAACAGTTCAAATGCCTGCAATTCAGCTTGGCTTTAATGGTGGTTCGGATCAGTTGAATTAAACATGATTATCAATTGAATAACAAGAATTGTCAAGGGGATTATTTGAATGAAAATGTGCTGATATTGAGGTCCGTTAACTGAGGCCTTGACTTCACCCTTCAGGAAAGAGTAAAAAACTACAAGTTAAAAAAATAAACAAATATTAACAAACAGTATCACCATTCAGTCGGCCGTTAATAAATGACTGTTTACATGTTATGCTTGATCGCTCACGTTTAAAACGGAAAAAGTCCACAAACTAAAACAATTAAATAAAGTCTCATGCCTCGTTGACTTCTCTGCTATAATCAGTAAACCAATACATCATTTGGCTTAGCTGTCGCAGGTGTTTTTGTAAAAAATTTTAAAAAATAAAAATAAATAAAAACACATCCAAACTTTCACAACTTTACCATTCTCACAAGGTTTGCGTCTCATTGGCTGGACAGCAGTAAACAGATTAAGCTCAAAAAACAACAAACAAAACAAAGCCCAATATTGACATTATTCATGGATAGTTCATAGTTCACAGTGACCAGAAAAAATACTGACTCCAAATTAAATAGTGAAAAAAGAAGCAACCAAAAGGCATTTATTCCATGCTTATTCAGGATATTCAATTGTGCCTTGCTTCCTTCCCCAAATAAGATTTCCTGTTTCTTGAAAGAATCCCCCCTCGGCTCAAACCATCTACCAATAGAGATTGCGATGCCTATGTGTGTGTGTGTGTGTGTGTGTGTGTGTGTGTGTGTGTGTGTGTGTGTGCGAACCATCTCTGTGTAGCAGCTCTCAGTAGAGATTGGGATATCTCAGCAACCTACCGAAGTGCTGACTTGCGAAACAATGCTCACATTGAGACCACCGGCTGTGCTGCGGCTCCCCTGCTAGGCCCCCCGCCACACACACACAAACACAACCCCCCCCGCTGATCTCTAGCCTTGTTAGGAGTATGCAGCCATATATCCAGTACAATGACACCCTCACCATACACAATCCCTTTTACAGCTTCATATTTAACCTGGGAATGTGTGTGAGGTTTTCACATGGAAAGAATGTGTGGAGAATTGACAGATCGTGTCCTCAGCTTCAGCCCTGTTCTGAGGCACATTTTTGTTGCTCTCTTGTGCCAAGTAGGTAACATAGCATCTCAAGAATGAAAATGAACTTGTGAACAATTTTTCCTACGGAAGTAATTGCGTGATTGCATCATTTGTGAAATGAGCAGGACTAATTGTATAACGAGTTATGCTCATATTGTATCACATTGAGTGTAATGAAAAAATGCTAAACTATTTGAATTAAAGTAAACTATATCTGGACTGTCACTTAGGGTTTGCGTTGAATGATTATTTTACAGTATTCATTTAATCTGTCTTGTCTGACTGAATACAATATGTAAGTCCCACCGGCTTTCTCCCCACAGCTGTACAGCTCGGTGGAGTTTGGAAGGAGGTGGCAACTTGTCCATGAGAGGGTGGCCCCCAATCGATTCTACTGGTAAGCACAGCAACCTATAACCTTCTTCCTGTCTTCCCTAATGTCAAAGACTAACTATACATTGAAATCCTTATTTGGTCTTTGGAAGCAGATATGCCAGAGTGAATCCTCTTCTTTGCGTTACATTATTAACGTGTCTGCGCCTGTGCTTTCTCAACATGAGTTAGCAGGGTGCTGGCGCTCCAAAGAGTTTCAGACTTCTAACGAATGCATTAGGGCTTGTTCGTGAACTCACTGTGCTGAATGGTTCAGGATTTGGAATGCAGCTAACGATGTGGTCTTCGTTTGGTCGAGCGTGGCTAGTGGACACGGGAATGTGAACAGACCGAGTAGTCAACACATGAGTGGGATTTTGGATGAGTTTTGTGATTTCAGCCAGAACCTGTTGGAGCTCAGGAGGGGTCCTGTTCAATGTTATTCCTAAAGCAAGGTCATATCCAAGGTTTTGGAGTTACGTTTGGAATGTTAGTTTGAGGGAGTTAAATGGATTTGGATTCTCATGAAATACCTTGTACAATTAATGCTGCAAATATATTTTTTTTATTCTTTTTTTATGAGCTTCTCCGTCATGGGATACAGCAGACCTTGACAACACTTGATAATGAGAGCATTGTAGTTTGATTTGGATCTTCTGTTTGAACCATAAAGCCCTAGGTCTTTCGAAAGCATGACCTTACTTGACCGTGTCAGTCAAATCCACCCCATGAGAATGCTCTCGTCTTCTATCTATATTCTGCCGGGATTTGATCTTCCTTCTACTGTTTCGTTTCTTGTTCTCCTCCTCTGTTCTCCGTCTGTTCTACTTCGTAGCTGGTCCCACGTCTGCCAGACACGAACTGTCAAATCCAGTCATTTTTAACACAACTGGCTTAAATCGGATGTATATAAAAAAAAAGAAGAAGCTTTTGTTGAGTAAATTTGTGAGAAACTGTCAGTGGTAACAAGCTAGGCAGTTCTGGGAAGAGGATGCCTAGAGGGTTTGCTTCTGCACTCCTTGAGTGAATGAGGTTTATTTTTAGGACTGTGTGCACCCTGTTGATAAGGTTTTTGGGAAACTTCCTTTCTGAATCGGACCATTGTAGTTGAAAAGAAAAGGCACAGTCGTGAGCAGGTTAACGTGTTTTGTCATGAATCTTGTTCTGGAGGCAGCTTTGCAGAGTGGTCGCTAGCACAGCCACAAATTCATAACATCTGATTTTAAACCTAACCCTAATCTTAATCACACTGCCAACCCTGATGCCTAACCCTAACATTAAATTATACCAAAGAGCTAATACATTTTTACAATATAGCCAATTTTGACTTTGCAGCAGCAGAAGTCAAAATCAAGCAGAAATGCTCAGTTCTGACTCGAGGACAGGACTCGTCCCAAAAAACGTCAACCTGCCAGCCGTGAGCAGATTTTCATCTAGAATCTGGATCACATCTATAGATCACATCTTCTCTGGGTTTTTTATGTGAGGCAAGAGCTCCATCTCATGACAATCCTTCTAATAATTTGTACCTGTTTAAACCACTAGTCTCAAGGAAAGACAACATCACAGCTAATCACATGTCAAATCATTATTACTGCCCCTTACATCTTCCCACATTGTAGATGCTGTAGATTCAAACTCACCACTAGTACAGTCTATGAGAATTGAAATAGGTGAGCTTAAATAATGGTTGTTCACCCTTAGTTTTTAAACTGAAGAGAGAATGAGGGAGAAAGGTAAATAGGTCAGTCTCCAGAGATTATGCGTTTTATCTAGGAAATCACCAATACTGCCAAAAAGTGCCATAATTAAGACCGGGGGGTGGGCTCTGTGCGTTATCTCATCTCCCATTGTGTGCTGTCTCATTTGCTCTATGAAGATATCCCTCTGATTTCCTTTTAGTAAATATTTGAGGCCATGATTTTGTGCAGCTGCACTGTGTCTGCGGGCGTTCTGAGAAAATCAATTACCTTCCCTCTTGCTAATGTTAGGATGTGTTCTCCATCAATCTGTCAGGAAAGTAAGGGCAGTTTGGTATGGTTTGGCCTTGAACACGGTAACATCACACGCAACACCTGAGGTAGTTTTCCTTTTTACCTCAATGAACAACCTTTTGAGGTGTTCCTCAAGGTTATAGCCTGGGGTCCTTGAAGTTTCTGGCAATCGTTATTCTGGCTGTCATTTCCCCTCAGTGTTCTGAATTTATCTGACAAGCAATCTCAGGGATGAGAAACTCGGTAGCATCAGTGAAGTCCTTCTGTCCTTCCTTGCTAAAGAATAGTGATGTACATGAAAGAAATTCGTCTTCTCCCCCGCAGGTCGAAAACGGGTTTAGACAAAGAACCGGGCTTAATTCACCTGGAAACCATCATCTCTGAAGGACGTGAGTAATTCAATTTTCAGAGTTCCTGCTCTGTTCCTAAATTTTCCGGTGTCTGTACTATGAGCCTTGAACTAAAGTGGAAAGGGATTGAGAGGGTATGTAGGGCTACGGGCCACACGATTGAAGGCGCGGGGGACGCACAATGACGATTGAAAAAGTAATGCATATATTAGAATGCCTTTAAAACCAGAGTGATCCCGATACTCAACATTCTGAATGTCAATGGAATGGATGGAAACACAATGGCCACCTGTCCGGTGTTTTGGCACAGACAGAATTCACTTGAATGGATCTACCTGATACAGTGACGCAATACGCATGATACAATACCAATTCACAATTTATGTTTTTCTACTCTGTCATGAACATATTATATTTACCATGTATCCTAACGTCAAAAGGTTGAGACAGATATGGAGGTAACACATGACATATACAACTCATAGTTAATCTACGCCATTGTACTGGGGATACATCTCTCAAAACTTAAGGGGTATTCTTCCCGGCCCTCAACTAACTCAATAGACAAAAATAGAAGCTCCCTTCTAATCCCTGACAGAAAGCAAACAACCACCCTTTTGGCTTGAGTGGCAGAATCACCCCCAGTTAGCAGCCGCCACAGATACAGACACCCTTGTGACAGCGCAAGCTTTGCCCCAGTATGGCCATCACCATTGATCAGGCGGCTCACTGTGTAAACCAGACAACATAGTTAGCTGACGCCTAACACACAGGGACAGCCAGTCCCACACCTCTCTCCCCACCTCACACTGCGATAGAGGGGAAAGAAAGCAATTGGCCTCCCTGGTCCACCCTCCACTTTCCCCTCGCTTTTCTCTCACCACTTTATTGACGCAATTCATGTGAGACACCTGATGGAAGGCTAGCTCGCTGTGAAGGCTGCCTGTCCCCCATTGGCTAATATGATCATTGGTTCAATGGCTGCGGTTTCTTCTCTCCGTGTGTGCAGAGGCGCTGTACGTCACCTGCAAGCTGCAGAACTGCACCGAGGCCAATAAGGGCAAGCCGTTCCCTGGCTACATTGACCCCAATTCCCTTGTGGTGCAAGACGAGTATGTGTTTGTCCAGGTTGGTAATTGTACATATCTGACGTGAACCAGAACAGAGCTGTGTGTGTAAGAGAACATGTAGTAGGATTATCAGAAATGTTGAGATCATTTCAGTATGTATATTGTGTGAATATGCCATTGGGATTGATGTGTTATACTGCTTGAATGTGAACGAACAATGGTATGTGTGAGAGAGAGAGAACATGTTATACTTTTATTTGAAATGTATTATAACAGATTATATTAAATCAGGGCTTTAGTGTGTAGTATGTTTGATGGGTCATATATATCTTGAATGTGTTTTTTCATTCAATGGTTTCATGACCTGCAGGTGTCAACTGGTGGGCGTCCCATCTACTATGTGTCAGCCAAGCGGGAAGTCTTCACACCCATGAAGCTACCCAAGTACACCTTGCCTAAGGTATAACTCACAGTCACACATGGTCATACAATGGTTGATCAACATGCCAGGATAGGAGCAGAAGCAGGGAGACGGAGTAGAGGGAACAGAAGCAGGAACACTGAGTAGGGAGAACAGAAGCAGGAAGACAGAGTAGGGAGAACAGAAGCAGGAAGACTGAGTAGACAGAAGCAGGAAGACTGAGTAGGGAGAACAGAAGCAAGAAGACAGAGTAGGGAGAACAGAAGCAGGAAGACTGAGTAGGGAGAACAGAAGCAGGAAGACTGAGTAGACAGAAGCAGGAAGACTGAGTAGGGAGAACAGAAGCAGGAAGACTGAGTAGGGAGAACAGAAGCAGGAAGACTGAGTAGGGAGAACAGAAGCAGGAAGACTGAGTAGGGAGAACAGAAGCAGGAAGACTGAGTAGACAGAAGCAGGAAGACTGAGTAGGGAGAACAGAAGCAGGAAGACTGAGTAGGGAGAACAGAAGCAGGAAGACTGAGTAGGGAGAACAGAAGCAGGAAGACTGAGTAGGGAGAACAGAAGCAGGAAGACTGAGTAGACAGAAGCAGGAAGACTGAGTAGACAGAAGCAGGAAGACTGAGTAGGGAGAACAGAAGCAGGAAGACTGAGTAGGGAGAACAGAAGCAGGAAGACTGAGTAGGGAGAACAGAAGCAGGAAGACTGAGTAGGGAGAACAGAAGCAGGAAGACTGAGTAGACAGAAGCAGGAAGACTGAGTAGGGAGAACAGAAGCAGGAAGACAGAGTAGAGGGTGCAGAAGTGTCTAGGGCTCATGCCGGAAACAATCAGTGATCCCTGCTGCAGGAGGAAGTTTTTGGTTCCGGAAGCGAGAGTGTTACCCACTCGTCCAGACTCCGGTCCAGTGGATATATATCTATGTTTCAACCTACCTTAAATGCATCAAAAGAATAATCTCTATTGGAATTCAAACCTAAGCCATCATGAGACCAATACTGGAAACATCACAGGTAGCTTTCTATCCAGCATCTCTTTGTTATTTATGAGTGAACTGAGGCCAAAACCAACTGCCGTTATTTCTGGCATTGTTATTCAATGCGGCTTGTGGTCTCCTTTGTGGCCTTCCCACCTCTCCATTGACAATTAAACATGTTTTATTCAATCAAGCCATGGGCCATCCTAGTCTCTTTCTCTCTCTCACACACTCTCTCCCTCTCTCTCTCTCTACACACTGGGGTGTGCAGGCGCAGTCAGAGGTAGATGAAATTCACTAGTGAGAACAGCTTGTGTCCCTCTGTGTTAGTGCGGGCCGACAAGCACGCAATTCAAGTTAATAAGTGTAATATCCTCCTCGCTGGAGTTACGTTGGTGAGAATGAGGTCGGATACTGATTTAGTCTTATGATTAAACCCAGCGGGGGTGGGATGAGTAAATTGGGTAGACGGAGGTTCTCGAAAGGCCACTGTAATACACCCGTTGACATATTATTATTATTAACAGGCGTTGATTGTGGGAACATGGAATGTCAATTTTTAAGGTTAATCAAGGGAGATGTTAGATTCGATTGTAATTTATGTTATTTTCTTGTGATTATGTGCTGGATGAGTTAGAATGCATTCTAAATAAACTATTATCTCCATTGGGGAGCTACAGTAGTTAGAGATAGTACCAAATCAACATTTTATTTAATCAGATCACTTCCATTGTACTATACTTCTGAAGCGGTAGATTGTTTTTCTGTTACCTTACTGGTGAAAAGGAGGGGCAAGCTATACATTTTGAGAGTTACAGACCGCATCACCTCTGTTAATTTGATAATTACATGGGGATTTTGAAATTGAAGGTGTGAGTTTGAGTTTGTGTTGCTTGATACTCTCTTCATCAAGTTGTTCATTCCAGTGTAATTTCACTGTAATTACTATTGTGTAATTATTCTATTGTGTAAGTGAAATTACAGTTGGCCTTCATGTCATTAATTAAATCTGATTGTTTCACCAATGCAATCTATTTGAAATGGTTAGCTACCAACTAATGATTGAATTGTAATCAAACAAAATCTCTGTAAAAATGATTAATTTAAATGTTCATTAAAATGTTCAATTAACTTAGTGCACCAAACATTGAGTTGCCCTCAGAACAGCCTCAATTCGTCGTGGCATGGACTCTACAGTGTGTCAAAAGCTTTCCACAGGGATACCGGCCCATGTTGACTCCAATGATTCCCACAGTTGTGTCAAGTTGGCTGGATATCCTTTGGATGGTGGACCATTCGTGATACACACAGGAAACTGTCGAGCGTGAAAAACTCAGCAGCGTTGGAGTTCTTGACACAAACCGGTGCGGCTGGCACCTACTACCATACCCCATTAAAAGGCACAAATCTTCTGTTTTGCCCATTCACACTCTGAATGGCAAGAATACACAATACTTGTCTCAATGCTTAAAGATAATTTTGTAACCTGTCTCCTCCCCTTCCTCTACACTGATTGAAGTGGATTTAACAAGTGACATCAATAAGGGATCATAGTTTTCACCTGGTCAGTCTATGTCATGTAAGAGCAGGTATTCCTGATGTTTTGTACACTCAGTGTATATTAGTCTGTAATTAATTACAGCTCACAAATGTATGTATTTGTTCCAATTACATGATAAAGTATATATGCAACTTCATGTCAAATGTAACCCACTGACATTCTTTCTCTGCTAGGATCTGCATGTGATCAGTACGGATGAGAACCGGGTGGTTGCGGCCGTGCAGGAGTGGAACCAGAACGACACCTACAACCTGTACGTGTCAGAGACTGGAGGGGTCTTCTACACCCTGGCCCTGGAGAACGTGGTCAGCAGCATGGGGCACGAGGGCAACGTCATGATAGACCTGTATGAGGTAAATATAAAACATCATGATAGACCTGTATGAGGTAAATATACAACATCACGTTAGACCTGTATGAGTTGAATATAAAACATCATGGTAGACCTGTATGAGTTGAATATAAAACATCATGGTAGACCTGTATGAGGTAAATATACAACATCATGGTAGACCTGTATGAGGTAAATATACAACATCACGTTAGACCTGTATGAGGTAAATATAAAACATCACGGTAGACCTGTATGAGGTAAATATAAAACATCATGGTAGACCTGTATGAGGTAAATATACAACATCATGGTAGACCTGTATGAGGTAAATATAAAACATCATGGTAGACCTGTATGAGGTAAATATAAAACATCATGGTAGACCTGCATGAGGTGAATATAAAACATCATGGTAGACCTGTATGAGGTAAATATAAAACATCACGGTAGACCTGTATGAGGTGAATATACAACATCATGGTAGACCTGTATGAGGTAAATATACAACATCATGGTAGACCTGTATGAGGTAAATATAAAACGTCATGATATACCTCCTGTACATGTACAAAGTAAATATACTGGAGATAAGGTAGATGTACCCGTATGTGTGCCTGAGGCTGGTCTAGTGGGTAACACTGCTGCCTGGCTCCATGGCTTCTCTGAATCTTTCTGTCTTTCTGCTCATCTCTACCTATCTCTGTCTCAATAAAATAAAAATACTGTGAATATATGTATATATATCTGGGGCTCCATGCAAGATCTCACCCCGTGGGGTCAAAAGGATCACAAGAACGGTGAGCAAAAATCCCAGAACCACACGGGGGGACCTAGTGAATGACCTGCAGAGAGCTGGGACCAAAGTAACAAAGCCTACCATCAGTAACACACTACGCCGCCAGGGACTCAAATCCTGCAGTGCCAGAAGTGTCCCCCTGCTTAAGCTAGTACATGTCCAGGCCCGTCTGAAGTTTGCTAGAGAGCATTTGGATGATCCAGAAGAAGATTGGGAGAATGTCATATGGTCAGATGAAACCAAAATATAACTTTTTTGTAAAAACTCAACTCGTCGTGTTTGGAGGACAAAGAATGCTGAGTTGCATCCAAAGAACACCATACCTACTGTGAAGCATGGGGGTGGAAGCATCATGCTTTGGGGCTGTTTTTCTGCAAAGGGACCAGGACGACTGATCCGTGTAAAGGAAAGAATGAATGGGGCCATGTATCGTGAGATTTTGAGTGAAAACCTCCTTCCATCAGCAAGGGCATTGAAGATGAAACGTGGCTGGGTCTATCAGCATGACAATGATCCCAAACACACCGCCCGGGCAACGAAGGAGTGGCTTCGTAAGAAGCATTTCAAGGTCCTGGAGTGGCCTAGCCAGTCTCCAGATCTCAACCCCATAGAAAATCTTTGGAGGGAGTTGAAAGTCCGTGTTGCCCAGCAACAGCCCCAAAACATCACTGCTCTAGAGGAGATCTGCATGGAGGAATGGGCCAAAATACCAGCAACAGTGTGTGAAAACCTTGTGAAGACTTACAGAAAACGTTTGACCTCTGGCATTGCCAACAAAGGGTATATAACAAAGTATTGAGATAAACTTTTGTTGGTGACCAAATACTTATTTTCCACCATAATTTGCTAATCAATTCATTAAGAATTCTTTAATGTGATTTTCTGGATTTTTTTCCCTCATTTTTCTGTCATAGTTGAAGTGTACCTATGATAAAAATTACAGGCCTCTCTCATCTTTTTAAGTGGGAGAACTTGCACAATTGGTGCAATTACCCCACTGTATGCATGTATGTATGTATGTATGTATGTACCGGTATGTATGTATACAGTGAATATACTGTAAACAAGGCAGGAGTGTGGTGAAGGGAAATGCTTAATGTCATGATTGATCTGTAAATACACTGGAGAAATGGTTAATACACATACAGGTTCCCAATGCACAAGGGTGGCATGTAATGTTAGAAACAGAGGTGGTTTGCGCTAGAGTGTAACCTTGAGATACCAATTGCCTTCATCTTTCCTGAGACCGGAAATGAATTGTTGCCTCTGGAGCTAGGCTCTGGAACACCTATACCATATACTCTAGTGGTACAGTAACTAGGCCCAGGCCTATAGTAGGCTTTGAAGTGTGACGTCCCTTTGGGGCCATGATATCGAATGCAGCCAGAGTTGGCAGAAGTACAAACTATACAGTTTCAAGGTGTTCGACCCCCAAGCACTTTGATGTATTGAATGATTTCCAATCACACAGTTGACAGATGGAATGAATATATCACTGATAATAACCATCAAACAGCCTCGTTTAAATGCAATCTTCCCAAATAGACCTATTCTTTCTCTATATTACCTACTCCAGTAATATTAGATTATATTGACTAGCGATCAATGTGGGAGAGTTTAAGAACCAGGAGGTGTAGAGAATAAAGTAATCTCCTGTCACTTTTGGAAGTAAACCGAGTTGCTGTTCCATTTTCAAAGGCGCTTTGGAATGAACACAGAAGCAGTTTCAAACTGCTGACGCGCACATTCTTTTCTTTGATGAATAACTGCAGACATTAGCTTACATACCTGATTCAAACGTGGGGCCCGCTGTACACCAGATTGCCAGGGAAGAAAATATCAGCTCCATCGAAAATTAAATAATTAAGCTGTTGATGATATACCAGCCGCGTCTAAGGCTCTCATTTGGCCTTGAGATCGGCGATAGAATCAAATCCAGTCCCTTGATTGGGGTCGGGGACCCGAAACACAGCATATGCTAAAATCTGAGCTCCAGGCGAGACTGAAGTATCTGTCAATTATTGACGAGAAGGGAGTGCTTGGCAGATGCATGTGAGGACTTCAACTCAATTTCATATTCAGAGTTATTTCCCAAGCCCCCAAGTCAGATTAACTTAGGACACCCGTATCTTACTACATACAGAGAGTCTAGTCTAGACGATAAATCGCTTCTTACTTATTTTGTAAAAAAATGGCTTTTAGCGAGATGTTATCACGCTTTTAATGGTTATAGGATGTGTGTGTGTATCGCCAGAGGGGATCTACTGTAATATGCATCATAATATATTGTGCTCTGCTTAATGCAGGAGATATGATTGTGATACAGATGTCGGATCGTAATTTGTTCTCTCTTTTGTTACTGAGAATTTTCCTGCACTGCAGAAAATGCAGATGAGCTTTGTGATTTGCATAAATTAACTGAAAACCTGCACTAACACACGGTTATGGAGCCCACTTTTTGCCAGCTAATAGCCTAACCACCGATCAAGCAACATTATGGACTGAACGTTAAAATCCTGTGGCTGCAGGATTATTTTGTCTTGACAATATAGGTCTAATTAAGATCCTACATCTGCATGCATATTACAGTAGATCCCCTCTGGCGAATCACACACACATCCTATAACCAAAAAAACGTGATAACATCTCGCTAAACACCATATAATATATGTTTGTATTAAGTAAGACGTGATTTATCGTCTAGACTCTATGAAAATGCGTAATATTAGTCAGGTATTTTTATCTCTCATCCATTATCTTGGTGAGACAGCCTGGTCTCGTACTTTGTTCATAACAAACTTACATTTTGTACTTCTCACGTTAATAAAAGACAAAAAAAATAACATAAGATCACTTTTAGTTGAGAACAATGTGTCTGACCATTTCCCTAGAAATAGGTCTAGAACCTTCCTTGAAGTAACCACTCATTATTAGACCAGCTACAATTTGGGGCTGATAGCAGGATCTAATAGAAGTATTACATCTTTACTTCTTTTAGGAGTATTACATCATGTTTTCCCTAATCTCTATCTCCTAGGTGGCGGGAATAAAAGGGATGTTCCTCGCCAACAAGAAGACGGACAACGTGGTGAAGACTTACATCACCTACAACAGAGGGAGAGACTGGAGGCTCCTGCAGGCTCCCACTGCTGACCTGAGGGGAAACAGCATCCGCTGTGAACTAGTGAGGACACACACACGCACACACCGCACAAACAGATGCACGCACGTACCAAACACACATGGATACACACATGGGTACACACACACACACGTCATAACACTGTTGGACTTGTCAACGGGGCCTTGTCAGAAGTTGACTGAGCCGGGCCGTTGCCGCGGTGCTGAGGTGGTGAGCGAAGGGGGATAGAGCTCTGAAAGAGCACTGCTCGTCAAAGCTGAGCGCTCCGGAGGTTGTGCAGCGTAGGAAGCTAGCGGAGCTGAAAGGTCAGCCATTTTGATTTTGATCCAGTCCAATAAACTGATCTCACGTTTAGAGCTGGAGATGTCAGAAAGAGAGAGACAAACTATGCTTTTCTTTTCTTTGTTTCTCCACAAACTTGGGTGTTGATTGTTCATGCTAGCTAATAGCTACTTTCAAGTAGTTCCAAAGTTGAGACCTTTGCTGTATTGTTTGTGGATATCAACTCTATTCGGGGTCTTCCTCATAGTTAAGTGTGCTGGCCGTCTAAAAGGCTCAAAGTAACACAGATTTGCTTTAATTATCAGCTTTATTACAGTGTGTAGTATAGATACAGGTCCCAGTCAGCCAAGGGGTAGAGCATAGCCCCATTTTTAGCTTCCTTAATACACCCCAAAATAATTACCCTTTGATAAAGTAATTAGTGATTCAATAGCGCACCTCGCCTTCACCCAGTATTATGCAGTCGTTTGTCAGAAAATGTCAGCCTTTTAATAAACCTCTAAACACAACACACACACACACAACACATACGCTCGCACTACTGGCATTTGCAGTGTCCTAATGAGAATTGTGTAGCTAAAGGTTATTCCAATCAAAACTAATGGTCGAAGGACCCAATGGGGAGTAGTGTTTGTGTGAGGATTTATGATGAGGGGGGGGGTTGTGTATGTGCAAATGCGTGTGTGTGTTTCTGTGTGTGTGTGTGTGTGTGTGTGTGTGCGTGCATTCATGTGTGTGTCAATAAATCCCACCTCGATGGCTATTTGCTTGAGGGTCTTCTCTAATGGGGGTTTGTGTTGACATACAGTTAAGTCTATTCTGTTGACAGATCTTCCCCCTCCTTTGCTAACGAGTCAGGCTAACTGTTCTGTTTGTTCTTCTTCCCCAGCCATACTGTTCCCTACACCTCCACCTGCATGTGTCGGCCAACCCCTACACGTCGGGGAATATCGAGAGCAAGGACTCTGCCCCGGGGATCATTGTGGCCTCAGGTAGGTGAACATGGGATTTTATTTAAAGTGGCAGTGTGGATTTGTAAAGTTACATTTACTGCGTTCTTTTTGTGAAGCTCAGATTCTTGAGGGGTTTCTTTGACTTTATGAGTTGAATTTAGACAATTTGCATACTTTATCGTTCCGGGAAGAACATATAGGCCTGTATTAAAGTTTTCAAACACTGGCAGTTATACAATTTATGGGCTTCATTCATGTTGCAAATATATCCGGATTTAAATTATGTACTCAGCCCAAAGCATTTCCTGAAAAGTTTCTGATCCAGCATACTTTAGGACGGCCATGCATAATATTTGTTGTTGGCCCATACTGACGTCCCCACGCTGTCACCACTGTGCGTTGTATACAGATGGATTTACTAGCTAAGTGCTACACTTGGGAATTCTAGAGTGGGACAGCATCTTCAGAGTGCCTGCTGTTCCTCTTAAGTGCCTTTTCTTATTCTCCTCCAGTCACTGCCTGACTAGCGCCCTTCTATTGTCTTTTATATTGTGCTGTATGTAACTGTTGACTCTTCGTGACAGACTGCTTATCACTGGCTATACGTGGGCCTTTCAGTCAGATATGACAGTCTCCCATTTACACATGAACAGAGACTAAATATATGGTTTCGTAATGGTAAAATACCACCTTTGCCACCCAACTGAACATGCTTCTATTTCAGGGAAGTTAGGAACCAATATACACAGGCAGTTAGGAAAGCTAAGGCTAGCTTTTTCAAACAGTAATTTGCATCCTGTAGCACAAACTCAAAAACGTTCTGGGGCACTGTAAAATCCATGGAGAATAAGAGCACCTCCTCCCAGCTGCCCACTGCACTGAGGCTAGGAAACATTGTCACCACTGATAAATCCACTACTATTGAGAATTTCAAAAAGTATTTTTCTACGGCTGGCCATGCTTTCCACCTGGCTACCCCTACCCCGGTCAACTGCCCTGCTCCCCCCACAGCCAATCTCCCAAGCCTCCCCATTTCTCCTTCACCTAAATCCAGATAGCTGATGTTCTGAAAGAGCTGCAAAATCTGAACCCCTACAAATCAGCCGGGCTAGACAATCTGAACCTTCTCTTTCTAAAATGATCTGCCCAAATTGTTGCAACCCCTCTGACTAGTCTGTTCAACCTCTCTTTCGTATCGTCTGAGATTCCCAAAGATTGGAAAGCTGCCACGATCATCCCCCTCTTCAAAGGGGTAGACACTAGACCCAAACTGCTATAGACCTACAGTGCCTTGCGAAAGTATTCGGCCCCCTTGAACTTTGCGACCTTTTGCCACATTTCAGGCTTCAAACATAAAGATATAAAACTGTATTTTTTTTGTGAAGAATTAACAACAAGTGGGACACAATCATGAAGTGGAACGACATTTATTGGATATTTCAAACTTTTTTAACAAATCAAAAACTGAAAAATTGGGCGTGCAAAATTATTCAGCCCCTTTACTTTCAGTGCAGCAAACTCTCTCCAGAAGTTCAGTGAGGATCTCTGAATGATCCAATGTTGACCTAAATGACTAATGATGATAAATACAATCCACCTGTGTGTAATCAAGTCTCCGTATAAATGCACCTGCACTGTGATAGTCTCAGAGGTCCGTTAAAAGCGCAGAGAGCATCATGAAGAACAAGAAACACACCAGGCAGGTCCGAGATACTGTTGTGAAGAAGTTTAAAGCCGGATTTGGATACAAAAATATTTCCCAAGCTTTAAACATCCCAAGGAGATGTGTGCAAGCGATAATATTGAAATGGAAGGAGTATCAGACCACTGCAAATCTACCAAGACCTGGCCGTCCCTCTAAACTTTCAGCTCATACAAGGAGAAGACTGATCAGAGATGCAGCCAAGAGGCCCATGATCACTCTGGATGAACTGCAGAGATCTACAGCTGAGGTGGGAGACTCTGTCCATAGGACAACAATCAGTCGTATATTGCACAAATCTGGCCTTTATGGAAGAGTGGCAAGAAGAAAGCCATTTCTTAAAGATATCCATAAAAAGTGTCGTTTAAAGTTTGCCACAAGCCACCTGGGAGACACACCAAACATGTGGAAGAAGGTGCTCTGGTCAGATGAAACCAAAATTGAACTTTTTGGCAACAATGCAAAACGTTATGTTTGGCGTAAAAGCAACACAGCTCATCACCCTGAACACACCATCCCCACTGTCAAACATGGTGGTGGCAGCATCATGGTTTGGGCCTGCTTTTCTTCAGCAGGGACAGGGAAGATGGTTAAAATTGATGGGAAGATGGATGGAGCCAAATACAGGACCATTCTGGAAGAAAACCTGATGGAGTCTGCAAAAGACCTGAGACTGGGACAGAGATTTGTCTTCCAACAAGACAATGATCCAAAACATAAAGCAAAATCTACAATGTAATGGTTCAAAAATAAACATATCCAGGTGTTAGAATGGCCAAGTCAAAGTCCAGACCTGAATCGAGAATCTGTGGAAAGAACTGAAAACTGCTGTTCACAAATGCTCTCCATCCAACCTCACTGAGCTCGAGCTGTTTTGCAAGGAGGAATGGGAAAAAATGTCAGTCTCTCGATGTGCAAAACTGATAGAGACATACCCCAAGTGACTTACAGCTGTAATCGCAGCAAAAGGTGGCGCTACAAAGTATTAATTTAAGGGGGCTGAATCATTTTGCACACCCAATTTTTCAGTTTTTGATTTGTTAAAAAAGTTTGAAATATCCAATAAATGTTGTTCCACTTCATGATTGTGTCCCACTTCTTGTTGATTCTTCACAAAAACATACAGTTTTATATCTTTATGTTTGAAGCCTGAAATGTGGCAAAAGGTCGCAAAGTTCAAGGGGGCCGAATACTTTCGCAAGGCACTGTATATCTATCCTACCCTACCTTTCTAAGGTCTTCGAAAGCCAAGTTAACATTTCAAATCCCAACGTACCTTCCCCGCTATGCAATCTGGTTTTAGAGCTGCTCATGGGTGCACCTCAGCCACACTCAAGGTCCTAAACTATACCATAACCGCCATCGATAAAAAACATTACTGTGCAGCTGCATTCATCGACCTGGCCAAGGCTTTTGACTCTGTCAATCACCACATTCTTATCGGCAGACTCAACAGCCTTGGTTTCTCAAATGACTGCCTCGCCTGGTTCACCAACTACTTCTCTGATAGAGTTCAGTGTGTCAAATCAGAGGGCCCGTTGTCCGGACCTCTGGCAGTCTCTATGGGGGTGCCACAGGGCTCAATTCTCGGGCCGACTCTCTTCTCTGTATACCTCAATGATGTCGCTCTTGCTGCTGGTGATTCTCTGATCCACCTCTACGCAGACAACACCATTCTGTATACTTCTGGCCCTTCTTTGGACACTGTGTTAACTAACCTCCAGACGAGCTTCAATGCCATAAAACTCTCCTTCCGTGGCCGCCAACTGCTCTTAAATGCAAGTAAAACTAAATGCATGCTCTTCAACCGATCGCCAAACCCACTGGCTCCAAGTCATCTACAGGTCTTTGCTAGGTGAAGCCCCACCTTATCTCAGCTCACTGGTCACCATAGCAGCACCCACCTGTAGCACGTGCTCCAGCAGGTATATCTCACTGGTCACCCCCAAAGCCAATTCCTCTTTGGCCGCCTTTCCTTCCAGTTCTCTGCTGCCAATGACTGGAACGAACTGCAAAAATCTCTGAAGCTGGAGACTCATATCTCCCTCACTAGTTTTAAGCACCAGTTGTCAGAGCAGCTCACAGATCACTGCACCTGTACATACCCATCTGTAAATAGCCCATCCAACTACCTCATCCCAATACTGTATTTATTTATTTATCTTTCTCCTTTTCACCCCAGTATCTCTACTTGCACATTCATCTTCTGCACATGTATTCACTCCAATGTGAATTAAGGTTGTAATTACTTCGCCATCATTCCTTACCTCCCTTATCTTACCTCATTTGCACACACTGTATATAGACTTTTCTAGTATTATTGATTGTATGTTTGTTTATTCCATGTGTAACTCTGTATTGTTGTATGTGTCGAAATGCTTTGCTTTATCTTGGCCCACCTGGTAAAATAAAGGTGAAATAAAATAAAAAATAAAAGTGATAATGCCCGAGATGCCGCTGTTTGGAGGATATATTGGCACGGGTGTTGTTAGTCTTGAGATGAAGTCAATCACTTCAAACTGAAGCTGGAAAGACGGCAAGCTAGCTACACTTTGTTTCGTTTCACCTCTTTTCAATTGACATTTCTTTGTATACATCTATAAAGATTATGCCAGCTAATTCATGATTTTGACTGGCTGAGAAACGTTGCCAGCCTGCCTGTCTGTCTCGTCCCAACTCCAGACACATTCATTACTATGGGACAGCTGAACTTGAATATTGAAACAATGACAGACAGACAGACAGACAGCAAGGTTTCTCTATTGTTGAAAACTAAATGTTAGTCTAAAAGAAATGTGAGATAATGACTAGAGGCTTTTTATAGTGGAGATCAAGTTTATAAATTGCCTGGCTGGGTTGATGAGAAAGTGGATTCCACAGTCAGATGGAACAGAGTAAATAGGTATTATAACGTCATAGATTTAGCTGGTGGTAACTTGTGGAATTGACATCAGATGGAATGTGGTTCAGGATTAGACCCACCCGTTGTATAAAAAGGGACATTTGTTATATAGTTTTTTTCCTTAAACTTAACAACCAGCCCTACCATCCACTGTGAGTTTTTCTCTTCCACGAGAACCTAGGTGGCAGCATGTCTGTGTCAAGTCAAATTTGTGGCTAAACACAGGAAACCATAATCCAGAAACTCACAGTGGTGCACAAAACTAAACCCATCACGGTTTAGCCCTATATGGCTGCCGACTGGGAGTCCGGGCACAGGAGTGCATGTCCGCTCGATGCACTCATCATCTCCCCACCGTTAGTGGAGTAAAACAAACACCACAGGAGGATCAGAGACTATGTCGTGCCCCAAATATCACCCTGTTCCCAATACAGTGCACTACCCTTGATCAGAGCCTATGCACTAAATAGGGAATAGGGTGCCATTTTGGACTCAATACCAGCATCAGTCTCAGAATGACTTCACATTTTAGCTGTAGGGCTTTTAATTCCTGCTGGGCTAGACTAGTCTATGACATATCTCCACACGCCTTAGGAGTCAGGAGTGGGTCTAGTCTACTACTAGACAGTGCCATGTGGTCTCTGGAGAACTGAAGGGCTGGGACTTCATGGGGTAGTACAACTGGCATGGTATGACAGAAGGTCTATCGCTAGTACATGTACAATTGCTATTACAGAACATCTCTGTATCCATTATATAGAATATTATATCCATAATGTGAGACTGTGTTTAGCTGAGTCATTGCAAACACACAAATTGTTATTTCACATCTCTGTATCCATTCAAAGTAGGCTACTGTAACCGACAGTGTTTTGCTAGGTCCTAGATCTCTAAAGCAACAGCTGTAGGGAAAGTGAGCAGAGGACTGTTTCACCTCGACACTGGATAAAAGCCCTTAATCCTAGGGTACAAATCTAGTTAAATAAAATCACATTTCATTTGTCACATGCGCAGAAAACAACAGGTGTGAAATGCTTACATACAAGCCCTTCCCAACAATGCAGAGTTTTAGAAATTCCAATAAAAAGAAAAATAGTAACACAAGAGGAATATAATACACATGAATGGAGCAGCATACAGGGACTAGATCAATGTGCAGTAGTACGAGGTATTTGAGGTAGATATGTACGTGAAGGCAGGATAAAGTGACTAGGTGTCATGATAGATAAGTTAAACAAAGAACAGTAGAAGAGGCATATAGCATGCAGGGGGGAGAGAGATGATTTGGAGGGAGCGGGGCTCTGAGGGTTACACTCTGGAACAGTTCTCCTGTACCCTCCTGTTAGGAAGGAGGTCAGGAGAGGGAGGCAAGGAAGGAAGGAAGGAATGGAGGAAGGAAGGAAGGGAGGGAGGGAGGAAGGAAGGAAGGAAGGAAGGAAGGAAGGAAGGAAGGAAGGAGAGTGAGAGAGAGAGAGACAGGCAGAGCCCGTGACACACACGCAGAGCCCGTGACACACACGCAGTGCCCGTGACACACACGCAGAGCCCGTGACACACACGCAGAGCCCGTGACACACACGCAGAGCCCGTGACACACACGCAGAGTCCGTGACACACACACAGAGCCACTGAGACACAGGGGTAGCCAACTCTGCCTCTGAGGGGTACACTCTGGAACACTTCTCCTCTAGCCTCCTGTTAAACCACCTGACTCTAATTAGCCACTAAATGGGAGTAATTATAGTAGAAGACTCAACAGCCTCAGTCTGAAAGTGGAGGTCTTTATGTGATAGAGGAGACTGGATGGTTAATACTGCACAGTAAGTGGACTATATTACTGTAATGTGTGTTAGGAAACCTTTTTAGTTATCAATGTCAATGTATGAAAGGACATGACTGACTTTGACTCTAGTATATAGTCTGTGTGTCCTTCAGGAAGAAATGACATGACTTCTGTAATTTAAGACACTTCCTGTATGACTTTGAACTTTTTATTAAGGTCATGTACAGTATATCAGACAGCTGTGGAATTTTGGATTTGATTTAGATCAGCCCCACACCCTCAAGGATATCAATAGTTTAGCAGTTGGCTAAAGTCATACGGGACTCTCTGATCCTGAACACTTCACCTACCCCCCCACCCCTCTCATCAGGCTCCATCGGAGCGGAGTTGACCACCAGCAACGTGAGCATGTTCATCACCTCGGACGCCGGCAACACGTGGAGACAGGTGAGGGGGAGGGAGGGAGGGAGATCCTCACCATCTCAATAACTACATCATCATCCCCAGGATGGTGTTTAATCCACCACTTTGCCACCCGCCGCTGTGATTTAGTGCAAATAATCAAATGAGATCTTGAGACTAATGTTATTCGGTAGCCCCCCTGCCTTTGTCCGCACAACGATGCCCGTGGGTGGGTGTCTGTGCCACCTTCTTCTCCACCTCCCTTATATGACGGCCGCAATTTTAATGTAAGGGGCCTTGTGTCTAATTAAAGGACGCAGATGAAAAATAATTAGTAGAGAATTGACTCGGCAACGTCACGCCACATCGAAGTGTGGTGTGTTTTGGTGTTGAGAGGGGGGGAGGAAGGGAGATCTGATGTGTGTAAGGGGGGTGTGTATGTGTGTGCTTGCCTATGTGTGTGTACCTTCGTTCATTAGGTTGCTCTTTCATCAACATTAAAGTCCACTACTAAAACAAAAATGTCTTGGCAATCAATAACGCTAGTCATATAATGAGTTTATACTTTTTACCTTTTTCCTTTCAGATCTTTGATGAGGAGTACAGTGTTCTCTACCTGGACCAAGGAGGGGCCCTGGTGGCTATAAGACACACTCCACTCCCCATCCGACACCTATGGTGAATCTCTATTAGAAAAATAGAATTTGGCATGGTTTGCATCAACTCTCTCTCTCTCTCTGAGGAAGACTTACATCCTCACGTTCCCACAAGCCTGATAGTGTAATGAGTATGTCTAAGAACATAGGAAGTTATTAGTGTAATTCCAAACCAGTAGGCGGTGAGATATTCTCCTCCTTTGACGATTGCTATTCAATTTCACCTTTCCCTGTTCATTACGTGATGTAAGCCTTGCCTTTCAATGCCTTTAGAAATGCAGTGCTCATATCCTATCCTATGTTGAATAATTAAAATTCAGTTTTTAGCAATTGGATAAGACACTGGAGAAGATGTTTGTTTTCTCCCATAGAGATGCATATAATACTGTAATAGTATACACTATAATATGTTCTAATTCTGTCCATCCGTTATGGTATGTGTTATTATTGTATTGCTATGGTTTCTGCCATAAAGATACAGCAGAAAATACTAAACTATACAGCAGAAAATACTAAACTAAACATAAAAAGAAACGTCCTCTCACTGTCAACTGCATTTATTTTTTATGTGTAAATATTTGTATGAACATAACAAGATTCAGCAACTGAGACATAAACTGAACAAGTTCCACAGACGTGACTAACAGAAATGGGATAATGTGTCCCTGAACAAAGGGGGGGGGGCAAAATCAAAAGTAACATTCAGTATCTGGTGTGGCCACCAGCTGCATTAAGTACTGCAGTGCATCTCCTCATGGACTGCACCAGATTTGCCAGTTCTTGCTGTGTGATGTTACCCCACTCTTCCACCAACTCACCTGCAAGTTCCCAGACATTTCTGGGGGGAATGGCCATAGCCCTCAACCTCCGATCCAACAGGTCCCAGACGTGCTCAATGGGATTGCGATCCGGGCTCTTCACTGGCTATGGCAGAACACTGACATTCCTGTCTTGCAGGAAATCACGCACAGAACGAGCAGTATGGCTGGTGGCATTGTCATGCTGGAGGGTCATATCAGAATGAGCCTGCAGTAAGGGTACCACATGTGGGAGGAGCGTTGAGATTGCCTATAATGACAACAAGCTCAGTCCAATGATGCTGTGACACACCGCCCCAAGCCATGACGGACCCTCCACCTCCAAATCGATCCCGCTCCAGAGTACAGGCTTCGGTGTAACGCTCATTCCTTCGACGATAAACGCAAATCCGACCATCACCCCTCGTGAGACAAAGCCGCAAATCATCAGTGAAGAGCACTTTTTGCCAGTCCTGTCTGGTCCAGCGATGGTGGGGTTGTGCCCATAGGCGACGTTGTTGCCGGGGATGTCTGGTGAGGACCTGCCTTACAACAGGCCTACAAGCCCTCAGTCCAGCCTCTCTCAGCCTATTGCGGACAGTCTGAGCACTGATGGAGGGATTGTGCGTTCCTGGTGTAACTCGGGCAGTTGTTGTTGCCATCCTGTACCTGTCCTGCAGGTGTGATGTTCAGATGCACTGATCCTGTGCAGGTGTTGTTGCACATGGTCTGCCACTGTGAGGATGATCATGTGTCCGTCCTGTCTCCCTGTAGCGCTGTCTTAGGCGTCTCACAGTACGGACATTGCAATTTGTTGCCCTGGCCATATCTGCAGTCCTCATGCCTCCTTGCAGCATGCCTAAGGCACATTCACACAGATGAGCAGGGACCCTGGGCATCTTTCTTTTGGTGTTTTTCAGAGTCAATAGAAACGCCTCTTTTAGTGTCCTAAGTTTTCGTAACTGTGACCTTAATTGCCTACCGTCTGTAAGCTGTTAGTGTCTTAACGACCATTCCACAGGTGCATGTTCATTAATTGTTTATGGTTCATTGAACACACATGGGAAACAGTGTGAGATCTGTGAAGTTATTTAGATTTTTTTTTTACAAATTATCTTTGAAAGACAGGGTCCTGAAAAAGGGCCTTTTCTTTTTTTGCTTAGTTTATAATACTGTTAAATACACTAATGGAGTTCTCATTCTATTGCTATGGTCTCTCCCATAGAGATACAGAAGAAAATACTAGAATACTGTTAAATACATTAGCTCTCATTCTCTTTCTATGGTTCCTCCCACAGGATGAGTTTCGACGAGGGGAGAGAGTGGAATAAATACAGTTTCACCATGTCGCCCCTGTTTGTGGACGGGTTGCTAGGGGAGCCGGGGGAGGAGACTCTCATTATGACGTAAATCAACTTTATTTACCCAATTTTGAATGAGAGGGAGACCGGTAAGGGGAAACTCTGAACCAAAAAGGATGGATGCAGGATTCAAACGTTGGCCCAGAAGTGTTTCTGTATGTTGTCCGTATAGACTACTATACCACTACACCACACTGTAAAATCAAATCCCATCTGATTGCAGATATACAGTATGTTTGATGTGTTAACATAATGAATTGAGATTGAATGAACCTTAACCGTGTTAGATGTGTTGACGTTGTGTGGGGGGTGGGTGGGAGTTTTGCTCGTTTCCAAAGCCCTGGTAGTAACGACAGCGATGGCTGCCCATTTTCCCTAACATAAATGGAATAGATCCCTCTTAAGGTTTAGCCTCACATCAAACCATCTGTCTCGGGATTATGATCACAGAGACATCAGTGGTGTTGGGAGCCCGGCGACAGCAGAGCACTCCATTTTGAAGAACACGAGGAACATCATCAAAAATAAAATAGACTATGGCTAAAGGACCGAATAGGAAAGTAGGGCTCTAAAAGTTCTTTCTGCATTATGTAGCAACATTGACTCAATAGTTTTAAGAAATATGGCATGTGAAGTTTTCCGTCTTTTCTACAACTTATTTCCTTCTAGAATGACCCACTTAGCTATACTACGTGAGATGATACTGCTCTTATTGTACTTTTTTTGGTGTACAACTTTGACGGCTGCCGCATAATGTTTCCCGTAGCCCTTACATCAGTGTTATCTAACACCTGTCATCACCGAAAACTGAGTGACGGACAGACAGTTGACTTTGTAGTCGGCACGGCAACAGAAGGATAGGCCACAGCTGCTGAGATCGGGAGAGGGAAGGACAGAAGTGGGGAGAGAGAGAGAGAGATGAGGGGAAGATGGTAGGATAAGATAGGACTTTCTCCCTGTAGGCCCAGAGTGCACTTCTCTGAACCAGCTGAGACAGACAGGACTGTGGGATATAAGATTGTTGACAGCCTACTACAACTTTTCATAGGAAAAAAAATGAAATGTGTACTCTTTTTCTCTGCCTTTCTGTGTATGGACACCTCATTATTTATCATTATTTCATTTCAGACCATTTTCTTATCAATTCATGATGATTTTACAGTTAGTGACAGTTGTAGACCAGTGCCTCAGTCCCTTAATTGATGGATTGAGTGTGATAAATTTGTTGTTTGATTAGCAGAGAGAGGAGGTAAATCCCAGTAAAACTCCCACTCAAATTTTGTCTGAGAAGGAATGTTTTCTGCGACATGTGAATGTTAATTTGATGTGGTGTTACGACCTTGCATTTTGGTTGAAGTTTGTGTTGGATCTGAGGGAAATACACACCCTGTAAGACATCTCTTTTTGTTAAGTGATTCATTTCGATTCCATTAGTTGCCAAATGCAATTTCTCTAAAGCTTTTAGTAATAACTATCATGTTTGTCCAAGTCAAAGAAAATGTTGACTCCACACTTTTACATTCCTCTATCCAACTAAGTATATTTTATTCAGCTCAGAAGTGACTTGTCTTGACTGATGCCTCGGTCGGACAACTGAGGTACTTCCTAATATGGGTGCCGTACCTGACACTCCTTAGTTTGACTAGTGTTTTTCCCTCTGTCACCCTAATCATTATAACCATACTGCTGTGTTTCAGTGTAGTGTACATATCAGTGTTCACAGCTGCTGTGGCTTTGCTATCTGACAACCAGATCCTAGTGTACCTTTTCTGCTGCAGCTGTAAGGTTCCTTGCTGTTTGCAGGATCTTTGGCCACGTCAGTCACCGGTCCGAGTGGCAGCTGGTCAAGATTGACTTCAGGTCCATCTTCAACCGGAGATGTACAGAGGGGGATTACCAGACATGGCACCTACACAACCGGGTAATGGCACCTACATACAGTTGAATTCGGAAGTTTACATACACCTTAGCCAAACACATTTAAACTCAGTTTTTCACAATTCCTGACATTTAATCCTAGTAAAAATTCCCTGTCTTAGTTCAGTTAGGATCACCACTTTATTTTAAGAATGTGAAATGTCAGAATAATAGTAGAGAGTGATTTATTTCAGCTTTTATTTCCTTCATCACATTCCCAGTGGGTCAGAAGTTTACATACACTCAAATAGAATTTGGTAGCACTGCCTTTAAATTGTTTAACTTGGGTCAAACGTTTTGGGTAGCCTTCCACAAGCTTCCCACAATAAGTTGGGTGAATTTTGGCACATTCCTCCTGACAGAACTGGTGTAACTGAGTCAGGTTTGTAGGCCTCCGTGCTCGCACACACTTTTTCAGTTCTATAGGATTGAGGTCAGGGCTTTGTGATGGCCACTCCAATACCTTGACGTTATTGTAATTAAGCCATTCTGCCACAACTTTGGAAGTATGCTTGGGGTCATTGTCCATTTGGAAGAGCCACTTGCGACCAAGCTTCAACTTCCTGACTGATGTCTTGAGATGTTGCTTCAATATATCCACATAATTTTCCCTCCTCATAATACCATCTATTTTGTGAAGAGCACCAGTCCCTCCTGCAGCAAAGCACTCCCACAACATGATGCTGCCACCCTCGTGCTTCACGGTTGGGATGGTGTTCTTCGGCTTGTAAGCCTCCCCCTTTTTCCTCCAAACATGACGACGGTCATTTTGGCCAAACAGTTCTATTTCATCAGACCAGAGGACATTTCTCCAAAAGTACGATCTTTGTCCACATGTGCAGTTGCAAACCGCTTTGCACTTTTACGCACCAAAGTACGTTCATCTCTAGGAGACAGAACGGGTCACCTTCCTGAGCGGTATGACGGTTGCGTGGTCCCATGGTGTTCATACTTGCGTACTATTGTTTGTATAGATGAACCAGACAAGGATGAACCAGACAATATTTTTTCCGAGGTCTTGGCTTATTTATTTTGATTTTCCCATGATGTCAAGCAAAGAGGCACTGAGTTTGAAGGTAGGCCTTGAAATTCATCCACATGTACACCTCTAATTGATTCAAATGATGCCAATTAGCCTATCAGAAGCTTCTAAAGCCATGACATCATTTTCTCTGAATTTCCCAAGCTGTTTAAAGGCACAGTCAACTTAGTGTATGTAAACTTCTGACCCACTGGAATTGTGATACGGTGAATTATAAGTGAAAAAATCTATCTGTAAACAATTGTTGGAAAAATGTCTTGTGTCATGCACAATGTAGATGTCCTAACCGACTTGCCAAAACTATAGTTTGTTAACAAGAAATTTGTGGAGTGAAGTTGAAGTTATAAAATTAGTTTTAATGACTCCAACCTAAGTGAATGTAAACTTTGATTCCACTGGAACTGTGACTCTGTCTGCAGAAAACTGGTTTCAGAGGCCTTCCTCAGCCTGGTCATTTCAGCCATGGATAGCTCCTAACATGTAGAACACTAGCAACACCCCTCTCAGTGCTTTATGAGCAAAGAACTTCTATTGGAAGAAGTTGTGAGCTCTTTATATCTTACACTTTGAAGTGTCACCCAAACTTTTAAAATGTGGATTAAACTTGTAACTTACACTGACTTCTTCAAAAATATGTCAAACATTAAGAAATTCACATAGAAATGTGAGTTATAGATCTGTCATTCTCATTGACAGCAAGTCTTAAGAAGTGGTAGATATGTTCTATGTGCGCTATTTCTATGCCTCCTGCTCATAAGTATTGTTTTTGCATCTTACTTACAATTTTGTACACCAGCTTCAAACAATATTTTTGCTTACAGGAAAATATATTTCACAGAGGTTTAGATGTTACAATGATTATCTACACTATACTTGTCACATAAACTGAAATTAGGCTAATTCTAATTAACTATTCAAATTTTATCAACCAGGAAGCGGCAGAGCGATTTCTGCACGGTGTGTCTTTAACCTGCGACATAAAATGTTTTGTCATTTAGCATATTCTCTTATCCAGGTAAAGTGCCTTGCTCAAAGTCACATTGAGAGATTTTTCACCTAGTCGTCTTGCCAGTGACCTCTCGGTTACTGAGCCAGTGACCTCTCGGTTACAGGCTCAACGCTCTTAACCGCTAAGCTACATGCCGCCCCTACTGCTACCATGTGTGCTCTGTGGCCATTCCCACCAACCTCCATCTCTTATCATTTACTTGACAGAGAGATCCAGATAGACCGAGACCCTTAATCGAATGAAAGACAGTTACGACATGCAGTGTACTGCTTGATCACTCCCCTACCCCCATCCTCTGCTTTGTGTTGAGCTGTTGAGTGTGAGCTGGACAGGTGCCGGGCGTTCCTCTCCCTCAGGCCCAAAAGCTCTTAGGCATACTCCCTCTAATTCTTGTTGATGTATGTATGTCTCTACAACTCTCCTTATAAAACACTGCATACGTTTGAGCCAGAGCGAATGCTCTACCTCAAGCCTAGACAGACCCAGAGCCAAACATAAGGATGAGACGGAGAGTGCTTCTTTATTCTGACCGAGCTACCGTAATTGACTCAGACATCTATATGATTGGGCTGGCCCTAACGATCAAAACATTTAGCCATGGAAGTGGAAAACAGTCCAATTCAATTACAGAGGTAAACACTGAAGAACAGATTGGAAACTGGCCCAAAGGAAAGGCTGTGGTGTGTGTTAAAAAAAAAGCAACAGTCTGTGGCAGGGTAAGGTGTTGAAATGGCAGATTGTGGCTTTAAGACCATTTGGACCCAGTCAGGCCTTTTGTGTTATCATGTTGAGAGAGAGAGAGAGAACCAACTCTGCCTCTGAAGTGTATACTCCTCTAGCCTCCTGTTAAACCATCTGACTCTAGGAGAGAGAATGGCAGAACCACTATTTCACCCCTAAAAAAATAATTTTGATTCATGCAGCAAGGCCCAATGTACCAAAACTAAAAATCTTAATGTTTTTCCGAAACTAAGTCAAGCGAGCTGCAACAGCTTGGGTGTAGTGATACATGAGAGAGAGAGAGAGAAGTGTTTTAAGTTTAGCATCGCTTACCGCTAGCACACCACACAACATGAGCCTCAGTGGGCAGCGATGCAAAATAAGCCCATGTAAAGGGAAAAGCAACCGCATGCCTTTTCACACACATGATGATATGGTTCACCGCACTGCAGTAAATTATTTATGGCGATGGCAAATGTAACAAAAACAACCCCTTTTCTCTGTTTTTCTTTCAATTCGTAAAATATATCCACAGGGCGAACCGTGCATCATGGGAGTGAAAAGAATCTACAGGAAGTTGAAGCCCATAGCCAGGTGCGTTATGGGTAAGACGTACTCGGTCACGATGACCTCGGCGCCCTGCGACTGCACAGAGGCCGACTTTGAGTGGTGAGTAGACAGATGGGTCCCGCTTCACATGAATTATCCCCAAATGATGCAGAAGTAGGTACAGTGTAAATACAATGTAAGTAAACTGCCACACAATACACGTAGTAAACATTACACAAGTTAACGGTTTACTTGAATGGAATAGTACTGGAACAGATCAAATAACCGGAACTGGCCGATGGTACTTGAGGAGAGACTCCGACACACTACTCGAACACAAACACATCTAGCGTTACAACTTCTGCCTAAGCCGCCCTATCAATATACCACTGGCATATGGAGTGGAGGATCGAAAAAAAGAAGCCTGGAAGCGAAGGATGAAAAGATAAGGGATCACCGTCATGGTGAAGCTCACTCCAGATTAGAATTGCAGAGGAGACTTAGCTTTTGGATTCTCTTGGAGGCTGCCCCGGCTAAATGGAATGCAGTCAACTGCACCACTCCAAGCTGTGTGTGTATCGAAGAATGATGGAAAAAGCACAGAGAGAGAGAGGAGGGTTGCAAGGATCCAAGTTTGCACGGGGATAGGGAGTGGGATAGGGGTGTGTGTGTGTGTGTGTGTGTGTGTGTGTGTGTGTGTGTGTGTGTCTTTCTCCTTGAATGTGTGTCTTTCTCCTTGAATGTCTGCCATTGCTCTTCCCTACAATGTCACCATACGTTTATGAAACAAACCAACTCTCACTGCTATTGCGGTTTTCAGCTTGGGCCAGTGACTCTCTGTTCATCGACGGCGCATTTCCAAAGCATATTTGCTACAAACTTCACCATCCATTTCTTTGAATTATCTATCAGTATTATTAATGTTGCTTTTGTTAATTCCCAAATCCGTGGGCCCCTTGAGTGAGGCGGTAAACTTGGAATGAGTTTTAGTAAGAGACGATTAATCACTGGGCTTAATAGCGTTCATTAACTATCACAACACTTCTGCATCTGTGTGCATGTCGGCCTAATTGGGCCAATTTGTTCCTATCGTTTTGAGGACGCGCGTGCTGGCACCGTTGCCTTTTAATGATAGGACACACAAACCAGAGCTGTGTTTGAAAAAGTTTTTTTGTCAAATCAGTTTGTTTGAGAATGAGAGTGTTTTCAGGCCCAAGTGCAGAGTCCCACCCCAAACCCTCAAAGACAATTCCTCTACGTCACATAAATCAAATGTATCAAAACAAACTTCATAGAATTTCACTCGACCGTGTTAATGCTATTATTGTAGCATAAACAACGTTGTCTGGTTTTGAAAAACTAAAAAGACAATCGCATTATTACAGCATTTCTGTCAAATAAATAAGTGCCATTGAAATTCTTCAATTATTTTGAATCCAGGGTCACCAGTATGAGTCAGGAATTTAATCACTTATAGAAGTTGTACTGTGTAGCATTTCACTCGACTGTTGTTTATTTTGGTATGATCCAAACATTACAGTGACTATGGCTACGATAGGCGGAGTGACGGCAAGTGCACCCCTGCCTTTTGGTTCCTCCCATCGTCCATGTCTAGAAGCTGCACCACAGGGACTACTTTCATCAACAGCACTGGGTAAGCAGATTATTCCCAGGACTCTCATTAGCCTCTTACAGATGTTGGATCTTAATTTGATCACCCTGTGCATGGAGAACTTTCCTGCAATGTAGGAAATGTAACATGTGTATTTGAGGTTTCCTGCCGTCAATGACCAAAAGAGACATTTTTGGTGGAATGTTATTCATATTTTTCATAACAACAAATAAAATCCGGTGTTTCTATGTCAAAAGGTTTTGGTATATTTCAGTCTTCTGTAATGTCTATAAATAGTAATTTTGGGATGCAAACTCAAAATGGAATACATTTCAACTGTATATCGGACATGGTACAGGTGTCTTCTTTTTTTAAGCCCATAACCTTGTGTGTGAGGTGTATACTCTTGTTTCAAAGTAGATTTGTTTAAGACTACCAATAATCACACTGTGTGACCCTGATTTAGCCCACTGCAGTAAAAGGTTAATTTCTGTCTCAAATTAAGTTCCTACATCTGTATGTACACTCATTCACTATTTAATTCAAACTGACTGCAAAGGTACAATTGGAATAAGGATATTTCAAATGACAGGACATTATTGTAAGATAATGTGTTCTCAATAGCCAACCTGCTAACCTGATAAGGTCGTTCTTCGCGATGCTCATCTATCCATCAGCAAAGCTTCTAACCGCGGTTGTGACCTATGTTCATTCAGCTACAGGAAGGTTGTGTCCAATAACTGCACAGCGGGAGTGATAGCAGAGTACACGGCCAGGAGGCAGCACTGTCCTACCCAGGCCCCCAAAGGCCTGCACCTCGTCACCAGTGAAGGAAAGCTGACAGCTACGCTGGGCACCAATGTCACCTTCCTGGTGTTTCTTGAAGAGGTGAGTTGTTTTTCCTAAGGAGCAATACAGTAACTGGCTCCCAGTTCATTCAGACATGACTTTAACTCAGTATTGTAAAATGTATGTCAACTCTCCACTTCTGTAATAGCAACAAAATACTCTCTATTCTCTTACTATGCCATTACATCTTCATATAAAGTGTTACCAAATAACATGTTAATGGAAATACCTACAGTAGCTAGTGTAAGTGTACTGTTTTCTTTCTTCAATCGTTGATGACTGTCACCTCCTGTATAGGGCGACGGAGCCAGGACGAGCATCATGGTGGACTTCGGGGACGGTCACACTCTGACCTACTCCAACGTGAGCTCCATAGAGAATGGGGTCAAGCACGTCTACAAGGCTGTCGGGATCTACCGTGTGACCGCTACAGGAGAGAACAGGCTGGGGTCGGAGAGCGTGGTGCTGTACCTCCACGTCACATGTGAGTCTGTCTCTCTCACTGTGGGTTCACCAAGTCATGGTCTTCAACCTCCATACTTCATGTTTGGTCTTCAACCTTTAACTTGTGTAGTGTAGTTGCATACCTTAGCTTAGCTTAGCTTACTGTACCTTACCTCAAGTCAGTGTAGCCTGTAATCTACAGACATATGAGTGAGGTAGTTATACAATTCTGACACACAAAATTGTTCCTTTGCAGACTTTTACTTGCATAGAACAGTGTTTCCCAGCCCTGGTCCTCGTGTACCCCAACAGTACACATTTGTATTGTAGTCCTGGACAAACTCACCTCATTCAACTCATTGAGGGCTTGATGACTAGTTGACAAGTTGAATCAGGTGTGCTTTTCCAAGGTCACAATAAAAATGTGTACTGTTGGGGGTACTGGAGGACCAGGGTTAGAAAACACTGGCATATACTGTGTCATATGCATGTCATGGTCCGACATCAGTGGAGATGAAGGTAGCCTAAATCCATTACAATTCCAGTCAATCCGAAGCCATTTTCTCTATATGATAGCCCTTCAGCGTACCCCCACTCTAACTCTAACATGCAAGTCATTCCCGTCTTCTCTGTGATGATGGGGCTGACCACCCCTGGTGGTTTCGTGGGTGACAGATGTAACGTAGTTGACTTATTGATCAGGGAGCTGTGGGACCTTGCAATCTGTCCATCTTGATGTGCCAGCCATTACAAATGGGGACCAGCCAGGACTCAGGAGTGCCAGGGATGAAAAATAACACACAGATGGCGACCACAACGTCCCAGAATGGACCAGATCCTCTGAATGCAGCTCACATTTTTTTCGCTATGTGCCTTCAGTTCACAAGGGGCCCATAGACGGATACTCAGAAGTTTTCTGCTTACCTTCATTTAATTAGAGGCCCCAAAACTTGAAGGAGTCAATCGGTTCACTGTAATATGTATTTTTTTGTGCCTTCATTTCATATTATAAGGGGCTACAAACTTACTTTGTGGATTCAGTCAGTTCACTGTGATGCATTTTTAGGGCAGATCATTTTGAATGCAACTTTATCCATTTCATAAGAGGCCCCAAAACGTTGTGGAGTCATTCTCAGTGGGTTCACTGTCGTGTATTTTTGTTACTTTGAGTAGGTCAGCTGGAGTATATCCATCTCTCCGCTCCCTTTGTGGCGGTGAAGAGTAAGGAAGTCAACCTCACTGCTGTGCTGTGGCCGAGCCAAGTGGGAACAGTCACCTACATCTGGTGGTTCGGAAATAACACTGAGGTAAGATGAGATACTTCAATACTGCTGGGACTTGTAGTTTTATTGTGTGCTCATCCTTCACACTGTAAGATAAAGTGACGTGAAGAAAGATTTGTGCCAGGTTTACAAATTAGAGCAGTATTTGTCTGACTTAATTCAGAATTTGTTTTGTTTGGTTGGGCAATGAGTTTAGCTACTAATGCAGCTGCTAGCTATTCTAGTACATGAGGAAATGATCCAGAATTAGCATGTCTGAGCTATTTCAAAAACAAATGGAGATCCAAGTAACGACAGAGAGAACTGCTGGTGTCTCATGGAACTCTCCCCGGACAGTTCTATGCAGCACAGCTGCGATCATGGTTCCTTGGGGGGCGATGTGGGTTGTGTTTATGTGTGTGGCTGCCTGCCTGCCTCCCGGCTGACACCTCTGTAGTGTAAATAGTGCCTGTGTGAGATGTTAACAAGGTTGATAAGGGCCTCTCTTGGGAACCCCCGTGCTCTCTCGCTCTTCCCCTCTCTCGGTCGCTCTCTCTCCCGCTCGTTCCCTCTCTCCTCTCTCTCTCTCTCCCTCCCCCTCCCTTTCCCTTTCCCTCTCTCCCTCCCCCTCCCTCTCCCCCACCCCCTCTCTCTCTCCCTGTCTCCTCTCTTTCTCGTTGTAGCCGATAATCACCCTGGAAGGGAGCGTGGCGTGCACGTTCTCCCGGGAAGGCGTCAACACTGTCACCGTGCAGGTGTCCGCTGGGAACGCCATCCTGCAGGACCGGAAAGCCATCGCTGTCCACGGTGAGCAGTGAGCAGTTTTTTTTGTGTGTTTTTTTTGTTGTATTGTAAACAGCCAGACAGCCATGTATACTGCTGAAGGTTTGTTTCTAGTTAACTTTGTAGATTTTAATGCACTGGAGGTTGGCTGGTAAGTATGATTGTTTACTACTAATTCATTTGACACATTCATTATTTCAGACAATAGGGCAGAAATAAAAAGCATCGTCATCAGCTGATCATCATATAGTTGTTTCTCTGTGCAGAATATTTCAGGTCACATCTACTAGCCTTCTCATCTAACCTGGATGACCACAACCCCGACGTGGCCGAATGGAGACTAGACGTCAGCAGAGTCATCAAGAACTCCATGGTCAAAGTGAGTGGTCCTTGTATCTAACTGTATATCTGTATATCACATGCACACACACACACACACACACACACACACACACACACACACACACACACACACACACACACACACACACACACACACACACACACACACACACAGTATATACTGAGCAGAAATATAAACTCAACATGCAACAATTTCAAAAATGTTACTGAGTTACAGTTCATGTAAGGAAATCAGTCAATTCAAATAAATTCATTAGGCCCTAATCTATGGATTTCACATGACTGGGTAGCGGCACAGCCATGGGTGGGGCTGGGAGGGCATAGGCCCACCCACTTTGGAGCCAGGTCCAGCCAATCACAAATATTTTTTCCCCACAAAAGGGCTTTATTACAGACAGGAATACTTCTCAACACCCCCCCCGCCCCCACCTCAAATGATCCCGCAGGTAAAGAAGCCAAATGTGGAGGTCCTGGGCTGCTGTGGTTACAAGTGGTCTACGATTGTGAGGCCAGTTGGACGTACTGCCAAATTCTCTAAAACGATGTTGGAGGCAGCTTCTGGTAGAGATATGAAAATTACACTCTCTGGCAACAGCTCTGGTGGACTTTCCTGTAGTCAGCATGCTAATTGCACTCTCCCTCATAACTTGAGACGTCTGTAGCATTGTGTTGTGTGACAAATCTACACTTTTAAAGTGATCTTTTATTGTCCCCAGCACAAGGTACACCTGTGGAATTATCTTGCTGTTTAATTAGCTTCTTGATATGCCACACAAAACAGGGATGTTAACAAATTTGTGCACAACATTTGAGAGAAATAAGCTTTTTGTGCATATGGAAAATGTCTGGGATTTTTTATTTAAACTCATGAAACATGTGATCAACAGTTTGGCGTTTATATTTTGGTTCAGTGTATTTAGTCTGTTGCCCACTTTACAATACATTCCCTGTGACCTGAGGTCGTGACTGAGATGTTAGCTGGCAAGGGAAAATGACTTAAAGTACATTCTAAATTGCTGTTGCACTGCCTTCCCTGTCACATTGAACTATGGAATTGCTGGTCGCCTGTGAGTTCAGGGTCGTATTTATTGAGGCCATACATGCACAAATAAATCTCACTGAATGTCTGATTGTCATGGTTTGGTGAATTTAGGCCCGGCTGAACTGTACCTCCGAATGCTTTCACCAGTCAGTGTGAGGGACATGAGCAAAAGTATGTGGACACCTTCTCGTCAAACGTCACATTTCAAAATCTTTGACATTAATATGGAGTTGGTCCCCCCTTTGTTGTTATAACAACCTCCACTCTCATGGGAAGGCTTTCCACTAGATGTTGGAACATTGCTGCAGGGACTTGCTTCCATTCAGCCACAAGAGCATTAGTGAGGTCTGTGGTGTAAATTCTAACCAAGTGAGAGAGACTTTGTCATTTCTTCAAACAATCATCTTTGTTTAATATTGATTCATTATTGCAATAATGACACTGGTCAACCCCGGTCGACCCCACACTCTTAAAAAAACAGAGGTCCTACAGTTGAAGTCAGAAGTTTACATACACTTAGGTTGGAGTCCTTAAAACTTGTTTTTTAACCACTCCACACATTTCTTGTTAACAAACTATAGTTTTGGCAAGTCGGTTAGGACATTTACTTTGTGCATGACACAAGTAATTTTTCCAATTATTGTTTACAGACAGATTATTTCACTTATAATTCACAATTCCAGTGGGTCAGAAGTTTACATACACTAAGTTGACTGTGCCTTTAAACAGCTTGGAAAATTTCAGAAAATTATGTCATGGCTTTAGAAGCTTCTGATAGGCTATATGACATCATATGAGTATATTGGAGGTGTACCTGTGGATGTATTTCAAGGCCTACCTTCAAACTCAGTGCCTCTTTGCTTGACATCTTGAGAAAATCGAAAGAAATCAGCCAAGACCTCATAAGAAATTGTAGACCTCCACAAGTCTGGTTCATCCATGGGAGCAATTTCCAAATGCCTGAAAGTCCAACGTTCATCTGTACAAACAATAGTACGCAAGTATAAACACCATTGGATCACGCAGCCATCATACTGCTCAGGAAGGAGACACGTTCTGTCTCCTAGAGATGAACGTACTTTGGTGCGTAAAGTGCAAATCAATCACAGAACAACAGCAAAGGACCTTGTGAAGATGCTGGAGGAAACAGGTACAAAAGTACCTATATCCACAGTAAAACGAGTCCGATATCGACATAACCTGAAAGGCCGCTGAGCAAGGAAGAAGCCACTGCTCCAAAACCGCCATAAAAAGGCCAGACTAGGGTTTGCAACTGCACATGGGGACAAAGATCATACTTTTTGGAGAAATGTCCTCTGGTCTGATGAAACAAATATAGAGCTGTTTGGCCATAATGACCATTGTTATGTTTGGAGGGAAAAGGGGGAGGCTAGCAAGCCGAAGAACACCATCACAACCGTGAAGCATGGGGGTGGCAGCATCATGTTGTGGGGGTGCTTTGCTGCAGGAGGGACTGGTGCCCTTCACAAAATAGATGGCATCACGACGAAGGAAAATTGTGGACATATTGAAGCAACATCTCCAGACATCAGTCATCAAAGACATCAAAACATTTCTGTGAGACATCAGTCAGGAAGTTAATGCTTGGTCACAAATGGGTCTTCCAAATGGACAATGACCCCCAAGCATACTTCCAAAGTTGTGGCAAAATGGCTTAAGGACAACAAAGTCAAGGTATTGGAGTGGCCATCACAAAGCCCTGACCTCAATCCCATAGACAATTTGTTGTCAGAACTGAAAAAGTGTGTGCGAGCAAGGAGGCCTACAAACCTGACTAAGTTCACCAGCTCTGTCAGGAGGAATGGGCCAAAATTCACCCAACTTATTGTGGGAAGCTTGTGGAAGGCTACCCGAAACGTTTGACCCAAGTTGAACAATTTAAAGGCAATGCTACCAAATACTAATTGATTGTATGTAAACTTCTGACCCACTGGGAATGTGATCAAAGAAATGAAAGTTGAAACAAATCATTCTCTCTACTATTATTCTGACATTTCACATTCTTAAAGTAAAGTGATGTTCCTAATTGACCTAAGACAGAGAATCTTTACTAGGATTATATTTCAGGAATTGTGAAGAACTGAATTTAAATGTATTTGGCCGAGGTGTATGTAATCTTCCGACTTCAACTGTATAGATCAAATCTAAAAATGCTTAGTCATGGCTGGTTCCACCCCTCCCATGCAGATTGGGGCATCATAAGCCACCTTGGGTCCATCTTGTGGTTATGTGCACCGGGTGTTGTTTACCTCTCCCTAGCGTAGTTTCTCAGAAGAAAAGATGATTAGGACAAATAGGGGTTTGTTCTACCCCATCCAGGCAATCTCTATCTCAGGTCACACTATGTCCTTGATTATACTCACAGACCAGCTGCAGGGGACTAGAGGAAAACCATCCCTTTTTAGAAGCACTGCACTACTAGTTATGAAAGTCTCTTACGATTTGTTCAGCATATCATTGTTAACTATTAATTTTCAAACAAGCAGGTAAATACGTATTTTTTCTCACAGGTCGGGCACTGATGTTAGGCGATTAGGCCTGGCTCGCAGTCGGCATTCCAATTAATCCCAAAGGTGTTCGATGAGGTTGAGGTCAGGGCTCTGTGCAGGCCAGTCAAGTTCTTCCACACTGATCTCGTCAAACCATTTCTATATGGACCTCACTTTGTGCACAGGGCGTTGTCATGATGAAACAGAAAAGGGCCTTCCCCAAACTGTTCCCATAAAGTTGGAAGCACGAATCGTCTAGAATGTCACTGTATGCTCTAGCATTAAGATTTCCCTTCTCTGGAACTAAGGGGCCTAGCCCGAACCATGAAAACAGCTCCAGACAATTATTCTTCCTTCACCAAACTTTACAGTTGGCACTACGCACTGGGGCACATAGCGTTCTCCTGGCATCCGCCAAACCCAGAGTCGTTGACGTTGCTTCAAGAGGCAGTCTTGAACTCGGTAGTGGGCTACGCACTTCAGCACTCGTTGTTCCCATTCTGTGTAGCTTGTGTGGCCTACCACTTCACTGCTGAGCCGTTGTTGCTCCTAGATGTTTCCACTTCACAATAACAGCACTTACAGTTGACCGGGGCAACTCTAGCAGGGCAGAAATTGGACGAATGAAAGGTGGGATCCTATGACGATGCCACGTTGAAAGTCACTGAGCTCTTCAGAAAGGTTGTTTATTTATGGAGATTGCATGGCGGTATGCTCAATTTTATACACCTGTCAGAAACAACTGTGCTGAAATAGCCTAATCCACAAATTTGAAGTGGTGTCCACATACTTTTGTATATATAGTGTATTTCAACTCCACACATGATATATATGACCTGTTTGGTAGACATTGTCAAATCCAAAAAATGTATTGAATTGCTCATGCTATTCAGTATAGCATATCATATTTGATACGAACGGCTCAGGACCTGAGTAGTATGATAATTTTAGATCTAAGTCTCATTGATGTTAGGAATAATGTATCACAGTGAGTATCGCAGCAATGTATCACAGTCACACTAATTACGACCATCCAGACAATTCCTATTTTTCGATGCCACTGCTTTCCTCTTTGATGATGTGCTTAGTGACATGAAAAGCGATCCAGTCTGGTCCAAATGGTTGATGGGGAATTCTTCCTCTTACTCCTCCTCTTTCTGTTCTTCTTCATCTTCCTCCTCTCCATCTCCCTCCTCCTCTTCATCCTCTCCCTCCTTTTCATCTTCCTCCTCTCCCTCTCCCTCTTCATCTCCCTTGTCTCCCTCTCTTCTTCTTTTCCTCTTCCTCTCCCAACTCCTCATCCTACCATTCTCATCTCTCTCTTCCTTCTCTCCCTCCTCATCCTTCTCTAGGCCACAGGGGTGACACCGGAACGGCTCCTTGTCAGTGTCCTACCAGGGTTGCCCACGGCAGCAGAGTTTTTCCTCCTGCCAGACAAAGAGTTAACGGAGGGAAAGCCGGATAAGAACTCAGCTCATTTAGACCAGGTATGATTGATTAATAACAGGCATTTTGTGTGAGTTGAAACACAGACATAACATATTATAGGCCTTAGCCTTATTCAAAATATATGATATAGCGGCTTCTTCATGTCTGTAACAGGTTAAAAAAGCATTATATCTGTCAGTGTTACCTGTCAGTTAAATATTTCCAAAATGGTTATCTGACAACTACATTTCCATAAAAGTAAACCATAAAATTCAATTCATTAAGTTCCGATATTGATTCATGCCAGATGTTTGAGTGGGAGTAGGAGCATACTTTTTATGAGTTAATTTGACATATACTTACTCTGAATTATCACTGAATGACATTTGGAGCTATATTTCAGGGGGATATTACTCTGCTTGTTGGATGTTTGGGCTTGACAGCTAAGCACTTGTTTTCTTGCACCAACATGTTCGCCATCTGTTGATTTCCTTGTTATTCCATTTGGCATAATTTAGAAGGCTCCAATGAACTAAAACATGAGTAGGCTTAGAAATATTCATTTTTCTAACATTCCTCACTAATACATAGTTGCGTTGGTCTATACCGCTACATGGTCTGAAGACAGAATTGCAACATACTTATATGTTCAAGGCTGAGTTCATATTTTCTCCAGTAGATGTCAATATTGTCCACATGGGCTTACACACACACACACACACACACACACACACACACACACACACACACACACACACACACACACACACACTTCAGAATATCAACTAGCCTCATCAATAAGTGTGACAAGCTTTTAAAAGTCATCACTGCTGACAACTTTACTGTAGAATACCCAGAGTCATCTCTATGTGAGAGGGCGGGGGTTGCAGTCTTTCACAGGAATAAAGCCAGTCAAAGATAGTGTCTCTGCTGATACTGGCCACTGAATCAGCAATAGGTATCAAGGTGTACTGAATTAGCTCCTAGGCTCATATAATAGATAATGGATGATCATTAAAAAGATGTGAGTAGAATAGAACCAGGAAGAAATTAATTGTATCCCCCCCCCCTCAAATCTGCCTGATAGCTTGGCTATGGCTAGACCCTTCTCACTCAGGCCCCAGCAATGCATCTTTATTCAAGGTTTGCATCTTGAAAGTGTAATGTGCGGTTGTGCTTATTAGATTGTATAATAGATTTAGTGAGCCCGATACACAGTGAGAAAAAGTGATTATTCATAGCTTCTAGTCTAATTTTAAACTTGGTAAGAAATATACAAGCGGGAAGGAATGTGAAGGACTGGGAGAAACTACTCATATCACAATTCATTTGGTAAACGAGGCAGAAAAAATTGAATGAAGCCTAGCAAAGAAATAAGATGGATTCCGTAGGGAAACGGTAATTTGTTTGGCCAGGGTCGTTCTATGCATGACCTGCGTACAGATTCTCGGTTTTAGTCTTTGGCCTGAATGCAAAGTAAAAAAGGATACAACTTTGTTAAATGACATATCTGACATAATGTGTTGCAGTTTAGATTTATAATGGCACAAATCATCATTTGTGTGATTGACATCATATGGACGGTGTAGTTCAGGGGACTATGTCCGGGCTAAATTGGAAGCATCATGAAGTGGAACACTGTATTCCAGCTTTAGCCTCCAGATCAGGGTGATACGTCTGATATATGTCCAAACTGCACGTTCTCTGTGCAGAAGGTTACTTGTCGCTCTAAAAACCCGGTTTTTCATCAAATAGGCCCTACATTATGTATTAAAGTGGTGGGAACCGGCACGGATTCATCCATAGATATTTCACTTTAAATGGGTTTCTGGGTGGAGGGAGGGTGCAGTGAGCTGTGGGGGTGTGTAGTATCAGTGAGTCAGGGTGGGTATCAGTAAGTATGTGGTGGAAAGATCTACCTCAGTATGGTATGCATGAGAAGAAACTCATTCTGAAACTAACCAATAATATGACTCGAGTAGTTCTACTGGTTGTACTATTTAATGCTACTGCTAGATGTCTTCTATTCTGTCACTTGTACTGTACGGTGAAGTGTATTGAGATGATTTATGCAGTTTAGATACAGTTGGATTTGATTTAGTGTTGACCTATAGACTAGGGGTCAAGAGTGTTGGGACAGTAACCGAAAGGTTGCTGGTTTGAATCCCCGCTCCTACTAGGTGAAACATCTGTTAATCAGTGACATGAGCCGAACACAACCTTACCATGAAATGCTTACTTACAAGCAGTTAACCAACAATGAATGCAGTTCAAGAAAGAGTTAAGAAAATAGTTACCAAATAAACTAAAGTAAAATATAATAAAAAGTAACGCAATAAAATAATAATAATGAGGCTAACAACGATACAGTGGGTACCGGTACGAGTCAATGTGCGGGAGGACAGGTTAGTCTAAGGTCATTTGTACATGTACAGTAGGTAGAGTAACTATGCATACATAATAAACAGCGAGTAGCAGCAGTGTAAAAACAAATTGGAGGGGATGGGTGTCAATGTAAATAGTCCGGGTGGCCATTTGACTAATTGTTCAGCAGTCTTATGGCTTGGGGGTAGAAGCTGATAAGGAGCCTTTTGGACCTAGACTTGTTGCTCCGGTACCACTAGCCATCCAGTAGCAGAGAAAACAGTCTATGACTGGGTGACTGGAGTCTTTGACAATTTTTGGGGCTTTCCTCTGACACCGCCTATTATATAGGTCCTGGATGGCAGGAAGCTTGGTCCCAGTGATGTACTGGGCTGTACACACTACCCTCTGTAGCGCATTACAGTCAGATGCCTAGCAGTTGTCATACCAGGAGGTGATGCAACCATGCTCTCGATGGTGCAGCTGTAGACCTTCTTGAGGATCTGGGGACCCATGCCAAATCTTTTCAGTCTCCTGAGGGGGAAATGTTTTTGTCGTGCCCTCTTCACGACTGTCTAGGTGTGTTTGAACCATGATAGTTTGTTGGTGATGTGGACACCAAGGAACTTGAAACTCTCGACCCGCTCCACTACAGCCCGTCGATGTTAATGGGGGCCTGTTTGGCCTGCCTTTTCCTGTTGTCCACGATCAGCTCCTTTGTCTTGCTCACATTGAGGGAGAGGTTGATGTCTTGGCACCACACTGCCATGTTTCTGACCTCCCTATAGGCTGTCTCATCGTTTGTCGGTGCCAGGACAACAACGTGTGCCCTTGACCCTAATTGCTCCTGTAAGTCGCTCTGGATAAGACGCTAAATGTAAATGTACTCTCACAGATCTCTGATATAAAAAGTTCCAATACGTTGATTTAGAAATCTTAATACTCTAATTATATAAATCGATGCACACATACTTTTTTAAATTTATGTTTTTTGTCGTGTTTGTCTCTCCCTCTCTAGCTCACTGAAATCATACTTAGCGCCCTCAACCAAAACCTGGTCCAGTTCACCCTTCGGCCTGGGGTCCAGGTCACAGTATATGCTGCACATTTGTCAGCAGGTAAGTGTCTGCATCTCTTCGAATACAAATACCTACATTTTGTTTGTGTTTGTTAGGTGTATTGAGGATAACTGGGTCTTTTTAATGAGTATATAGATGGATAGAGATAGTTCTAGATAGAAATAGAGAGCTAGGGCCCGTATTCACAAAGTGTCTCAGAATTGGACTTCAGCTCTAGCATCAGTTTTGCCTTTTAGATCATAACAAATAAGATTATATGGAAAGGAAGGACCTGATCCTAGATCAGCAATCCTACACTAAGACTCTTTGTGAATACAGGCCCAGGAGGTTTATTTCCTGCCCAGCGACTAACTAACACCCCCCAACCCTGTTGTCTGATTGGCTCCCATCATGTAGCTACACAGAGACATTCAGAGAGTGAGCATCGTTACAAGTATGTGTGCCTCTTCCTTTTGGGGATGCTGCTACTGTCCTAGGGGCTTATAAGATAAAGAGTAAGAGAAGTCAATAAATACTTACCGTATCAAAAACGTAATCACAATACAATTTAATATATTTTTTTATTATTTTGTTATATTTTGTATTTTATTAATTAGTAGGTGTCTCTTTTCATGTTGACTTCTTAAACGCATGATTTACTTGTTCTCTATGGAAACTGTTTGGAATTTAATGTATACTGTACTGTGTGACTCTTGTCTCCCACCTCTACAGCGCCCCTAGTGGACATGAGTGAGAACCACAGCGGCTCGGCCATGCTGATGCTGCTGTCGGTTGTGGTTCTGGGTTTGGCGATATTTGTCGTCTACAAATTCAAAAGGTACAGTGCTCATGATATACTGTAGAGATGATCTCGATACCCCATATCTGGTTGTAAGTTGCTAGGACGTTGGGAGAATGTTACTAACCAAGTGGGAAAGTTCCTGAGTGTTGACGAAACATTTTGAGTTAGCTAGGACACTGAGGAGTGAGCTATGATCTCACTGTTCGACTAGGGTCTAATCCCACTTCTGACACCAATTGTGAGCTATGAGCTACTGTATAATTATGGTTATATATCAGAAAGAACATTGGGTAAAATTACTAACCAAATGGGAGTTACTGAGTGTCTAGACATTTGGCATTTAACAAAAATACTGTCTATCAAAAGTCTGTGAAAACTTTCAGTTTCAAGGGAGAAATGGCTTATATCTCAACTTTCTTAGAATCCTTTTGTCGAGGTGTTTTCTCTGTCCGCAAATGAAATGCCAGTCAGCCTTCAGGCATTATCAATATTTAGCCCTTTGAGCTTTGCTAGTTGACCTTTCTGAAATGTTAAATTATTTCCGTTCACCAAGGTACAGTTCTGTGTGAAAAGGGCAGTAGGGGTCAATGAGACAAGATCTATAGAGAGAAACAGAAGAGGGAGAGAAAGAGAACGCAACAACGTATAGATCTTAGAACATAAATGTGTTTATACAGTAGAATGTCTAATTGCCTTCGTTTTTAAATAATATTGTATTTTTAGGTATTCCCTTTCTTTTTTTGCATCAAATACAAACAAACACCTACGAACAGCAACTTACAGATACACACAAACAACGACTACAGTTGAAGTCGGAAATGTACAGTGCCTTGCGAAAGTATTCGGCCCCCTTGAACTTTGCGACCTTTTGCCACATTTCAGGCTTCAAACATAAAGATATAAAACTGTATTTTTTTGTGAAGAATCGACAACAAGTGGGACACAATCATGAAGTGGAACGACATTTATTGGATATTTCAAACTTTTTTAACAAATCAAAAACTGAAAAATTGGGCGTGCAAAATTATTCAGCCCCCTTAAGTTAATACTTTGTAGCGCTACCTTTTGCTGCGATTACAGCTGTAAGTCGCTTGGGGTATGTCTCTATCAGTTTTGCACATTGAGAGACTGAATTGTTTTTCCCATTCCTCCTTGCAAAACAGCTCGAGCTCAGTGAGGTTGGATGGAGAGAATTTGTGAACAGCAGTTTTCAGTTCTTTCCACAGATTCTCGATTGGATTCAGGTCTGGACTTTGACTTGGCAATTCTAACACCTGGATATGTTTATTTTTGAACCATTCCATTGTAGATTTTGCTTTATGTTTTGGATCATTGTCTTGTTGGAAGACAAATCTCCGTCCCAGTCTCAGGTCTTTTGCAGACTCCATCAGGTTTTCTTCCAGAATGGTCCTGTATTTGGCTCCATCCATCTTCCCATCAATTTTAACCATCTTCCCTGTCTCTGCTGAAGAAAAGCAGGCCCAAACCATGATGCTGCCACCACCATGTTTGACAGTGGGGATGGTGTGTTCAGCTGTGTTGCTTTTACGCCAAACATAACATTTTGCATTGTTGCCAAAAAGTTCAATTTTGGTTTCATCTGACCAGAGCACCTTCTTCCACATGTTTGGTGTGTCTCCCAGGTGGCTTGTGGCAAACTTTAAACGACACTTTTTATGGATATCTTTAAGAAATGGCTTTCTTCTTGCCACTCTTCCATAAAGGCCAGATTTGTGCAATATAGAGTCTCCCACCTCAGCTGTAGATCTCTGCAGTTCATCCAGAGTGATCATGGGCCTCTTGGCTGCATCTCTGATCAGTCTTCTCCTTGTATGAGCTGAAAGTTTAGAGGGACGGCCAGGTCTTGGTAGATTTGCAGTGGTCTGATACTCCTTCCATTTCAATATTATCGCTTGCACAGTGCTCCTTGGGATGTTTAAAGCTTGGGAAATCTTTTTGTATCCAAATCCGGCTTTAAACTTCTTCACAACAGTATCTCGGACCTGCCTGGTGTGTTCCTTGTTCTTCATGATGCTCTCTGCGCTTTTAACGGACCTCTGAGACTATCACAGTGCAGGTGCATTTATACGGAGACTTGATTACACACAGGTGGATTGTATTTATCATCATTAGTCATTTAGGTCAACATTGGATCATTCAGAGATCCTCACTGAACTTCTGGAGAGAGTTTGCTGCACTGAAAGTAAAGGGGCTGAATAATTTTGCACGCCCAATTTTTCAGTTTTTGAATTGTTAAAAAAGTTTGAAATATCCAATAAATGTCGTTCCACTTCATGATTGTGTCCCACTTGTTGTTGATTCTTCACAAAAAAATAAAGTTTTATATCTTTATGTTTGAAGCCTGAAATGTGGCAAAAGGTCGCAAAGTTCAAGGGGGCCGAATTCTTTCGCAAGGCACTGTACATACACCTCGGCCAAATACATTTAACCTTTCTGGCGCTGGCGTTCCGCTAGCAACCCACCTGGACAACATCCGGTGAAATTGCAGAGCGCCAAATTCAAAATACAGAAATAGTCATAATAAACATTCATAAGAAATACAAGTATTATACATCGGTTTAAAGATTAACGTCTTGTTAATCCAGCCGCTTTGTCAGATTTCAAAAAGGCTTTACGGCGAAAGCATACCATGCGATTATCTGAGGACAGCGCCCCACTTACAAAAGCATAAACATTTTACAACCAAGTAAAGGAATTACAAAAGTCATAAATAGCGTTAAAAATAATCACTTACCTTTGAAGATCTTCATATGGTTGCAGTCACAAGAGTCCCAGCTACACGATAAATGTTCATTTTGTTCGATAAAGTCCCTCTTTTTAAACCCAAACACTCTGTTTTGTTGGCGCGTTTTGTTCAGTAATCCACTGGCTCAAAGGCGGTCAAAACATGCAGAAGAATACATCCTAATAGTACCGGTAAAGTTTGTCAAAACATGTGAAACAATGTTTATAATTAATCCTCAGGTTATCAATTGTCTAAATAATCAATAATATTTCAACCGGACATTAGCGTATTCAATAGAAAGGAACAACAAAGAAGGGTGCGCACTCGGTCACGCGCGCAAACCAGCACTGCATGATTCTACAGTCCACTGACAGAAAGGTCGTATTCTTCTTAATTTTTCAGAAAACAACCCTGAAACAATGTCTAAAGACTGTTGACATCTAGTGGAAGCCATAGGAACTGCAATCTGGGTCCTAACACATTAGATACTCTATTGGCATTCAATTGAAAATACCCACATCAAAATAATCCCACTTCCTGGATGGCTCAGGTTTTCACCTGCCATATAAATTATGTTATACTCAGACCATATTGTAACAGTTTTAGAAACTTTAGAGTGTTTTCCATCCAAATCTACCAATTGCTGTTGACCCCATGCTGTTGACTATGGGCACGCTTCTCATAAGAAGTTTAAACTCAGTTTTTCACAATTCCTGACATATAATCCAAGTAACAATTCCCTGTTTTAGGTCAGTTAGGATCACCACTTTATTTTAAGAATGTGAAATGTCAGAATAATAGTAGAGATAATTATTTATTTCAGCTTTTATTTATTTCATCACATTCCCAGTGGGTCAGAAGTTTACGTACACTCAATTAGTATTTGGTAACATTGCCTTGAAATTGTTTAACTTGGGTCAAATGTTTTGGGTAGCCTTCCACAAGCTTCCCACAATAAGTTGGGTGAATTTTGGCCCATTCCTCCTGACAGAGCTGGTGTAACTGTGTCAGGTTTTTAGGCCTCCCTGCTCACACATGCTTTTTCAGTTCTGCCCACAAATGTTATATAAGATTGAGGTCAGGGCTTTGTGATGGCCACTCCAATACCTTGACTTTGTTGTCCTTAAGCCATTTGGCCACAACTTTGGAAGTATGATTGGGGTCATTGTCCAAGCTTTAACTTCCTGACTGATGTCTTGAGATGTTGCTTCAATATATACACATCATTTTCATTCCTAATGACGCCATCTATTTTGTGAAGTGCAGCAGTCCCTCCTGCAGCAAAGCACCCCCACAACATGATGCTGCCACCCCCGTGCTTCACTGTTGGGTTGGTGTTCTTCGGCCTGCTAGCCTCCCCCTTTTTCCTCCAAACATATCGACATTTCTCCAAAAAGTATGATCTTTGTCCCCATGTGCAGTTGCAAACCCTAGTCTGGCATTTTTATGGCGGTTTTGGAGCGGTGGCTTCTTCCTTGCTGAGCGGCCTTTCAGGTTATGTTGATCTAGAACTTGTTTTAATGTGGATATAGATACTTCTGTACCTGTTTCCTCCAGCATCCTCACAAGGTCCTTTGCTGTTGTTCTGGGATTGATTCACACTTTTCGCACCAAAGTACGTTCATCTCTAGGATTCAGAATGCGTCTCCTTCCTGAGCGGTATGATGGCTGCGTGGTCCCATGGTGTTTATACTTGCGTACTAATGTTTGTACAGATGAACGTGGTACCTTCAGGCGTTTAGAAATTGCTCCCAAGGATGAACCAGACTTGTGGAGGTCTACACTATTTTTTATGAGGTCTTGGCTGATTTCTTTTGATTTTCCCATGATGTCAAGTAAAGAGGCACTGAGTTTGAAGGTAGGCCTTGAAATACATCCACAGGTAGACCTCCAATTGACTCAAATGATGTCAATTAGCCTATCAGAAGCTTCTATAGCCATGACATCATTTTCTGTTTTTTTCCAAGCTGTTTAAAGGCACAGACAACTTAGTGTATGTAAACTTCTGACCCACTGGAATTGTGATACAGTGTATTATAAGGGAAATAATCTGTCTGTAAACAATTGTTGGAAAAATGACTTGTGTCATGCACAAAATAGATGTCCTAACAGACTTGCCGAAACTATAGTTTGTTAACAAGAAATGTGTGGAGTGGTTGAAAAATGAGTTTTAATGACTCCAACCTAAGTGTATGTAAACTTCCGACTTCAACTGTACATCTCCTCTGCCCAAACCCTCTGCCTTCCAAAGACATGCAGTATAATCCTATTTTACATACAAATATATACAAAATTATACATAAAGCCGGAAGACGTCGAAACAAAGCATTTAAGTCAACTCGGTATATCTCCTGGGTGCGTCTACACATTATTGCGTTGTAAAGGGGAGCATCAGAATTATTTGGTCCCCAATGCAGGCAATCCCTCCCATTTTATTAGTCTGGCAAATGTCTTTATCCCCCGTCTCATTGTAAATATTTCCTCAAGGAAGATCCCAGGCCTCAACGTCTATGCGCAGATGCAGAACGAAAAAGAACAAGAAATGATCCCGAGTCCAGTAAGTCCGACGGAAAGCACCCTGGTGTCCCCGAACACTCCGAGGGAGCTGGTGACTTCTCCGGAGCTTATGGACACAGAGTTGAACACACGGCCCATCGGTGAGTGACTACGCCACTTTTTATTTTTAATTTTTTTTAATCTTTATTTTTATTTCTTTTAATTTATGTATTGTTTTTTTATGAGTTACTAAGTCCAGTACTACAAATGTAATTGAACTTTTACTTCCATTTCTTGTCATATAATTACATTTTGTTCCATCTCTTTCACATACTATATATCGGTTGCCATGAAGATAATCTGTTGTCATTCACGTAAAAGAGACTTTCACTGAGGTTTTGATTAATAAATCGATAGCCCCATTCCACTCAAGGTTTCAGCTAGAGCCTTCATTGTGGAGAAATGTGACTTAACTCATACGGACTGGAATCTCTTCTGACATCTTTCCTCATGTCTCTGTCTCCCATCATTTTATCCTTTCAAGGATGCATCAAATCTCACGCACATGTCAAGTTCTCAACGGAAATCCCCACGTACATCAACATTTAAAAACTCTGGACAACTCCGAAAACAGCAACTCCATTCAGTGTCATGGACTTTTTGAATCATTTGAGCGGACACAATGGTTTTGAGCTTTATACCGGTGCATGTTGGACTTTACTGACTTTGCGGACACTTACTGTGCTCTGTGAAAATCAGAAGAAACTGTATACAGGTTTTTTTTTATTCATAATATATGTCTATCCAATAAAAAAATCATTTTTGATGAAATGTATTTATACAAAGTCAAGTACATAACTACAAATGGAAAGCCAGCATGATCTAAAGAAAAAAAGACACAAAAAAACAACACTCTTTTGGTTAGCTTACTGTAAGTGTCTTACATCCTTTTTCGCTACTGTGTGTCGCTACCAGAGGTGGTACACTATTTATTCAGTATATGATTGAATTTAAAATCACATTTATTTTGTAAATCATGAATGTCTGTGTGATATTTGTGTATTTTAATAACAAATTACAAACTGAAAAACGATATCAATTATTAATACAACAATTTTGTTTCCGTTCACTGTCTCATGGAAAGCTGAGTATGGCACAATACACTTTTGTACTGAAATGTTTTGTTTTTGCTTACAATGTAATAATTTAAAGACAGATACAGGGTTTGGTTGTCTCTTGATTTGGTGATGTTATTGAACTGTTAATCTCTACACTACGAGCTATATTTAACGAGAAACACTAGTTATATGACACTTTGTTTTTTTCCCAATGTAATAGCTTGCCTGAGAACCGTGGTGCTAGCCTGCTACCATGATAGGGACTTCAAGAGAAGCCAATGTAGATGCATTATGTTTTCAGCTCCCTCTGACACCATGCATTAGTTACACCTGATTTCATAGAAGAGAAATGGGCAGAAGACAGTTAATTGGGGGGGGGGGGGGGGGCGCATCAAAATCAGTCAATATCCTCTCAAAGTAACCTTTCCTTCCGAAGTTATCTGACATCCCAATTTGGAGGTTGAAAAAGTTAAAAGAAATACAGCTGCTTTAAGACGGAATATCAAGTGGAGCGTTCAGAGCGAGAAAAAAGAGTAGACTGCCTTTAAGGACAAGACACACCAGGGCATTGAAATAGGGAGAACAGAACAGAACTGAAAGTCTAGTCGGGAATTGAGTTAATGCAGCCAGTCAAGCTCAATGCTGGTTAAGGTTGGTGACACATTTAGGCTAATGGCCCCTAGTCTCTGCCCCTTTTCAAGAACCAAAGGAAGTAGAGCGCAGACAGTAGAGGATGTTAGGGTACATGGATGGTTAACTTGTTTTGAGAAGCAGGGTTAGACGTAGTCGAACCCCGAAGTGTTTCACATTGTGGAATCTGACAGACGTGATTGTTTGATTGATGGTTATGGAATTTCGGAAAGCCCTTCTTATTGTCCTTGTCGTTCCATAAAGACAATGATGGAGGGAAAATTATGATATTTCTGGAATCTTCATATAACCATTATTCTACTGTAGCTGGACAGTGATGCTAAAATATTCCAAGTGACTTGAACTATGTAGCATACATATTGTATGCACACACACGATCACCCACCAACACACAACCTAGAATGTACAGTACCAGTCAAATGTTTGGACACACCTACTCATTCAAGGGTTTTTCTTTATTTTTACTATGTTCTACATTGTATAATAATAGTGAAGACATCAAAATTATGAAATAACACATATGGAATCATTTAGTAACCAAAAAAGTGTTAAACAAATCAAAATATATTTTAAATTTGAGATTCTTCAAAGTAGCCACCCTTTGCCTTGATGACAGTTTTGCACTCCCTTGGCATTCTCAAAACCAGCTTCACATGGAATGCTTTTCAAAAAGTCTTGAAGGAGTTTCCACAAATGCTGAGCACTTTATGGCTGCTTTTCTTTCTCTAATGTCCATTGCTCGTGTCTCTTGGACCAAGCAAGTCTCTTCTTCTTATTGGTGTTCTTTAGTAGTGGTATATTTGCAGCAATTGGACCATGAAGGCCTGATTCACACAGTCTCCTCTCAACAGTTGATGTTGAGATGTGTCTGCTTCTTGAACTCTGTGAAGCATTTATTTGGGCTGCAATTTCTGAGGCTGGTAACTCTAACAAACTTATCGTCTGCAGCAGAAGTAACTTTGGGTCTTCCTTTTCTGTGGTGGTCCTCATGAGAGCCAGTTTCATAAGAACACTTGATGGGTTTTGCAACTGCACTTGAAGAAACTTTAAAAGTTCCGCATTGACTGACCTTCATGTCTTAAAGTAATGATGGACTGTTGTTTCTCTTTGCTTATTTGAGTTGTTCTTGACATAATATGGACTTGGTCTTTTACCAAATATGCTATGTTCTGTGTACCAGCCCTAACTTGTCTCAACACAACTGATTGGCTCAAATTCAGGAAAGAAGGAAAGGAAAGAAATTCCACAAATGAACATTTAACAAGGCGCACCTGTTAATTTAAATGCATTCCAGGTGACTACCTCATGAAGCTGGTTGAGAGAATGCCAAGAATGTGCAAAGCTGTCAAGGCAAAGGGTGGCTACTTTGAAGAATCTCATGTAAAATATATTTTGATTTGTTTAACACTTTGTTGGTTACTACATAATTCCACATGTGTTATTTCATAGTTTTGATGTCTTCATTATTATTCTACAATGTATAAAACAGTATAAATAAAGAAAAACCCTTGAATGAATAGGTTTGTCCAAACTTTTGACTGGTACTGTAATCGAGAAAGAAAAGGACAATGTTCATGTCTTTGACCTTAGAAATAAGAGGTATTTTCAGATAGATATGGACTGGATACACCAATGTATTGTATGAATTCAGATGTAATATACTAACTCATTGTTACATTGCTATCTTCCAATAGTGTTTCATAGCAAAACTTCTTAGATATTTCATTATGGAAAAGTGCCCATCCTCCGGTTTAAACATGTATATTTGAGGCTGCATGCTAGTACTTTTTTAAATAACAAACCTAATTTCATCTTCTGTTTATTTTGTTTGATTTTTTTCTTACAAATTGACGAGACAGGCTATTTCCTCTCAGAAAGACTACTATAAAGTTGCAATTATTTTATGTATATCAGAAATGTTGACATTGTAACAAATGACTGGTTGAACTACAGGATATATAACTCCATCAGAGCAGCAGGAAACTATTGCAATATGACCCTATATTTACTTCTGTTTATCGTCACATTAAAAGATTTGAGAGACTTTTCTGAGTGAATGGTCGCTTTAACATAAGTCTTCGAATTACAAGCTTTGCGTGCTCCATCTAAATATTTTGACCTATAGAACAATGGCGGGGCTCTCAGAGCAACCCCTTAGGCAATATTCAGCTGAGAACGATTCCACCGGCCCACACTGGCTCAAGTTAAGCACCTTCTGCCTTTGAATCCTTCAGGTTCACAAATGGAGGCGGACAGGTGGATCTTCCTTGAAGCTCTGCTGGCAAGTGATAGGGAAACTGGCCCGGGATGTTCAGACATATTGTGATGTCACAGGACAGGAACCCAAGGTGTGGGCTGAGCTGTATACAAACGACAGACTAGCTAGAGCAAGAGACGGGCATGTCCAGTTTTCAACAGCCTGAATGTCTTGTTTCTAAAGCAGTTCTAATATGGACACCGTAAAACCTTGTTTAACATCTGAAACAAGGTCTGATTCTACCAGTTAAACCAGCAGTATGGTGTCCATTTTAGGACCGTATCCAGGTGTGTGAAGGCATTAAATGGAAACCAGCAGACACTCACGCTTCACGAGGACTTGATTTTGTTCATCCCTAAGCTATAATTTCGCTCTCTTCCCCCATAGATTTAGTGAGATTATTTTTGTAGACAGAGTTTTATTACTGTAAAGCTTTTATATAAAAATACAAAAGTTTAGGTGTACAATGTTTATTGTTTTGACCTTAAATGTGCTGTGCGTAATTGTTTTATGCATTTACAATCATATTTATTAAATGGAAAGAAAGTTGATGTTAACAGTGTTTTCATTTTTTTTTTTTACAATATTTGTAAAAAAAAAATACTATGTATTTGCGGAAGTTATATTCAACCTATAAAGAAAATGGAATCAAACAGGTGTTGGTATTTTCTTATCCAGGCATACATGATAAATACATTGACAAATGTTGCATTTACCTATACATGAATACTTGGTAAATACAATGACAAATGTCTTTTCTCATATGCGTACTTCGAGAGATAAACACATTGACATACAGTAGGTGTAGTAGATTTTGACTTAGTATCTCATAAGTGGTTCCAGTAATGGTATACTTGATAATATGTCAACTTTAAGTAATAGCACAAACCTTACCATGCATAAAGCACTCAATATAGCCTATTCTTTTATCAACAACAATGACTTCACTGTAAAATCCTCATCATGCTTCCTGTCCTGTGAGGGTATCCGAGGCAACATAACACAAGAGTGGTGATGATGGTGAAAATTCTGACGGTAATACAGAACCCTGTGTCCCTAGCAAAGGGTTAATGAGAAAGAGAGAGAGAGAGAGAGAGAGAGAGAGAGAGATGGAGAAAGAGAGGGAGCGATGGAGACAGTGACAGAAAGAGAGAGGGAGAGAAACAAGAAAAGGGAGAGCGAAAGAGGCAGAAAGGAGATGATCGAGCGATAGAAGAGGCAGATGGAGAAGAGACGGGGATAGGGAGAGAGATAGAGATATGGAGGGAGGGAGAGAGAGCGGAATGGAGAAATAAGGAGAGAGACAGAACAATGGAAAGAGAAACGGAGACGAGAAAAGTAACGTCCAGGGCCATTAGTGATGCATGGTGATGCCTCATCAGATTGACTTGAGGGACTCTTTAATCGTTCAAAGTCAGACCAGGGCCAGTGCCCTGGGAGACGGAGGGGAGATTAACCAAAGATCAATGCCAACAGGGGGCCAAGCCCAGTGCTCCCTAATGCTGCTCCTGACATCTCAAGGAAACGGACTGCAGTGCCCCAGACACCCAGCAGCCAGAGCACACAACACAGCACAGTGTAGCCCTGCTGCCTATATAGGGCTGGTATTATTAAACTGAAGAAGAGACACACAGACAGACACAGAGAGAGTAAGGCGTTTCACACTGTTGAAGTAAGATATGCAATGATGACATTCAACTTGCAATGCCAATATTAGCCAAATTTGCCAGAGAGAGAGAGAGAAAGAGAGAGAGAGAATGGCATCAAACACTTTTAAGTTAATCATGTGATTGCATTTCTAGCGTTTGATCATTGATGATCAGTAATACACCGGTTTTAGCAATGACTTTTTTTTGCTCCTTTGCACCCCAGTATCTCACATTCATATTTTGCACATCTATCACTCCAGTGTTTAATTGCTAAATTGTAATTATTTCACCACTATGGCTTATTTTTGCCTACCTACCTCATTTGCACACACTGTATATAGACTTTTCTATTGTGTTATTGACTGTACGTTTGTTTATCCCATGTGTTACTCTGTGTTGTTTGTGTCACACTGCTTTGCTTTATCTTGGCCAGGTCGCAGTTGTAAATGAGAACTTGTTCTCAACTGGCCTACCTGGTTAAATATAGGTGAAATATATATATTTTTCAATTATAGAGTTAGCACCACCCCTGATAATGTCAACATCAATAGTCAATAGATGTCACGTTGAGTTAAAGCCCAGACTTAAAGTCAGCGAGTCTAGCTTTGAAGAAAAGAAGACGTAATTGCTTGAAGAGAGAGGAGGTTTAGAGGGGAGGACAGGAGGAGGACAGCAGACTGTGTGTGTGTGTGTGTTTCTGGTGGGACAGCGCCCTGGGTAGTTAAAGCCCCTTCTTAGCCTTTACATCAATCAAAGACAAGGAACTGCATAGTTATAACACAGTCCAGGAGCACACCCCCATTTTCATCGACGGGGCTGCAGTGGAGCAGGTTGAGAGCTTCAAGTTCCTTGGTGTCCACATCACCAACAAACTAACATGGTCCAAGCACACCAAGACAGTCGTGAAGAAACCTATTCCCCCTCAGGAGACTGTAATTATTTGGCATGGGTTCTCTGATCCTCAAAAGGTTCTACAGCTGCACCATCGAGAGCATCCTGACTGTTTGCATCACTGCCTGGTATGGAAACTGCTAGGCCTCCGACCGCAAGGCAGTACAGAGGGTAGTGCGAACGGCCCAGTACATCACTGGGGCCAAGCTTCCTGCCATCCAAGACCTCTCTACCAGGCGGTGTCAGAGGAAGGCCCTAAAGATGGTCAAAGACTCCAGCCACCCTAGTCTTAGACTGTTTTCTCTGCTACCACTTGGCAAGCGGTCCTAGAGGCTTCTAAACAGCTTCTACCCCTAAGTCATAAGACTCCTGAACACCTAATCAGATGGCTACCCAGACTATTTGCATTGTCCCCCCCCCCCCCGCCTCCCCTCTTTCACACCGCTGCTACTCTCTGTTGTTATCATCTATGCATAGTCACTTTAATAACTCTACAAATACACATATTACCTCAACTAACCGGTGCCCCTGCACATTGACTCTGTACCGGTACCCCCCTGTATATAGTCTCGCTATTGTTATTTTACTGGTGGCTCTTTAACTACTTGTCACTTTTATTTCTTATTCTTATCCTTATTTTTTTCAACTGCATTGTTGGTTAGGGGCTCCTAAGTAAGCATTTCACTGTATTTGGCGCATTTGACTAATACCATTTGATTTGATTTCATTTTCCTCTGAAGGCAACTCAAGAAGTAGCCCTTTCCTGCAGTCAAATGACCTAGTAGTCCCATGGATGGAATGTTATACATGTTTTTCAGAATTTCATAAAACCCCGCCAAAAATCGGGTGTTTCTATGTCAAACAGTTTTGTTATATTTTAGTCTTCAGTGATGTATATAAAGTGTAGTATTGGGATGCAAACTATTTTGATTTTATTTTACCAGGTAAGTAGACCGAGAACATACTCTCATTAACAGCAATGACCTGGGGAATAGTTACAGGGGATGAATGAGCCAACTGGAAGCTGGGAATGATTAGGTGGCCATGATGGTCAGATTGGGAATTTAGCCTGGACAAAGTGCTATGTGATCTTTAGTGACCATAGAGAGTCAGGACATCTGTTTAAAGTCCCATCCAAAAGACAACACCCCCAACAGACTCTACAGGATGGTAACATCAGAAAGTTGAACAATGAGACAATATTTCTGTAATGGAAGGGTCCGTTGGTGCTTAAAGAATATGATGTCAGATCAGTCATTGTTTTGGTAGATTGTTACTGATGATAGGACGTCGTAATTGAAAGTCTACTTTGAAAGATACAATTCTAGTTATCAGATTTACATCAAAATGTCGCAAACATTTTTGATTAAACATGAAACTATTTGTGAGAAGATAAAATGTGATTTTAGCTTCTAAATGAGAGAATTGTTCAATAAGAAAAACTTATGCTCAATCAGTAACCCCACTCACGGGAGCACAGACTTTGGTTAGAAGGATGAAACACGCCCCTTCTCCTCACCAGTACTAAAGCCCTTGTAACAATCATTAACAGTTAGTTCCAGAAATGTAAGGACCGTTGTCCGAATGTTAAAAAGGGTGAATTTCATCGTGCAAGTGACGATCACCACGCTGGGATGGTGAATTTCGACTAGACCAGCCAGAATACAGCACAAGCTGAAAAGAAAAAAGAAGTGATACATCCTAGATGTCGAGTTATCAGCTGCAGCTGTAAACATATGTGGCCTAGGAAATGACAGACAATCTCCTGAGAATGACAGGGTACGTCAACGTATCCGCTCTACAAAGCCACGACCAGAAAGATTCTTCAAAGGACAATGGCGATCTCTGCTGGTCAAACCAGTCTTCCATCTTCGACCCATCTTTCGATGCACAGCTCAGAGTAAATATATATCTTGCATTTTTCTTTTCCGAATGGGCGGTTAATAGAATGCATAAGATTCTGTATTTACAGAAGCATAGCTTCTCAAGGTCCGATAAAGACCCAATACCCTTGTCCCTCAGTCGTCCTGCTCTTTCTTTCAAACCCAACCCCCTTCCTAAAGTGTAACCAGCCATCTTATATCGGGTTTGTCCACTAGGGACTTCATGACATGATTAGTAATCGATGTATGATCTATCCTGTGTATATATGTAATTATGTGTGATTAGTAAATAAATAATTAAGCCAATTTGTGTATCGCTGATTCAATTTGTTAGCCAGGGTTCGTGCAGATAACCAGGTACTTAAGATAATCAGAATGAGACTGAATAAGGTGATGATTAATAATTGACTACTATTGATATAAAAGATCTTCAAATTAGTTTATTCAGAAGACAGCAACTCCATGAACACTCTTCCATGGTGCCCCAGGTTATTAATGAGTACATTTTTGCATGGTTTAATTCATTCACGTAATTAATTTGATATTTTCACCTGTCATCTCATTTAATCAGTCAGAGACACGACCCTACAAAGGGCAATGTCCCCAGTCACTGCCCTGGGATATTTTATTTAACCAGAGGAAAGAGTGCCTCCTACTGGCCCTCCAATACCACTTCGAGCAGCATCTGGTCTCCCATTGAGGGACCAAGCAGGACCAACCCTGCTTAACTTCAGAGGCAAGCCAGCAGGAGGGTGCAGAGTGGCATGCTTCTGACATGGTACAGATGCCTTCTTTGTTTTAAGCCCATGTGAGGCGTATACTTTTGTTTCAAAGTAGATTTGTTTAAGACTACCAAGAAACACTCTGTGTGACCCTGATTTAGCCTACTGCAGTACATTAATTCCTTTACAGACAACAACCTGTATTCCTGGTAGTGGTCGTTCCACATCAGTAGACCTCTCAGAAGGACTATTCATCCTGGATCAACATTTACACCCAAATATAAAAGATTTCTGCACATTTTCCCAGTAAATGACCAAGGTGATGTTGTTCCTTTTAGCGTGATATCATATATTTATGGACAATAATTCTGATAAAAAGCAATAGTAGGACATGTCTTCACTTTGAGCCGACACCTCAAAATCTAGCAAACACACACCACCCAGGAACTGTAGAAGTACATCACACAGTGAACCATGGAGGTTAGAAACGGGACCTCTAATACAGGGACACCAGCATGCAGTGTAGCAGTAACAAACCAGCCGTCCTCTCTCTATTAACTCTCTACTAACACATGATGGAACCCTGTGTCGTGTACTTCAGAGAGGGAGCTGGCTGTCCCTCGAGGAAGGAAGGAAGTAGGGAGGGCTACATATATGGATATATATATTTACCAAAAAAAATATGGGGGATTGGAAATGATGCAGACAATTACATTGGAAGCAACATTCTTTCCGCAATATTAAGCTGATCCACCCTCCAAAAAAAAAAAAAAAAAAAAAAGGAAGTAGAGGACACTGGTGAGGTCCTCTCCTCTGCGATTTGCATGCTCTAATATTAATTGCCATTGGAAATGCTTTATTTCAGTAAAGGGGGTTCCCTGAGGGGACAGGTCTACAGAGAGGCTTCAGAGCAGAGAGTTAGAGGGAGAAATGCCTTTGCTGGTAACCTTCTAAAGCAGCAGAGTGGAGAGGGACTGGTAAGAAGTGTGCAGACAGTAGCATGCACACATACATACACACAAACACATGCATTGCAAACAAACACACACATACATATGAACACGCAATGGCAATTGTCTTGGTAGAAACATTCACAGAAAGACAACACACACACAAAGACACCAACACACACAAATAATTCATTTTATAGTTCTACTGATTACTCCTTTAATTCATTCTAGGGGTGTTCTGTGTATGCAATATTTTGAATGAAGACCAGGTTTCTACAATAGGCCTTTTGTTTTGACTACAGAGGGTGTGTTAATCTATTGAGTTTACAATTAATGTGATTTGACAATGATGTCCCTACAGGAGGCTAAACAAGGCTTTGACAATACAACAGACACACACACGCGCATGCACGCACAGTAGCCCAGCTGTATGTAAACAGGCACACACGCATGCATACATGCACAGCCTCCCACAGCCTCCCACACACACACACACACACACACACACACACACACACACACACACACACACACACACACACACACACACACACACACACACACACACACACACACACACACACACACACACACTCGTCATCGCCTTCTCAAGATCATTAACATACAGTACCCGGGAGTTTAATGGTCTTACACGTTAATGTTCTCTCCTTGGAAGGGGAGCTTACAGCCAGGTATTTAAAACTGAGTTCAATGAGGTTGAACTCTTTAGTTATTGGGCCATGGTGCTGAATACTGAATACACACACACACACACACACACACACACACACACACACACACACACACACACACACACACACACACACACACACACACACACACACACACACACACACACACACACACACACCCACACACACACACAACACAGACACAGACACACACACAACACACACACACAGACACAGACACACAACACACACCCACACTCACACTCACTTTCTTGCATAATGATTGATTGGTGAACTCGTAATACCTTCAGACACTTTTATGATAAGTGCAACGGTAAAAAGAAAAGACAGACAACATTCAGAGAAATAAAGGTTGTAGTCATTATGAAGCAGTTTATGCAGTTTGCTTTTGGTATTGAAACGTTACTAGCAACTCAAACAAATATGAAGCCTAGATGCAGTGAGACTGACAGGTTTTCATTAGAAGCCACTTGGGCGCCTCATATTCCTCGCTTATCTCTGTTTCTATGATAGCTCTGTTTAAAACTCAGTTGCGTTGTGTTATGAATGCTGTAGAGTAGAAGTCAAATCTAGTCAAATCTAGTTTTGTTTCGTATTTTAGTAATTTTACCAATTTAGTAATTGGTAATGAATAGATAATAAAGGCTGTATTCTGAATAGAAAAAGATGATCCAGCTGATCATCAACACAATTCTTTCCAAAAAAGTGTATTTTTAACTTCCTGTTCATCTTTTCTGTGATTCAATTGAAAGGAAATCTAAGAGATTAAAATGGATTCATAATTAATTGAGGCAAAATGACATTTTCATAAAACCAGAATGAAACTAGCTGGTGCACAGACAGTCAGTCATATTATCTGATAATATCAATGAGAGCCATATCTCTTGATGATTGCCAATTAAATGCATGACATTTGTCCTTTCCTTTGGCACTTGTGAGTGCAGAAACCAGGAGCTATCGTAAGCTTTTAGTCAAACTAAACGTTTTCATCATTCATGGGACTAAAATGCAATTTCTGTGAACTACACCAGCCTATGGAATTCTTTCATTAGACAGATGGAAATTTAGCAGAGCGTAAATTATCAGAAGTGCTCAACATGGCACACCATGTTGGCAAAACATTTGTCTAATTTAAGGTTTCTTAAACTATGGGTCGTGACCCAAACTGTGCCCATGGGCATGTGAGAGGTGGGCTTCTTAATTTGGGTCGTTGGATGACAATGTGGGTCCCGGGAGAACAGTCCATTTCTCTTTTGGGTCACGAGCTAAAAACGTTTAAGAACCCCTGGTAATGGGTACAGTATTTAGCTTGGAACTCAATACCCTTTTGTAGAACATCATAGAGAGTTTATTGTGTGTATTTGTTGAGCAACAGTCATTGGAGTACCATTATTCATCCAATACCCTGACGATATGAACATGGTTGTGTTTCAGTTTGTGGTGTAGGGCCTGTAGTTTTTCCTGTTCATATCCCCGTCACATGATCAGGAAAATCTCCTGGCTCAAGTTATGAGGGGTTTTAAAGTTAACAGTCGCAGCAGTACGCTTTTCCCTCAACAGGGGGAGGTGTGGCTCTGTCAGATTAAAGTACCTTACACTGTGAGTCGATCTGCAACATACTGAGAGAACAGACCACCCTAAAGGCTCTCAGCTCCTGAAATGACAGACAATGAACAAGAGCAGTCAGGTAGACAGGATATATGGCCTACCGCGTATCTGTAGCCTACTGGATTTAATAGGACTTGACATACTACAGGTTTCCACTAACAGAACCAGACTGTGGAAGTTCACTTCCATACAAAGGCTATGCTGGACATGTATGTATCCAAGTATGCATGATTGCCATGTTACAGGCATAGTAGAATGACACGCCACTATAGTAAAGAGTACGGTATGGTTTAACAAAACAGTGGCAGTTGACCTCCATAGAAAGGTTAGGTCTATTCATTGAGCATGTATTTATACTTCTTATGGGACAAGTTCTTTATAGATCACTGTACTTACTGTATGTTCCTTCCAGGCACACATCTGTGGTACAATATGGTACAATATCAGTAGCTTATTGTTCTATGAAGTTTGATCCAGATCAACAAAACAACATCAAAACAGAACCAGAGAGAAAAAAAATATATTTTCCCACTAGAAGAGGAATAGCAAAGCTTTCATGTCTGCAGCGCAGGATACGGGTCGACGCCCACTGTGTGTACCGCACACAGTAAGATAACACTGAGAGCGACGTCACTGATGGGCACAGCGACACTGAGATCCCATGCCTGGGTTCAGAGACATCTTGAATTAGCAGCAATTACAGATTCTCCTGCTTTCTACGTATGCTTCTTCTAACGGGGATACATATACCCATGCAAGGATGGAGGGATGAGTAGAGAAGAAGGGAAGAGAGCAGGATAGAGGGGGTGTACGTAAGGGGAGTAGGGAGGAAGAGGGAGGTGGAGATGTGGGAAAAGAGGAGAAGAGATGAGGATAGAGGGAATGAGGGAATGGAGGGAGGGAGATTTGTGAGAAGAGGAGCTTTTAGGTCATGTTGTAATTATCGTTTTATTCCCCGTCAGAGAAAAATCTAGAAGGAGGCTGTCTGACAGGAATATCACTGACTGGGAGGTGAATGACGATCTTCTTCTCAAAACCTCATGTCTCTGTCATAAAGGCTTTGGAAGAATGGGAATTCAATTTAGACTTTATACACAGAATAGGACCAGCACCCACCTGTGGTTATATCCAGGCGCGGTATGTGCCATACGGTATTGGCACATAGCTGAGTAAAAGACTGCCTCTTTCATACAGGCTATTGAACTAAGGCGCCATGGACGTTGGAGAGAAATGAAATAGATACATCTGTTGTTATAGCCAGGTGTGCTGTGTGTGATAAGATATTGGCACATAGATATAGGACAAGGCGAATGTCTATATCTGTATTCTAATACACTAAGGATTTTAAGCTGAGGGATTTTCTCCTCCCACAATGTTGGGACGCTTTTCTTCCTTTCTGGGTCAAAAGAAGTGTGTCGTCCTCCCACATGGTATTGTCTACTTTGAGTATACCAAACATTAAGAAAATGTTCCTAATATTGTGTCTGGGTCCCACTTTAAACGAAGTACAACTTATAAAGGTTTTATATAGCATACAAAAGGCTTCATAAGCGCTACATGAATGCTTCACAAATCATCTATAATCGTGTGTCATACTTTATAAATGGTGTGTTAAGAATGACATAACCATTCCCACTAAATAGTGAAATGCCAAATGTGACATAACGCACTACGTATGTTCATACACCATTTATACAGTATGACATAGGCTTATAGATGATTTGTGAAGTATTTATGTAGTGCTTATGTAGCCTTTATATATACTCTGTATTAAGCCTTTATTAGCTGTACTTTGTTAAAAGTAGGACCTTTTGTCTATTTCCCCAGTCGTTGTGTTTGGAATTGCATGGTTACTATTGCATCATGTCAATGACATTATGACGTCATTTTGCTACCAAGGCAAAGCCTATAAAAGCACAGGTACAGCTACTCAGTGGGTATAACAGTAATCATGCCCAGACGTAAACGATCAACTACTCGCCTAGTCCGCAGGAGGCATAGAGCCACGCGGAACCGCGAGGCATAGGAGGAGAGTTGGCCGGAGGAGACGTTAGGTAAGAGTACTGACCATCAGCTCCCTCTTAGGTAGGCCTAAGTGTCCTTTGGGCTGCAAAGCTCACTGGGAAAAAGTATTCGAAACAACTTGGCTATATTTAGCCTTCAAATATAGATTTGATATACAGTTGTATACATGTAGGCTTGGATTATTTTAGATTTCAATAGTCTAACTTCTAGGACCCCCTGCACTCCACACTCACTCATTGCTATGTATGACTTTCAATGACTTAACAAGTCAATAGGCTAACATTGTTTTATGTCCACAGCTCAGTTTGAAATGCAGTGCTTCATTGTCCTCAAAGACAAACTGCATTAAACAGAATGAAATACTTTTCTTACCGTCAGTAAGGTATCCCATCAGCTGCACTGCTGCACTTATAACCTATGGGCCCTTGCGTAAAATCTTCAACTAGGCCTACCTAACAGATGAGTGATGCCATGCTGTCCTGTTTTCCCCAACTCTTAAAATGGTAAATACACAATTTTGTTCCGCATGAGACCACTGCCCAAAATGTTGTGTGTGTCTTCAGTCAAGTTTTCAAGATATTGGACTTTCAAGAAGCAAAATATCACCTGCCACGTCATGATTTTTACATTATTATGATAATGCGGCCAGTGACACTTTGCTTCTTGAAAGTCCAATATCTTGAAAATGTACAGTGACTTCAGAAAGTAGTTAATACCCCTTGACTTATTCCACATTATGCTGTGTTACAGGCTGAATTCAAAATGTATTAAATAGTTTTAAAAAATGCCACCCCTCTACAGACAATACCCCATATTGACAAAGTGAAAACATGTTTTTAGAAATATCTCATTTACATAAGTGTTCACACCCCTGAGTCAATACTTTGTAGAAGCCCCTTTGGCAGCAATTACAGCTGTGTGTCTTTGTCACGCCCTGAACTTAGTATTCTTTGTTTTCTTTATTTTTTTGGTTAGGTCAGGGTGTGACATGGGTGATTATATGTTTTTGTCCTGTCTAGGGTTTTTGTATGTTTATGGGGTTGTTACCAGTCTATGGGTTTTGTATGTCTATGGTTGCCTAGATTGGTTCTCAATTAGAGGCAGCTGTTTATCGTTGTCTCTGATTGGGAACCATGTTTAGGCAGCCACATACCTTGAGCATTTCGTTGGTGATTATCTATGTCTAATGGATGTTGCATGTTTGCACTCAGTGTTGATAGCGGTCATTTTGTTATTTTGTTTGTTTAGTGTACTTCGTGTTATTTCGGCTTACCTTAAAAGTATGTATTCACATCACGCTGCGCTTTGGCCTCCTCACTACGACGAGCGTGACAGTCTTTCTGGGCCTTTAAGAGCTTTCCACACCTGGATTGTGCAACATTCGCCCGTTATAATAAAACAAATTCTTCAAGCTCTGTCATAGTGGTTGTTGATCATTGCTTAACAACCATTTTCAGGTCATGCCATAGATTTTCAAGTAGATTTAAGTCAAAACTGTAACTTGGCCACTAAGGAACATTCAGTTTTCTTGGTAAGCAACTTCAATGTAGATTTGGCATTGTTTTAGGTTATTGTCCTGCTGAAATGTACATTTATCTCCCAGTTTCTGGTGGAAAGCAGACTGAACCAGGTTTTCCTCTAGGATTTTGACTATGCTTAGTGCCATTTTATTTTATTTTTTTATCCTGGAAAACTCCCCAGTCCTTAACAATTACAAGCATACCCATAACATGATAAATCCACCACTAGGCTTGGAAATAATTGAGAGTGGTACTAAATAATGTGATGAATTGGATTTGCCACAAACATAACACTTTGTATTAAGGACAAAAAATGAATTGCTTTGCCACATTTTTTGCAGTATTGTTTTAGTGACTTATTACAAAAAAAAGATTAATATTTTTGAATATTTGGCTTCCTTTTCACTCTGTGAACTATAATGTTGTTGATCCATCTGCAGTTTTCTCCTAACACGGCCATAAAATTCTGTAACTGTTTAAAAGTCACGGTTGGCCTCATGGTGGAATCCCTGAGTGGTTTCCTTCCTCTCCGGCAACTGAGTTAGGAAGGACCCCTGTATCTTTGTAGTGTCTGGGTGCATTGATAGACCATCCAAAGTGTAATTAATATCTTCACCATGCTCAAAGGGATACTCAATGTCGGATTTATTTTTATCCAACTACCAATAGGTGCCCTTCTTTGCGAGGCATTTGAAAACCTTCCTGGTCTTTGTGGTTGAATCTGTGTTTAACATTCACTGCTTGACTGAGGTACCTTACAGATAATTGTACTTGTAGGGTACAGAGATGAGGTAGTCATTCAAAAATCATGTTTATTAAACACTTTTATTGCAACCTTTAAGTCCATGCAACAGATGTGACTTATTAAGTACATTTTCACTCCTGAACCTATTTAGGCTTGCCATTCATTACGAGTGGTGGAATACTTACCGGCACAAGACATTTCAGCTTTTCATTAACATTTTTTTTTTTTTAAATCAATAAAACATAATTCCACTTTGACATTATGGGGTAGTGTGTGTAGGCCAGTGACACCGAATCTCAATTAAATCAATGTTAAATTCAGGCTGTAACAAAACAAGATGTGGAATAAGTCGATGGTGTGAATTCTCTCTGAAGGCACTGTAAATACCAAAGATACGTTTCTGAGGGGATTCTCCCTTCAAACTGTTGTCAAATAAATCCAGATACCTAAGTAAAATAAGCATTAGGTCTAAAACATAGGTAACAAATGTGAGAAAGGTGGAAATTACACTCCCGCTCCAAGCGTGGATGTACAGCATGCACAATGGACATGCAGGACCAGACCGAGCATACAATACCATGAACATTTTGTCTCATTACTCCCATTTTGCCGTTTTGACATTTAGAAAGATGAGGGTCTCAGACATTTATTTCCCAATGCTCAATATTGACCGTTTTAGCACCGATTTGACTTTGAACCGAATTATACTGCTATTGTTGTTATAATACCTCATCAGGGAAAGAAATGACCTTGAACAGTCTCTGAGAAGCCAACGTGTATGCTAAGCCTTATGTCTGTTCTTTCCTTCATCCTCGGAGTATGTCCAAAATACTGAACACATTTGTACAGTACCTCTACTTGAGGTATTTTTTACCACATGTGGTAAATGTGCAATCTTTTCAAGAAATTAGCAATCCTACCCACCAGCAAGACTGGCATATTCTCACACCCACCTATATCGTACACCTAGTTACATTTCCCATATATTCCATCTATGCATTTTTCTTGATTTCCATTAGGTGGCACTGTGCACATGCAGTATTGGGCACACTGCTGAACAGTCTGATGACTTTCTCCATCTTCAAAGTTTATCTAAAAGCCATTATTGACTCATCAGTGTGTCTGTATTCCCAAATCACATCAATAAAATCACCTTATTAACATTAACATTTTATGGCCGCTGCAGTTATAATAATTTTATAATTACAGAAAGGAACCCCCATCTTACCCGAAGTAGCCGAGTCGACACTCTTTCACAATGCAGACTTGAGTCAGCAAAAAGAAAGGGCCTATACCATGTTTGGTAACACACAGTGTATTTAGATAGGGACTTCTCCATCACTTTAGGTGCTGAGTATTTTTCCTCTTTTGGTTTGAAGCCAAGTACTACATCAGCTCATGCCAGACTTTCCAATATTTGGAGCAGTACTTGTATGAGAAAAGTGCTTAGCTGGATGTGCACTGTCAATGAACACAACTGTTGGCACTAACTAGGTGGCTGCTTTGTCTATCGTCCGATTGGATGCAACCGGTAGGTGTTCATCCAATAGGAATTGGGGGCTCATTATGGGATTAGAATTTCTTCTCATCCATTTCTATGGTGTAGAGTTGATGGTGTCGTCTTGTCTCGAATGAGCTAAGGCATCTTATTGGCCCACATGTTCATCTTGGAATACTCAAAAATGCCAACTCTCACTTACACAATATTAATTAGGACGGGCTCGTGGTAATGACTGGAGCGGAATCAGTGGAATGGTATCAAATACATCAAACACAGTCCATTCTGGTCATTATTATGAGCTGTCCTCCCATCAGCAGCCTCCTGTGAAAGTAATATATATATATATATATATATATATATATTTCTATGATTGGTACGGCAATTGGATTGAATGCTGCACAGTGGGTGTTTTTGAGAAAGAATGGCCCCTGGCCTCTGGCGATAGACAAAATGATCATGAATAAACGTGTGTTTGTTGGAAACTATGCAGGTCTTTCTTGACAGTCTGTAGCCCTTCCAGGATATCACAAAAAATATATACTTCAAAGGAGAACTTCAGTGTAATGCAGGAAATGTAAAATTGTAGTGTATTTGAGGTTTGACATTGCAGACTTGATTTTTCCTTAAGATCAGAGAACATATCAAATTCATTCCACACATAGACACAAAACGAAATGTTTAGTCAGCAATAGCTACAACTCTGGGGTTTCCCTGCCCTAATTAGATAGCATTTTTAATGTGTACACCCACACATGAGTACACACACCACGTAGCCTGGAAACATATAGGGTTGTTTTTGGAAATGCAGATATAGGCAGCCACATGCAGGCAGCACTTGTAATTACTATTCATTATGAAAAATGTAGGCTGAATTAAGGGATGATAAAAACGTATCCCCTTAACCCTATCAGTCCCGAGACCCCAGCAAAAATCAGCTTTTCATTTATCTGACTTTCATTTACCTGCATATCCAGCCCATATATTTAGCCTCACAATTAAGTGTTTTACCATTTTCTATTCAGGACAACCCGGGCTACAAGTACAACACTAAACAATTTGACATGAACAGTTGCATTCATGACTATTACTGACATATATCAATAAAAAAACAAGATCAGCCAAAGTAAAAACCGGATGAAAATGAATTTATATGATTGCTGTAAGTACAGAAATGGTTTGCTCAGTGGGAAATGAATATCCAACTCAACTGTGTTGAGGTTGTGACAGCAGTTCTGTCAGCTTATTACAGTATTATAGACACTACATCATGGGATTTCCCATGATCTTCTATGTAGAAGACACCCTTATCTTCCAACAACTCTTGTGTAGCTTGTGAGCGTCAGAGCAAAACATGTTACATGTGCATGAGAGTCAGTTTTTAATAGATAGCTTTTACTGTAATAGTTTAGAGCTTAAACCATTCAGACTCTACAGATGTTTTTGTAAAAAGACCCGGTCCCGGGTCCCTTCGGTAACCGCCGTTGTCTCACAAACACCGTTCTAGCTCAGCCCTTGTTAATCAAGAGATTAATCCAATTAATCCAAAAACTATAGTTTTGGCAAGTCTGTTAGGACATCTACTTTGTGCATGACACAAGTCATTTTTCCAACAATTACTCATTATTGATTATTTCACTTTTCATTCACCGTATCACAATTCCACATACGCTAAATTGACTGTTAAACAGCTTGGAAAATTCCAGAAAATTATGCTATGGCTTTAGAAGCTTCTGATAGGCTAATTGGCATAATGTGAGGCAATTGGAGGTGTACCTGTGGATGTATTTCAAGGCCAAACTTCAAACTCAGTGCCTCTTTGCTTGACATCATGGGAAAATAAAAAGAAATCAGCCAAGACCTCAGAAAAAAAAATAGTAGACCTCCACAAGTCTGGTTCATCCTTGGGAGCAATTTTTAAACGCCTGAAGGTACCACGTTCATCTGTAGAAACAATAGTGCGCAGGTATAAACACCATGGGACCACGCAGCCGTCATACCGCTCAGGAAGGAGTCGTGTTCCGTCTCCTAGAGATGAATGCACTTTGGTGCGAAAAGTACAAATCAATCCCAGAACAACAGAAAATGACCTTGTGAAGATGCTGGAGGAAACAGGTACAAAAGTATCTATATCCACAGTAAAACGAGTTACATATCGACATAACCTAAATGGCCGCTCAGCAAGGAAGAAGCCACTGCTCCAAAACCTCCATAGAAAAGCCAGACTACGGTTTGCAACTGCACATGGGGACAAAGATCATACTTTTTGGAGAAATGTCCTCTGGTTTGATGAAACAAATATATAACTGTTTGGCCATAATGACCATCATTATGTTTGGAGTAAAAAGGGGGAGGCTAGAGAGCCGAAGAACACCATCACGACCGTGAAGCACGGGGGTGGCAGCATCATGTTGTGGGGGTGCTTTGCTGCAGGAAGGACTGGTGCTCTTCAGAAAATAGATGGCATCATGAGAAGGACAATTACAGTGCCTTGCAAAAGTATTCGGCCCCCTTGAACTTTGCGACCTTTTGCCACATTTCAGGCTTCAAACATAAAGATATAAAACTGTATTTTTTTTGTGAAGAATCAACAACAAGTGGGACACAATCATGAAGTGGAACGACATTTATTAGATATTTCAAACTTTTTTAACAAATCAAAAACTGAAAAATTGGGCGTGCAAAATTATTCAGCCCCCTTAAGTTAATACTTTGTAGCGCCACCTTTTGCTGCGATTACAGCTGTAAGTCGCTTGGGGTATGTCTCTATCAGTTTTGCACATCGAGAGACTGACATTTTTTCCCATTCCTCCTTGCAAAACAGCTCGAGCTCAGTGAGGTTGGATGGAGAGCATTTGTGAACAGCAGTTTTCAGTTCTTTCCACAGAATCTCGATTGGATTCAGGTCTGGATTTTGACTTGGCCATTCTAACACCTGGATCTGTTTATTTTTGAACCATTCCATTGTAGATTTTGCTTTATGTTTTGGATCATTGTCTTGTTGGAAGACAAATTGGATCCCAGTCTCAGGTCTTTTGCAGACTCCATCAGGTTTTCTTCCAGAATGGTCCTGTATTTGGCTCCATCCATCTTCCCATCAATTTTAACCATCTTCCCTGTCCCTGCTGAAGAAAAGCAGGCCCAAACCATGATGCTGCCACCACCATGTTTGACAGTGGGGATGGTGTGTTCAGCTGTGTTGCTTTTACGCCAAACATAACGTTTTGCATTGTTGCCAAAAAGTTCAATTTTGGTTTCATCTGACCAGAGCACCTTCTTCCACATGTTTGGTGTGTCTCCCAGGTGGCTTGTGGCAAACTTTAAACAACACTTTTTATGGATATCTTTAAGAAATGGCTTTCTTCTTGCCACTCTTCCATAAAGGCCAGATTTGTGCAATATACGACTGATTGTTGTCCTATGGACAGAGTCTCCCACCTCAGCTGTAGATCTCTGCAGTTCATCCAGAGTGATCATGGGCCTCTTGGCTGCATCTCTGATCAGTCTTCTCCTTGTATGAGCTGAAAGTTTAGAGGGACGGCCAGGTCTTGGTAGATTTGCAGTGGTCTGATACTCCTTCCATTTCAATATTATCGCTTGCACAGTGCTCCTTGGGATGTTTAAAGCTTGGGAAATCTTTTTGTATCCAAATCCGGCTTTAAACTTCTTCACAACAGTATCTCGGACCTGCCTGGTGTGTTCCTTGTTCTTCATGATGTTCTCTGCGCTTTTAACAGACCTCTGAGACTATCACAGTGCAGGTGCATTTATATGGAGACTTGATTACACACAGGTGGATTGTATTTATCATCATTAGTCATTTAGGTCAACATTGGATCATTCAGAGATCCTCACTGAACTTCTGGAGAGAGTTTGCTGCACTGAAAGTAAAGGGGCTGAATAATTTTGCACGCCCAATTTTTCAGTTTTTGATTTGTTAAAAAAGTTTGAAATATCCAATAAATGTCGTTCCACTTCATGATTGTGTCCCACTTGTTGTTGATTCTTCACAAAAAAATACAGTTTTATATCTTTATGTTTGAAGCCTGAAATGTGGCATAAGGTCGCAAAGTTCAAGGGGGCCGAATACTTTCGCAAGGCACTGTATGTGGATATATTGAAGCAACATCTCAAGACATCAGCATGTGTGAGCAAGGAGGCCTACCAACCTGACTCAGTTACACCAGCTCTGTTAGGAGGAATGTGCCAAAATTCACCTTATTGTGGGAAGCTTGTGGAAGGCTACTCGAAACGTTTGACCCAAGTTAAACAATTTAAAGGGAATGATAGCAAATACTAATTTAGTGTATGTAAACTTCTGACCCACTAGGGATGTGATGAAATAAATAAAAGCTGAAATAAATCATTCTCTCTGCTATTATTCTGACATTTCACATTCTTAAAATAAAGTGGTGACTGACCTTTTGACAGGGAATGTTTACTAGGACTGTGAAGAACTGAGTTTAAATGTATTTGTATGTAAACTACCGACTTCAACTGTATATACAAAGTGTTCTCTCCCTCTATCGGCCCCCCTCCTCTCCAATGCTCTCTCTCTGTAGGGACGGAGAAGAGAAGCAGGTACGAGGAGTCAACATTTAATGAGGAACAGACATGAAACAAGACAGGCACAGCGTCATCACATGGGCAAAACTACGACATTCAGCAATCAAGCGGGGAACAGAGCGGGGGAACAGACAGATATAGGGGTGGTAATGACAGAGGTGATTGACTCCAGGTGAGTCCAATAATAGCTGATGTGCATGATGGGGGAAGGCAGGTGTGTGTAATGATGGTGGTAGGAGTGCGTAAAGCTGGGGAATCTGGCGCCCTCGAGCGCCAGGGGGAAGAGGGGGAGCAGACGTGACACTCTCTCAATTCAGTTCAATACAAAGGGCTTTATTGGCATGGGAAACATATGTTTACACTGTCAAAGCAAGTGAAATAGATCACAAACAAATTTGACTTAACAAAATATAAAATTAACAGTAAACATTACACTCACAAAAGTTCCAAAGGAAAAGAGACATTTGAAATGTCATATTATGGCTATATACAGTGTTGTAACGATGTGTAAATAGTTAAATTACAAAAGGGAAAATAAATAAACATAAATATGGGTTGTATTTACAATGGTGTTTGTTCTTTACTGGTCGCCCTTTTCTTGTGGCAACAGGTCACAAATCTTGCTGCTGTGATGGCACACTATGGTATTTCACTCAGTAGACATGGGAGTTTATCAAAATTAGATTTGTTTTCAAATTATTTATGTGTCCGTGTAATCTGAGGAAAATATGTGCCTCTAATATGGTCATACGTTTGGCAGGAGGTTAGCAAGTGCAGCTCAGTTTCCACCTCATTTTGTGGGCAGTGTGCATCCAGTCTGTCTTCTCTTGAGAGCCAGGTCTGACAACGGCGGACTCTCTCAGTAGCAAGGCTATGCTCACTGAGTCCGTGCATAGTCAAAGCTTTCCTTAATTTTGGGTCAGTCACAGTGGTCAGGTATTCTGCCACTGTATCTCTCTCTCTCTTTCTGTCCCTCTCGCTCTCTCTCTCTCTCTCTCTCTCTCTCTCTCACTCTCTCTCTCTCTCTCTCTCTCTCTCTCTCTCTCTCTATCACTTTCCATCTCTCTGTCCCCCCCTCTTCTCTCTCTCCCTCTCACTCTCTTTCTATCTTTTCCCCTCTCACTCTCTTTTTGCCCCCCCTGTCCCTTCTCTCTCCCTCTCTCTCTTTCTACCCCCACTCTCTCTTCCCTTCTCTCTCCCTCTCTATCTCTTTCTGCCCCCCTCTCTCTGTCCCTTCTCTCTCCCTCTCTATCTCTTTCTACCCCCTCTCTCTCTCTGTCCCTTCTCTCCCTCTCTATCTCTTTCTGCCCTTTCTCTCTTCCTCTCTCTCTTTCTACCCTCCCCTCTCTCTCTGTCCATTCTCCCTCCCTTTCTCTCTTTCTACCCCCTCTCTCTCTCTGTCCATTCTCTCTCCCTCTCTATCTCTTTCTGCCCCCACCTCTCTGTCCCTTCTCTCTCCCTCTCTCTCTTTCTACCCCCCCTCTCTCTCTGTCCCTTCTCTCCCTCTCTATCTCTTTCTGCCCTTTCTCTCTTCCTCTTTCTCTTTCTACCCTCCCCTCTCTCTCTGTCCCTTCTCCCTCTCTTTCTCTCTTTCTACCCCCTCTCTCTCTCTGTCCCTTCTCTCTCCCTCTCTATCTCTTTCTGCCCCCACCTCTCTCTGTCCTCTGTCCCTTCTCTCCCTCTCTATCTCTTTCTGCCCTTTCTCTCTCCCTCTCTCTCTTTCTACCCCCCTCTCTCTCTGTCCCTTCTCTCTCCCTCTCTCTCTTTCTACCCCCACTCTCTCTCTCTGTCCCTTCTCTCCCCGTCCCTTCATTTGCCCTCTATATTCATCACACACTTTCTGTCTCTACCCCTCGCTCTCTTACTTTCTAAAGCTATTCTTCCGGTGTCTTCGGTGATTGGACATTAGCTATTTGCTCTAACTCCGAGAAGTGGTGATAACTTCAAACGTTTCCTGGCTTAATGGCATTAGCGGGGCTACGATGACAGTGAACGAAAGAGAGGTAAAACGCTGCCATGGGAGAGGCGACTAACAGGCTATTTTCACATGTCCTTGCACTGTGCAGCCTATAGTAGTTATCTATCTCTCCGGGAGTCAAACGCTGAGCACTATAATGGCAACATTGTGCTACAAATGTGACCATCTTTTAGATATGAATCATTATTCTTCCATTTCCCTCATCTGTCGTTGAGTAATTGATGGTTGGTGGTACAGGGTCCATCACAGACATCAGAGACTGAGCTATTTAAAGGCTGTGTACGTCTTTACCACCCGGCACCAGTGCATGTCATTATGACTTCAGCAAGTAACCATTCGTTTCAATGTCTTTTGTGTCACAGGCAGCAGTACTGAAGAATGTAATTATTTACATTAAAACCCTTTATAGACACTAACTATTTATTTTGTATTATGCACTATTTATTCAGGGAAAAACCATTGAGACCATGATCTCATTCCCAAGGGTGCCCTGATCACAACAATACAACAACCAATACAATGTAAAACAAAACAGCAATCAACACAAAACACACAATTTATGAAAAACAGTTACAGTCCTCAGTTACTAGGTCCATAATTAACACCTTAAAATACAGAATCATGTCTACCATTAACCTGAACATAGTCCCAGTAGCTGGCACTAGATTATTATAACATACGGTACACCCCAAATATCTGCTGACAGAAACTACTGTACATGATTGACACCTAATCTGATGGAAGATGTGCAATTGAGGAGGTGTCATCTCTTTTTCCAGCGTGCAGAGAAATAATGGACCAGGCGTTTTCTTCCATTGCCAAGTCCCAATTAAGGCCCCAGTAAGGCAGATGAAGGGAGATGGAGATATGTTAATAGGAACAGAGGACGGAAGGTCAGAGCGGCGAACGAGGGAGCCTAATTGGCTGAGGTTCCCGTGTAGCCTATGACATTTCACATCAAACTCGATTTGGTAGGGAGTCTGGTTCTGGGTAAAATCCCACATAATTCCATGTACATGTGAAATGAAAGCGTGGGCTAAGCTAGGTTGTATCATCCACCGCTGTACCACCATTAAAGACTCACTGCCTCATGATCTTTTAGCTGCATGGACTTTCCCTTAGAACATGGAAATCGACCACGAGTTGGATACTGTGTTTCCTCCTTTTGAATGCTACAAGTTTTACAAGATTAAAGGAAGGAAATGTCGCTTATTCCGCCTACTCAGTGTTGCATCTAGAAATGTTGAATGGTACACATTTTTGAAGACCTTATAAGGGAATTGTCATAGATAGCGTTAGTGAACTTCAACTCATGCGTTTGTCAGTGTCTCATTTAGAATGGTACACATGTTCTGAGTGTAAGAAGGGAATTGTTGTAGCTAGCTAGACAAGACCCTTAGAAAGGTACACATTTTCTTACACTCTCTAAAGGAATTGTTTTAGCTATCGTAAGGTACCATACTTATTAATTTGGCAGTGGGATGTACAACAAGGGTTGGCCAGCTAATCTGCAGTCCTTCTTGCTTCCTAATTCATTAAAAGGAAAACCTCATTTGCGTAGCAGTAGACCAAATTGTCCGAAACAGACTTCTACACTGCTTTCAAATAGGTAATGACTATCAATGAATATGTCTCATCCAGTGGCTGCTCCTCAGGGGAGGAGGGGGAGGACAATCCTCCTCAATGAATTTCCTAAAAATTTTAATCGTGAAAAAAACGTTGTCCTTTTTAGATAAAACTATTCTAAATATATTCATGTCACCAAATAATTGATTAAAACACACTGTTTTGCAATGGTCTACTGTAGCCTCAGCAGCATGGTAGCACCATTGTGTAGTAGGAGGAAAGCTAGCGTTTGTCCTCCTCTGGGTAATTGATTTGATACAAAATTGATACAAAACCTAGGAGGCTGGTGGTTCTTACCACCTTCCATAGGCTTTCACAGTAATTATGACAACTTCCAGAGGACGTCCTCCAACCTATCAGACCTCCTGCAGCATGAGCTAACATGTTGTCCACCCAATCAAAGGATCAGAGTTTGGATCTAGTACTGAAAGCATGAGTTACAGCTAGCTAGCACGGCAGGGAATAAAATGTGGTGAGTAGTTGACTCAGAGAAAGAAAGACAAGAGTTGAACAGTTTTGAACAAATCAAGAAGAAGCAAGAGATAACTAGAGGGAGAGAGACAGAGATATATGGTTGTATTGTTTTACTTTCACTATCACTTAGCTAGCAAACGCAGCTAGCTAATTTAACCTACGCAAACAACCGGCTCAACCAGGGATGCTATGTTAGCCATCTGGCTATGGCTATCCAACACTGGAACTCTTTTCAGTCAAGGTAAGCTTTTGGTTTTATTAATGTATTGCCACCGGGGCCCATCGGTGTAACTGCTAAACGGCTTTCTGACTGTACGCTGTACTGCACGATTGTAGCGGGTTTACTAACGCGTTAGTTCTAGTAGCTATGTTGACTGACGTGACAATGATGCAGCCTGTGTGTGTGTAGGCGGAGTTAACTTTACAAGGTTTGGCTTGTAAAGCTTTTGACAAAACGGATGGCACTGTGATAAACTGCATCCAGTTTGCTGAGTAGAGTGTTGGAAGCAATTTTGTAGATGACATCGCCGAAGTCGAGGATCGGTAGGATAGTCAGTTTTACTAGGGTAAGTTTGGCGGCGTGGTAACAGATAGATGATGTGTTGTGCACCTAATTCCACAAGTGAAGGGAAAATGTGAGCAAAGGAGAGCTTATAGAGGTTTTGCAGCTCCTTCAGAACATCTGTTGCATGGCCAGCCGTTGAGAAATGCTTGTTGAAGTTTTCGATAATCATGGATTTATCGGTGGTGACCGTGAGCCTCAGTGCAGTGGGCAAGGAATTATATATACGGGGTGTTAAGCATATCCCAGTTTAGGTCACCTAACAGAACAAACTCTGAAGCTAGAATGAAATCTCAGAATTTTTGGTGGCCTTCCTGAGCCAGGATTCAGACACGGCAAGGCAAAGTGATTATAGCTGTTTTGAGCGGAGGTGACAATGATGGCTGCTACAATGAAAGTAACAGATAGCTGCTAATTGTGGATGGGGCAGGGATGAAAACTAACAAGACTAAAAGGAGAGCTTATAGATAGTTGCGAGAAGGAATTATATATACAATGAGCAAAGTGATTATGCTGTTTTTATGTGGCTGCTATGAAAGTGAACTGCTTGTGATCGTATTGCATTCGATTGTTGAAAAACGTTTTATAAACAGAATCAAATGAGGATAAACAATCCATGAATTTCTCCAATAGAAATTCTGATTTGCAAATGTTGGACTAATGATTACACCCTAGATCAGCTAGATGCAGGCAAGAGTGTGCATGGTGGTATTGAATGTCACCTTGATTACTCAATTGATTGATTGATTACTCAATTCCCTTGACCTGTGCACCTACTTTGTAAACTTTCATTCATAGGCTAGGTTGTAGCAACCTCATGATGAGTCCATGTAAAATTTGAATATCATGTAGTAGCCTAAACCTATCGTAGTTACATTGAACTAGATGAATGGAATATGAATAACAGTCATCCAATATGCTGTAATAGAAATAAGGCCATGCTCATAAAAAAATAAAAAATCATCCTCCCTCATCTTAAATGGCACCGACCACCAATGGGCTTATCATATGTTTTACTTTGAGCATACACCCCCAAATAGAGTGAAGTCAATTTGGTCCAATATACAATATGTGTAATTTCACCAATAGAAAAATACTTTTGCTGTGATAAACAGAGTGATGATCTTGCAAGGATGTATCGTCTCTTGGGGAAATTTGCAACATCTGAGTGAAAAATGGTAACCTACAAAATAGAGCAGTGGCAAGCCCGGCTCACAGCTCAAAGATAAAATAGATTATGTATTTTAGCACTATTACAATGTGTGTTGGACGAGCTGCCAGAGAGCAAAGGTTAGAGAAGAGGTATTCATCTTGTTTAGACACTCAGAGAAGGAACGTCAGATGAATATTCTACACAAGCGGTCAAAACTCGGACTGAAAGAGGCTAGAGTCAACAGGTCTTGGACTGAAAGAGGCTAGAGTCAACAGGTCTTGGACTGAAAGAGGCTAGAGTCAACAGGTCTTGGACTGAAAGAGGCTAGAGTCAATAGGTCTTGGACTGAAAGAGGCTAGAGTCAACAGGTATTGGACTGAAAGAGGCTAGAGTCAACAGGTCTTGGACTGAAAGAGGCTAGAGTCAACAGGTCTTGGACTGAAAGAGGCTAGAGTCAACAGGTCTTGGACTGAAAGAGGCAGCGACCCAAGTTCACTTCCCTGTTTGCTGCAATATTCAAATTTAATTAGGTATATTGTCACTGTAAATGAAGTAAGCTTTCATGTCTTGGAGTTTAGTTCATATTTTTTTTAAACCATATTCAAATCATATTGTCTTCATATCATAATTTTTTTTCTAGTTTTATCACACAGTTGATTCACATGAACAACCGACATCCACAGAAGCCAAGACAATATTGTCCGCAGTGACATTTGTCTTTGCATGTTAATTGTATCGGGCATATGTGTTTTTCCGTTCCCTCCATTGCTACTGTGGTGGCCGCCTCTCCACGTCTACACAGGAGTCAGACAGATGCATAATAAGTGTCTCTGGGGCTAACTCAATCTATATCACATTGGCAGCACTAACAGATTATCATTATCAGTGTCATCCAAACTCTGTAAAAGGCCCAGTTCATGTTAGTATAAAGATCAAACTAGTTGTCATTGAACGAGAGCAGCTACGCCCCAATACTCTTAAATAGCTGCAAGTGGACAGATCTGAGTGACTGGAATCAGGGGGTAAAGAACGTTTTTAATCCACCTTGAACCCCATTGGACAGTCACTTAAATAGCTGCATCTCTCTCTTTTTAGCTATTCATAAATCGCCAGATCTGAAAGGAGTGGAATCGTGAAGCAAACATTGAATGTTTTAAATCCTCATTGTCTTCAATTGGACAGTCATGATGACTTTTCACCAACTTTCACCAACTCAAAGACAGTATAGAAAACAGAAGAGTTAAGCAAAGGAGAATATGTATTAGTAATTAACATTGGGCCGAAGACTTACACATGCAGTATTTTGGCTACAAAGAAGTCAAGATTGCCTGTTGAAATACTAAACAGACTGGATTAGGCTGTTTTTTGGGGAATTAATAATTGTAACACTGTTTTTTTGTTCTCAAAATAAACATGATCCAAACCTTTATCTCATGCGGAGCCCTGGAGTTTATGCCAAACGTGAATGACAGCGTGTCAGTCAAGCATTTGAGTGGGGGTCTTTTTGAACAGAATCCATCACTATGGTTATTCTATTCTCAGTGATTGGTGTTTGAAACTTAAAAATGTATAAATTGACCAATCTTGACTTAATAGAAATATTGTCCAGTATTGCAATGCTTCACTGGATCAATCTGAAATGTTGCACACTACTGCCATCTAGTGGAGGCTAACCCATGCCCTGAGTGTCCTCAGGTGCTCTAATTTCTTGACTTCTGTAACCGCAAAAGCCTTGGTTTCATGCATGTTAACATCAGAAGCCTCCTCCCTAAGTTTGTTTTACTCACTGCTTTAGCACACTCTGTCAACCCTGATGTCCCTGCCGTGTCTGAATCCTTGCTTAGTAAGGACACCAAAAATTCTGAGATTTCTATCCCCAACTACAACATTTTCCATCAAGATAAAACTGCCAAAGGGGGAGGAGTTGCAATTTACTGCAGAGACAGCCTGCAAAGTTCTGTCATACTTTCCAGGTCTATGCCCAAACAGTTCAAGCTTCTTATTTTAAAAATAAATCTCTCCATAAATAAGTCTCTCACTGTTGCCGCCTGTTATAGACCCCCCTCAGCTCCCAGCTGTGTCCTGGACATCATATGTGAATTGATTGGCCCATCAATCTTCAGAGTTTGTTCTGTTCGGTGACCTAAACTGGGATATGCTTAAGCTAGATTCCCTCAATATCACACAAATTATCAAGGAACCCACCAGGTACAACCCTAAATCCGTAAACATGGGCACCCTAATAGACATTATCCTGACCAACTTGCCCTCCAAATACACCTTTGCTGATTTCAATCAGGATCTCAGCGATCACTGCCTCATTGCCTGCATCCACGATGGGTCTGCATTCAAATGACCACCCCTCATCACTGTCAAACGCTCCCTAAAACCCTTCTGTGAGCAGGCCTTTCTAATCAACCTGGCCCGGGTATCCTGGAAGGATATTGACCTCATCCCGTCGGTGGAGGATGCCTTGTCGTTCTTTAAAAGTAATTCCCTCCCAATCTTAAATAAGCATGCCCCTTTCAAAAAGTGTAGAACTAAGAACAGATATAGCCCATGGTTCACTCCAGACCTGACTGCCCTCGACCAGCTCAAAAACATCCTGTGGCGAACTGCAAAAGCATCGAATAGTCCCGCGATATGTAACTTTTCAGGGAAGTTAGGAACCAATACACGCAGTCAGTCAGGAAAGCAAAGGTTAGCTCAACAGAAATGTACATGCAGTAGCTCTAACTCCCAAAAGTTTTGGGACACTGTAAAGTCCATGGAGAATAAGAGCACCTCCTCCCAGCTGCCCACTGCACTGAGGCTAGGAAACACTGTCACGATAGATTAATCCACGATAATCGAGAATTTCAGAAAGCATTTCTCTACGGTTGGCCATGCTTTCCTCCTGGCTACACCAACCTCTGTCAACAGCTCCTAACCCCCCGCAGCTGGTTTCTCAAATGACTGCCTTGCCTGGTTCACCAACTACTTCTCAGATAGAGTTCAGTGTGTCAAATTGGAGGGCCTGTTGTCTGGACCTCTGGCAGTCTTTATGGGGGTGCCACAGGGTTCAATTCTCAGGCCGACTATTTTCTCTGTATATATCAACGATGTCGCTCTTGCTGTGATTCCCTGATCCACCTCTACGCAGAAGACACCATTATATACAGTTCACATCTGGAACCTTCTTTGGACACTGTGTTAACTAACCTCCAAATGAGCTTCAATGCCATACAACACTCCTTCCGTGGCCACCAACTGCTCTTAAACACTAGTAAAACTAAATGCATGCTCTTTAACTGATCGCTGCCCGCACCTGGCCGCCCATCCATCATCACTACTCTGGACAGTTCTGACAGAATATGTGGACTACTACAAATACCTAGGTGCCTGGCTAGACTGTAAACCCTCCTTTCAGACTTATATTAAACATCTCCAATCCAAAATTTAATCTAGATTTGGCTTGCTATATCGCAACAAATCCTCCTTCAATCACGCTGCCAAACATACCCTCGTAAAACTGACTATCCTACCAATCTTCAACTTTGACGATGTCATTTACGAAATAGCCTCCAACACTCTACTCGGCAAACTGGATGCAGTCTATCACAGTGCCATCCATTTTATCACCAAAGCCCCATACACCACCCACCACTGCGACCTGTATGCTCTCGTCGGCTGGCTCTCGCTACATATTCGTCGCCAGACCCACTGGCTCCAGGTAATCTATAAATCTAGGTAATCTAGGTAAAGCTCCGCCTTATCTCAGCTCACTGGTCATGATAACCACACCCACCCATAGCACGCGCTCCAGCAGGTATTCTCACTGGTCATCCCCAAAGCCATCACCTCATTTGACTGCCTTTCCTTCCAGTGTACACAGCCCATCTGTAAATAGGCCATCCAATCTATCTACCTCATCCTCATATTGTTTTTATTTTCTTTTTGCTCTTTTGCACACCAGTATTTCTACTTGCACATCATCATCTGCACATCTATCACTACAGTGTTAATTTGGTAAATTGATATGACTTTGCTACTATGGCCTATTTATTGCCTTACCTCCTCACTCCATTTGCATACACTGTATATAGACTTTTTTTCTATTGTGTTATTGACTGTATGTTTGTTTATTCCCTGTGTAACTCTATGTTGTTGTTTGTGTCGCACTGCTTTGGTTTATCTTGGCCAGGTCCCAGTTGTAAATGAGAACTTGTTCTCAACTGGCCTACCTTGTTAAATAAAAAAAATATATATATATTTTTTAAAGGAGGGCATTAAAACCTGTTAGGGATCATGGTTCCCAGTTGGGAACCTACCCTCCCACGTTCAGCTGGAACGGTGGCGCATGGAACGCAAAAATATTCTTAGAAATATTTAACCTCCACACATTAACAAGTCCAATAGCTCAAATGAAAGATAAACACCTTGTTCATCTAGCCAGCAAGTCAGATTTCTAAAATGTTTTACGGCGAAAACATAGCACATATATATGTCAAACCACCACCAGACACAGCTCATTTGAATAGCCAAAACATGTAATCAACAAACGCAGGATTAAAAAATAAATCATTCACTAACCTTTTGAAAATCTTCATTAGATGACAGTAATAGGACATGTTACACAGTACATTTTTTTTTTCAATAATATGCCATTTATATCCATAAATGTCCATTTACATTGAATTCATGTTCAGAAAATACTCAAAAATGTCCGCAGGAAATCTAGGTAGCGCGGCAAGATAACGTAAATAGACATCATAAACTTTGACTAAATATACATGTTCTACATATAGTTAGAAAGATACACTGCTTCTTTATGCAATCGCTTTGTTACATTTATTTTTAACGTTACAGAAATCGCACACTATTCAATATTCTGAGACGGCGCTCATATATAAGCTAAATTTCTCCGTAATGTTGGAGTCAACAGAAACACAGATTTCAGCATAAATATTCCATTACCTTCGATGGTCTTCGTTCAGAATGTTCTGGAAGGGTTCATACTTACCCAAAGAATCGTTTGGTTTCAATTATTGCATCTTTGTATTAGCTACTGCTAATAACATCAGCTGAAATGCACCCAAAATGTCCTCTGGTCCGGAAAAGTTGCGCATCAAAACTTCAAAATTACATATTATATGTCGACTAAACAGGTCAAACTAAGTGCAGAATCAAGCTTTATGATGTTTTAAACATACAAAACAAATTTCTATTCAACCGGTCATCGTTAGCTCTTCCCAGGAGTGCTGGAACAAAGGAATGGCCGGGACCAATTCGCGCCCCAACGCACAAGGTATTTTCTCGTGGCACACACTAATTTCACTCCCATAGGGCCAATTCTCGCGGGATTTGAACGATTTGAAAAGCTCTACTGAATGAGGACATCTAGTGGAAGACATAGAAAGTCTCCCCAGATCCATAACTGGTTGGGAAGGGTGGGGGCGATGACGTCAAAGTTGCCCCAACTTTCATGACCACAAAAACTAGTTTGGAAGAATGCCTGCCCTGTGAGTTCTGCTATACTTACAGACATAATTCTCCACAGCGGACATTGGAGTATCTGTCCATAGGACCACTTTAAGCTGTACACTCCACAGAGCTGGGATTTACGGAAGAGTGGCCATTGCTTAAAGAAAGAAATAAGCAAAAATGTTTGGTGTTTGCCAAAAGGCATGTGGGAGACTCCCCAAACATATGGAAGAAGGTATTCTGGCCAGACAAGACTAAAACTGAGCTTTTTGGCCATCAACAAAAATGCTATGTCTGGCACAAACTCAACACCTCTCATCATCCCGAGAATACCATCCCCACCGGTGGTTGCTGCATCATGCTGTGGGGATGTTTTTCATCAGCAGGAACTGGGAAACTGGTCAGAATTGAAGGAATGATCTATGGCGCTAAATTCAGGGAAATTCTTGAGGGAAACCTGTTTCAGACTTCCAGAGATTTGAGACTGGGACGGAGGTTCTCCTTCCAGCAGGACAATGACCTTAAGCATACTGCTAAAGCAACACTCGAGTGGTTTAAGGATATACATTTAAATGTCTTGGAATGGCCTAGTCAAAGCCCAGACCTCAATCCAATTGAGAATATGTGGTATGACTTAACCTGTTGCGACGACCAAACCCGGATCCGGGATTCTATTTATAGACCTAAGCTCATTACCATAACGCAACGTTAACTATTCATGAAAATCGCAAATGAAATGAAATAAATATGCTAGCTCTCAAGCTTAGCCTTTTGTTAACAACACTGTCATCTCAGATTTTCAAAATATGCTTTTCAACCATAGGAAAACAATCATTTGTGTAACAGTAGCTAGCTAGCGTAGCATTTAGCGTTAGCATTAGCGTTAGCATTAGCGTTAGCATTTAGCAGGCAACTATCACAAAAACAAGTAAAGCCTTCAAATAAAATAACTTACCTTTGAAGAACTTCTGATGTTTTCAATGAGGAGCCTCTCAGTTAGATAGCAGATGCTCCGTTTTTCCAAAAAGATTCTTTGTGTATTAGAAATAGCTCCGTTTTGTACATCACATTTGGCTACCAAAAAAAAAAAAAAAAAAAAAAAAAAAAACGAAAATTCAGCCCTCAAAACGCGAACTTTTTTCCAAATTAACTCCATAATATCGACTGAAACATGGCAAACGTGGTTTAGAATCAATCCTCAAGGTGTTTTTCCACATATCTCTTCAATGATATATCCTTCGTGGAAGCCTGGTTTCTCCTTGCTCTCAAATGGAAAAATAATTGCACCTGGCTTTACGCTCCAATTTCGACGCAGGGACACCAGGCGGACACTTGGAAAATGTAGTCTCTTATGGTCAATCTTCCAATGATATGCCTACAAATACGTCACAATGCTGCTAACACTTTGGGGGAACGACAGAAAGTGTAGGCTCATTCCTTGCGCAATCACAGCCATATAAGGAGACAATGGAAAACAGAGCTTCAGAAATTCTGCTCATTTCCTGGTTGATGCATCATCTTGGTTTCGCCTGTAGAATGAGTTCTGGGGCACTTACAGACAATATCTTTGCAGATTCTGAAACTTCAGAGTGTTTTCTTTCAGAATATGCATAGTCGAGCATCTTTTCGTGACAAAATATCGCGCTTAAAACGGGAACGTTTTTTATCCAAAAATGAAATAGCGCCCCTAGAGATCAAAGAGGTTAAAGATTGCTGTACACCAGCAGGAACCCATCCAGCTTGAAGGAGCTTTAGCAGTTTTGCCATGAAGAATGGGCAAAAATCCCAGTGTGCCAAGCTTATAGAGACATGTCCCCAAATGACTTGTAGCTGTAATTTCTGCAAAAGGTGGCTCTTCAAAGTATTGACTTTGGGGGGGGTTATTAGTTATGCATGCTCAAGTTTTCAGTTTTTTCAATCTTATTTCTTGTTTGTTTCACAAGAAAAAATATTTTGTATCTTCAAAGTTGTAGGCATGTTGTATTTACAGTTTTATCCATATGTTTTCATTTACTGGTGACAAATATTGCATTCAAATTAAATCAAATCAAATCAAACTTCGTACATCAGCTGATATCTCAAAGTGCTGTACAGAAACCCAGCCTAAAACCCCAAACAGCAAGCAATGCAGGTGTAGAAGCACGGTGGCTTGGAAAAACTCCCTAGAAAGGCCAAAACCTAGGAAGAAACCTAGAGAGGAACCAGGCTATGTGGGGTGGCCAGTCCTCTTCTGGCTGTGCGGGTGGAGATTATATCAGAACATGGCCAAGATGTTCAAATGTTCATAAATTACCAGCATGGTCAAATAATAATAATCACAGGCAGAACAGTTGAAACTGGAGCAGCAGCACGGCCAGGTGGACTGGGGACAGCAAGGAGTCATCATTCCCGGTAGTCCTGAGGCATGGTCCTAGGGCTCAGGTCCTCCGAGAGAGAGAAAGAAAGAGAGAAAGAGAGAATTAGAGAGAGCATACTTAAATTCACACAGGAAACCGGATAGGACAGGAGAAGTACTCCAGATATAACAAACTGACCCTAGCCCCTCGACACATAAACTACTGCAGCATAAATACTGGAGGCTGAGACAGGAGGGGTCAGGAGACACTGTGGCCCCATCCGATGACACCCCCGGACAGGGCCAAACAGGAAGAGTATAACCCCACCCACTTTGCCAAAGCACAGCCCCCACACCACTAGAGAGATATCTTCAACCACCAACTTACCATCCTGAGACAAGGCCGAGTATAGCCCACAAAGATCTCCGCCACGGCACAACCCAAGGGGCGCGCCAACCCAGACAGGAAGATCACATCAGTGACTAAACCCACTCAAGTGACGCACCCCTCCTAGGGACGGTATGAAAGAGCCCTAGTAAGCCAGTGACTCAGCCCCTGTAATAGGGTTAGAGGCAGAGAATCCCAGTGGAAAGAGGGGAACCGGCCAGGCAGAGACAGCAAGGGCGGTTCATTGCTCCAGAGCCTTTCCGTTCACCTTCACACTCCTGGGCCAGACTACACTCAATCATATGACCCCCTGAAGAGATGAGTCTTCAGTAAAGACTTAAAGGTTGAGACCGAGTTTGCGTCTCTCACATGGGTAGGCAGACCATTCCATAAGAATGGAGCTCTATAGGAGAAAGTCCTGCCTCCAGCTGTTTGATTAGAAATTCTAGGGACAATTAGGAGGCCTGCGTCTTGTGACCGTAGCGTACGTGTAGGTATGTATGGCAGGACCAAATCAGAGAGATATAGGTAGGAGCAAGCTCATGTAATGCTTTGTAGGTTAGCAGTAAAACCTTGAAATCAGCCCTTGCCTTGACAGGAAGCCAGCGTAGAGAGGCTAGCACTGGAGTAATATGATCAAATATTTTGGTTCTAGTCAGGATTCTAGCAGCCGTATTTAGCACTAACTGAAGTTTATTTAGTGCTTTATCCGGGTCGCCGGAAAGTAGAGCATTGCATTAGTCTAACCTAGAAGTGACAAAAGCATGGATCAATTTTTCTGCATCATTTTTGGACCGAAAGTTTCTGATTTTTGCAATGTTACGTATATGGAAAAAAGCTGTCCTTGAAACAGTCTTGATATGTTCTTCAGAAGAGAGATCAGGGTCCAGAGTAACGCCGAGGTCCTTCACAGTTTTATTTGAGACGACTGTACAACCATTAAGATTAATTGTCAGATTCAACAGAAGATCTCTTTGTTTCTTGGGACCTAGAACAAGCATCTCTGTTTTGTCTGAGTTTAAAAGTAGAAAGTTTGCAGCCATCCACTTCCTTATGTCTGAAACACATGCTTCTAGCGAGGGCAATTTTGGGTATTCACCATGTTTCATTGAAATGTACAGCTGTGTGTCATCTGCATAGCATTGAAAGTTAACATTATGGTTTCGAATAACATCCCCAAGAGGTAAATATATATAGTGAAAACAATAGTGGTCCTAAAACGGAACCTTGAGGAACACCGACATTTACAGTTGATTTGTCAGAGGACAAACCATTCACAGAGACAAACTGATATCTTTCCGACAGATAAGATCTAAACCAGGCCAGAACTTGTCCGTGTAGACCAATTTGGGTTTCCAATCTCTCCAAAAGAATGTGGTGATCGATGGTATCAAAAGCAGCACTAAGGTCTAGGAGCACGAGGACAGATGCAGAGCCTCGGTCTGATGCTACTAAAAGGTCATTTACCACCTTCACAAGTGCAGTCTCAGTGCTATGATGGGGTCTAAAACCAGACTGAAGCATTTCGTATACATTGTTTGTCTTCAGGAAGGCAGTGAGTTGCTGCGGCAACAGCCTTTTTTTTAATTTTCGAGAGGAATGGAAGATTCGATATGGGCCGATAGTTTTTTATATTTTCTGGGTCAAGTTTTGGCTTTTTCAAGAGAGGCTTTATTACTGCCACTTTTAGTGAGTTTGGTACACATCCGGTGGACAGAGAGTTTATAGCATATATTATTGCATAGATTGTAATGGACACCGATGATGTGTGTAAAATACTTTTTTGAAGGTTGTACTGATTATAATGAGCTAAGCTATTTGCCAGGTGTTTGTTGACATTATACAATGCATTCTGGGTGTCACGTAATCTGCCAGACCAAAGATGTTATAATGAGGTGAAGGAATGGTTCACTAATCTTTCAGGTAAACGTCCGGAAGTGAATGAAGGGAAGTGGGTGATCATAAACGACACACCCCCTTCAACATTCATACTATAAACAAACCAAACTCATCTTGTCTCCTCTTATTATCTTTGCTTGATGCGTAAAAAAAAGCATGGCAGCGCGCACAAACTACCCATCATCGGATTACTTTCAAAGTGTTTTACTTTGATCAATGGTGAGCTCACCCGTGATATGCTTAATTATAAATAGTAATTGCTATTAGCTAATTCATATTGTAGTTTCTGTCAGCTGAGAGTTACAAAAATATGACAGCCTGTGTTATGTGAATCTTTCCTCAGTTAGCGCTAGGCTTGTAGCCTACATTTGTCCAGTTTGGATGACTGTGTTATGTTGTAGCTACTTCTGTGAATGTCTGAACATTGCATCCAAAAATAAACTGCTCACATTCTGGACATAGCTTTGTAAGGACTGTGTTTGTGCAAAATGTTTCTGAAAAAACAGCATGGCCAGCTCAAATGTTAATTGTTGCGTCTTTCGAAACTGGACATTCTAAATACGTATTCAAATCACACCAGTTTGATCATACGCTTCGGGGACCACAGTAGAATGATCACACCAGTGTGTTGGTGTTTGTGAAAAAGTTAAGGCAAAAACAGAGGGTGGTTGGTCAGGGTGGATGGGTAGATGTATGACACAAATGTCTACCAACCCAAAGTTTGCATATTCAAATCTCATCATTGACAACTTGAGCATTTTAGCTAATTAGTAACTTTACAACTACTTACAACTTTTTAGCTGCTTTGCAACTATTTAGAATGTTAGGTAACCCTTCCCCTAACTCTTACCTTATCCATTTAACCAAACTCCTAACCATAACCCTGACTTTAACCTTAACCTTAACCCCAAACCCCTAGCCTAGCTTAACATTAGCATTAGCCACCTTGCTAACGTTTTTCTTAATATATCATGCATATAGTAAATTCGTAACATATTGTACAAATTGCAATTCGCAAATTGTAACATATAATAAAAATGGATGATGGACATCCACAATTAATACATAGCATGCGAAACGTAACATATCATGCAAAATACAGGAACACAGATTTAAAAATGATATGTTACGTCTACCCCTGAGTCCAGGTTGGTATATACTGAACTGCCAATCCACACAATTTAATAACTTCAGTAATATTACGACTTTGTTTGATTTGATTCTGTAGCTATTATTAATCATCAGTAAACACTTGTATTATTTTCACGACTTCTGCCGAAGTCGATGCCTCTCCTTGTTCGGGCGGTGCTCGGCGGTCGACGTCACCGGTCTTCGAGCCATCATTGATCCATGTTTCATTTTCCATTGGTTTTGTCTTCCTACACACCTGGTTCCAATCCCATTCATGAATTGTTGTGTATTTAACCCTCTGTTTCCCCTCAGGTCCTTGTCAGAGATTGTTTGTTGTCATGCTCGTGATTTATGGACTGGTGTGCGACGGGTTCTTGTACCCACGTTTATTTTTATTATGTACTTTGGTTTTGTAGTTTGTTTTACGTTATTAAACTACTCCATTATATCAAGTTTGATTCTCCTGCGCCTGACTTCCCTGCCACCTACACACACGACATGACAATTCTACCTATTACAATGTATGTATAATGTGATAAATGCATCCCTGCAATCCTCTGTCAGCCCAAACTATATTACTACAGCAGATACATTAATTCCACATAATTCATACCAGAAACAATATGACAGCACATGATTCATCGGAGGCGATATATACATTGCCATTGTAGGACCACAACAGTATGTTTATCAAAAAGCCCGACTCAATCAAATCAACAAGAGCGTCATCACGTTTTTTTGTGACTACCTCACAAACTGTGGCACATAAAAGAAAGAAAAATAAAATATTTGGAGTCCCGTCCTCCTACACAGCTGGTGATGAATGGGAGCAAGGTAGCTAAAGCTGAGGTCATCAATCATAGACTAGACTATTAATTAATGTTGTAGGAGGTAAGCCAGCAAAGACCTGTTCCACATCAGCAGAAAAAAGGAAAGCTATTCTGAACACAGCCTTATTTTAGTTATCGCAGCAACACCACAGCGGATTAAATGACGTTTTTGGAAACAAATGCAGCTCTAATGGATACGCACACACACACAGACACAAATACATGTGTGGACTCACATAAGCACACACACACACACACACACCCTTGTATTACGTCTGTCAATTTGGGATCGAGTTAAGACAATCCAGCTTGTACTGTAACAGCCCTATCCATAAACCTTATCATTATCAGGCTTGGGATGTGACTCACAGTATTCTTTACACTATGATGTAATTCATGCCACTGGTAATTCACAGCCGGCGTTTGACAGCTCTAAAGAGATGCTCAACCAATATGCAAGAAGGATCAACAAAAACGCAACAGCAGAGGTGAGCGACACTTAAAAAGAGAAGAGGCGTTATCAACTGCTCCCTGTCACGTACAAGTTCCAATAAACACTGATTATGCACACACACACACACACACACACACACACACACACTCGCTCTCTCTAGGTCGAGATAATGTGAGAGAAAGTAAGAGTAAGTTACAGTGTATTCCCGTGGTAAAAAAAAAAAACAAATAAATTAAAAGTGTGTTAGTCTGTTTGTTTAAATGAAGCACATGGAACTGCTCCATATATCCTATACACGTGATTTTGCAGACATTTACACTACCGGTTAAAAGTTTTAGAACACCTACCCATTCAAGGGTTTTCTTTATTTTGACTATTCTACATTGTAGAATAATAGTGAAGACATTAAAATTATGAAATAACACATATGGAATCATGTAGTAACCAAAAAAGTGTTGAACAAATCAATCAAAATTTACATTTGAGATTATTCAAATAGCCACCCTTTGCCTTGATGGCAGCTTTGCACACACACCTTGGCATTCTCCCAACCAGCTTCAACTGGAATGCATTTCAACAGTCTTGAAGGAGTTCCCACATACTGTATGCTGAGCACTTATTGGCTGCTTTTCCTTCACTCTGCGGTCCAACTCATCCCAAACCATCTCAATTTGGTTGAGGTTGGGGAGGCCAGGTCATCTGATGCAGCACTCCATCACTCTCCTTCTTGGTCAAATAGCCCATACACAGCCTGGAGGTGTGTTGGGTCATTGTCCTGTTGAAAAACAAATGATTGTCCTACTAAGCCCAAACCAGATGGGATGGCGTATTGCTGCAAAATGCTGTGGTAGCCATGCTGGTTAAGTGTGCCTTGAATTCTAAATAAATCACAGACAGTGTCACCAGCAAAGCACCCCCACACCATAACACCTCCTCTTCCATGCTTTACAGTGGGAAATACACATGTGGAGATCATGCTTTCACCTACTCTGCGTCTTACAAAGACACGGCGGTTGGAACAAAAAACCTCCAATTTGGACTCCAGGCCAAAGGACAAAATTTCCACAGGTCTAATGTCCATTGCTCTTGTTTCTTGGCCCAAGCAAGTCTCTTCTTATTATTGATGTCCTTTAGTAGTGGTTTCTTTGCAGCAATTCGACCTGGTTCACACGGTCTCTTCTGAACGGTTGATATTGAAATGTGTATGTTTCTTGAACTCTGTGAAGCATTTATTTGGGCTGCAATTTCTGAGAATGGTATCTCTAATTAACTTATCCTCTGCAGCAGAGGTAACTTTGGGTCTTCCTTTCCTGTGGCGGTCCTCATAAGAGCCAGTTTCATCACAACGTTTCATGTTTTTGCGACTGCACTTGAAGAAACTTTAAAAGTTCTTGAAATGTTCCGTATTGACTGACCTTCATGTCTTAAAGTAATGATGGACTGTCATTTCTCTTTGCTTATTTGAGCTGTTCTTGCCATAATATGGACTTGGTCTTTTACCAAATAGGTTGTCTTCTGCATACCCCCCCCACACAAATGAACTTTTAACAAGGCACAGCTGTTAATTGAAATGCATTCCAGGTGACTACCTGATGAGAGAATGCCAAGAGTGTGCAAAGCTGTCATTATTACATGATTACATGATTCCATATGTGTTATTTCATAGTTTTGATGTCTTCACTGTTATTCTACAGGGTAGAAAACCGTAAAAAATAAAGAAAACTCTTGAATGAGTAGTTGTTCAAAAACTTTTGACCGGTAGTGTATTGAACTGTTAAGGATGCAGCATGTTCTGGCAGTAAATTCTAAACAACAAAAAAACGAATTGTGAGTGGTTGACGCTTGCACCAGATGTGCAGTGGAGAGAGCAGCAAGTTTCATGAAAGATAATCACAGAATTGACATTAATTTGCATGTTCCTGCGTAAAAACATTTAAACTTTTAATTTACCCTGTGAAATATTTAATCATGTTGAAAGTAAATAGTAATTACACTATTAAGGTGAATTAACAATGTTTTTTCTAGATTTGATATGGATTCCCATTGAGCGCAACTACAACTACTTATCATTAAGTTGCTTGTTCCCGTGTAGAGACATTGTAGTTACAATACTTTTCTTCTTGACAATATTGTAATAACTGACATTTTAATAATCCTGTGAAACATGTAACTGCATTGAAATTACATTGTAATTACGCTTACAGGCACTGTAACAACAGTTATTCTACATTGAGGTGTATTTTCCCAATGATTGTAATAAAAACGTTTACCCCTTAATTTGAAGCTGCTTGCTCAAGAGTACCTACATAAACATTATACTATTTGGAACAACGTTACACCTTTGAAGCCAGAGAAATAAACCCTTAAATCCCTTTGACAAATGCAGGTAAATGGTATTTACAAAGGTTATACCATTATGTGTTTCCTTTTACATTAAGTTTCTTGCTCCCGGGTAGGTAAATTTGTTACATCCAGATCCATTGTAACTACATTGCTCTTACATCTAATTCAGTACATCCTTTAAGCCAAATTATATGGAAATAAGATGGATAACTGACGCTGTGGTAAATGCTAGGGGTTGCATTGATGCAACAGCAGACGGAGACCTAGCCTAGATTATTTTGGTGGTAGTGGCATGTAACAAGGTTACACATTAGGATGCATTGTTAACATGGTGCTGAACAGAAGACTGCAATAGTGTAATTACAGAACATGTTAGTTACATTTGGAACAAGATATCTTGTAAATGCATATACATAAATCATGAGTAATTAAACATGTGGAATAACCTCCGACAAGCTGATATCCTTTTTCCACTTGTGTAATAACCTATACCGCTAAACCCTTATTGCAGTGTAATTACATAGTATTTACATAGTAATTATGTTTAACTAATATGTTATAAATACATTTATTGCTATTTAGTTACATCATTAATTGATGTACACTTAAGTAGTACATAGATAGTGTTACCAAATGATGTTATGCAGGTAATTCCCTTTCTTCATGACAGTTGTCCAAGTGTTAGTGTTTAGTGTTAAAAACAATAGATAAAAACTGTGCAAAAATACAGTTTTGAGAAAACCAGTGTTGAAAAAACAGTGTCAACAGTGTTTAGGAAAAGGTCTTTAAAAAGCCTACCTTGACTCAAAGTCTAACAGCTCCAGTTTCTCCTAATTCATCAGCACCGAAGTCGTTAAGGAGTCAGCAAACCACATCACTGTACACTGTCTGACAAACCTTGATACATTAAACCTGCTTCAGCCAGCTACAGAAGCTACAGCCAGGAGCTGAAGTGTACACAATGCTCTCCCAAGCACCAACACTGCAGATCAGAATCAGCCATCACTTACTTTCACTGCATTTAGACAACGTACTGCTCTATTCCTGTCTGTCACGATGTTGCTGTATGGAAAATGCATTGTCTAAAGCTATTAGGGGCATATGTACCTTGAAAAAGTATTCACCCACCTAGGCTTTTTTCCTATTTTGCTGCATTACAACCTGTAATTTAAATTTATTTTTTATTTGGATTTCATCTAATGGACATACACCAAATAGTCCAAATTGGTGAGAAAAAAAATTATTGTTTCAAAAGATTTTAACAAATTAAAAACTGAAAAGTGTTGAGTGCATACGTATTCACCCCCTTAGCTATGAAGCCCCAAAACAAGATCTGGTGCAACCAGAAAAAAATATGCAAACATTGTGTTCACCAGGGCATGTGGGAGTCTCCCCAAACATATGGAAGAAGATACTCTAGTCAGATGAGACTAAAATGTAGTTTTTTGTCCATCATGGAAAACACCATGCCTGGCGCAAACTCAACACCTCGCATCACCCCGAGAATACCATCCCCATGGCAGAATCATGCTGTGGGGATGTTTTTCATCGGCAGGAACTGGGAAACTGGTCAGAATTGAAGGAATGATAGATGGCGCTAAATACAGGGAAATTCTTGAGGGAAACCTGTTTCAGTTTTCCAGAGATTTGAAACTGGGACGGAGGTTCACCTTCCAGCAGGACAATGACCCTAAGCATACTGCTAAAGCAACACTCGAGTGGTTTAAGGGGATACATTTAAATGTCTTGGAATGGCCTAGTCAAAGCCCAGTCCTCAATCCAATTGAGAGTCTGTGGTATGACTTAAAGATTGCTGTACTCCAGTGGAACCCATCCAACTTGAAGGCGCTGGAGCAGTTTTGCCTTGAAGAATAGGCAAACATCCCAGTGGCTAGATGTGCCAAGCTTATAGAGACATACCCAGAGAGACTTGCAGCTGTAATTGCTGCAAAAGGTGGCTCTACAAAGTATTGACTTTGGGGGGTGAATAGTTATGCACGCTCAAGTTTTCAGTTTTTTTGACTTATTTCTTGTTTGTTTCACAAGATAAAATATTTTGTATCTTCACAGTGGTAGGCATGTTGTATTTACAGTTTTATCCACATGTTTTCAATTACTGGTGACAAAGTGGTTCCAATCTTCAAAGTGGTAGGCATGTTGTGTAGATACTATACTATATACTATAAAGTCGCTGCGTGTCTCCGTCCTGAACCCAAACAGGTAAGAGGCACTGGTTTAATTATCACCTCGGCGACAGGATGACTTCACAGTATCATGGGATGCCACCTCCCCTTCTGATCTGTTCTATTCTTTGGACACTAACAGGTAAATCGTCTCTAATTTGACGTCTGCACCGCGTGACACTCGCTACCACTCGAACATCAACAATGAGCGTTGTCTAAGTGGCCACGTTTTTTTTCTTCATTATCCTCTAGCCGCCTGTAGATGGTAAGAGCTGAAGAAGCGGTGAATTGATTGGAGGCAGAATATTTGCACTTGATAAAATACCCATTGTCAACAAAGATGGCAGCCTTGTCATCTGCAAAGCCACAATCCCCTCAAGGGATTGGGCCTTCACCAGACTATAAAAGTACTCCGTCACTTATATAGGAATAAAGGCTCTCCTTCGATTACAGTTTATTTCACTTTCACAGTTTTCAGGCGAAGTTGGCAGATGGTCTGACTTGGACATGAAATGGATATTGCTGGACTGCAAAGCCTGGCATAAACAAGGACCATTTGTCTTGACTCCTTCGGAGCAGCCTCATTGTACCTAGGGTTAGATTAATCTTGTGGCCTGTCTTTCCCTTTCACCTTGGGACCCCATCACAATGTATTACAGGTCTCTTAGGCTGCGTTTACACAGGCAGACCAATTATGATCTTGTTTCCACTAACTGGTATTTTGACCAATCAGATTTCTAAAAAAAGATCTGATGTGAAAAGATCTGATGTGATTGGTCAAAAGACCAATTAGTGGACAAAATATCAGAATTGGGCTGCCTGTGTAAACACAGCCTTAGAACCCCATGCACATACCCTAAACCTTGGCAAGGGTTGCTGATAGACGTGCAGCATGGGTAATAGAAGCTTGGAGCTAGGCTGGAATTGATATTTGGTTAGGTAGATGGTGCGGTGAAGAGGTGGTTTGATAAGGTTGTACATTTTGTCAAGACCCGACATGGCTCAAGTATGTGTTTTTTGGTGTTTAAGATAGTTGATTGTGAGTAATCATAATGAATATGCTAATTTCACCAGCTAGCGTTTTCTCTCATAAATCATTTTATGATAGTTCCATGTCTCCCACATATGGTTTATCACAAAAGTTGAACAACAAATGACTGGAGTTTCAGTGTAATCACTCAAACATTGACTTTTGGGCGGCAGGTAGCCTAGTGGTTAGAGCGTTGGGCCAGTAACCGAATGGTTGCCGGATCAAATCCCTGAGCTAATCAAGGTAAAAAATGTGTTGTTCTGCCCCTGAGTAGGCAGTTAACCCACTGTTCCCCGGGTGCCATGGATGTTGATTAAGGCAGCCCCCCTCACCTCTCTGATTAAGAGGTGTTGAGTTAAATGCAGAAGACACATTTCAGTTGAAGGCATTCAGTTGTACAACTGACTAGGTATCACACTTTCCGTTTATCAAAATACTTATTACTATAGGTCCACTGCGGTATTGCATAAACTGTGATGACATGTGATGTCAAATGATGAGGTCTTACTTGAAAACTGCATGCCAAAATGATGACAAAAATAGATTTTTCAGGAAAACAACTTTCATAAGCATTTGTAATTGCCTCTGACTTTATTTTCCTCTACTAACAGCAGGCAGGCTAGAGGACAGCTTTCCATTGTCTTACATACCACAGGGACCAGAAGAGGACAGGAAACCATGCATATTGTAATAATAATATTAATTTATTAAATCTACCACTAAATCACATTCACAAAGAAGGCTTTTACATAAACAGAGGCACTTAGCTAGATGAAAAGCCATTCTAGTCACTCAAAAGTTCAGCAAACACTTATCCTGAAGAGAGGGGATGGACATCATCCTCCGTCGACTATCATTAGAGAATCGGTTTGATATCAAATCCTCCTAAATGAGCTCAGCAACTTTTTGACTTTGCAAGTGGGAGAAATCTTATACATTTAACATAAAAAAGTTAAGTGAGTGCCAGGCTATAACAACAATATATTTAGTATTCCTTCTGGGGTCCTACTACAGACTGAAGTATCTGAGGAGATGTGCTGCTGTCCACAATATTTACAATATCTCTCCCAGTTTAGCATATATCAATTCTCAAAATCGTATCAGTTATGAAACAAGAATATTGTCTCGCTTTTAAAAACAAGGGAATATTTATTTATGATTTCACAAACTCAGCAGATTATATTATAAATATACATTATCTACCTCTCGTTAAAATGGAGCTTTCAGATATCTAGTCATTTGTTATCAGGTTAGCACAACAACACCGGAGTCTATTTGTCGTAATTCAAAGGCTGAATATGTATCCTTGTACCCCTATTTAGGTAAACCTTAGGACAGAAACCTGTCATCATCCGTTCTAGTGAGGATTTTTGTCACCCAATGGGATACGTTTGGGAAACCACTGCATATACAGTCACTTATTGACATCTTTCGTGTGTTGTGTGTTTATTTATATAACTTAGATACAAAATATCGTCAATCAAATTAAAACTCACATTTTCTCTTAATCACAATAACTCTACTCATCATTCAGGCATGTTTCTTCTTGGTCTTATCTAAAGCATGACTTCTCCTGTGTTGTAACAGGAATCCATTGGCCAGAACAAAAAAATCCTTCAATACTTGGACTGAATCATGGTATGCTGTATGAAAAATGATCTGCACTAACACGTTTGGGCATGGGCTCAAACTAATGAAAAAGGAAATACATTATCTTCTAATTTAACTTCAGTTTATGAAGGTAATATAATTGGCTAAGCCTGATAGCATCTATATGACCTCATGATAACAGGGTCATGGAGGAGCATGGGTGAGCATACGGTCCAGCTTCACAGCAGAGATTTAGAAAATAGATAAACAAGGGAGATATGGGAGGGTACGTTAGGTGGTTCGTTGTCAATATGATTATATTGATAGTAATGTAGATATTAAGATTAGCAATATCCATTAAAAGATAAGCGTACAGTGGGGCAAAAAAGCATTTAGTCAGCCACCAATTGTGCAAGTTATCCCACTTAAAAGATGAGAGAGGCCTGTAATTTTCATCATAGGTACACTTCAACTATGACAGACAAAATGAGAAAAACAAATCCAGAAAATCACATTGTAGCATTTTTAATGAATTTATTTGCAAATTAAGGTGGAAAATAAGTATTTGGTCACCTACAAACAAGCAAGATTTCCGGCTCTCACAGACCTGTAACTTCTTCTTTAAGAGGCTCCTCTGTCCTCCACTCGTTACCTGTATTAATGGCACCTGTTTGAACTTGTTATCAGTATAAAATACACTTGTCCACAACCTCAAACATTCACACTCCAAACTCCACTATGGCCAAGACCAAAGAGCTGTCAAAGGACACCAGAAACAAAATTGTAGACCTGCACCAGGCTGGGAAGACTGAATCTGCAATAGGTAAGCAGCTTGGTTTGAAGAAATCAACTGTGGGAGCAATTTTTAGGAAATGGAAGACATACAAGACCACTGATAATCTCCCTCGATCTGGGGCTCCATGCAAGATCTCACCCCGTGGGGTCAAAATGATCACAAGAACGGTGAGCAAAAATCCTAGAACCACACGGGGGGACCTAGTGAATGACCTGCAGAGAGCTGGGACTAAAGTAACAAATCCTACCATCAGTAACACACTACGCTGCCAGGGACTCAAATCCTGCAGTGCCAGACGTGTCCCCCTGCTTAAGCCAGTACATGTCCAGGCCCGTCTGAAGTTTGCTAGAGAGCATTTGGATGATCCAGAAGAAGATTGGAAGAATGTCATATGGTCAGATGAAACCAAAATATAATTTTGGTAAAAACTCAACTCGTCGTGTTTGGAGGACAAAGAATGCTGAGTTGCATCCAAAGAACACCATACCTACTGTGAAGCATGGGGGTGGAAACGTCATGCGTTGGGGCTGTTTTTCTGCAAAGGGACCAGGACGACTGATCTGTGTAAAGGAAAGAATGAATGGGGCCATGTATTGTGAGATTTTGAGTGTAAACCTCCTTCCATCAGCAAGGGCATTGAAGATGAAACGTGGCTGGGTCTTTCAGCATGACAATGATCCCAAACACACCGCCCGGGCAACGAAGGAGTGGCTTCGTAAGAAGCATTTCAAGGTCCTGGAGTGGCCAAGCCAGTCTCCAGATCTCAACCCCATAGAAAATCTTTGGAGGGAGTTGAAAGTCCGTGTTGCCCAGCAACAGCCCCAAAACATCACTGCTCTAGAGGAGATCTTCATGGAGGAATGGGCCAAAATACCAGCAACAGTGTGTGGTAACCTTTTGAAGACTTACAGAAAACGTTTGACCTCTGTCATTGTCAACAAAGGGTATATAAGAAAGTATTGAGATAAACTTTTGTTATTGACCAAATACTTTTTTTTCCACCTTAATTTTCAAATAAATAAATTAAAAATCCTACAATGTGATTTCCTGATTTTTTTCTAATTTTGTCTGTCATAGTTGAAGTGTACCTATGATGAAAATTACAGACCTCCCTCATCTTTTTAAGTGGAGAACTTGCACAATTGGTGGCTGACTAAATACTTTTTTTGCCCCACTGTATGTACAGTGCCTTGCGAAAGTATTCGGCCCCTTTGAACTTTGCGACTTTTTGCCACATTTCAGGCTTCAAACATAAAGATATAAAACTGTATTTGTTTGTGAAGAATCAACAACAAGTGGGACACAATCATGAAGTGGAACGACATTTATTGGATATTTCTAACTTTTTTAACAAATCAAAAACTGAAAAATTGGGCGTGCAAAATTATTCAGCCCCCTTAAGTTAATACTTTGTAGCGCCACCTTTTGCTGCGATTACAGCTGTAAGTCGCTTGGGGTATGTCTCTATCATTTTTGCACATCGAGAGACTGAAATTTTTTCCCATTCCTCCTTGCAAAACAGCTCGAGCTCAGTGAGGTTGGGTGGAGAGCATTTGTGAACAGCAGTTTTCAGTTCTTTCCACAGATTCTCGATTGGATTCAGGTCTGGACTTTGACTTGGTCATTCTAACACCTGGATATGTTTATTTTTGAACCATTCCATTGTAGATTTTGCTTTATGTTTTGGATCATTGTCTTGTTGGAAGACAAATCTCCGTCCCAGTCTCAGGTCTTTTGCAGACTCCATCAGGTTTTCTTCCAGAATGGTCCTGTATTTGGCTCCATCCATCTTCCCATCAATTTTAACCATCTTCCCTGTCCCTGCTGAAGAAAAGCAGGCCCAAACCATGATGCTGCCACCACCATGTTTGACAGTGGGGGTGGTGTGTTCAGCTGTGTTGCTTTTACGCCAAACATAACGTTTTGCATTGTTGCCAAAAAGTTCAATTTTGGTTTCATCTGACCAGAGCACCTTCTTCCACATGTTTGGTGTGTCTCCCAGGTGGCTTGTGGCAAACTTTAAACGACACTTATGGATATCTTTAAGAAATGGCTTTCTTCTTGCCACTCTTCCATAAAGGCCAGATTTGTGCAATATACGACTGATTGTTGTCCTATGGACAGAGTCTCCCACCTCAGCTGTAGATCTCTGCAGTTCATCCAGAGTGATCATGGGCCTCTTGGCTGCATCTCTGATCAGTCTTCTCCTTGTATGAGCTGAAAGTTTAGAGGGACGGCCAGGTCTTGGTAGATTTGCAGTGGTCTGATACTCCTTCCATTTCAATATTATCGCTTGCACAGTGCTCCTTGGGATGTTTAAAGCTTGGGAAATCTTTTTGTATCCAAATCCGGCTTTAAACTTCTTCACAACAGTATCTCGGACCTGCCTGGTGTGTTCCTTGTTCTTCATGATGCTCTCTGCGCTTTTAACGGACCTCTGAGACTATCACAGTGCAGGTGCATTTATACGGAGACTTGATTACACACAGGTGGATTGTATTTATCATCATTAGTCATTTAGGTCAACATTGGATCATTCAGAGATCCTCACTGAACTTCTGGAGAGAGTTTGCTGCACTGAAAGTAAAGGGGCTGAATATTTTTGCACGCCCAATTTTTCAGTTTTTGATTTGTTAAAAAAGTTTGAAATATCCAATAAATGTCGTTCCACTTCATGATTGTGTCCCACTTGTTGTTGATTCTTCACAAAAAAATACAGTTTTATATCTTTATGTTTGAAGCCTGAAATGTGGCAAAAGGTCGCAAAGTTCAAGGGGGCCGAATACTTTCGCAAGGCACTGTATGTAAGTATATTGAGGCATATGTAACATTTGATCATTTAAGAATATAAGAAAATGGAGGAAAACTTGTTAAATTTGTAATATTCTGTAATTGACGTCTTTGAAGGAGAGAGAGAGAGAGAGAGAGAGAGAGAGAGAGAGAGAGAGAGAGAGAGAGAGAGAGAGAGAGAGAGAGAGATAGAGATGGAGACCCTACCAACTCGCTCAGAGGGCCCTCAGTTGTCATATGTTTCTGACGAAACTCAGAGGGTGTGACTTCCAGATTGGGGATAGGATCAATACACCCATCAACTTCAGGGCACACTCCTGACTTGAATGATGCAATTCATAATCCACTTTTAATGAAGAAAACGAGCATGAAATTCAAATTGATAAATCCCCCTGTTGTGTTACAAAATAGGATCTCAGTAATCTCAGTTAAACATTTCATTTGGGAGGTATTTCATCTGTTACATGTCAAGTCTCGAAATCAGACAAACAATTGCACGTGACATATAATTAGGCACGCCTCTCCATTATTTTGTATGACATTGTGCAAACTCCAAACATATCGCAGGGTGTTGGGATAGCACTTCGCTCTGAAGCTTGCAGCCTTGCTGGCTCGTTCGAATTGGCAATCTGATGGTCTAATTAGCCTCTACACCCTCTACACCCTCCCTCAGCTTTGGGACACTTGTGCAAATGGCAGAGGCAAATGGAGGTCCAAGTGGCAAAGGATAGGGGGTGATTTGGGATTCAGACAGAGGGAAAATGATGCTACATTATCGGGAATAGCTGCTTTTCATTATTGGTGCCAACTAGAAAGTTGGTTCATCGCAAGTTCAAGGACAAATCACCATACATTTGTGTGAAAGAACCAGCACAAACACGCTGCACATTACACTGTCTAACATTGGTCTGTGGAGACAAGATAATATAACCTGTTTTCAATTGCTTTCCCTCAATGATATGATTCGACTCACCTTAGAGAGAAAACATAACTGACACCTTATGTAAGTGGGGTTGTCAGCCCTCGCCTGCACTGAGCAACATACACTCAATGGTTTTGGTATTTCATGACACTTTCAAAAACTCTTTGATGAAGTGTGATCCCCAAACATATTAAGACAGCATCTGTGCTTTCGTTTTCAATTTCACAGCCACTAAAGGACCATACGGAATATGTCTAAAGCTATTATGTCTGAAGCTATTGTGTATTCAGATCAGATCCTTACACAATGCTGAAAGATTTCACCTCTGAGTTTTAACATGCCGTCAAGGCAAAGGCTGCCTACTGTACTTGGAAGAATCTCAAATCTCAAATATATTTTAATTTTTTCAACACTGTTTTGGTTACTACATGATTCCATATGTGTTATTTCATAGTTTTTCTTTGCCTACAATGTTGAAAATAGTAAAAAATATAAAGAGAAACCGTTGAATGAGTAGTTGTGTCTAAACTTTTGACTGGTCCTGTATATCAAAGGGTATATAGAAGTTGTTTTGTCATTTCAAACCCAAAATGGAGATGTGCAATAAAAATGCAATATGCATCTGCCTGCCGTTGTATTCAGTCAACGCAAAATGAAAGCCAATTCTTCACATTTCACATCTCAGCTGTGACGTGTATGCAACTCCAGATGATTGGGCCAACGTTACCTCAAAGCTATATATTTCACCTTGTGATTTCAGCAATTGTTGAAAGATTCTGAAATATTCTAGTAGTTTTTCAAAGCCTGTTTATGTGATTTTTGATGAAAATCAATTTCCATAAAAAACAAACAGCGCAACCTGAGTGGAGTGCAGATGCCGAGCGCTACAGAATAACATGAAAGTATAATGATGAAAGACATCAAGTCCTAATGAAGCATCTGGAATCATCAAATAAGAAGACAACCTGCTGTATTCCTTCTCTCCCTCCCTCCCTGGTGGAATGGATGCTTGTCCTTGATGCTCAGCGCCTTGTAAAAAAAAAAACTAGGTGGATGTCGTGGGAGGATTACCAATAGGGGGTAAGGAGGTTTGTCTATGAGTTTGTCTGAAACATTTCTTACATTTTTGAAGTAGGGGACAAGAGTACAATCGAAGCTCACCGGGCTAGGTTGAACGTGGACCCTGCACATTGGAAAATGAGCATTCAAGGTGTACTTTGCATTTCAAAAAAGAGGAGATGTGGTGGTATTTGTTTAATCACAGCAATGACAGACACCAGCACACAGGGGGGTCTTTAATGCAGGTATAGCTGAAAAAAAATTAACATTCAGTATCTGGTGTGGCCACCAGCTGCATTAAGTACTGCAGTGCATCTCCTCCTCATTGACTACACCAGATTTGCCAGTTCTTGCTGTGAGATGTTACCTCACTCTTCTCTTGGGGGGAATGGCCCTAGCCCTCACCCTCCGATCCAACAGGTCCCAGATGTGCTCAATGGGATTGAGATCCGGGCCCTTCGTTGGCCATGGCAGAACACTGACATTCCTGTCTTGCAGGAAATCACGCACGGAACGAGCAGTATCGCTGGTAGCAATGTCATGCTGGAGGGTCATGTCAGGATGAGCCTGCAGGAAGTGTACCACATGAGGGAGGAGGATGTTTTCCATGTAACCCACAGCATTGAGATTGCCAGCAATGACAACAAGCTCAGTCTGATGATGCTGTGACACACCACCCCAGACCATGACGGACCCTTCACCTCCAAATTGATCCCGCTCCAGAGTACAGGCCTCAGTGTAACGCTCATTCCTTTGACGATAAACATAAATTTGACCATCACCCCTGGTGAGACAAAACCGCGACTCGTCAGTGAAGATAACTTTTTTGCCAGTCTTGTCTGGTCCAGCGATGGTGGGTTGGTGCCCATAGGTGACATTGTTGCCGGTGATATCTGGTGAATACCTGCCTTACAACAGGCTTACAAGCTCCCAGTATAGCCTCTCTCAGCCTATTGAGGACAGTCTGAGTACTGTGGGATTGTGCGTTCCTGGTGTAACTCGGGCAGTTGTTGTTGCCATCCTGTACCTGCCCCGCAGGTGGGATGTTAGGATATACCGATTCTGTGCAGGTGTTGTTACACCTGGTCTGCCACGGTGAGGACGATCAGCTGTCCGTCCTGTCCCCCTGTAGCGCTGTGTTAGGCGTCTCACATTACGGACATTGCAATTTATTGCCCTGGCCACATCTGCAGTCCTCATGCCTCCTGCAGTCCTCATGCCTCCACGCAGATGAGCATTGGCATCTTTTTTTTGGTGTTTTTCAGAGTCAGTAGAAAGGCCTCTTCAGTGTTCTAAGTTTTCATAACTTTGACCTTAATTGCCTACCGTCTGTAAGCTGTTAGTGTCTTAACGACGGTTCCACAGCTGCATGTTCATTAATTTTTTATGGTTCATTGAACAAGCGTGGGAAACAGTGTTAAACCCTTTACAATTTGTCCACCATCTTCGAAAGCCAAGTTAATAAACAGATCACCGATCATTTCGAATCCCACTGTACCCTCTCCGCTATGCAATCTGGTTTCCGAGCTGGTCATGGGTGCACCTCAGCCACGCTCAAGGTTCTAAACGATATCATAACCGCCATCGATAAGAGACAATACTGTGCAGCTGTATTCAATGACTTGGCCAAGGCTTTCGGCTCTGTCCATCACCACGTTCTTATCGGCAGACTCAACTGCCTCGCCTGGTTCACCAACTACTTCTCAGACAGAGTTCAGTGTATCAAATCGGCGGGCCTGTTGTCTGGACCTCTGGCATTCTCTATGGGGGAGCCACAGTAATCAATCCTCGGGCCAACTATTTTCTCTGTATACAGTGGGGCAAAAAAGTATTTAGTCAGCCACCAATTGTGCAAGTTCTCCCACTTAAAAAGATGAGAGAGGCCTGTAATTTTAATCATAGGTACACTTCAACTATGACAGACAAAATGAGAAGAAAAAAATACAGAAAATCACATTGTAGGATTTTTAATGAATTTATTTTTAAATTATGGTGGAAAATAAGTAAGCCAAACCCACTGGCTCCAGGTCATCGGAAAGTCGTTGCTAGGTAAAGCCCTGCCTTATCTCAGTTCTTATCTCATTGGAGCACCCACCCATAGCACGCCCTCCAGAAGGTATACTTTACGGGTCACCCCCAAAGCCAATTCCTCCTTTGGCCGCCTTTCCTTCCAGTTCTCTGCTGCCAATGATTGGAACGAACTGCAAAAATCACTGAAGCTGGAGACTCATATCTCCCTCACTAGCTTTAAGCATCAGCTGTCAGAGCAGCTCACAGATCACTGCACCTGTACATAGCCTATCTGTAAATAGCCCATCCATCTACCTCATCCCCATACTGTTATTTATTTGATTTATCGTGCTCCTTTGCACCACAGAATCTCTACCTTCACACTCATTTTCTGCACATCTATCATTCCAGTGTTAATTGCTATATTGTAATTATTATGGCCTATTTATTGCCTTACCTCCCTTATCCTACCTCATTTGCACACACTGTATATAGACTTTTTTATATAGTATTATTGACTATATGTTTGTTTATTCCATGTGTAACTCTTTGTTGTTGTTTACTGCTTTGCTTTATCTTGGCCAGGTGTTATTGAGAACTTGTTCTCAACTAGCCTACCTGATAAAATAAAGGTGAAATAAAAAAAAGAAACAATGAAGATCTGTGAAGTTATTTGGATTTTTAGCGAAAACTGGAATTCAAGTAAATGCAGAGGTATTCATGAGTAATGTAAATTGTCAATTTCTTGAATGGCTGAAGTGGCTGTGTTGAAGCCTAAATTGAAGCCAATCCTCCAATGAGAAGTATTTAATAGTTAATCATAAGCTGTAGTCTAAAGTGCACTAATACTACTTCTTGTTTCCTCCAAGTCCAGAGTTCTCCATGCAACAGCAGGGACAGCTGCCCTCGTTCACAGCTCATTTGTTTCTGCTTGTCATCTGTGTATGAATAATAACTCTGCCGAGACCTTCTGTTTTTTTTTCTACTTTTATGTGCCATCGTTATCCCCTGTCAGGTATTTCTGTCAATAGTCTTGTGAAAGGAACACGGTAACTTGCGCACAGTTGGGCACATTTGTGGACATTTGAGAGTTTATTGACCACTATCAATTTAGTGAAGTCACTATTCATTTTATTGAACCACTATCAAACAAATGCTTGCCCTATTGAGTTATTAGATTATATTTTGTTGAATTACTAGACCAATGTGTTCAGATGCAGTGCATTCGGAAAGTCTTCACACCCCTTGACTTTTTCCACATTTTATTACGTTACAGCCTGAATTTAAATTAATTAAATGTTTTTGTCACTGGCTAACACAAAATACCTCATAATGTCAAAATTGTCACGCCTGACCCGCTCCCCCTCTCTGGCGCTCAAGGGCGCCAGGCTGCCCTTCATTACACACACCTGTCACCATCATTACGCGCCTCTGTGCAATATTGGACTCATCTGGACTCCATTACTTTGTTGATTAGCCCCTCTTTATCTGTCTGCTCCTCGTGTTATTCCCTTATTTATGTCATTATTTTCCCCCTGTCCAGATGCTGTTCTTGTCCTGATTCATGTCCGTTGTTCTTTAAATGTTCTCTCTGTAACTGCTTCCTCTCTCCAGCGTCGATCCTTACAAAAATGGAATTATGTTTGTCCAATTTTTTACAAATAAGTATTCAGCCTCTTTTCTATGGAAAGCCTAAATCAGTAAGGTGTACAAATTAGCTTAACAAGTCACATAAAAAGTTGCATGGAATAGTAATGTAATAGTAACATGATTTTTGAATGACTACCTTATCTCTGTACCCCACATATACAGTTGAGCAGTGCAATTCAAATACAGATTCAAACACAAAGACTGGGAAGGTTTTTAAATGCAGTACGCCACAGGATGTTTTTGTGCTGGTCAAGGACAGTCAAGTCTGGAGTGAACCAAGGGCTATATCGGTTCTTAGTTCTACATTTTTTGAATGGGGCCTGCTTATTTAAGATGGTGAGGAAGGCACTTTTAAAGAATAACCAGGCATCCTCTACTGACGGGATGAGGTCAATATCCTTCCAGTACACCTGGGCCAGGTTGATTAGAAAGGCCTGTTCGCTGATGTGTCCTTAGCAATTACAAGCATACACATAACATGACGCAGCCACCACAATGTTTGAAAATATGTTTGAACATTTGCCCCAGACATAACACTTTGTATCAAGGACAGAAAGTTAATTGCTTTGCCACATTTTTTTGTACGATTGCTTTAGTGCCTTGTTGCAAACAGGATGAATGTTTTGGAATATTTTTATTCTGAACAGGCTTCCTTTTTTTTATCACTCTGTCAATTAGGTTCGTATTGTAGAGTAACTACAATGTTGTTCATCCATCCTCAGTTTTCTCCTATCACAGCCATTATACGCTGTAACTGTTATAAAGTCACCATTGGCCTCATGGTGAAATCCCTGAGCTGTTTTCTTCCTCTCCGGCAACTGAGTTAGGAAGGACGCCTGTATCTTCGTAGTGACTGGGTGTATTGATAGACTATCCAAACTTCACCATGCTCAAATGGATATTCAATGTCTGATTTTTTCTACCAATAGGTGCCCTTCTTAGCGAGGCATTTGCATTGAATAGCCCCCGCAATATGCAACTATTCAGGGAAGTTAGTAACCAATATACACATTCAGTTAGGAAAGCAAAAGCCAGATTTTTCAAACAGAAATTTACATCCTGTAGCACAAACTACAAAATGTTTTGGGACACTGTAAAGTCCATGGACAATCAGAGCACCTCCTCCCAGCTGCCCACTGCACTTAGGCTAGGAAACACTGTCACCACCGATAAATCTACTATAGCCGAACATTTCAATAAGCATTTTTCTACAGCTGGCCATGCTTTCCACTTGGCTACTCCTACCCCGGCCAACAGCTCTGCGTCCCCCACAGCAACCCCCCCCCCCCCCCCCAAATAAACAAGCTGATGTTCTGAAAGAGCTGCAAAATCTGGACACCTACAAATCAGCCGGGCTAGACAATCTGGACCTTCTCTTTCTAAAATGATCTGCCGCAATTGTTGCAACCCCTATTACTACCCTGTTCAACCGCTCTTTTGTATCATCTGAAATCCCTAAAGATTGGAAAGCTGACAACTCGCAGTTGTAAATGGCAACTTGTTCTCAACTGGCCTACCTGGTTACATAAAGGTGAAATGAATAAAAGGACTGGGGAGGTTTTCAGGATAAAAATAAACATAAAGGAGCTAAGCACAGGTAAAAACCCTAAAGGAAAACCTGGTTCAGTCTGCTTTCCAACAGACTCTGGGAGATTAATTTACATTTCAGCAGGACACCATGCTAAAGCACAAGGCCAAATCTACACTGGAGTTGCTTACCAAGAAGACAGTGAATGTCCCTGAGTGGCCGAGTTACCGTTTTGGCTTAAATCTGCTTGAACATCTATGCCAAGACCTGAAAATGGCTGTCTAGCAATGATTAACAACCAATTTGACAGAGCTTGAATAATTTTGAAAAGAATAATGGGCAAATGTTGCACAATCCAGATGTGGAATGTTTTTAGAGACCTACCCAAAAAGACTCACAGCTGTAATCGCCGCTAAAGGTGATTCTAACATTTATGGACTCAGAGGGTTGAGAGGTTTTTTTTTCCTTTTTAATTATTTGTTTTTTTACAAATGTTTAAAAAAAAATTCCACTTTGACACAGAGTACTTTGTGTAGATCGTTGACAAAAAAAGACACTTAAATCCATTTTAATCACACTTTGTAACACAACAAAATGTGGAATAAGCCAAGAGGAGTGGATACTCTCTGAAGGAACTGTATCTATACTTTTCATCTATAATATAAAATATCCCACTGCTGCGAGATATGTCTTGATAAATATATTCATCATATACATATATTCATCTTTTGAATGTATTTCATAATTTAGATGCAGGGTGTTATAACTCAGTCCATTCAAAGTTGTAAAGCATTTCACCATCTACTTCACAGCCCATTGTTGTGAACATTCAGTTATTTTCCAACCACATCTCCAATACTCTTCACTGGTGAGAAAGAAGTACAAAAAAAAAACGTCCATGATATTTCCATGTGATTAAGAGTCAAAATAAAAAGTTGTTTCATAAAAATGAATTAGTCCTTTGAGGTATTGTCGAGGAAAGACTGATAAGGGGGACATGGGGGCTCAAATTGATAAAGAGTGATGATTGCTGGGTCAGCATTCCCATTTCCATTTTGTCAATAGTGTGCTTCCCAAATTTGACAAGGTGATTCATTCATTATGTTGGAGAAAGAGTGACCGGGCCTTCCAAACGTAAGCACCTACTTCAAAAGAAGACAGAAGACTTGTATTAAGATGTAGATTAAAATAAACTTATTCTTTTGATGTTATATTCGTGTGAGAGGGAAAATGAGAGGCAACATGTTTGCAGTGAGTGGTAGGGTCTTCTCACTGGTGCTCTGAGAGGTTTGTCAGATAGTACTACATAACATGTGTTTGGTTTGGTTTTGCAGCATTCACGAATCTCAATACTCTCGTCTTGCCCTCTGCTCTCCTCTGCTGACTGACTAATGGGTTATTGAGTAATTAATCAACTTCTAACGAGTTGGCCACAGAATTCAAAATGGGGGCCAAAATTAGTCTGAACCGCACACTTAAACATGCACTGTGACTCGATGTTCAGGACACTGCAATTAAAAATGCAATATCTAGTCTTCTCCTCCAATGATTCTCTTGGTGGAGGTGGATGACTCTGGCTTGTGTCCTTGTGAAGAGGAAAAACACTTGACTTTATCTGTCAAAAGTGAGTGTTTACAAGCCTTAGTTTTAAGATTAAAGTTGTATTGTCATCTGCACAATCAAAGTGAAAAGCTTTTCTTGCAATCTCAAAAACCCAATAATGCAGTAATCAATATCAATGTAGTACTAAAAATAACAAGGTAGAACAAAAAAATAATAAAATATAAGTAAGCTATACACAGTGTCAGTTCCTGTGCCATATTTACAATGTGCAGGGATTCTGGAGTGATAGAGGTAGTGTTACGATCGTCATAAGGAGTGGACCAAAATGCAGCATGGTATGTTTCCATCCTTTTATTTAGGAAGAGAATACTCAAATAAGAATACCGCGAACCAACGAAACGCTCAGCGTAGTGCTCACAGGCCTAGACAAGATCCCACAAAGCACAATGAGAAAATGGCTACCTAAATATGATATCAGAGACAACGATAAACAGCTGCCTCTGATTGGGGACCATACTAGGCCAACATAGAAATATAATTCACCTAGATAACCCACCCTTAAATCACACTCCGACCTAACCAATATAGAGAATAAAAGCAATCATTTAATAATACTCTTAGTGTTAAGCGGAGCAGCACAGGGGAACCCAAGAACCCAAGAACCCAAGACCAGTAAACAGGGATGATTGAACCAAGATATTTATTGTAACACAGGGAGAGATGAAGTGCAGATCCAGGGAAGCTCGGATGAGTTGTAGGAAACCCGATGTGGAGGCTGAGGTTGGAATGAGCTGGGTTGGGACAGGGTAAACAGGTCCGGAGGGGAATCCAAGGGGGTTGTGGTGAGTTGAATCCAGAACAGGGTAGCAGGGTGGTGAGATGTGGAACAGGAGACAGGAACCAGAGTCAGAGCGGCAAAACTGCAGTGAGAGGAGAAACAGCGTCAGGTAAGGAAACAGGCACAGCAGGATACAGGATCTGACAATTCCTCTCATCTTTCCTCTTATTTACAACAGTAACATTAATGCAAATATGATGACATAGCACATATTTTTTCCTTTGGGCAATTTCCCATCAAATCTATTTCTATGACTAAAGAAACCCATTACACCTAATACCAATAAAAGACCAATAAAAGAGGTTGAATGACAAAATCTAGTTGTACTAGATTCTGTACTAGCCATGCTTAATTAGAGATCAACTCACCAAACCAATACTTTTTCTCCACATGTCTTCCTCTAGTGTATGTTCTGCATCAGTTAGAGAGATAAACATAATTAGCTGAGAGGAAAGGGCACTGAAGAGCTGCTGAGAGCTGCTGTGTTTGTTGAGTTTCAACCACTGGTTATCCACATCTGAACATAGAAATATAATTACTGGCATGGGTACACTCATTATGGCCGATGGGCTATCCATCGCAGAACATTGACTTGTAGTTCTAGTAATCATATTTCTATGAATGTGATTTCACAAGCTGGGCCAGACATGACCGCTCCCCTGTGGGGCTTCGACAATGCAGCTGTAGAGGTTGTCAGTTGGCAGTGTCACTGGAACGCCGGTTTCCCGCTTGGAAGCCGTTTGAATAGAAAAACATTCTTCTATTTGAAATGTCGCCAACAAGACAATAAACAACAAAATGAACGTGAAGCTCTGTAAGGCTATACATGCCACTAACAAAGACAACAACTCACAAATAAGAAAAGAAAAAACGCTGCCTAAGTATGATTCCCAATCAGAGACAACGATAAACAGCTGTCCCTGATTGAGAATCATACCCAGCCAAAAACAAAGAACCAGAAAGCATAGACTTTCCCACCCGAGTCACACCCTGACCAAACAAACATAGAGAATAAAAGGATCAGTGCGTGACAAAATTGTCTAACATTGGTCTGTGGAGACAAGACAATATAATCTGTTTTCTATTGCTTTCCTTCAATATGATTCGACTCACCTTAGAAAGAAAACGTAACTGATACCTTGTGAAAGTCGGGTTGTTAGCCCGCACCTGCACTGAGCAACATACACTCAATGGTATTGATATTGCATGACACTGTTAAAAACTCTTTGATGAAGTGTGATCCGCAAACATATTAAGACAGCATCTGTCCTTTCGTTTTCAATTTCTTTGTCTCCAAAGGACCATACTGAATGTGTCTAAAGCTATTATTACTGAAGCTATTTTGTGTTCAGATCACCCACCTCCTTACACAATGCTACAAGGTTTCACCTCTGCGTTTTAGCATGGCACCTTCTCAGTGTGCCAGACACAACCCAATTCAGTGAGGCTCATAAATACAAATGAATATCACTTGAGCTTTTGGCTTTGCTTTGTATCTGTGCGTCTCAGAAGTGGAGGCAATTTTAGTGGAGGAAAATACAGGTAACTGACAAAATAAAGGAAACACCAACATAAAGTATCTTAATAGGGCATTGGGTCACCACAAGCCAGAACAGCTTCAATGCACCTTGGCATAGATTCTACAAGTGTCTGGAACTCTATTGGAGGGATGCAACACCATTCTTCCACAAGAAATTCCATAATTGAGTGTTTTGTTGGTGGTAGATAACGCTATCTCAGGAGCTGCTCCAGATTCTACCATAGGTGTTCAATTGGGTTGAGACATGGTGACTGAGACGGCCATGATATATGTCTAACATAGTTTTCGTGATCCTCAAACAATTCAGTGACCCCTCGTGTCCTATAGATGGGGGCAATGTCATCCTGTGGGGGCATAGCCAAGGCAGCCAAAGTAATGGCCAAAATAATGGTCTGCCCAGCATTTTTATGCATTTGCTTAATTAAGTCAAGAAGTACACGTGTGGAAGCACCTGCTTTCAATATACTTTGTATCCCTCATTTACTCACGTGTTTCCATTATTTTGGCAGTTACCTGTATGTGAAATACATTATAAACCCATTTACCTGTGCCACTGAATATATACTCTCAAAGTGCTCTATTACATCCACAGTGCTGAAGATACTCTTTAAAGAACAATTGACAATTAAGGGAGATATTCCCACGGTCGCGGAGACTGCATTCACCGTAGGCCTAAACACTGCATATGTCCTTCACATTTTAATGCAGATATTCTGCGATACTTCAGTGATACGAATTGAGTGCAGCCTAAAGATTCACCTTAAAACCTCTTGGGGATAGTGAGACGCTAGCATCTCAAGTGGCCAATAGCCTCGGGAAATGCAGAGCGCCAAATTCAAATAAAACGCTATAAAACTCAAACTTTCATTAGATCACACATGCAGGGTACTCAATTAAAGCTACACTCATTGTGAATCCAGCCAACATGTCAAATTTTTAAAATGCTTTTCAGCGAAAGCATTAGAAGCTATTATCTGATAGCATGCACCCCCCTGAACCAGTTGTAAACAAAAGAACTAGCGTAGCAGGCGCTACACAAAACGCTGAAATAAAATATAAAACATGCATTACCTTGGACGAGCTTCTTTGTTGGCACTCCAATATGTCCCATAAACATCACAATTGGTCCTTATTTTTCGATTAATTCCGTCCATGTATACCCAAAATGTCCATTTATAAAGCAGGTTTGATCCGGAAAAAAACAGTACAAAACATTTCAAAAGTTGCCTATAAACTTTGCCAAAATATTTCAAACTACTTCTGTAATACAACTTTAGGTATTTTTAAACGTTAATAATCGATCAAATTGTAGACGGGGCAATCTGTATTCAATAGAGCAAGTAAACAAAACATGCACCATTTTCCCTCTTGCGTAACTATCAACAGTGTAACGTTGTTCCAGGATGTGCCTATTCTTCGTTGCACCAATGATTAACTTCAACCCAATTCCAAAGACTGGTGACATCCTGTGGAAGTCGTAGGAACTGTAAAATGGACGCTATCAAATTTCCCTTGGCAAAGACAACTGAGGGAACGGTCAGAGGAAAAAATAATAATAATTCTGAACAGTTTTTCCTCTGGGTTTTGCCTGCTACATAAGTTCTGTTATAGTCACAGACATGATTTAACCAGTTTTAGAAACTTCAGAGTGTTTTATATCCACACCTACTAATCATATACATATAATATATTCCTGGCATGAGTAGCAGGAAGTTGAAATTGTCCATGCTATTTATCCAAAAGTGGAAATGCTGCCCCCTATCCCTAAGAAGTTTTTAAAGTATATTTACCAACAAAGTTGTAGGTCACCTATGTACTTGGTGGGCTGAGTAGTTACTCAACTGAACACCACTTGGTCTAGACATAAAGTAATGCCAGACAAAAATACAACTTAATATCACTTGAGTTTTTGTTTCCACCAAATGAAAAGCTATACCTCCTGATCTTCTGGAAATTATGATGAAGATTTGAGATTCAGGTTTGAGTTGTAAAATGACAATGCAGAGGCGACACTAGGATTATCCACTGTCTATAACAGTGGATAGGTCTATAACAGTTGATAGGTCTATAACAGGGGATTGATGGGTCTATAACAGTGGATGGGTCTATAACAGTGGATAGGTCTATAACAGTGGATGGGTCTATAACAGTGGATGGGTCTATAACAGTGGACGGGTCTATAACAGTGGATGAGTCTATAACAGTGGATGGGTCTATAACAGTGGATAAGTCTATAACAGTTGATGGGTCTATAACAGTGGATGGGTCTATAACAGTGGATGGGTCTATAACAGTGGATGAGTCTATAACAGTGGATGGGTCTATAACAGTGGATGAGTCTATAACAGTGGATGGGTCTATAACAGTGGATGAGTCTATAACAGTGGATGGGTCTATAACAGTGGATGAGTCTATAACAGTTGATGGGTCTTTAACAGTTGATGGGTCTATAACAGTGGATGGGTCTATAACAGTGGATGTGTCTATAACAGTTGATGGGTCTATAACAATGGATGAGTCTATAACAGTTGATGAGTCGATAACAGTTTAATGGGTCTATAACAGTTGATGGGTCTATAACAGTGGATGAGTCTATAACAGTTGATGAGTCGATAACAGTTTAATGGGTCTATAACAGTTGATGGGTCTATAACAGTGGATGAGTCTATAACAGTGGATGGGTCGATAAGAGTGGATGAGTCTATAACAGTGGATGAGTCTATAACAGTGGATGAGTCTATAACAGTGGATGAGTCTATAACAGTTGATGGGTCTATAACAGTGGATGAGTCTATAACAGTGGATGGGTCTATAACAGTTGATGGGTCTATAACAGGTCTGTAACCTGTCTTTATGCAGCAATCTCTCAGTCTCAGTAGTGAAGGCAATTTTATTGGAGGAATGTAAGTGAAATACAATATAAACCCATCCACCTGTGCTGTTGAAGATAGACAACCAAAGACTCATCTTAAAGTTTAGTTACCAACAAAGTTGACACTTAGCTGTGTCAACCACTGTAAAGTCAGAGAGAAAAAATGGAGCCTAGTTTTGGTTTTTAAGAACTGGATATTCCCTTCCCCAAAAGCAATACCTTGGAGATCCATAAAACTGAGTGGGTATTCTCATCCTCTCTGATGCACATTGATATGACATTGTTTTGATATAAGATTCCCTGACAGGGTTGTGCTTTGCACATGGTTAGCTACACATTCAAGATGCTTTGTATTTCAGAATGTGTGGGAAGAGTTGTGCCATACACATTTAGTAAGAAAGGAGCCATGTTGAATGGGAAGAGTCAGTTGGCATATCAATGAGTGGAGATTTTTTTAGGTCTCACTTCCCGAGTCCCTGAGCATTTTAACTCATCTGTCATGCACAGTTCACTTGTGTACTTGGGGGGCTGAGTAGAGTCTCTCAACTTGGTCTCTTGGTCTCAAGATGTTGTCATCTTGATGTGGCTTTGATCTCGAAGAACAAACACGCTTTTATACGTATTACTTTTCCAGTGGTGGAAAAAGTCCTCAATTGTCATACTTGAGTAAAAGTAAAGATAACTTAATAGAAAATGACTCAAGTAAAAGTGAAAGTCACCCAGTAAAATACTTGTTGAGTAAAAGTTTAAAAGTGTTTGATTTTAAATATATTTAAGGATGAAAAGTCAATGGAATTGCTAAAATGTACTTTAAGTACCAAAAGTAAAAATAGAAACCATTTCAAATTCCTTATATTAAGCAAACCAGATGGCACCATTTTCTTATTTTTTTTTATTGACGGATAGCCAGGCGCGCACTCCAAATCAAATCAAATCAAATTTATTTATATAGCCCTTCTCACATCAGCTGAAATCCCAAAGTGCTGTACAGAAACCCAGCCTAAAACCCCAAACAGCAAGCAATGCAGGTGTTGAAGCACGGCGGCTAGGAAAATCTCCCGAGAAAGGCCCAAACCTAGGAGGAAACCTAGAGAGGAACCAGGCTATGAGGGGTGGCCAGTCCTCTTCTGGCTGTGCCGGGTAGAGATTATAACAGAACATGGCCAAGATGTTCAAAGATTCATAAATGACCAGCATGGTCAAATAATAATAATCACGGTAGTTGTCGAGGGTGCAGCAAGTCAGCACCTCAGGAGTAAATGTCAGTTGGCTTTTCATAGCCGATCATTAAGAGTATCTCTACCGCTCCTGCTGTCTCTAGAGAGTTGAAAACAGCAGGTCTAGGACAGGTAGCACGTCCGGTGAACAGGTCAGGGTTCCATAGCGGCAGGCAGAACTGTTGAAACTGGAGGAGCAACTCGACCAGGTGGACTGGGGAAAACAAGGAGTCATCATGCCAGGTAGTCCTGAGGCATGGTCCTAGGGCTCAGGTCCTCCTCCTCCGAAAGAAAAACATTTAGAAAAAGAAAGAGAATTAGAGAGCGCATACTTAAATTCACACAGGACACCGGATAAGACAGGAGAAATACTCCAGATATAACAGACTGACCCTAGCCCCTCGACACATAAACTACTGCAGCATAAATACTGGAGGCTGAGACAGGAGGGGTCAGGAGACACTGTGGCCCCATCCGATGATACCCCGTACAGGGCCAAACAGGCAGGATATAACCCCACCCACTTTGCCAAAACACAGCCCCAACATCACTAGAGGGATATCTTCAACCACCAACTTACCATCCTGAGACAAGGCTCAAGTATAGCCCACAAAGATCTCAACCAGGGCACAACCCAAGGGGGGGCGCCAACCCAGACAGGAAGATCACGTCAGTGACTCAACCCACTCAAGTGACGCACCACTCCTAGGGATGGCATGGAAGAGCACCAGTAAGCCAGTGACTCAGCCCCTGTAATAGGGTTAGAGTTAGAGAATCCCAGTGGAGAGAGGGGAACCGGCCAGGCAGAGACAGCAAGGGCAGTTCGTTGCTCCAGAGCCTTTCCGTTCACCTTCACACTCCTGGGCCAGACTACACTCAATCATATGACCCACTGAAGAGATGAGTCTTCAGTAAAGACTTAAAGGTTGAAACCGAGTCTGCGTCTCTCACATGGGTAGGCAGACCATTCCATAAGAACTGAGCTCTATAGGAGAAAGCCCTGCCTCCAGCTGTTTGCTTAGAAATTCTAGGGACAATTAGGAGACCTGTGTCTTGTGACCATAGCGTACGTGTAGGTATGTACGGCAGGACCAAATCGGAAAGATATGTAGGAGCAAGCCCATGTAACGATTTGTAGATTAGCAGTAAAACAGTCAGACATAATTGACAAACAAAGCATGTGTATTTAGTGAGTCTACATTAATTCCTTTTGGAATGTAGTGAAGTAAAGTAAAAGTTGGGAAAACTATAAATAGTAAAGTAAAGTACAGATACCCCAAAAAATTACTTAAGTAGTACTTTAAAGTATTTTTATTAAGTACTTCACACCACTGTACTTTTCCATCAACAATGTTTGGGGAAAGAGGAATATGATCTAATTAATGTAATTAAAAAAAAGACCAAAGATGCTGCAATTGTAATTAATTTCCCTGATCCCTGAGTTTGCATGGTGTTGGATGTTAATGACTTTTACATAACTTGAAATAAATAAGCACATTTTAAATCTTGAAATGAGCAGATAATGAAGAATAGTCAATAGACCAGCAGGCCATGTTTTAAACATGAATCATTGGCAATAGAACAAAATAAAACATCATGATTATGTTCAGATGTATATTAAAGGGTATGCAAAGTTTTCCATCCACAGAAGTTGTTTTGTCATTTCAAATCTATAATGGAGATGCAATATTCATCTGCTGGCCGTTGTATTCAGTCAGCCCAATGACTCAGTCAGCCCAATGACTCAGTCAACGGAAAATGAAAGCCAATTCTTCACATTTCACATCTCAGCTGTGACGTGTTTCCAACTCCAGATGATTGAGCCAACGTTAGCTCAACGTTTTATCTTTCACTTCACGAGTTCTGCAATAGCTGGAAGAGTATTTTTTTGTCGTTTTTCAAAGCCTGTTTATGTGATTTTTGATGAAAATCGATTTCCATAAAAAAACAAACAGCGCAACCTGAGTGGAGTGCAGATGCCGAGCGCTACAGAATAACATGAAAGTATAATGAAGAAAGACATCAAGTCCTAATGAAGCATCTGGAATCATCAAATAAGAAGACAACCTGGTGTATTCCTTCTCTCCCTCCCTCCCTGGTGCTTGTCCTTGATGCTCAGGGCCCTGTAAAAAAAAACTAGGTGGATGCCGTGGGAGGGTTACCAATAGGGGATAAGGGGGTTGGAAAACTCATATATTTCCATGAGTTTGCCTGTAAGTAAATTGACACAAAACAACAGGAAGAGGCTAGGACAGCTTAGAAGCCACCCCTCGTTCACAGCTCATTTGCTTCTGCTTGTCATCTGTGTATGAATAATAACTCTGCCGAGACCTACTGTTTTTTTCCTTCAACATTTATGTGCCATCGTTATCCCCTGTCAGGTATTTCTGTCAATAGTCTCGTGAAAGGAAAACGGGAACTTGCGGAGTCATACAGGTGGGCATATTTGTGACGTCTGAGAGTTTATTAACCACTATCAATTTAGTGAAGTCACTATTGATTTTATTGAACCACTATCAAACAAATGTTTGCCCTATTGAGTTATTAACATAACGTTTTGTTGAATTATTAAACCAATGTATTCAGATATATACAGTGCCATCAGAAAGTATTCACACCCCTTGACTTTTTCCAGATGTTGTTGTGTCACAGCCCGAATTTAAATAGGATTTAATTTAGATGTTTTTTGTCACTGGCCCACACACAATAACCCATAATGTCTAAATGGAATTATGGTTTTCCAATTTGTTTAACAGATTAATTACAAATGAAAGCTAAAATGTCTTGAGTCAATAAGTGCTCAACCACTTTGTTATGGCAAGTTCAGGAGTACACATTTGCTTAACAAGTCACTAAAGTTTCATGGACTAACAGTGTTTAATATGATTTTTTAATGACAACCTCATCTCTGTACTCCACATATACAATTATACAGTGCATTCGGAAAGTATTCAGACCCCTTGACCTTCTCAATTATTTTGTCATGTTACAGCCTTATTTTAAAAGGGATTAAAAAACACATTTGCTCATCAATATACACACAATACCCCATAATGGCAAAGCAAAAACAGGTTTTTAGACATGTCGGCAAATGTATAAAAACCAAAAAAAGAGAAATATTACATTTACATAAGTATTCAGACTGTTTACTCCGTTATTTGTTGAAGCACATTTGGCAGCGATTACAGCCTTGAGTCTTCTTGAGTACGAAGCTACAAGCTTGGCACACCTGTATTTGGGGAGTTTCTCCCATTCATCTCTGCAGATCCTCTCAATCTCTGTCAGGTTGAATGGGGAGCTTTGCTGCACAGCTGTTTTCAGGTCTCTCCAGAGATGTTTTTACTTTGCCATTATGTAATATTGTGTGTAGATTCATGAGAAAAAACAACTATTTAATCCATTTTAGAATAAATCTGTAATATAACAACATGTGGAAAAGGGGAAGGGGTCTCAATACTTTCTGAATGCATTGTATGTAAGGTCCCTAAGTTGAGCAGTGAATTTAAAACACAGATTCAACCTCAACGACCAGGGAGGTTTTCAAAAGCCTCGCAAAGAAGGGCACCTATTGGTAGATGGGTAAAAATAAAAAAGAGGACATTGACTATCCCTTTGAGCATGGTGAAGTTATTAATTACACTTTGGATGGTGTATCAATACACCCAGTCACTACAAGGATGCAGGGGTCCTTCCTAGCTCAGTTGCTGGAGAGGGAGGAAACGGCTCAGGGATTTCACCATGAGACCAATGGTGACTTTAAAACAGTTACAGGGTATAATGGCTGTGATAGGAGAAAACTGAAAATGTATCAACGACATTGTAGTTACTCCACAATACTAACCTAATTGACAGAATGAAAAGAAGCAGCAAAAATATTGCAAAACATGAATCCGGTTTGCAACAAGGCAATAAAATAATACTGCAAAAAATGTGGCAAAGCAATTTACTTTTTGTCCTGAATACAAAGTGTTATGTTTCGTGCAAATCCAATACAACACATTACTGAGTACCACTCTCCATATTTCCAAGCATAGTGGTGGCTGCATCATGTTATGTGTATTCTTTAAATAGTTAAGGACGGGTGAGTTTTTCAGGATGAAAAAGGAACGTAACGGAGCTAAGCACAGGCAAAATCCTAGTGGAAAACCTACTTCGGTTTGCTTTCCACCAGACTCTGGGAGATTAACCTAAAGCACAAGGACAACTCTACACTGGAGTTGCTTACCAAGAAGACTATGAATGTTCCTGAATGGCCGAGTTACAGTTTTGACTTAAATCTGCTTGAAAATCAATGGCAAGACCTGAAAATGGTTGTCTAGCAATGATCAACCAATTTGACAGAGCTTGAAGAATATTTAAAAGAATAATGGGCAAATGTTGCACAATCCAGGAAAGCTCATTGAGGCTTACCCAGAAATTCTCACAACTGTAATCACTGCCAAAGGTGATTCTAACATGTCTTTTTTTAACCAGGCAGGTCAGAACAAATTCTTATTTTCAATGACGGCCTAGGAACAGTGGGTTAACTGCCTTGTTGAGGGGCAGATTTGTACCTTGTCAGCTTGGGATTTGAACTTGCAACCTTTTGGTTAGTAGCCCTACGCGCTAAACACTAGGAAACCCTGCCACCCTTACTCAGGGGGTTGAATACTTATCTTATCAAGACATCAGGACACATACGTTTTATTTTTCATTTTATTTTTTACAAATGTTGGCATTTTTCTTCCACTTTTACATTGCAGAGTAATTTGTGTAGATCGTTGACAAATAAATTACAGTTATTTAAATTTTAATCACAATTTGTAACACAACAAAATGCGGAAGAAGCCAAGGGGTATGAATACTTTCTCAAGGCACTGTATGTATACTTTTCATCTATAATATAAAATATCCCCCTGCTGCATGATGTCTTGATAAATATATTCATCCTATAAATGAATATACAGTGCCTTGCGAAAGTATTCGGCCCCCTTGAACTTTGCGACCTTTTGCCACATTTCAGGCTTCAAACATAAAGATATAAAACTGTATTTTTTTGTGAAGAATCAACAACAAGTGGGACACAATCATGAAGGGGAACGACATTTATTGGATATTTCAAACTTTTTTAACAAATCAAAAACTGAAAAATTGGGCGTGCAAAATTATTCAGCCCCTTTACTTTCAGTGCAGCAAACTCTCTCCAGAAGTTCAGTGAGGATCTCTGAATGATCCAATGTTGACCTACATGATGAACCTAATGATGATAAATACAATCCACTTGTGTGTAATCAAGTCTCCGTATAAATGCACCTGCACTGTGATAGTCTCAGAGGTCCGTTAAAAGCGCAGAGAGCATCATGAAGAACAAGGAACACACCAGGCAGGTCCGAGATACTGTTGTGAATAAGTTTAAAGCCGGATTTGGATACAAAAAGATTTCCCAAGCTTTAAACATCCCAAGGAGCACTGTGCAAGCAATAATATTGAAATGGAAGGAGTATCAGACCACTGCAAATCTACCAAGACCTGGCCGTCCCTCTAAACTTTCAGCTCATACAAGGAGAAGACTGATCAGAGATGCAGCCAAGAGGCCCATGATCACTCTGGATGAACTGCAGAGATCTACAGCTGAGGTGGGAGACTCTGTCCATAGGACAACAATCAGTCGTATATTGCACAAATCTGGCCTTTATGGAAGAGTGGCAAAAAGAAAGCCATTTCTTAAAGATATCCATAAAAAGTGTTGTTTAAAGTTTGCCACAAGCCACCTGGGAGACACACCAAACATGTGGAAGAAGGTGCTCTGGTCAGATGAAACCAAAATTGAACTTTTTGGCAACAATGCAAAACGTTATGTTTGGCGTAAAAGCAACACAGCTCATCACCCTGAACACACCATCCCCACTGTCAAACATGGTGTTGGCAGCATCATGGTTTGGGCCTGCTTTTCTTCAGCAGGGACAGGGAAGATGGTTAAAATTGATGGGAAGATGGATGGAGCCAAATACAGGACCATTCTGGAAGAAAACCTGATGGAGTCTGCAAAAGACCTGAGACTGGGACGGAGATTTGTCTTCCAACAAGACAATGATCCAAAACATAAAGCAAAATCTACAATGGAATGGTTCAAAAATAAACATATCCAGGTGTTAGAATGGCCAAGTCAAAGTCCAGACCTGAATCCAATCGAGAATCTGTGGAAAGAACTGAAAACTGCTGTTCACAAATGCTCTCCATCCAACCTCACTGAGCTCGAGCTGTTTTGCAAGGAGGAATGGGAAAAAATGTCAGTCTCTCGATGTGCAAAACTGATAGAGACATACCCCAAGCGACTTACAGCTGTAATCGCAGCAAAAGGTGGCGCTACAAAGTATTAACTTAAGGGGGCTGAATAATTTTGCACGCCCAATTTTTCAGTTTTTGATTTGTTAAAAAAGTTTGAAATATCCAATAAATGTCGTTCCACTTCATGATTGTGTCCCACTTGTTGTTGATTTGTTGACAGTTTTATATCTTTATGTTTGAAGCCTGTGGCAAAAGGTCGCAAAGTTCAAGGGGGGCCGAATACTTTCGCAAGGCACTGTATAAGGTATTTCGTCATTTAGACGCATGGTGTTGCAATTCAGTACAATTAAAAATTGTAAAGCACTTCACCATCACCATCTTCACCAACATTGTTGTGAACATTCAGTTATTTTCCACCCACAACCACATTTCCAGTACTCTTCACTGAGTAAGAAGTACACAAAAAAACAGTTGTCAGTAATTATTCCGTGTAATTAAGAGTCAAAATAAAACATCCTTTAATGAAAATGAATTAGTCCTTTGAGTTATCGTCGAGGAAAGACTGATAATCAAATTGATAATGAGTGATGCTTGCTGGGTCAGCATTTCCATTTTGTCAATAGTGTGCTTATCTTTAGAAGGCCCGGTCGCTCATTCTCCATGTAAAATATGGGAGATATTTTACATGGAGAATGAGCGACAAGGCCTTCTAAAGATAAGCACCTACTTCAAAAGGTGACATGAGACTTGTATTAATATGCAGGGAAGATAAACATAAAACTTGTTCTTTTGATGTTTTATTTGTGTGAGAGGGAAAATGAGAGGCAACTTGTTTGCAGTGAGTGGTAGGGTCTTCTCACTGGTGCTCTGAGAGGTTTGTCAGATAGTACTACATAACATGTGTTTGGTTTGTAAGTATACAACCTGTAACATTTGTGGGGACGGGCAATAGCATTCAATGGTATCCTACTTACTCTAACACAGGGGTGGTCTACCCTCCTCCTAGATACCTGGGTATGTACTGTAGGATGTTGCGCCTCACGCTTCCTTGTTACAAGTATTTGTCAGACATATTGTCAGCAACTTTGTCTACATTGTCCAATATCAAAACCACTTTATTTCCATATGTTTGCAACATTCACGAATCCCGATACTCTCGTCTTGCCTTCTGCTCTCTTCTGCTGACTGACTAATGGGTTATTGAGTAATTAATCAACTTCTAACGAGTCGACAGTAGATTTCCAAATGGGGTCTGAAATGATTCTGAACGGCACACTTAAACATGCACTGTGACTCGATGTTCGGGACACTGCAATAAAAAATGCAATATCTAGTCTTCTCCTCCAATGATTATCTTTGTGGAGGTGGATGACTCTGGCTTGTGTCCTTGTGACGAGGAAAAACACTATACCTTAGTTTTAAGATTCAAGTTTTAATGTCATGTGCACAAGTACAGCGTAATGCCTTTCTTGCAAGCTCCAAATCCAACAATGCAGTAATAAATATCAATGTAGTACTAAAAATAACACAAAAGGTAGAACAAAAACACGACAAACAGAAATATGAGAAGTAAGGTATATACATGTTCAATTCCAGTAGCATATTTCCAATGTGCAGGGGTTCTGGAGTGATAGATATATACAGGGGTAAGGTGACTAGGCACCAGGATATTTGAGTTTGAGTGTGTAGAGTCAGTATAAGTGTGTGTATAAGTGTGTGTGCATGTTATGTGTGTGAGAAAATGAAGTGTGTGTGTGTGTGTGCGTGTGTGCGTGCGTGCATGTGTGCGTGTGTGTGTGTGTGTGTGTGTGTGTGTGTGTGTGTGTGTAGTGTATCTGTATATATCAATGATGTTTCTCATGCTGCGGGCGATTCCCTGATCCACCTCTACGCAGACGACACCATTCTATATACTTCCGGCCCGTCCTTGGACACTGTGCTATCTAACCTCCAAACGAGCTTCAATGCCATACAGCACTCCTTCCGTGGCCTCCAACTGCTCTTAAACGCTAGTAAAACCAAATGCATGCTTTTCAACCGTTCGCTGCCTGCACCCGCACGCCTGACCAGCATCACCACCCTGGATGGTTCCGACCTTGAATATGTGGACATCTATAAGTACCTAGGTGTCTGGCTAGACTCTAAACTCTCCTTCCAGACCCATATCAAACATCTCCAATCGAAAATCAAATCAAGAGTCGGCTTTCTATTCCGCAACAAAGCCTCCTTCACTCACGCCGCCAAACTTACCCTAGTAAAACTGACTATCCTACCGATCCTCGACTTCGGCGATGTCATCTACAAAATTGCTTCCAACACTCTACTCAGCAAACTGGATGCAGTTTATCACAGTGCCATCCGTTTTGTCACTAAAGCACCTTATACCACCCACCACTGCGACTTGTATGCTCTAATCGGCTGGCCCTCGCTACATATTCGTCGCCAGACCCACTGGCTCCAGCTCATCTACAAGTCCATGCTAGGTAAAGCTCCGCCTTATCTCAGTTCACTGGTTACGATGGCAACACCCATCCGTAGCACGCGCTCCAGCAGGTGTATCTCACTGATCATCCCTAAAGCCAACACCTCATTTGGCCGCCTTTCGTTCCAGTTCTCTGCTGCCTGTGATTGGAACGAATTGCAAAAATCACTGAAGTTGGAGACTTTTATCTCCCTCACCAACTTCAAACATCTGCTATCTGAGCAGCTAACCGATCGCTGCAGCTGTACATAGTCTATTGGTAAATAGCCCACCCATTTTCACCTACCTCATCCCCATACTGTTTTTATTTATTTATTTTTCTGCTCTTTTGCACACCAATATCTCTACCTTTACATAACCATCTGATCATTTATCACTCCAGTGTTAATCTGCATAATTGTAATTATTTGCCTACCTTCTCATGCCTTTTGCACACAATGTATATATAGACTCCCCTTTTTTCTACTGTGTTATTGACTTGTTAATTGTTTACTCCATGTGTAACTCTGTGTTGTCTGTTCACACTGCTATGCCTTATCTTGGCCAGGTCGCAGTTGCAAATGAGAACTTGTTCTCAACTAGCCTACCTGGTTAAATAAAGGTGAAATAAAAAAAAATAAAAAAAAAATTGGAGTGTTAGTGTAAGTGAGTATGTTAGTGTAAGAGTCCTGTGAGCGTGCATTGAGAAGCATAAATAAAATACAAGGATCCACTCAGATAGTTAGTGTTATCATCGTTGGCTATTTAGCAGTATGCTTTGGTATTGGGTTTCTAATGGGTGAGAACTAATACCATTTTCACCAATTCCAAAAATTGACCGCTGCGCCATACAGGTCGGAAAATAGCTGGGAGGAGGTTTTCAATGTACCGATTCCGTGGCTGATATTCAAAATGACACCGGACTCAAAATATAGAGTTTTTCAATCTACATTTTGATAGAAAATGAATTCAACCAATAGAATGTTGAATATATATATATATATATGTGGGATACAACTATCCCAGCTCTGCAGATTTTGCTGCGAAGAGACAGAATCCTTATATCACTTGTTTTGGCACTGCCCATATGTAGCTTGTTTTGGCACTGCCCATATGTAGCTTGTTTTGGCACTGCCCATATGTAGCTTGTTTTGGCACTGCCCATATGTAGCTTGTTTTGGCACTGCCCATATGTAGCTTGTTTTGGCACTGCCCATATGTAGCTTGTTTTGGCACTGCCCATATGTAGCTTGTTTTGGCACTGCCCATATGTAGCTTATTTTGGCACTGCCCATATGTAGCTTGTTTTGGCACTGCCCATATGTAGCTTGTTTTGGCACTGCCCATATGTAGCTTGTTTTGGCACTGCCCATATGTAGCTTGTTTTTGGTCGGAATTTCAGGAACAGCTGAAAAATGTCCACATTTAATTTGAGCTAACTCTGTAAATGGCACTACTGGGTGATTTTATTAATAATATAATAATACTCTTAGCAAGGGTGTTTCTCTTTAATTTACAGTGTAGAAACTACTGTATGAGAAAAGAAAGACTCAAATCGTTTGTGAAAAGACAGCACAGTAGAACATTTATGGCAGCTGGATCAAACTGGATGGTGTTTGAGATAGATGGGAGTGGTTGAGGGTAGCTGAAGGCAGGGATACTAAACACGAACAAAAGATAACTAATGTACAATATACTGTCTGTGAAATGTATGCAGTATTTATGATCTGGAAGTGGAAGCCTAAGTATTGTTGTCAATTATTTCTTCCAATTAGGAGAGGGGGTGGTAGGGTTAGGGGAAAATAATAAAGAGGGAAAATATATTAACAAATCTATAATATATATTTACCCCCCAAATATATTGGGGATTGGAAATGATTCAGACAATTACACTGATAGAAGCCACAATTGATCTGCAGTTTTAAAGCTGACCTTCCCACTAAAAAAGTGTAAAAAAATAGATGTATATCTGTGACTGCAGGTCATAATTCCTCTTGTCTACAACAAAAACATTATTGCAACTATGATGACATAGCACATATTTTTCCTTTGGGCAATTTCCCATAAAATCTATTTCTATAGCTAAAGACACCTATTAGACCTAATACCAATAAAATACATTGAATATCAAAATCCCTCGGTCCAGTTGAACTAGGTTCTGTAGTAGCCATGCATAATTACAGATCAAGTCACCAAACCAATACTTTTTCTCCACATGTCTTCCTCTAGTGTATGTCCTGCATCAGTTGGAGAGATAAACATAACTAGCTGAGAGGAAAGGGCACTGAAGAGCTGCTGAGAGATGCTGTGTTTGTTGAGTTTCAACCACTGGTTATCCACATCTGAACATAGAAATATAATTACTGGCATGGGTACACTCATTATGGCCGCTGGGCTATCCATCGCAGAACATTGACTTGTACTGTAGTTTTTGTAATCATATTTCTATGGATGTGATTTCACAAGCTGGGCCAGACATGGCCGCTCCCCTGTGGGTCTTCGACACTGCAGCTGCTTGGAAGCCGTTTGATTAGAGAAACAACTGATGCTTTCGCTCCATTGGGGGCCTTTGTTGGTACAAAATTGTCATTGGGTTTTCACTTCTACCATTTATGACTTTCGACTCCAGCTTTGTCTTGTTTATTTCAGAGAATGTGTTATTTGCCGCGGCCAAATGTGTGTTTTGGTTTGAATTGTCATGAATCTCCGTATTTAGCAGGTTGTTGACAAGGGATGTTCTGACATAAGAACTGGAGCACAGTGTGTGTTCACAGATGAGACATTGGCATCCAATAGGTATATGACAAAGTACCATAAAGGTTTTAAACCCTTACTTTACCAGGTAAGTTGATATACAAGCAAAGCTAGAGGTACAAGTCAGAATTTGAATTCTAAGATTGTATTTATTCAAGTTAGCTTCCTATATAGACAAACCAGTTGGTCAGGACTCATTCCTGTTAGGGTGTAGTTAATAAGGGATCAAGATGTAACCCACAATATATTTGGCAGCACAACCACCCATAGTGTGTTTTTCTCTGTCTGCAACCTCCATGTCCCTGAGTCATCTCACCACTCGTTCCAACGCTGCCCCGGCCTCTTCCCTGTTCACACCTTCTGGGCACCGGGTGTGAAACTAGAAAGAGAAAAAAGGGAAGACAGGTGAGAGGGCAAAATAAGTTATTTTGTAGTGGCAGCAGACCATGATTTTTCCTTTCTATTCTCTTCTCTTTTTAGAGAAGCAGTTTTTTTAAACTGAAAATAAACATTTTATTTGCCATTAAATTATATTTAAATACAAATCCCCTAACTAAAGTTAAATTAGGGCAGAGCAGCCGCTATAACAAAAAATAACTAAGACATTTAAATACATATTTACCAACGGCACCCACATCGCCTGTATTGGTGGCCATTTTAGGTACTACCGGATATGTCAAATTAGCTCAATTGCCAATTTCTAAGCCTCTGGGTATCACAGAAACACAACACTTTGGATGAGTAGTAGACAAATCTTGTGATTGTGTTTAGTATTTACATCTAAAATGGCATTAAATCCCACAAATTAAATGATGTGTTACTCAACACAAATAACCTAATTTAAAGAGAAAATAATATATTTTACTAAGCAAGTCAGTTAAGAACAAATTCTTATTTTCAATGAGTGGCTGTTCAGGGGCAGAATGATAGATTTGTACCTTGTCAGCTCAGGGATTTGAACTTGCAACCTTCTGGTTACTAGTCCAATGCTCTAGCCACTTGGCTACCCTGCCACCCCACACTGGCATCTAAGAGCAACATGTCATGCAGTATCTATCCTGTAATTAGACTGAGGGTTCCATCAAGGTCTTCTAGTTCTTTGAGCTCCATTTCACTTTATGGATGTTGATGCTGATAATATACAGTAAATATGCAGTCTTTAAAATAGACAACTGGGATGCAATGTAAATTGCTATGTGAAGTCACATCTCGCTCCTGGTGACAATAACGCATCGTCTCCCACCACGCTCCAGCTGTTATAGTCTACAAAAAAATCCACATTTCAAGTTTCCATGTAAATAACATCTCATGCGGATTTGTGGATTTCATTTTTTCTCTGCCTTTCCATACATCAACATCATGCGTCTGTTTTCAGTATATGCCAGTATAAAGGGCAACAACCTCAACGACAACGGGATTAAGAGGAGTAGGAGTGTTTGTGTCTACAACAATTAAATTAGAGTAATTACAAATTCAAACATTGGAACAGTTTATTTTTTTTAAACTGAGACACTAAATCCATGAGTTCCCCTGGGTTGGGCCACGGACTCTGATCACAGAGCTCAAGGTGAAGGAGAAAACAAGAAAAACAAAGGGCCTTATAAAAATCCCCCTTATAGCTTGATAGTATTGTTTGCTGTACAACTGTACAATCTAACAAATGATGACTGGTAATTATGTGGTAATACAACATAAAAGGGAGTCTGGGGTGTGATGTTGTTGTGAGAATGGGTTTACCTTGAGATGACCTTGTTGAGTTCTCTATTTGATTCTCAACCCCTTGCTGCATATTGGAGAGTGTGGATATTGGCTACACAGTAAATATCTGAAGTAATTGCATTATTTACATGGGAATAGTTGGTCTCATAATGCAAATTAAACAGGGCTGTAACAATGTTCCAAAGTAAAAAACCAGTCACCACAAGAAGTCATACAGGTCAATACCACAACCAGCTTTTTTATATAAGTGCTATTGTAAACAACATACACAACTTTAACACAAAAACAACCCTGGCAGTCACACATATAGAACATTTTGTTTTGTATGGGATCAATCAAAACAAAAAGTTGTGAGAGCCAAGTAAAGTAGCCTGGAGGAGGAGTAGAACTCTGCCCCCTCCCTTTGGAAAGTCTGGAGCATCTCAAAGGAGATGAATAACAAGGACGGTTATAAATGTCCTGCGGAGGACCCATAAGGCCGTTTCAGCGACAATCTATTTGCTCAGTGTCAGTCGGAAATATTACATTGAGGAGATAAATCTCTCAGCTGTCAGTCCCGACTGATGATCCGGTTATGTTTAAGACAACCACCGTATACCGTGGTTAATTCAACAATTAAGATTTTTTTAAACTGTAAAAATGTTAACATTTTTCTTAAGTGTTGAAGCTTTTGGTTTGCAGATGAATCATTTCATAATTATTGAGTGATCATCTTTGCACTGTGACCAGAAATGGTGTTGTGTTTGACCTAAGCTATCTCAATGCATTTTACAGCATATAAACTACAGTACAAGAGAAGTAGCACTGAATGCCACACTAATACATCTTCTTATAGCAACAGCAGTGCACTTACATGTCTCTTGTGAAAATACGTCCACTTTGATTTGAGGGGAGTGTCCGGATGTACTCTCTCAACTGTCGTGTCCAAGACGAATGATCCATGATTGGTCAGGTATGGGTACTCTGGCCAATCGGAAATAATGTTTTCAGAGCGATTCCAATGTAAGGACGTACAGTACTACTAGTGCTAATCAGATATTCCAGTAATGTCATTGGAAAAGTCCTGAATGTTTCAGCGGCACCTCTTAAACTGGTTAAGGGCAATAATTGAAGACTTGAGAAATAGGAAATCCCCACAAAATTGCAGATTGCAAGAGCTAGCTATAAACAATATGAGAAGTAGAATCATGACAAGCTGAGAACCCTGTCACTGTCAGTGTCTATTGTACAATCATCACATCTGCCTTACTCCACTAGTGTGGGTAGTAAAGTTCAACTTGCATATTCTTAATTGCAAGAGATATATTAGTGCTTTATGTAAAAATAGCACATGAAGAAGGTAATTGTGGATGACGTGTTGCCTTAACCTTGGAAACCTCTGACTTTGGATCACTCATCAGTCTATCCTCCCATCCCATCAAATGTAACTATCGATGAGATGGGTAGCAACTCTGTGGCAGTATATACAGCTCAGTAATTGGTGCACCGTTTTGTCACCTCATGCATAAAACATACCTTTTTACATCTTTAAGTTCCTCGTCTGGTACCTCGCCATAAACGGTCCAAGGAGAGATTTATCATTTCGCCTCCTGTCAGATGAGGAATATATTAGGAGTGGCGCCTCCATGGAGGATCAGCTTCACGATAAATACCATATTTATAATGCCTGGAGAAAGATGGTGACGGCTGATAATTTGCTCTCAATGTCTGACCCAATGCTGACTCCTGGTTGGGGCAAGTGATGAATGTTTACAAAATCCACCAGGGGAAATGTAGTGATTGTCGATGAGTAATGTGCAAAATACTACAGAGGTTAGTGGATTTATTGTTTATGCGCTGTAGCCTTCTCCCGACAGTTGGCATACAGTGACGAAAGTGAGGGTCCAGAAAATAGCAGATTCATCGAGGGATACTTCAGTCCATGGCTCAGGGGACCCAAGGACACATATTTTTGTTCTTGCCCAGAACTGACACCTAGTTCAACAAATAGGCAAGTCAGTTAAGAAAAAAATATTATTTACAATGACTGCCTACCCCAGACGACACTGGGCCAATTGAGCGCCGCCCTATGGCACTCCCAATCACAGCTGGTTGTGATACAGCCTGGAATTGAACCAGGGTCTGTAGTGATGCCTCTAGCACTGAGATGCAGTGCCTTAGACTGGTAAATCACTCGGGAGCCCCTAATTTGACTATAAATGAATGAACATGTTTAAATACTGTATATGCTTATTTTGGGGAATTTAAACCATTTACTTGTGTTACAAAATGTAAAAAAAAAAATGGTACTGCTTGACAGAGTCTCTCTTAGGGGTAAAAAAAATACCCCTGTTGGTGTCTTTAAGCTAAAAAAATATGTTGTCGCTTTGAGGGTTAACTTTAACTTAAATCAATTAAATATCGCTAGCATTTCTTCTGAAGAAGGTGCCACCATTTTGTTATTGATGCTAGACTGAGCGGAAACACCTCCGTGGTTTTTAACCTTTACTATGTGCTAGATAAATCTCTTTTATTAGACTTTCTGTCACAACACAGGCAGTACACATCATTGACCCCTGTGTTCTTGGCAGCAGGTCAGTTGCCCTTTAAAATGGCCTTTAAATCTGACTTTAAATGCGGATCTTAAAGAAACCCATCTGTTAGAGGATGCATTTTCCCATTGTTGTTCATCATATCAAAATGGTGGACTGTTTTGTTGCCCCCTTCAAACTATTTCCATTTGTTTTATTTACTTGACCATCTTTTGACATTCAGAACTTTCTATGAATTAAAAAAAAAAATGTAAACAGAAAGCAGAGGAGAGCTTTTTATCAGGCAGAAGTGTACTATGAATAGGATGCAAACATGGTAATCTTGTTCCTCCCTTCTGAGTATTTTAAGCCCAAGGCTGTGGCATTAAACTTTAAGTTACATTTCCTTTAAACCTGTGGACTGAATAACCCCACAAAATAAATACTAAACAGCCTAATAGTAGTCTCATGGGTTCTGTGTATAGTCAACTTACTATGTGCCATCCATTTTCTATGGTGTGACATTCTCTTTGACGGGATGTAGGTCTATCCCAGCAGCGGCGCTGCCTTATGAATGTGGAATCACATTGCGGTGACAATAATGGCACACTTGTTTATTTCCAGGATTTTTCTTGGGGAGGATTTACAGTAGCATAATAAATGACCAGTGGCATGAATCACATCGTAGTGTAATGAACACTGAGATTCACATACCAAGCCTGATAATGATGAGGTTTATGGATAGGGCTGTTACAGTACAAGCTGGATTGTCTTAACTCTTAACTCGATCCCTAATTGACAGGCGTAATACAAGGGTGTGTGTGTGTGTGTGTGTGTGTGTGTGTGTGTGTGGTGGGAGCGGAGAATTGTAGGGTGTGTGTTTATATGAGTCCACGCATGTGTTTGTGGCAGTGAGCGTGCATGTGTGTGTTTTTGTGTGTATGTGTGTGTGCGTGCGTGTTTACGTGTGTGTGTTTCCATTAGACGTGCATTTGTTTCCACTTCTAAGAACTGCATGTAATCCTCGGTGTTGTTGCTGCGATAGCTAAAATAAGGTTGGTCTTGGAATAGCTTTCCTTTTTTCTGCTGATGTGGAACAGGTCTTTGCTGGCTTACCTCCTACAACATTAATTAATAGTCTAGTCTATGATTGATGACCTCAGCTTTAGCTGCCTCGCTCGCATTCATCACCAGAAGAGTAGGAGGATGGGATTCAAAACATTTTATTTCTTTTTTTTCACTCCCTTCCTCTTTCCTCTGTGACATGAACAGAACCGGAGTGGCGTTATGTGCCACAGCTTTGTGAGGTAGTCACAAAAACGCTTGTTGATTTGATCGAGTCGGCCTTCTTGGACATCTCTGCTCTCCTGCGCTTGACTCTTTCACCCACCTCTAAATACAATAACGGAACACATCCACAGAAGCCAAGACAGATTGTCTGCGGTGACATAGGTCTTTGCATGTTAATCGTATCAGATATATGTGTTTTTCAGTTCCCTAGGTGAAAGAGTCAAGCGCAGGAGAGCAGAGAGGTCCAAGTAGCGTCTTTTAATAGGCAAGTCCACAACAATAAGGTCAGGTACAATACCAAAATAAACGGCCACGACAAAAGAGAACACAGTTACTCACAGAAGGAGGAAAACCAACGCTCCTTAAACTTATACACAACCGGTATATACGTGAAAATAACTGAGGCACAACCTCAACAAGCAACATGAAACGAATAATCCCGCACAAACCTAAGCAGGCAACAGGGGTAATTATACACACAGAAATGAATGGAAATGAAACCAGGTGTGAAAAAGAACCAAAGACAAAACAAACAGAAAAGGAAAAAGGGATCGTGATGGCTAGTAGACCGGCGACGCCGACCGCCAAGCACCGCCCGAACAGGGAGAGGAACCACGTTTGGTGGAAGTCATGACAGGATGTCGGTTGTTGATGTGAACAAAACTAGAAGAAATTGAATGATATGAAAATGTTGGTAGGGTTTGGAATTAGTAAATAATTTTAAATATACTCCAAGACATGACAAGTGACTTCATTGCATGGTTCATGTCAATATACAGTGACAACAAAACAATAAACCCAATTAAACTACTGTAGAATATCTTAGCGAACAGGGAAGTGAAACTGGGTGGTTAGCATGAAAGGCAAACACCCTACACATCACCACAATAGTGTTTACCCACTTGGTGGGAATTGTAATGTGGCTCATATAGCAAGGATGACTACTCAGCTCCTTCACACCTCCATGCTGTACAGGTGGTCTCACAGCCGCCATCCCACTTTCGACACCAACTTAGCGAACGGCGGGGCAGGGAACCTGGGTGGCTGACGTGAACAGCAAACACCCTACTCATCTCACCAATAGGGTTAACCCACTTGGTGGGAATTCTAATTTGGCTCATATAGCAAGTATCAATACAATACTTTAGATGACAGGTATTTCTTTATTATTTGCATTAAATTAATTGAATAATGCGTACAAAATAAGTTACAGTATGATTTTAAATCATCTTTAAGAAACCTGTTCTATGATGGTATTGACAGAGGCACGTTTGTTTTTTTTTCGAGCTGTGCAAACCAAGACCTGTTGACTCTAGCTATTTTCAGTCCGAGTTTTGACTGCTTGTGTAGAATATTCATCTGACGTTCCTCCTCTTGGTGTCAAAACAAGATTAATAACTCTTCTCTAACCTTTGCTCTCTGGCAGCTCATCCCACATTCACAAAATAATACTGCTAAAATACAGAATCTATTTTTATCTTAGAGATGTGACCTGTCTTAACTCTGCTCTATTTTATAGGTAAACTTTTTTTTTCTCACTCAGGTGTTGCCAATTTCCCCAAGAGAAGAGAAATCCTTGCTCGATCATCAATTTGTTTCTTACAGCAACAGTCTTTTTCTATTGGTGAAATTACAGAAATTGAGCTTGTCTATTGGAGCAACTTGACTTCACTCTATTTGGGGGTGTATGCTCAAAGTAAAGCTTTATTATTTGTTTTAAATTGAACTAGAAAAGTCCGTTGAGAACACATTTTTATTTACAATGACAGCCTGTGGGGGAAGAGTGAGTTAACTGCCTTGTTCAGGGGTAGAATAACAGATTTGCTGGGGGGATTTGATCCAGCAACCCTTCAGTAACTGGCCCAATGCTCTAACCACTAGGCTACCTGCTGCATAAGTAAAATGTATGATGAGGCACAGTAATTGATAGTAATTACCTAATCCAAAGCGCTGTAAACTCGTTCGGGCAATTTGGTCTACTGCTACACCAATTAGGTTTTCCTCTTAATGAATGAGATATCTTTAACGACAGCAGATTAGCTGTCCAACTCTCTTTGTACATTCCACTGCCAAATTAATAAGGTGCCTAACAGTAGCTGTAACAATTCCTTTATACTGTCGTGTGTAAGAAAATGTGTACCTCTCTAAAGGCCTTTGCTAGTTAGCTACAACAATTCCCTCCTTAGACTCAGAACATTGGTACCATTCAAAATGAGACATTGCCAAAGTCATGTGTAGAAGGTGGCTAACTAACTATAACAATTACTTTATAGAGTGTAACGGAAACACTGAGTAGATGGTAGCTAGATACAATTCCTTCATTTAGTCTTAGAAAATGTGTACCATTAAAAGGAGACATTTAACCACACCCATGGTTTCCTTGTTGCAAAGGGAGTCCAAGGAAGGTGGATAGCAAGCTACACTCATTACTTCCCTCCTTTGGTCTTAGACAATGTGTACCATTCAAAAGGAGGAAACACAGCATCCCACTCGTGTCACGCCCTGACCTTAGATTATCTGTTTTTCTATATATTTTGGTTAGGTCAGGGTGTGACTAGGGATGGGTACTCTAGTTGTTGTATGTCTAGGGTTTTTATCATCTAGGGTTTTTGTATGTCTGTTGGCCTGATATGGTTCCCAATCAGAGACAGCTGTTTATCGTTGATCATATTTAGGTAGCCATTTTCCCCATTGTTAATTGTGGGATCTTGTCTATGTTTAGTTGCCTGTCAGCACTAGTTTGTACAGCTTCACGGTTCGTTCGTTTGGTTGGTTGTTTGTTGTTCATTCATTAAAAAGAGAACCACGCTGCGCCTTGGTCCGATCATTATGACGAACGTTACAACTCGCGGTCGATTTCCATGTTCAAAGGGAAAGTCCATGCAGCTAAAAGATCATGAGGCAGTGAGTCTTTAATGGTGGTACAGCAGTGGATGATACAACCTAGCTTAGCCCACGCTTTCATTTCACATGTACATGGAATTATGTGGGATTTTACCCAGAACAAAAGACTCCCCACCAAAGCGAGTTTGATGTGCGATGTGATAGGCTACACGGGAACCTCAGCCAATTAGGCTCCCTGGTTCTCCTCTCTGACCTTCCCTCTTCTGTGACAATTAACATATCTCCATCTGCCTTACTGGGGCCTTAATTGGGACTTGGCTATAGGAGGAATTGACCGGCTGATTATTTCTCTGCACACTGGGGGAAGAGATGACACCTCAATTTCACATCTTCCATCAGTTTAGGTGTCAATCATGTACAGTAGTTTCTGTCAGCAGATATTTGGGGTGTACAGTATGTTATAATGATCTAGTGCCAGCTACTGGGACTGTATGTTCAGGTTAATGGTAGACATGGTTCTGTATTTTGAATGTTAGGGTGTTAAATGGACCTAGTAACTGAGAACTGTAAACTGTTTTTATGAGTGGTGTGTTTTGTGTTGATTGCTGTTTTGTTTTACATTGTATTGGTTGTTGTATTGTTGTGATCAGGGCACCCTTGGGAATGAGATCGTGGTCTCAATGGTTTTTCCCTGAATAAATAGTGCATAATACAAAATAAATAGTTAGTGTCTATAAAGGGTTTTAATGTAAATAATTACATTCTTCAGTACTGCTGCCAGTGACACAAAAGACATTGAAACGAATGGTTACTTGCTGAAGTCATAATGACATGCACTGGTGCCGGGTGGTAAAGACGTACACAGCCTTTAAATAGCTCAGTCTCTGATGTCTGTGATGGATCCTGTACCACCAACCATCAATTACTCAAAGACAGATGAGGGAAATGGAAGAATAATGATTCATATCTAAAAGATGGTCACATTTGTAGCACAATGTTGCCATTATAGTGCTCAGCGTTTGACTCCCGGAGAGATAGATAATTACTCTAGGCTGCACGGTGCAAGGACATGTGCAAATAGACTGTTAGTCGCCTCTCCCGTGGCAGCGTTTTACCTCGCTTTTGTTCACTCTCATCGTAGCCCCGCTAATGCCAATAAACCAGGAGACGTTTGAAGTTATCACCCCTTCTCGGAGCTAGAGGCAAATAGCTAATGTCCAATCACCGAAGACACCAGAAGAATAGCTTTAGAAAGTGAAAGAGAGAGGGGAAGAGACAGAACATGTGTGATGGAAAAAGAGAGCAAAGGAAGAGAGGGGGGAGAGAAGGAACAGAGAGAGAGAGAGAGGGGCAGAAAGAGAGGGAGAGAGAGAGAAGAGATGGAGACAGAAAGAGAGCGAGAGGGAAGGGGGCAGAGAGAGATGAGAAGGGACAGAAAGAGAGAAAGAGGAGTGGGAGGTGGGCAGATAGAGTGAAAGAAGAGGGCAGAAAGAGAGAAAGAGAGACTTTAAACTCTTGGTATACATGTTGACAATGTATAAATAAACTGTTCATTGTTGGCATTAACCCAATGAGTCCCACCATAACGCCGGCGCTCTTTGGACTTCTAACCCCTTTTAAATACTGTGTGTTTGAGCTACAGACTTATGGGATGGACCATTGGATGAATCTATTACCTGATTAACGAGGGCTGAGCTAGAACGGTGTTTGAGAGACAACGGTGGATACCGAAGGGGTCCCGGGCCGGGTCTTTTTACAAAAACATCTGTAGAGTCTGAATGGTTTAAGCTACAAACTATTACAGTAAAAGCTATCTATTAAAAACTGACTCTCATGAACATGTAACATGTTTTGCTCTGACGCTCACAAGCTACAGAAGAGTTGTTGAAGGTAAGGGTGTCTTCTACATAGAAGATCATAGGAAATCCCAGGACATAGTGTCTAAAATACTGTAAGAAACTACAAACTACAAACTCCACACACTGACTAATTGGATATTAATTTCCCACTGAGCAAACCATTTCTGCACTTACAGCATTCATATACATTCATTTTTTTCCCTCCAGGTTTTTGCTTTGGCTGATCTTTTTTTTTTTATTGACAATTGTCAATGGTACTTATGAATAGAACGGTTTGTATCAAATTGTTTTGTGTTGTACTTGTAGCCCGGGTTGCCCTGAATAGAAAATGGTAATACACTTAATTGTGAGGCTAAATATATGGGCTGGATATGCAGATAAATGAAAGTCAGATAAATGAAAAGCCGATTTTTGCCGGGGTCTCGGGACTGATAGGGTTAAGGGGATACGTTTTTTTAAACCCTTAATGAGCCATTACAAATGCTTGCCCGCCTGTGGGTGCCTATATCTACATTTCCAAAAAAAAGCCTATTTGTTTCCTGGCTATGTTGTGTGTGTACTCATCTGTGGATGTACACCTTAAACATGTTTTCTAATTAGGACAGGGAAACCCCAGAGTTGAAGCTATTGCTGAGTCAACATTTTGCTTTTTCTCTATGTGTGGAATTATTTTTATATGTTCTCTGAACTTTTGATCAGAGTCATACTGTAACTGATTGCCCCAGTTTGGTTAGCATAAGATTTTCTACAATGCTGTCCATTGCAGGTTACGGTTTCTGGGTAAGACCCATATTAAAGTACCGATGTAGGATCTTAATTTGAGCCAGTTTGCTACAGCAGGAAAAGAATCCTGCAGCAAAAGGACATTTACATTTTTATGTAGGTTATAATTAATTAATATTTTGTAAGGGTTGATACAAGTCTGAAATGTCAAACCTTAAATACACAACAAGTTTGACATTTCCTGCTTTACAGGAAAGTTATCCAGCAACAGGGTGATCAAATTAAGATCCTACATCTGTATTAGCCTTATCAAAGTATAGGTCAGAAAATATACAGTACTGTATTGCATCCATTCTGTGGGACTCTAGTGAAATATTGTATTTTATAGATATTTAAACCCAGGTTTGCTGACTATTTGAAATCAAATATCTGGGCTTGATTGAGCTTGTCTGGTGCAGTGGAACTATTAGAGTAATTGCAAAAGAGTAAACCCTGCCCATCTTCCACTCCTGGCAGGTTAAAGCAAACAATAATGATCTAAACAAATTATACTGTCCCTGTTGACGTTTGTCCTTCTTGATATTCTAGCTTATGGAGTCAGCCTAATTAATCATGGGTGTTGAGCTAAGGTTGGACTTTTTTTCACTGCTAGCGGACTGTACTCTGTAACGTCATTGGGGTTGTCGTGATCCAAGACAAATTCACTGTTAAGAACTCGATGGGATGATTGGTGGAGGTGCCAGCTCGTCTGAGAGTATGAGTCTGTTGAATGTATTCATAACCCAGATGGGGAATGATGATAGAGTATTGTGGATGAACGCTCACTTTGAGGACATAAAATTCGGGGCAATATTACAAATGTATTTCCTGCGAATCAGTCACAGATTTTGTTATTCAGAAGGGGGCAATAATTCAATGGCATCCATTGAACCTGAACCACCTGTTTTAATTTGGAACGCACATTTGTTCTATTCTGGAAGGGCAACAAAATGAGAAAAAAACCTGCATAGCTAAATCAACACATACAGTCAGGTCCATAATTATTGGCACCCTTGATGAAGATTAGCCCCAAAATAATATAAAATATAAATAATACAAATACTGAGCTATATTCTATGCTAAAATACAATTGGGAAATGATATTATTTTATACTAATACAATTGCAAAATAAATAAATAAAGGGAGTCTAACGCTCGACATACAAGCTCCCAGTAATTTATTGGGTAAACTACCAACGTTTTGGCATCACTGTGCCTTCTTCAGGGTAATGTCATAAATGCTTGAACCAGGTTATGTAGACAAACAGTGCATTAGTGCAACCAATGACAATAGTGAGGGGTGTGTCATAGTAATTAGGGTGATGAGGATTAAACATGTTTTACTGTTAAAAAGACAATAGTTTACAGCATGTTGAATATATTAGGCTATTGTTATCATATTGCAACATAATTAGATATTGTACATAGTAATAGCATCAACATACAATTTTTTTTTTAAATTTCATGTACATATTTTATTGTTCCCATTTCATTTAATCTTTGTTACATGTAATCTTTTGTTCATAAAATGTGCCTGAGGTCAAAGTCAGTGGTCAGACCACTAGAGGTCAGTGTTTTTAGATAGATCCAGTAAGCCTCCCTCTGTAGTAGCAGGATCTCGATGTTACCTCCTTTCCTTGGTAGAGTAACATAATAGATACCTGTATAAACCCAATAAATTACTAGGAGCTAGTATATAGAGTGTGCAACTCTCTTTATTTATTTTTATAGCATACAGTTGACTTGCCGTTAGTCAGCACTTCTACCAACCTTTTTTAGGGCGTGTGCCAGCTCATGCCTTTTATCATACTAATACAATACTCAGAGAAAGAGATGATGTTTAACAAGTAATAAAACAAATCTCAAAAAGATAGGGGTCAAAATGATTGGCACCCTTGTTTTCGATACTCTAGCACCCTACCCGTGCTAAAAATGATATGATTGATTGGAGAAAAAGTGGCGGGATCTTAGACCGTTCCTCCATACAGAATCTTTCCAGATCCTTAGCACGTGGATTGGAACCGGTGCTATGGTCAGATGACATGAAAGTAGAGCTCTTTGGCCACGCATACCAGTAGTGGGTTTGGCATTGAAAAACAGGAGCATATGGAGAAATGTACCTCATTCCTACACTAAAATATGGATCTTTGATGTTATGGGGATATTTTGCTTCCACTGGACTTGGGGTCCTTGTTAAGGTCAACCAATGGTGTCAGTTCAGATTTTTTGTGAAGTTAAAGCATTTCTACTCAATTTAAAAACTCTAAAATGCTCTTTGGAGAACAGCAAAAACAAACAAAAATGAGCTTCCGTTAATTTAGTAGAAGCTGTAACTGTATTACATCCAATATAGCATCCGGCTCAGAGTTACATCCATTATCCAGCATCCGGCTCAGAGTTACATCCATTATCCAGCATCCGGCTCAGAGTTACATCCATTATCCAGCATCCGGCTCAGAGTTACATCCATTATCCAGCATCCGGCTCAGAGTTACATCCATTATCCAGCATCCGGCTCAGAGTTACATACATTATCCAGCATTTGGCTTTGGTTTTTCCTCTAAGATGTTGCCTGTGCTTAGCTCCATTCTGGGTTTTTTATATAAAAATAAAAATCCCTAGTCCTTGCCGATGACAAGCATACCCATAACATGATCAAATCATATCAAATCAAATGTTATTGGTCACATACACATGGTTAGCAGATGTTATTGCGAGTGTAGAAATAATAAATAAAAGGTAAAGTTAGGAATAATTACAAAGAAGAATCACATAGGACCCAAGGCAGGTTATTTCTGATTGGGCTTTCTGTTACAAAGAAACAGAGAGAGAATGAGAGAGAGAGAGAGAGAGAGAGAGAGAGAGAGAGAGAGAGAGAGATGCGCATGATCTGAGCCATTCAGTTACCAGGATGTCCGGTCTGTATCGTTCTGAATAATAGCCACTTTACCCAGGAGGTCATCGTTTGGCCTCCTCCTGTCCCCATCGTCATCTTCACTGGCGGTCGGCTCCTTATCAACATCCGCACTGAGGGGTTGAACAAGATGGGCCCTCAGTCAGAAACTGTACAGGTCTGTAGCTACAGTCTCGGTCAGAACCTTTATTCTCAGTTTACAGCTCTATAGAAGCTTAGCGCTATCAATTGCAAACGGTATATTGGAGCCAGTTCCAAATGTTCAACAGTTAACAGTCATTACATTTAGTTTATTATTATCATAATTGTTAACGGGAACATGTCCGTCTATTTAACTACACTGACCAAAAGTATGTGGACACCTGCTTGTCGAACATAATTGGTCCCCCCTTTGCTGCTATAACAGCTTCCACTCTACTGGGAAGGCTTTCCACTAGATGTTGGAACATTGCTGCGGAGACTTGCTTCCATTCAGCCACAAGAGCATTAGTGAGGTCTGGCACTGATGTTGGGCGATTAGGCCTGGATCGCAGCCGGCGTTCCAATTCATCCCAAAGGTGTTTGATGGAGTTGAGGGTCAGGGCTCTGTGCAGGCCAGTAAAAATGTTCTTGTATGGACCTCGCTTTGTGCACAGGGGCATTGTCATGCTGAAACAGGAAAGGGCCTTCCCCAAACTGTTTGACACAAAGCTGGAAGCAGAGAATCGTCTCGAATGTCATTGTATGCTGTAGCATTAAGATGTCCCTTCACTGGAACTAATGGGCCTAGCCCAACCATGAAAAACAGCCCAGAACATTATTCCTTCTCCACCAAACTTTACAGTTGGCACTACGCATTCGGGGCAGGCAGCGTTCTCCTGGCATCCACCAAACCCAGATTTGTCCGTCAGACGGCGAAGCGTAATTCATCACTCCAGAGAACGCGTTTCCACTGCTCCAGAGTCCAATAGCGGCAAGCTTTATTTACACCACTCCAGCCGAAGCTTGACATTGCACATGGTGATCTTAGGGTTGACAAACAGTTATTGTGCTGACGTTGCTTCCAGAGGCAGTTTGGAACTCGGTAGTGGGTGTTGCAACCGAGTACTTTAGCACTCGCCGGTCCTGTTCTGTAAGCTTGTGTGGTCTACTACTTTGCGGCTGAGCAGTTGTGCTCCTAGATGTTTCCACTTCACAATAACAGCACTTACTGTTGACCAGGGCAGCTCTAGCAGAACAGAAATTTGACAAACTGACTTGTTTGGCATCCTATGACATTGCCATGTTGAAAGTCACTGAGATCTTCAGTAAGGCCATTCTACTGCCAATGTTAGTTTATGGAGATTGCATGGCTATGTGCTCGATTTTTATACACCTGTTAGCAACGGGTGTGGCTGAAATAGCCATATCCACTAATTTGAAAGGGTGTCCACATACTTTTGTATACATAATGTATGATGTATATAATGATTGTATTCGATAAAAGTCTAGATAATATCAGAGAGAGAGAGGAAGTTATGAAAGAGAGTGGTGAGGGAGAGAGTGAGTAAGGAGACCGCTAAAAAGAGTAACAACGGTATGATGTGTTAATAAGATACTGTATCATTATGACTTTATCTGATGAGCAATGTGTCTGTGACTCAAGTTGCAATGTGTCAGATGTCTGCTGTCTGGCTTTGTGTGATGTTATGCAAGGAGGGAGCAGAGGCACACCTTTGCTGATTAGGAACTGTACACTACACAGGTGTCCCGCTCTGACTGCTTTCAGTCAAAGCGGGACACCTGTGAGACTGATGGAGTGCTGCATCAGAGACTGATGGAGTGCTGCATCCACAATCACCCGACCTCAAACCAATTGAGATGGTTTGGATGTATTGGACTGCAGAGTGAAGGAAAAGCAGCCAACAAGTGCTCAGCAGTGGGAACTCCTACAAGACTGTTGGAAAAGCATTCCAGGTGAAGCTGGTTGAGAGAATGCCAAGAGTGTGCAAAGCTGTCATCAAGGCTACTTTGAAGAATCTCAAATATAAAATATATTTGGATTTGTTTAACACTTTTTTTGTTACTACATGATTCCACATGAGTTATTTCATAGTTTTGTTGTCTTCATTATTATCAAATCAAAATCAAATCAAACTTTATTTGTCACATGCGTCGAATACAACAAGTGTAGAACTTACCGTGAAATACAAGCCCTTAACCAACAGTGCAGTTCAAGAAGAGTTAAGAAAATATTTTCCAAATAAACTAAAGTAAAAAATAATACAAAGAAACACAATATAATAACAATAACGAGGCTATATATAGGGGGTACCGGTACCGCGTCAATGTGCGGGAGAACAGGTTAATCGAGGTAATTAGTACATGCAGGTAGGGGTGAAGTGACTATGCATAGATAATAAACAGTGAGTAGCAGCAGTGTACAAAACAAATGGAGGGGGAGGGGGGTGACAATGTAAATAGTCCAGTGGCTATTTGGTTAATTGTTCAGCAGTCTTATGGATTGGGTGTAGAAGCTGTTAATGAGCCTTTTGGTACTAAACTTGTGGTACCAGACTTTCGTGACTGCAGTCTCTGACAATTTTGGGGGATTTCCTGTGACACCACTTATTATATAGGTCCTGGATGGCAGGAAGCTTGGCACCAGTAATGTACTGGGCCAAACGCACTGCTCTCTGTAGCGCCTTAAGGTCAGATGCTCAAACAGTTGACATAACAGGCGGTGATGCAACCGGTCAAGATGCTCTCGATGGTGCAGTTGTAGAACTTCTTGAGGATATGGCGACCCATGCCAAATCTTTTCAGTCTCCTGAGGGGGAAAAGGTGTTGTCGTGCCCTCTTCACGACTTTCTTGGTGTGTTCGGACAATGATACTGTTGGTGATGTGGACACCAAGGAACTCTCGACCCGCTCCACTACAGCCCCGTCGATGATAATGTGTGCCTGTTCGGTCCCGCCTTTTCCTGTAGTCCACGATCAGCTCATTTGTCTTGCTCACATTGAGGGAGAGGTTGTTGTCCTGGCACCACACTTCCACTTCTCTGACCTCCTTCCTGTTGGCTGTCTCATCGTTGTCGGTGATCAAGCCTACCACTGTTGTGTCTTCAGCAAACGTAATGATGGTGTTGGAGTCGCGGGCGAACATGGAGTACAGGAAGGGACTAAGTAGTGTTGAGAATCAGCATGGCAGACGTGTTGTTCCCTACCTGTACCACCTGGGGGCGGCCCGTCAGGAGGTCCAGGATCCAGTTGCAGAGGGAGGTATTTAGTCCCAGGGTCCTTAGCTTAGTGATGAGCTTCGTGGACACTATGGTGTTGAACGCTGAGCTGTAGTCAATGAACAGCATTCTCACATAGGTGTTCCATTTGTCCAGGTGGGAAAGGGCGGTGTGGAGTGTGATTGAGATTGCGTCATCTGTGGATATGTTTGGGCGGTATGCGAATTGGAGTGTGTCTAGGGTAGCCGGGAGGATGCCGTTGATATATTTCTACAATGTAGAAAATAGTAAGAAATGAGAAAAACGCTGGAATGAGTAGGTGGCCAAACTTTTGACTGGTACTGTATATTATGAAATGTACAGGCAAAATGCAAATCACAACGGAATCCGTCTAACTGGTTACACTTCTGCTCATTGTTCTATTTGGCTTTCACCGACGGAGACATCCTTGCATCCATAAAAGTTCACATCCCTCTCTTCCCGAGACTCTCCCTATTTCAATGGAACGTCCTGCTCAACTCGGGCTCTCCTAGCAGTGAAGGCTGAGCGATTACATGTCCCTGTCTCCCTGAGATGTCTTGCTCTTTCAACGGGACATCCAGATGCTCTCTACGGTATGTCTTCATCTTCCTCAGCGTTATAGTTGCCTCTCCACTAATTATCACCGCAATATTAGGTTTAAATGTCTGTGGAACTGTATGTACAATTTGACACATTTACTTGTGGAACAGTGCATGCATACAGTGCAATGTGAAATAAATGCATAATAAATGCTATCAAGTCACAACTAGACCGATTTCAAACACCGACGCTAAAATCTCTCAGTCTCACGTCAGATTTAGACGTTCGTCCATGTTTCTCAAATGTCAAATTGTAAATTTTTATGGTTAGAGTTAAGTTTAGGCATTTACTCAAAATGGTTAAGGTAAGAGTTAAGGCTAAAAAGAAAAATCTCAAATACAACTTTCTATCGCTGGATTTGAACATGCAACACTTCACACCAGAGGCAGATCTTTTGCACCAGATGCTTACACCAATCTGCCATCCCTATCCACAACACCCGAGTAAAACCGAAACCTACTTTAAGGTAACAGCGCTCACTGTTGCCCCTAGTGGCCAGTTTCCACATCATCTCCCGAAGTCCATGAACATGGATGGACGTCTAATACCGATTGTATTATGGGTGACCTGGCTGGACATCCATAGGCATCTCATGAGTTTTAAGTTTAAGGAAGCTATTTTCACCATCAAATTGCACCTTTATAATAAAGGATTGCATGCATCTATCATCACATTTGCAGACTAATGTAAGATAGGAAGATACTATTCCTAATGTAAATCAAATCAAATTTTATTTGTCAGTAGATGTTAATGCAAGTGTAGCGAAATGCTTGTGCTTCTAGTTCTGACAATGCAGTAATAACCAACAAGTAATCTAACCTAACAATTCCAAAACTACTATCTTATACACAAGGGATAAAGGGATAAAGAATATGTACATAAAGATATATGAATGAGTGATGGTACAGAACGGCATAGGCAAGATGCAGTAGATGGTATCGAGTACAGTATATACATATGAGATGAGTAATGTAGGGTATGTAAACAAAGTGGCATAGTTTAAAGTGGCTAGTGCTACATCTATTACATAAAGATGCAGTAGATGATATACAGTACAGTATATACAGTGGAGCAAAAAATAATTTAGTCAGCCACCAATTGTGCAAGTTCTCCCACTTAAAAATATGAGAGAGGCCTGTAATTCTCATCATAGGTACACTTCAACTATGACAGACAAAATGAGAAAAAAAAATCCAGAAAATCACATTGTAGGATTTTTAATGAATTTATTTGCAAATTATGGTGGAAAATAAGTATTTGGTCAATAGCAAAAGTTTATCTCAAAACTTTGTTATATACCCTTTGTTGGCAATGACAGAGGTCAAACGTTTTCTGTAAGTCTTCACAAGGTTTTCACACACTGTTGCTGGTATTTTGGCCCATTCCTCCATGCAGATCTCCTCTAGAGCAGTGATGTTTTGGGGCTGTTGCTGGGCAACACGGACTTTCAACTCCCTCCAAAGATTTTCTAAGGGGTTGAGATCTCGAGCCTGGCTAGGCCACTCCAGGACCTAGAAATGCTTCTTACGAAGCCACTCCTTCGTTGCCCGGGCGGTGTGTTTGGGATCATTGTCATGCTGAAAGACCCAGCCACGTTTCATCTTCAATGCCCTTGCTGATGGAAGGAGGTTTTCACTCAAAATCTCACGATACATGGCCCCATTCATTCTTTCCTTTACACGGATCAGTCGTCCTGGTCCCTTTGCAGAAAAACAGCCGCAAAGCATGATGTTTCCACCCCCATGCTTCACAGTAGGTATGGTGTTCTTTGGATGCAACTCAGCATTCTTTGTCCTCCAAACACGACGAGTTGAGTTTTTACCAAAATTATATTTTGGTTTCATCTGACCATATGACATTCTCCCAATCTTCTTCTGCATCATCCAAATGCTCTCTAGCAAACTTCAGACGGGCCTGGACATGTACTGGCTTAAGCAGGGGGACACGTCTGGCACTGCAGGATTTGAGTCCCTGGCAGCGTAGTGTGTTACTGATGGTAGGCTTTGTTACTTTGGTCCCAGCTCTCTGCAGGTCATTCACTAGGTGTGGTTCTGGGATTTTTGCTCACCGTTCTTGTGATCATTTTGACCCCACGGGGTGAGATCTTGCGTGGAGCCCCAGATCGAGGGAGATTATCAGTGGTCTTGTATGTCTTCCATTTCCTAATAATTGCTCCCACAGTTGATTTCTTCAAACCAAGCTGCTTACCTATTGCAGATTCAGTCTTCCCAGCCTGGTGCAGGTCTACAATTTTGTTTCTGGTGTCCTTTGACAGCTCTTTGGTCTTGGCCATAGTGGAGTTTGGAGTGTGACTTTGAGGTTGTGGACAGGTGTCTTTTTATACTGATAACAAGTTCAAACAGGTGCCATTAATACAGGTAACGAGTGGAGGACAGAGTGGAGCCTCTTAAAGAAGAAGTTACAGGTCTGTGAGAGCCAGAAATCTTGCTTGTTTGTTGGTGACCAAATACTTATTTTCCACCATAATTTGCAAATAAATTCATTAAAAATCCTACAATGTGATTTTCTGGATATTTTTTCTCATTTTGTCTGTCATAGTTGAAGTGTACCTATGGAGAAAATCAAATCAAAATCAAATCAAATGTATTTATATAGCCCTTCGTACATCAGCTGATATCTCAAAGTGCTGTACAGAAACCCAGCCTAAAACCCCATACAGCAAGCAATGCAGGTGTAGAAGCACGGTGGCTAGGAAAAACTCCCTAGAAAGGCCAAAACCTAGGAAGAAACCTAGAGAGGAACCAGGCTATGTGGGGTGGCCAGTCCTCTTCTGGCTGTGCCGGGTGGAGATTATAACAGAACATGGCCAAGATGTTCAAATGATCATAAATGACCAGCATGGTTGAATAATAATAAGGCAGAACAGTTGAAACTGGAGCAGCAGCACAGTCAGGTGGACTGGGGACAGCAAGGAGTCATCATGTCAGGTAGTCCTGGGGCATGGTCCTAAGGGCTCAGGTCCTCCGAGAGAGAGAAAGAAAGAGAGAAAGAGAGAATTAGAGAGAGCACACGTAAATTCACACAGGACACCGAATAGGACAGGAGAAGTACTCCAGATATAACAAACTGACCCTAGCCCCCCGACACATAAACTACTGCAGCATAAATACTGGAGGCTGAGACAGGAGGGGTCAGGAGACACTGTGGCCCCATCCGAGGACACCCCCGGACAGGGCCAAACAGGAAGGATATAACCCCACCCACTTTGCCAAAGCACAGCCCCCACACCACTAGAGGGATATCTTCAACCACCAACTTACCATCCAGAGACAAGGCTGAGTGTAGCCCACAAAGATCTCCGCCACGGCACAACCCAAGGGGGGGCGCCAACCCAGACAGGATGACCACATCAGTGAATCAACCCACTCAGGTGACGCACCCCTTCCAGGGACGGTATGAGAGAGCCCCAGTAAGCCAGTGACTCAGCCCCTGTAATAGGGTTAGAGGCAGAGAATCCCAGTGGAAAGAGGGGAACCGGCCAGGCAGAGACAGCAAGGGCGGTTCGTTGCTCCAGAGCCTTTCCGTTCACCTTCCCACTCCTGGGCCAGACTACACTCAATCATATGACCCACTGAACAGATGAGTCTTCAGTAAAGACTTAAAGGTTGAGACCGAGTTTGCGTCTCTGACATGGGTAGGCAGACCGTTCCATAAAAATGGAGCTCTATAGGAGAAAGCCCTGCCTCCAGCTGTTTGCTTAGAAATTCTAGGGACAATTAGGAGGCCTGCGTCTTGTGACCATAGTGTACGTGTAGGTATGTACGGCAGGACCAAATCAGAGAGATAGGTAGGAGCAAGCCCATGTAATGCTTTGTAGGTTAGCAGTAAAACCTTGAAATCAGCCTTTGCTTTGACAGGAAGCCAGTGTAGGGAGGCTAGCACTGGAGTAATATGATCAAATTTGTTGGTTCTAGTCAGGATTCTAGCAGCCGTATTTAGCACTAACTGAAGTTTATTTAGTGCTTTATCCGGTTAGCCGGAAAGTAGAGCATTGCAGTAGTCTAACCTAGAAGTGACAAAAGCATGGATTAATTTTTCTGCATCATTTTTGGACAGAAAGTTTTTGATTTTTGCAATGTTACGTAGATGGAAAAAAGCTGTCCTTGAAATGGTCTTGATATGTTCTTCGAAAGAGAGATCAGGGTCCAGAGTAACGCCGAGGTCCTTCACAGTTTTATTTGAGACGACTGTACAACCATCAAGATTAATTGTCAGATTCAACAGAAGATCTCTTTGTTTCTTGGGACCTAGAACAAGCATCTCTGTTTTGTCCGAGTTTAAAAGTAGAAAGTTTGCAGCCATCCACTTCCTTATGTCTGATACACATGCTTCTAGCGAGGGCAATTTTGGGGCTTCACAATGTTTCATTGAAATGTACAGTTGTGTGTCATCCGCATAGCAGTGAAATTTAACATTATGGTTTCGAATTACATCCCCAAGAGGTAAAATATATAGTGAAAACAATAGTGGTCCTAAAACAGAACCTTGAGGAACACCGAAATTTACAGTTGATTTGTCAGAGGACAAACCATTCACAGAGACAAACTGATATCTTTCCAACAGATAAGATCTAAACCAGGCCAGAACTTGTCCGTGTAGACCAATTTGGGTTTCCAATCTCTCCAAAAAAATGTGGTGATCGATGGTATCAAAAGAAGCACTAAGGTCTAGGAGCACGAGGACAGATGCAGAGCCTCGGTCTGATGCCATTAAAAGGTAATTTACCACCTTCACAAGTGCAGTCTCAGTGCTATGATGGGGTCTAAACCAGACTGAAGCATTTCGTATACATTGTTTGTCTTCAGGAGGCAGTGAGTTGCTGCGCAACAGCCTTTTCTAAAATGTTTGAGAGGAATGGAAGATTCGATATAGGCCAATAGTTTTTTATATTTTCTGGGTCAAGGTTTGGCTTTTTCAAGAGAGGCTTTATTACTGCCACTTTTAGTGAGTTTGGTACACATCCGGTGGATAGAGAGCCGTTTATTATGTTCAACATAGGAGGGCCAAGCACAGGAAGCAGCTCTTTCAATAGTTTAGTTGGAATAGGGTGCAGTATGCAGCTTGAAGGTTTAGAGGCCATGATTATTTTCATCATTGTGTCAAGAGATATAGTACTAAAACACTTGAGCGTCTCTCTTGATCCTAGGTCCTGGCAGAGTTGTGCAGACTCAGGACAACTGAGCTTTGAAGGAATACGCAGATTTAAAGAGGAGTCCGTAATTTGCTTTCTAATGATCATGATCTTTTCCTCAAAGAAGTTCATGAATTTATCACTGCTAAAGTGAAAGCCATCCTCTCTTGGGGAATGCTGCTTTTTAGTTAGCTTTGCGACAGTATCAAAAAGGAATTTCGGATTGTTCTTATTTTCCTCAATTAAGTTAGAAAAATAGGATGATCGAGCAGCAGTACTGCACGGTACTGTCTTTCCAAGCTAGTCGGAAGACTTCCAGTTTGGTGTGGCGCCATTTCCGTTCCAATTTTCTGGAAGCTTGCTTCAGAGCTCGGGTATTTTCTGTGTACCAGGGAGCTAGTTTCTTTTGAGAAATGTTTTTAGTTAAATTAGCAAGGTTAAATTGAGTTCCTCAGTTAGGTGGTTAACTGATTTTTGTCCTCTGGCATCCTTGGGTAGACAGAGGGAATCTGGAAAGACATCAAGGAATCTTTGTGTTGTCTGTGAATTTATAGCACGACTTTTGATGTTCCTTGGTTGGGGTCTGAGCAGATTATTTGTTGCAATTGCAAACGTAATAAAATGGTGGTCCGATAGTCCAGGATTACGAGGAAAAACATTAAGATCCACAACATTTATTCCATGGGACAAAACTAGGTCCAGAGTATGACTGTGACAGTGAGTGGGTCCAGAGACATGTTGGACAAAACCCACTGAGTCGATGATGGCTACGAAAGCATTTTGGAGTGGGTCTGTGGACTTTTCCATGTGAATATTAAAGTCACCAAAGATTAGAATATTATCTGCTATGACTACAAGGTCCGATAGGAATTCAGGGAACTCAATGAGGAACGCTGTATATGGCCCAGAAGGCCTGTAAACAATCGCTATAAAAAGTGATTGAGTAAGCTGCATAGATTTCTAATACCGATTGTATTATGGGTGACCTGGCTGGACATCCATAGGCATCTCATGAGTTTTAAGTTTAAGGAAGCTATTTTTTCACCATCAAATTGCACCTTTATAATAAAGGATTGCATGCATCTATCATCACATTTGCAGACTAATGTAAGATAGGAAGATACTATTCCTAATGTAAATCAAATCAAATTTTATTTGTCAGTAGATGTTAATGCAAGTGTAGCGAAATGCTTGTGCTTCTAGTTCTGACAATGCAGTAATAACCAACAAGTAATCTAACCTAACAATTCCAAAACTACTATCTTATACACAAGGGATAAAGGGATAAAGAATATGTACATAAAGATATATGAATGAGTGATGGTACAGAACGGCATAGGCAAGATGCAGTAGATGGTATCGAGTACAGTATATACATATGAGATGAGTAATGTAGGGTATGTAAACAAAGTGGCATAGTTTAAAGTGGCTAGTGCTACATCTATTACATAAAGATGCAGTAGATGATATACAGTACAGTATATACAGTGGAGCAAAAAATAATTTAGTCAGCCACCAATTGTGCAAGTTCTCCCACTTAAAAATATGAGAGAGGCCTGTAATTCTCATCATAGGTACACTTCAACTATGACAGACAAAATGAGAAAAAAAAATCCAGAAAATCACATTGTAGGATTTTTAATGAATTTATTTGCAAATTATGGTGGAAAATAAGTATTTGGTCAATAGCAAAAGTTTATCTCAAAACGTTGTTATATACCCTTTGTTGGCAATGACAGAGGTCAAACGTTTTCTGTAAGTCTTCACAAGGTTTTCACACACTGTTGCTGGTATTTTGGCCCATTCCTCCATGCAGATCTCCTCTAGAGCAGTGATGTTTTGGGGCTGTTGCTGGGCAACACGGACTTTCAACTCCCTCCAAAGATTTTCTAAGGGGTTGAGATCTCGAGCCTGGCTAGGCCACTCCAGGACCTAGAAATGCTTCTTACGAAGCCACTCCTTCGTTGCCCGGGCGGTGTGTTTGGGATCATTGTCATGCTGAAAGACCCAGCCACGTTTCATCTTCAATGCCCTTGCTGATGGAAGGAGGTTTTCACTCAAAATCTCACGATACATGGCCCCATTCATTCTTTCCTTTACACGGATCAGTCGTCCTGGTCCCTTTGCAGAAAAACAGCCGCAAAGCATGATGTTTCCACCCCCATGCTTCACAGTAGGTATGGTGTTCTTTGGATGCAACTCAGCATTCTTTGTCCTCCAAACACGACGAGTTGAGTTTTTACCAAAATTATATTTTGGTTTCATCTGACCATATGACATTCTCCCAATCTTCTTCTGCATCATCCAAATGCTCTCTAGCAAACTTCAGACGGGCCTGGACATGTACTGGCTTAAGCAGGGGGACACGTCTGGCACTGCAGGATTTGAGTCCCTGGCAGCGTAGTGTGTTACTGATGGTAGGCTTTGTTACTTTGGTCCCAGCTCTCTGCAGGTCATTCACTAGGTGTGGTTCTGGGATTTTTGCTCACCGTTCTTGTGATCATTTTGACCCCACGGGGTGAGATCTTGCGTGGAGCCCCAGATCGAGGGAGATTATCAGTGGTCTTGTATGTCTTCCATTTCCTAATAATTGCTCCCACAGTTGATTTCTTCAAACCAAGCTGCTTACCTATTGCAGATTCAGTCTTCCCAGCCTGGTGCAGGTCTACAATTTTGTTTCTGGTGTCCTTTGACAGCTCTTTGGTCTTGGCCATAGTGGAGTTTGGAGTGTGACTTTGAGGTTGTGGACAGGTGTCTTTTTATACTGATAACAAGTTCAAACAGGTGCCATTAATACAGGTAACGAGTGGAGGACAGAGTGGAGCCTCTTAAAGAAGAAGTTACAGGTCTGTGAGAGCCAGAAATCTTGCTTGTTTGTTGGTGACCAAATACTTATTTTCCACCATAATTTGCAAATAAATTCATTAAAAATCCTACAATGTGATTTTCTGGATATTTTTTCTCATTTTGTCTGTCATAGTTGAAGTGTACCTATGGAGAAAATCAAATCAAAATCAAATCAAATGTATTTATATAGCCCTTCGTACATCAGCTGATATCTCAAAGTGCTGTACAGAAACCCAGCCTAAAACCCCAAACAGCAAGCAATGCAGGTGTAGAAGCACGGTGGCTAGGAAAAACTCCCTAGAAAGGCCAAAACCTAGGAAGAAACCTAGAGAGGAACCAGGCTATGTGGGGTGGCCAGTCCTCTTCTGGCTGTGCCGGGTGGAGATTATAACAGAACATGGCCAAGATGTTCAAATGTTCATAAATGACCAGCATGGTTGAATAATAATAAGGCAGAACAGTTGAAACTGGAGCAGCAGCACAGTCAGGTGGACTGGGGACAGCAAGGAGTCATCATGTCAGGTAGTCCTGGGGCATGGTCCTAAGGGCTCAGGTCCTCCGAGAGAGAGAAAGAAAGAGAGAAAGAGAGAATTAGAGAGAGCACACGTAAATTCACACAGGACACCGAATAGGACAGGAGAAGTACTCCAGATATAACAAACTGACCCTAACCCCCCGACACATAAACTACTGCAGCATAAATACTGGAGGCTGAGACAGGAGGGGTCAGGAGACACTGTGGCCCCATCCGAGGACACCCCCGGACAGGGCCAAACAGGAAGGATATAACCCCACCCACTTTGCCAAAGCACAGCCCCCACACCACTAGAGGGATATCTTCAACCACCAACTTACCATCCAGAGACAAGGCTGAGTGTAGCCCACAAAGATCTCCGCCACGGCACAACCCAAGGGGGGGCGCCAACCCAGACAGGATGACCACATCAGTGAATCAACCCACTCAGGTGACGCACCCCTTCCAGGGACGGTATGAGAGAGCCCCAGTAAGCCAGTGACTCAGCCCCTGTAATAGGGTTAGAGGCAGAGAATCCGAGTGGAAAGAGGGGAACCGGCCAGGCAGAGACAGCAAGGGCGGTTCGTTGCTCCAGAGCCTTTCCGTTCACCTTCCCACTCCTGGGCCAGACTACACTCAATCATATGACCCACTGAACAGATGAGTCTTCAGTAAAGACTTAAAGGTTGAGACCGAGTTTGCGTCTCTGACATGGGTAGGCAGACCGTTCCATAAAAATGGAGCTCTATAGGAGAAAGCCCTGCCTCCAGCTGTTTGCTTAGAAATTCTAGGGACAATTAGGAGGCCTGCGTCTTGTGACCATAGTGTACGTGTAGGTATGTACGGCAGGACCAAATCAGAGAGATAGGTAGGAGCAAGCCCATGTAATGCTTTGTAGGTTAGCAGTAAAACCTTGAAATCAGCCCTTGCTTTGACAGGAAGCCAGTGTAGGGAGGCTAGCACTGGAGTAATATGATCAAATTTGTTGGTTCTAGTCAGGATTCTAGCAGCCGTATTTAGCACTAACTGAAGTTTATTTAGTGCTTTATCCGGTTAGCCGGAAAGTAGAGCATTGCAGTAGTCTAACCTAGAAGTGACAAAAGCATGGATTAATTTTTCTGCATCATTTTTGGACAGAAAGTTTTTGATTTTTGCAATGTTACGTAGATGGAAAAAAGCTGTCCTTGAAATGGTCTTGATATGTTCTTCGAAAGAGAGATCAGGGTCCAGAGTAACGCCGAGGTCCTTCACAGTTTTATTTGAGACGACTGTACAACCATCAAGATTAATTGTCAGATTCAACAGAAGATCTCTTTGTTTCTTGGGACCTAGAACAAGCATCTCTGTTTTGTCTGAGTTTAAAAGTAGAAAGTTTGCAGCCATCCACTTCTTTATGTCTGATACACATGCTTCTAGCGAGGGCAATTTTGGGGCTTCACAATGTTTCATTGAAATGTACAGTTGTGTGTCATCCGCATAGCAGTGAAATTTAACATTATGGTTTCGAATTACATCCCCAAGAGGTAAAATATATAGTGAAAACAATAGTGGTCCTAAAACAGAACCTTGAGGAACACCGAAATTTACAGTTGATTTGTCAGAGGACAAACCATTCACAGAGACAAACTGATATCTTTCCAACAGATAAGATCTAAACCAGGCCAGAACTTGTCCGTGTAGACCAATTTGGGTTTCCAATCTCTCCAAAAAAATGTGGTGATCGATGGTATCAAAAGAAGCACTAAGGTCTAGGAGCACGAGGACAGATGCAGAGCCTCGGTCTGATGCCATTAAAAGGTAATTTACCACCTTCACAAGTGCAGTCTCAGTGCTATGATGGGGTCTAAACCAGACTGAAGCATTTCGTATACATTGTTTGTCTTCAGGAGGCAGTGAGTTGCTGCGCAACAGCCTTTTCTAAAATGTTTGAGAGGAATGGAAGATTCGATATAGGCCAATAGTTTTTTATATTTTCTGGGTCAAGGTTTGGCTTTTTCAAGAGAGGCTTTATTACTGCCACTTTTAGTGAGTTTGGTACACATCCGGTGGATAGAGAGCCGTTTATTATGTTCAACATAGGAGGGCCAAGCACAGGAAGCAGCTCTTTCAATAGTTTAGTTGGAATAGGGTCCAGTATGCAGCTTGAAGGTTTAGAGGCCATGATTATTTTCATCATTGTGTCAAGAGATATAGTACTAAAACACTTGAGCGTCTCTCTTGATCCTAGGTCCTGGCAGAGTTGTGCAGACTCAGGACAACTGAGCTTTGAAGGAATACGCAGATTTAAAGAGGAGTCCGTAATTTGCTTTCTAATGATCATGATATTTTCCTCAAAGAAGTTCATGAATTTATCACTGCTAAAGTGAAAGCCATCCTCTCTTGGGGAATGCTGCTTTTTAGTTAGCTTTGCGACAGTATCAAAAAGGAATTTCGGATTGTTCTTATTTTCCTCAATTAAGTTAGAAAAATAGGATGATCGAGCAGCAGTACTGCACGGTACTGTCTTTCCAAGCTAGTCGGAAGACTTCCAGTTTGGTGTGGCGCCATTTCCGTTCCAATTTTCTGGAAGCTTGCTTCAGAGCTCGGGTATTTTCTGTGTACCAGGGAGCTAGTTTCTTTTGAGAAATGTTTTTAGTTAAATTAGCAAGGTTAAATTGAGTTCCTCAGTTAGGTGGTTAACTGATTTTTGTCCTCTGGCATCCTTGGGTAGACAGAGGGAATCTGGAAAGACATCAAGGAATCTTTGTGTTGTCTGTGAATTTATAGCACGACTTTTGATGTTCCTTGGTTGGGGTCTGAGCAGATTATTTGTTGCAATTGCAAACGTAATAAAATGGTGGTCCGATAGTCCAGGATTACGAGGAAAAACATTAAGATCCACAACATTTATTCCATGGGACAAAACTAGGTCCAGAGTATGACTGTGACAGTGAGTGGGTCCAGAGACATGTTGGACAAAACCCACTGAGTCGATGATGGCTACGAAAGCATTTTGGAGTGGGTCTGTGGACTTTTCCATGTGAATATTAAAGTCACCAAAGATTAGAATATTATCTGCTATGACTACAAGGTCCGATAGGAATTCAGGGAACTCAATGAGGAACGCTGTATATGGCCCAGAAGGCCTGTAAACAATCGCTATAAAAAGTGATTGAGTAAGCTGCATAGATTTCTAATACCGATTGTATTATGGGTGACCTGGCTGGACATCCATAGGCATCTCATGAGTTTTAAGTTTAAGGAAGCTATTTTTTCACCATCAAATTGCACCTTTATAATAAAGGATTGCATGCATCTATCATCACATTTGCAGACTAATGTAAGATAGGAAGATACTATTCCTAATGTAAATCAAATCAAATTTTATTTGTCAGTAGATGTTAATGCAAGTGTAGCGAAATGCTTGTGCTTCTAGTTCTGACAATGCAGTAATAACCAACAAGTAATCTAACCTAACAATTCCAAAACTACTATCTTATACACAAGGGATAAAGGGATAAAGAATATGTACATAAAGATATATGAATGAGTGATGGTACAGAACGGCATAGGCAAGATGCAGTAGATGGTATCGAGTACAGTATATACATATGAGATGAGTAATGTAGGGTATGTAAACAAAGTGGCATAGTTTAAAGTGGCTAGTGCTACATCTATTACATAAAGATGCAGTAGATGATATACAGTACAGTATATACAGTGGAGCAAAAAATAATTTAGTCAGCCACCAATTGTGCAAGTTCTCCCACTTAAAAATATGAGAGAGGCCTGTAATTCTCATCATAGGTACACTTCAACTATGACAGACAAAATGAGAAAAAAAAATCCAGAAAATCACATTGTAGGATTTTTAATGAATTTATTTGCAAATTATGGTGGAAAATAAGTATTTGGTCAATAGCAAAAGTTTATCTCAAAACTTTGTTATATACCCTTTGTTGGCAATGACAGAGGTCAAACGTTTTCTGTAAGTCTTCACAAGGTTTTCACACACTGTTGCTGGTATTTTGGCCCATTCCTCCATGCAGATCTCCTCTAGAGCAGTGATGTTTTGGGGCTGTTGCTGGGCAACACGGACTTTCAACTCCCTCCAAAGATTTTCTAAGGGGTTGAGATCTCGAGCCTGGCTAGGCCACTCCAGGACCTAGAAATGCTTCTTACGAAGCCACTCCTTCGTTGCCCGGGCGGTGTGTTTGGGATCATTGTCATGCTGAAAGACCCAGCCACGTTTCATCTTCAATGCCCTTGCTGATGGAAGGAGGTTTTCACTCAAAATCTCACGATACATGGCCCCATTCATTCGTTCCTTTACACGGATCAGTCGTCCTGGTCCCTTTGCAGAAAAACAGCCGCAAAGCATGATGTTTCCACCCCCATGCTTCACAGTAGGTAAGGTGTTCTTTGGATGCAACTCAGCATTCTTTGTCCTCCAAACACGACGAGTTGAGTTTTTACCAAAATTATATTTTGGTTTCATCTGACCATATGACATTCTCCCAATCTTCTTCTGCATCATCCAAATGCTCTCTAGCAAACTTCAGACGGGCCTGGACATGTACTGGCTTAAGCAGGGGGACACGTCTGGCACTGCAGGATTTGAGTCCCTGGCAGCGTAGTGTGTTACTGATGGTAGGCTTTGTTACTTTGGTCCCAGCTCTCTGCAGGTCATTCACTAGGTGTGGTTCTGGGATTTTTGCTCACCGTTCTTGTGATCATTTTGACCCCACGGGGTGAGATCTTGCGTGGAGCCCCAGATCGAGGGAGATTATCAGTGGTCTTGTATGTCTTCCATTTCCTAATAATTGCTCCCACAGTTGATTTCTTCAAACCAAGCTGCTTACCTATTGCAGATTCAGTCTTCCCAGCCTGGTGCAGGTCTACAATTTTGTTTCTGGTGTCCTTTGACAGCTCTTTGGTCTTGGCCATAGTGGAGTTTGGAGTGTGACTTTGAGGTTGTGGACAGGTGTCTTTTTATACTGATAACAAGTTCAAACAGGTGCCATTAATACAGGTAACGAGTGGAGGACAGAGTGGAGCCTCTTAAAGAAGAAGTTACAGGTCTGTGAGAGCCAGAAATCTTGCTTGTTTGTTGGTGACCAAATACTTATTTTCCACCATAATTTGCAAATAAATTCATTAAAAATCCTACAATGTGATTTTCTGGATATTTTTTCTCATTTTGTCTGTCATAGTTGAAGTGTACCTATGGAGAAAATCAAATCAAAATCAAATCAAATGTATTTATATAGCCCTTCGTACATCAGCTGATATCTCAAAGTGCTGTACAGAAACCCAGCCTAAAACCCCATACAGCAAGCAATGCAGGTGTAGAAGCACGGTGGCTAGGAAAAACTCCCTAGAAAGGCCAAAACCTAGGAAGAAATCTAGAGAGGAACCAGGCTATGTGGGGTGGCCAGTCCTCTTCTGGCTGTGCCGGGTGGAGATTATAACAGAACATGGCCAAGATGTTCAAATGTTCATAAATGACCAGCATGGTTGAATAATAATAAGGCAGAACAGTTGAAACTGGAGCAGCAGCACAGTCAGGTGGACTGGGGACAGCAAGGAGTCATCATGTCAGGTAGTCCTGGGGCATGGTCCTAAGGGCTCAGGTCCTCCGAGAGAGAGAAAGAAAGAGAGAAAGAGAGAATTAGAGAGAGCACACGTAAATTCACACAGGACACCGAATAGGACAGGAGAAGTACTCCAGATATAACAAACTGACCCTAACCCCCCGACACATAAACTACTGCAGCATAAATACTGGAGGCTGAGACAGGAGGGGTCAGGAGACACTGTGGCCCCATCCGAGGACACCCCCGGACAGGGCCAAACAGGAAGGATATAACCCCACCCACTTTGCCAAAGCACAGCCCCCACACCACTAGAGGGATATCTTCAACCACCAACTTACCATCCAGAGACAAGGCTGAGTGTAGCCCACAAAGATCTCCGCCACGGCACAACCCAAGGGGGGGCGCCAACCCAGACAGGATGACCACATCAGTGAATCAACCCACTCAGGTGACGCACCCCTTCCAGGGACGGTATGAGAGAGCCCCAGTAAGCCAGTGACTCAGCCCCTGTAATAGGGTTAGAGGCAGAGAATCCCAGTGGAAAGAGGGGAACCGGCCAGGCAGAGACAGCAAGGGCGGTTCGTTGCTCCAGAGCCTTTCCGTTCACCTTCCCACTCCTGGGCCAGACTACACTCAATCATATGACCCACTGAACAGATGAGTCTTCAGTAAAGACTTAAAGGTTGAGACCGAGTTTGCGTCTCTGACATGGGTAGGCAGACCGTTCCATAAAAATGGAGCTCTATAGGAGAAAGCCCTGCCTCCAGCTGTTTGCTTAGAAATTCTAGGGACAATTAGGAGGCCTGCGTCTTGTGACCATAGTGTACGTGTAGGTATGTACGGCAGGACCAAATCAGAGAGATAGGTAGGAGCAAGCCCATGTACTGCTTTGTAGGTTAGCAGTAAAACCTTGAAATCAGCCCTTGCTTTGACAGGAAGCCAGTGTAGGGAGGCTAGCACTGGAGTAATATGATCAAATTTGTTGGTTCTAGTCAGGATTCTAGCAGCCGTATTTAGCACTAACTGAAGTTTATTTAGTGCTTTATCCGGTTAGCCGGAAAGTAGAGCATTGCAGTAGTCTAACCTAGAAGTGACAAAAGCATGGATTAATTTTTCTGCATCATTTTTGGACAGAAAGTTTTTGATTTTTGCAATGTTACGTAGATGGAAAAAAGCTGTCCTTGAAATGGTCTTGATATGTTCTTCGAAAGAGAGATCAGGGTCCAGAGTAACGCCGAGGTCCTTCACAGTTTTATTTGAGACGACTGTACAACCATCAAGATTAATTGTCAGATTCAACAGAAGATCTCTTTGTTTCTTGGGACCTAGAACAAGCATCTCTGTTTTGTCCGAGTTTAAAAGTAGAAAGTTTGCAGCCATCCACTTCCTTATGTCTGATACACATGCTTCTAGCAAGGGCAATTTTGGGGCTTCACAATGTTTCATTGAAATGTACAGTTGTGTGTCATCCGCATAGCAGTGAAATTTAACATTATGGTTTCGAATTACATCCCCAAGAGGTAAAATATATAGTGAAAACAATAGTGGTCCTAAAACAGAACCTTGAGGAACACCGAAATTTACAGTTGATTTGTCAGAGGACAAACCATTCACAGAGACAAACTGATATCTTTCCAACAGATAAGATCTAAACCAGGCCAGAACTTGTCCGTGTAGACCAATTTGGGTTTCCAATCTCTCCAAAAAAATGTGGTGATCGATGGTATCAAAAGAAGCACTAAGGTCTAGGAGCACGAGGACAGATGCAGAGCCTCGGTCTGATGCCATTAAAAGGTAATTTACCACCTTCACAAGTGCAGTCTCAGTGCTATGTGTCACGAGTCCGACCGAGGGTGTTTCCCTTTCCCGGGCAGGTGGCGCTCGGCGGTCGTCGTCACCGGCCTATTAGCTGCCACTGATTGTTTTTCCTTCCCCTCCTTGTTTGTTGAGTGGTAGCACCTGTGAGTGTGTAATTAGTTTGTCTTTATTAGACAGCCGGCCCGCCTGGTTGTTGTGCGGGATTATTTCATTGTAAACCTTCGGCTCTGTGGTATAGGCACGTTGTGTCCCATTTGTACATTTTGATTCCCTGTGTTTTGGGAACGTAACGTTTTTGTGAGCACCCTGTGGTGCATTGGTGCGATTAAAGGACGCGCAGCATTGAACTCTCTGTCTCCTGCATTTGACTCCACACCCACGACACCCGGAGCATTACAGAATCCCGCACCAATCAAATTGATGGAGTCAGCAGGAGCAGCGGACAACCCTCTCCCATCGATGGAGGAACGGGTTCTCCACCACACCACCGTCCTTCATCGGATCGGATCCGCGATGGATCAAGTGATGGAGAGAATGGACAGATGGGAGAGGAGTGGGCTCCTCTCTCCACCTTCGGCACCCACGGTTCCGGACTCCCCATCTCCCGACTCCAGCACCCTCCGTCTGACGCTACCGAGGGCTTATGATGGAGCGGCGGCGGGTTGCCAGGGGTTTCTGCTCCAGCTGGAGCTATACCTGGCCACCATCAGACCCACTCCCTCAGGAGAAGAGAGGGTGAGTGTCCTCATCTCCTGCCTCACGGGTCGTGCCCTGGAATGGGCGAACGCGGTCTGGAATGGTCCAGACTCAGCGCGGGAGCACTACCCAGAGTTTTCCCGTCGCTTCCGCGCCGTGTTTGATCACCCTCTAGACGGCCGAGCGGCGGGAGAACGACTATTTCACCTCAGGCAGGAGAGGAGGAGCGCCCAGGATTACGCGCTGGAGTTCCGGACCTTGGCAGCCGGATCTGGGTGGAACGACAGGGCTCTCATGGACCACTACAGGTGTAGTCTCCGAGAGGATGTCCGCCGGGAGTTAGCGTGTCGGGACACCACTCTGTCACTGGATCAGCTGATTGACATGTCCATTCGACTGGATAATCTGCTGGCTCCCCGCGGGCGTTCAGAGAGGGTCCTGTGCGTTCCACCACCCAGCCCCTCCGCTCCCATTCCGATGGAGTTGGGAGGGGCTGCGCCGAGGGGTACCGGAGGAGGAGGCCTTCCCTGCACCAACTGTGGTCGGAGAGGACACACGTCTGATCGGTGCTGGGGGGGTCCGTCTGGGAGTAGAGATGGCAGGCGGAACGCTTCTCGGTCACCCCAGGTGAGTCAGCATCAAACTCACCCAGAACCCCCTGTTGGCCACATGTTTGTCTTAACTTTTTTCCTTCGCTTTTTTCCCTCTTCCCAGCATAGGGCGCTCGTCGATTCAGGCGCAGCTGGGAACTTTATGGATCACGGACTCGCCCTTAAGTTAGGGGTTCCGCTGGTGCCGATAGATCCTCCTTTCCCCGTGCACTCCCTAGATAGCCGGCCATTAGGGTCAGGGATGGTCAGGGAGACCACGGTCCCACTGGACATGGTGACGCAGGGGAATCATAGGGAGCGTATCAGTTTCTTTATTATTGACTCGCCTGCGTTTCCAGTGGTGCTGGGAACTCCCTGGCTGGCCCGGCACAATCCTAAAATTTCGTGGAAACAGGGGGTTCTCCAGGGGTGGTCAGAGGAGTGTTCTGGAAGGTGTTTGGGAGTTTCCATCGGTGCCACGTCGGTGGAGAGTCCAGACCAGGGTTCCACGGTGTGCATTCCCCCCGAGTATGCCGATTTGGCAATCGCTTTCAGTAAAGTGAAAGCGACTAAATTACCACCTTATCGACCGGGAAGGGATTGTACGATAGATCTCCAGGTAGACGCTGCGCTTCCCAAGAGTCACGTGTACCCGCTGTCCCAGGAGGAGACGTTGGCAATGGAGACATATGTCACGGAGGCGCTGGGACAGGGGTACATTCGGTCCTCCATTTCACCCGTCTCCTCAAGTTTCTTTTTTGTGAGGAAAAAGGAGGGAGGCTTGCGTCCGTGTATCGATTATAGAGGTCTAAACGCCATCACAGTGGGGTATAGTTACCCTCTACCTCTCATCGCTACGGCGGTGGAATCGTTCCACGGAGCGCAGTTCTTCACAAAACTGGATCTCAGGAGCGCGTATAGTTTGGTGCGTATTCGGAAGGGAGACGAGTGGAAAACCGCATTTAGTACTACATCAGGCCACTATGAGTACCTCGTCATGCCGTATGGGTTAAAGAATGCTCCAGCCGTTTTCCAATCCTTTGTAGACGAGATTCTCAGGGACCTGTGCGGGCAGGGAGTGGTGGTTTATATCGATGACATTCTGATCTACTCGGCCACTCACACCGCGCATGTGTCTCTGGTGCGCAAGGTGCTTGGTAGACTGCTGGAGCATGACCTATACGTCAAGGCTGAGAAATGCGTGTTCTCTAAA